>NC_134313.1:35189611-35829755 GCF_964195595.1 Calonectris borealis
CAGACCCTTTAATAACCATCACTAAATTTACTTGACCTACCTTATCTGTAGCAAAATGCTAAGTCCCCCGAGAGGCCTTTGACTAATTTTCCTAGTAAATTCTTCAACGACACATAAACAATCAAGGTTTCTTTCACAATTCACTCATTTTACAAATACTATATCATTTTCAACCTTTAGAGATTATATTAAAACTCCCCTAAAGCTTAGCATATTGAGTAAAGAAGCATTTGTACTTTAAAACAGGACCATCTGCATTTTATTAACAGCTTAACCACCATCTTGTCTACAGATAAATACAGCATTATTAAATCTGTTTTTCAGAAAGTAGTTATTACTCTGAGTTCTTAAGTTGCATCAAATTATATTCTTATAATATTCCAAAGCTGTAATTTAAAGAGTTTAAAAAAATAAAGGGAAAGAACATAAGTATCTTTCAGAGGCAAGTTATTGATGCAGCTTATAATAATGAGCCATAGTTTGTACCTACTTTGCAAAATTTCATTACAGGAAAGAATTGCTCCAATTTTATACAAAAAACCCCAACCCATTCAAAATGACAAAATGTGTTTGGATAGAAATTTAAAAAATTCAAGGACGTTTGAACGTTAGCTGTCATTATGGTCCAGTTCACTGTTTATTTCTTTGGTATGCATCTCCTGACCTGTATATAAAATTCATAGTTTCAGAAGTGACATGTGCAAGCCTTGGACAACTGGGGAAAAGGCATATTTCCTGACCTTGTAACCATAGCAACCACTTGCTGATTGGTAGCAGGCAGCCTTTCCATCCTTTACCACTGAAGGCAAGTATGTGAGATTGCTGGCTTTGTTTGTGGCTCTTGCTTTATTTACATGCAAACATGAATGTCAGCCTTAAAATCCCTCTTCCTTTTTTGTTCATTTCTATGTTTTTGTTGAACATTACATTAGAAGAGTGGGAAACAAAAGACTCTTATTTCATAGTTTTGTAATCAATTTATTACAAATATTAAAGTGATAAGTGATTCCACTTTAACACATGCACATACACTTTGAACAAAGTTCAAGAAAGATCAACAAAATTCTGCTATTTGCGCTAATAAGGTGTGCTTACAGCAAACAGTAATGTTTTATAATTGATTCCAGCTTGCAAGAAAAAAATAGTATTTTTTTAATGCACTTCAATAGGAAGTTATTCATAAAATAGCATTTCATTCTTTTTCTACCTTTTTCTTTGTCATTTTGATATTAAGGAGTAGACTGAGTAAAATGTAAATTATAAAATACGTAGGTGTGGAGGCTGCATCGTTCTAGGATTAAGGTTCTAAATTTTCCTTTCAGCATTATATTAAACAGGATGGAGATTCTCAGTCTAGCTGAATTCTTTGTTGATAGTAGCCAAAAACACACCTCCTCAAAGCCTGCGCTACAGTTACTTTCTCCCGTTAAAAAAAAAAGAAAAGAAAAGAAAAGAAAAAGGACTAAGTATAATTCAGCTTGATATATAACCTGTTCAAGAGTGGCATAGACTAAGCATGCATGGACACATTTTCTTCTTATCCTGAAAAAGGCTGCATCTCCAAGTCAGGACTGTTGTTAGTGATAGGGAGGTAAAAGGGAAGTCCATTTAGCCAATGTCTTGTTTACGCTATAATAAAGTGTGCGCTAATGAAAGAAAGCACGTCATCATATTCCGTTTCTAAGGCAATTATTTGAGAAAAAGAGAGAATTAATTTTCTTATATATGAATAGTATACAACATGCTTTTAATTTAATGGGTAACATTAGCACAGTAAAGTGTTTTTGAGTAATTATTTTATACTTAACTAACATTTTTACAGGTGTCTTTAACGACATTAATAATTACTTTATGATGGGTTTACACAATTTTGAATTCTTTGTATTGACAGGATTATTCCTGCTTGCATTCTTTCTCATTAATTTCTTCAGAAATCACTATTATTAATTACCAACAAATTAGAAGTGATATTAATGCAGTAAGAACATTGTTAAGAACATTGTTACAGGAATATTAGAAGGTAAAAATACTTTACCTCCTATAAAAGTATTGCATGACTTTAACAGGTTTTTCATTTTTTATCTAACACTACTATCCATACACAAAATCAGATAGTAAGAATGCAAATAGATTAATTCACTTTATATATATGTATATACATAAAAACATTTACCTGCATACGTTATGCAGTCCATTTGAATATACATGCTAAAAATGTTAAACAATACATGTTATGGGTTTGTTTATTACAAAATATTAAGTAATGCAATCAAGAAATCATATTTCTAAGTAGTGCTAATACATCCACTGTTTCCATTAATATATTTAGGGTTCACTTCTGCAAACGTGTGAGTTTACTCACAGAAATAGTCAAATTTAAGTCAATTGATATTTTGGCAATTTCAATTATTCATTTGCATATGCTTTCCAGAAATCAAGTCGTTACATTTGAAATAAGAAATTTAAACTTTCACTTTGCAATCAGATCTAATGGAAAAAGATTCATTTCAAGTGCACAAGCCTCTCTCTGGGACCTATTTAAAAATCCTCCTATTTAAAACTCATCCTTACTTATTTTCTTTCACATGCAAAGGTCATTTTCTAGTGCACTTAAAAAAAACACTCCCCAAAGAAATCATGCTCAAGAAAAACATTATTTAATTCTTAAATAGATTAGTTTGCAGCATATTTAATGTTTTAAATAATTAGATTATTTTAATAATGTTTTATCAATGAATATAATGATTTACTCTGACCTGGCACAGACGTGCACACTGAGAAAAAGATCTCTTCCAAGTAGTTAAATTACAATCCCCCAATAGAATGTAAAAGAGAAAAAATGGCTTTGTTAAGTTCTCAATCCTTTCTTAATATAAACATTAAAAATCACAGGATTTTGAAGGGACAAGTAGCTTAGGTTAGTGAAAGATTTTTCATTTTTTACATAATGGTTGTATTCAGAAGTAATTTGCTTTTACTAGAATGCTGTAAAGTTCTCTCTCAGCTCTGATGTACTGTATAAAACATTTCTTAACTCATTAATGTCAAATATAAATTAGTTTTATATTGGAATTTTAACAAACCAGACTCTACAGGCAACATAAAAAGCTAGACCATTGTCAGAAATGGTGTAAAGCCCAATGCAAATTTAAACCAGGTATCATTTATCATAAAAGATATACACACATAAAAAAAGACACATTGCACTTTCTTGGATGTCCTGAAAATATTGCTGAATTGTACGCAATGCTATTAGTAGCTGGAATTTTGTAAACAAAAAAAAACCCTCACAAAACCCAACAGTTTTAATTGAGCCAATGCAAGGTGATTGTACCCATGTTATTAAAATACTTTTCTTGGATATAACAATTCTGGACTATGACTAATATCCAGCGTTGAAGTGTCCTGAATATGATTTTTCCCCATGTATATCCTTTGAATATCTGAGCAAGCATGTTGTATTGTATTAATATCATAATTCAAAGGGAAATTTATTAAACCTCCCCCCTCCCAGTATTCCCATCATAGCTAAAAGTTGCAAATTCTATATGGCAGAGCCTAGGCAGTAATATCAAATTTTAATAACAATTTCTCTTCTTCAGTCAGTGCTATACTGAAGAAAAGCATAAATTGCTGTGACTGACCGTTAGTTGTTAGAGAAGCAATCTGACTTCTCCACACCCTTATTTCAGTGTATCTGCTCTGTCCCTCAGCTGTATTAATGATAGCATGAAAGGTCACATGATAAACGAGTGACAAAAATATCAAAACATATTAGCCTGTAGCTTTGTTATCAGTGTATGGCAGAGATGACAGAAAATTGTATTTTTCCCCTGAATAATTTTGTGTTACATTTTGCTGGCTAGGCAGAGTGAATTAGGGAGAAATTTCTGCCTCTGACTGTTTGTCTCTTTTTCTGACATACTTGAAGTAATAATATACATTAATAACAGGGAGTAGGCACAGGGAAGAGGTAAGAATTCAGGAGCAGACTGTCTGTTTCAATTCTACAAGGTGCTATCCTTGTTTCTTTCGCAATGCAAATTTTGTTGAATAATATGCACAGCATTGAATGTTATTAACACTACTGATAATGATCTGCTGTCTGCTGTATATTATGGACACATGCAAAAGAGAAACAGAAAAATAACTTTAAAGCAATGAGCTTACATTTCCACCCAGTTGTACTTCTCACCACTACAAATGCACATACTGACTAATTAAATAAAGGCAAGCACCAACAATGCTTGATCCAGCTCATTGTGACAGAGCCCTAGTAATTACGAATTAGAGACAGATATTACTCCTGCTGGTTTAAAGGCTGGCAGGAGTTGCAGACCCTGGGGAGATGAGGTTAGCAATCTTTGAAAGAGAAAATAGAAATTGGCGGGAGCTTAATATCTTATGGCCTATCAGTCTCCATGGTCAGGAGTTAAAGTCATGCCACATCCAAGCTCCCTTTGCTGCTGGCAAACGGCATCAGTGGCAACTCAGTCCTTAAGCTCCTAGCAGATAAAAAGCTGTTGAATAGAACTATTCCGAAAGGCACAAAGAGAGGATCACAAGCCAAATATTAAAAGTTATATAATTAAAACCTTAATAAACTGATAGCATATACACATAGATGGAGTATTAGTGATCTACTGCAATAAATATGAAGTATGAATAAAAAATAAGAGTATATTATTTTCAATGAGCAAGCAGCACTGGAAAAAACCTGGAAGTCTCTGAATCTACCAAAATTTAAAAACTTTCTAAAATGTTTCGTTAACTTTTTTCTCCATTATTATTCATTTTCATGCACCTCCATAGTTCTAATTTCCATCTGAGAACAGAACTACAGAAATACTTCTGAAAAAAAAATTGGTTTTGCAGTATTTATCATCTGACTTAGAGAAGAAAATACCAGAAATCTCATGTGAGAACATTGTTCTCATGAGGTTTCTAACCAATTTTACAGACCAACACAATCTGAATAATTTGAATCTATTCCCAAACTCCAAACCTTTTGAGATATGTATCTTAGCACAAATGCCTTGTTATACTGTGCAGAAACTGCAAGTGAATAAGAGAGTATGTTATATCCTTCAGGAACTGTGAGTGAGTAAGGAGGTAGTAGAGCCTGGAATCCTATCTAAATTGTCCAATTTATGAGTCATTCTTTTCTTTTCTTTTTTTGTTTAAAACAGTTACATATATTTGTGTGTGTATATTTTTATATATGCATATGTGTATAACTCTGTAAAGAAACCCTGTTATCATTTGTGTACAAAGATAAGTGCCTATTAGTCAAGGCACTGTACAAACAGATAAGAAGAACCAACCTTTGCCCCAAAGAACTTACAGCCTAAATAATTCTTATTTGTTGTTTCAGTATTCTCCCCTGCAATATATTCCAGAGAGTGACTATGCATAACAAACCACCCCCCACTCCCTGCCCCCAAATATCTCTACATTCCTGCAATACCTGGTACTTTTTCGGCTAGAGTTCAAGTGCCTTTTCTCTTGCTTTTGACATATCTCATACTGTTTGGCAATATTCATATTCAGTCTAATACCATTGTTCCAAGATCCAATTCAAATTTTATACTTACAGGTAATCAAAAGCCAGGGTTCTCTTTGGGATACCTCAATAAGTCTATATTCAACTTCTTTGTGTGCTTCTACTACCTTTTTTACATCCTTCCTACCAAAGTAAACCTGGCTTGATTTATTTAAATAACTAAAATATTTTATTTCTTTACTAGACTGGTTTCACCCTTCTGCATTGCCTGAGTGTCTCTCTCTGTCTCCACATATATATGTATATTCTTGATTTATATTAATTACTTCTGCTCAAGCACATCCAAAACTAATATTGCTCATGGCCTGCTTCAGAGTTTATGGAGTTTCACAAAATCTATAAGGACTTATATATGCAAGAAAGCTGAAACTTACTGAAAGCATTTTCCCTTTTCTATTTTGTTTTGTTGAATTCATCACTTTATGTTTTGTATTTTGAACTGGAGCCCTTCAACATTCCCAGACATCTTCTATCTAAAGTACAGTGTGAGTACACTACATATACTACTACACTAATTCTTATTCTCAGCTTCAAAGAACAGTGTTCACATTGTCCTGTATCTAAAATTAGATACTTAACTTCTACTATAAAATTGCTAGACAATTTATGAGAAAAAATTAGAAAGAAAATCTCATCATTATCAGAAAGCACCTGATTCTGCCCTCCTGCTGTACATATTTATACTGCAGAAATGCCATTAAACGTGCAGGAACTGAATCAATGCTCATGGTATAGACAGAAACGTAAGAGACTGAAGAACCAGGATCCAAAAAGTATACAATCTGAGAAAATAGTCATCTATGTCTGGGTTGTCCTGTAAATGGAAAGAGACACTTTCAAGTTGCTATCTATTTCATCCCTATAGTAAATGTCTAAACTATGTGAGACAAATCAGCCCTGAAAAATTTGTATTTCTCTCCACTGACTACAGAGGGATCCTAGAATGACCAGCTGAGATGCTGAGGTCTAGCACAAGATGAGACAAATTCTTAGACTACGTATTCTTTGTTTGTCATTATCTTCTTCATGTTTGTGATGGTGAGGACAAAAAGAAAAAAATATTTCTCACTAGTGTAACTTCATTTTTTTCCTAGTAGTATGAAGAAAATGTTGCAGTGCTACATTTTCACCAAATAAACTTAATCTTTGAATTTCTTCCATCATCTAAATTCTGTAACAGCCAGATTTTCCGGTATTTACCAGGCTTTTTTGTTTGTACATCTTGTTAGTCAAAAACCAAATTACAGCTTTGGATGAACTCAAGTAATAAAACCCAGTATTGCTTAGTTGCATTAAATTGCCAGACCCACATATTTGCATATTTTCTAAAGAAAGCACCTTGAATTTTATATCTCTGTCTTTTTATTGACTCTGGTTTTTCTCAGCAAAATCTAATATTCATTCTAGCAGGAGTAAATTAAGCTGTTTGAGTGACCACATGACAACATAGTATATCTAAAGCCTAAACTGATCCTCAAGGACTATAAACAAGGTCCAAAACTTTCTGCTCCCACAAATACCCTTTGACCTCACTGTCTAGGCCACTTAAAAAAAAACCTGCATCACCACTTTTTCTTAGAGAATTGCTGATTCTTGTTTAAATCCTCTGTTTAATCTACTTTGTGCCCTCCTTGGAGATGTGTTTTGTTCAGCTCATGAAGTTAACCATCAGATGCCCTAATATCATAGAATCATGGAATCATAGGATCATAGAATAGTTTGGGTTGGAAGGGACTTTTAAAGGCCATCTAGTCCAAGCCCCAATCCATATATACATAGATATATCTTCTTTTATGAAGACTCTTGACTTTTTTCAGTACTGCTCTTCCCTAGAAATAACCCATGTTTGCTGTTTATTGTGTAGCTCCACTATCATCCTTTCCGTCTCTTAGGGATGAATCCTGAGTTTATTCTACATGGCCACACAGCTATAATGACAGATAAGTCTTTTATTAGCATGAATCATCATAGTTGGATCGCAACAAATTTTAATCAGGATCCATATAGTAGTTTTACTCCAACTCTTTTGCAGGTCAAGTTCCCCTCTAAATACTTCTTGTGTCTTTTAATCTCTTTTGGCTCCACTGGACCATAATAAAAGTCAAGTGATTTGATGGCTTGAGTGATAACTCAAACTAGTTCAATGTAGAATTATAAAATCATAGAATCATTTAGGTTGGAAAAGACCTTTAAAATCATCAGGTCCAACCCTTAACTTAATACTGCCAAGTCCACCACTAAACCATGTACATAAGCACCACATCTACATGTCTTTTAAAAACCTCCAGGGATGGTGTCTCAATCACTTCCCTGGGCAGCGTGTTACAATGCTTGATAATCCTTTTGGTGACGAAATTTTACCTACTATCCAATCTAAACCTCCCATGGCACAACTTGAGGCCGTTTCCTCTCATCCTATCACTTGTTACTTGGGAGAAGAGACTAACATCCATCTCGCTACAACCTCCTTTCAGGTAGAGAGCGCTAAGGTCTCCTCTGAGGCTCCTTTTCTCCAGACTAAACCACTCCAGTTCCCTCAGCTGCTCTTCATAAGATTTGCTTTCTAGATCCTTCACCAGCTTTGTTGCTTTTCTTTGGATGTCCTCCAGCACCTCAATGTCCTTCTTGTAGTGAGGGGCCCAAAACTGAACACAGGATTTGAAGTGTGGCCTCACCAGTGCTGAGGACAGGGGGACGATCACTTCCCTAGTCTTGCTGGCCACACTATTTGTGATACAAATCAGGATGCTGTTGGCCTTCTTGGCCACCTGGCACACTGCTGGCTCTTATTCAGCCGGCTGTTGACCAACACCCCCAGGTCCTTTTCCTCTGGGCAGCTTTCCAGCCACTCTTCTCCAAGCCTGTAGCACTGCACGGGGTTGTTGTGAACTGAGTGCAGGACCTGGCACTTGACCTTCTTGAATCTCATACAATTGGTCTCAGCCCAGCAATCCAGCCTGTCCAGATCCCGCTGCAGAGCCTTCCTACCCTCGAGCAGATCAGCACTCCCACCCAACTTGGTGTCATCTGCAAACTTACTGAGGGAGCACTCAATCCCCTCGTCCAGATCATTGATAAATATATTGAACAGAACTGGCCCCAATACTGAGCCCTGGGGAACACCACTTGTGACTGGCTACGAACTGGAGTTAACTCCACTCACCGCAACTCTTTGGGCCCGGCCATCCAGCCAGTTTTTTACTCAGCAAAGAGTATGCCTGTCCAAGCACAAGCAGCGTTTCCAGGAGAATGCTGTGGGAAACGGTGTCAAGGGCTTTAGTAAAGTCTAGGTAGACAACATCCACAGCCTTTCTCTCATCCACTAAGCGGGTCACCTTGTCAGAGAAGGAGATCAGGTTAGTCAAGCAGAACCTGCCTTTCATAAACCCATGCTGCCTGGGCATGACTGCCTGGTTGTCCTGTACGTGCCACATGATGGCATTCAAGATGATCTGCTCCATAACCTTTCCCAGCACCGAGGTCAGACTGATAGGCCTGTAGTTCCCTGGATCCTCCTTCCAGCCCTTCTTGTAGGCCTATTCAAGTGACCTTATGAAACTACTTGGCAAGTTATCAAGGGTTTACTGTCAAATTTCAGATAGATCTAGTGCCTCATGGAAGTGTTTAGGACTTCCACAGGGAAAAGGCATGAGCCCATACTTGGTCTTGGGAATCTTTTGATTTGCACAAGCTGCTGCCAAACAATTTAAAACTTTGCATAATTCCTTCCCTCATTATCACCTTTGCTCCAGTTTCCTGATCCTTACATTCTGAAAGAAAATTATATGTGCTGATTATAAACTAGCATACAGTCAGTCTGTCATATTTTCCTTTTTCTCTTCACATGTCCAAACCCAAAATCAAATCTGTTTAGAATATGGAAGCCCCGGCTCCATGTTTTATGTCTGAATTTTTGTATGCCAGCAGAATATTTAAATAATAAATATATTCATTTTGCACTTTTCAGTTAAAACTAGTTTACTTTAATCATTCTCCCCTCTTTTTGCAGTCTGATTTGGTGGTGTAAAATCTTCCCAACATATAATTTGAGCAACACATTTTGTTCTTGTCGTTTTATACTACAGAATTCCTCACAGATAGTAATACTTTACATTAGTTAACTTATAACAAATTCTATTTTTAATTTTATTTTCACCATCTTGTTTATATTTTGCGAACATTTTCCTGAGCAAATGATTTAGTTCCATCTCCATTTCTCTTGGATCCACATACTCCAGTTCTAGCCAAATCTTTCTTTAGACCAAGAGTGTCATTCTTTCTTCCAGTTCTCTTAAGTCTTTGTAAAACTGTCCATTTTTGACAATGACTATTCCTTGGTTTTGTCTTCCATTCAGCAAAGGAACACATAGTGTAAGAGCTAGCCTTGATGAAATACAATTTCCTTAGTGATATTTAGGTTATACTTATTCAATGTTTTTATTTTATTATTATAGGGGAACAGGCAGTATCTTATGACTGTTAACAGTTCTTACTATATGAGATACCTAGGTATATTTTTAAGTTCTAATACAGCTCACTCTTTGAAGCTAGCCTTTGAAATTTGGTCAAGGTATTTACCGAAGGAAAACCTATCCAAATAAAGCTAACTTATAAGCTCTAAAAATAATTATTTCCCTTCTCTGACTTAAATTCCTCATGTTAACATCATGCAAAAATGATAAATGAACTCAGTGGGGCCCATAGGACTTCCAGGAGAGTAGCAGGACTGTCCCTATTGAAATGAAATGGTAGCTGTCAGAATACCTAAGCTGCTAGATTTTACGTATCTAGTTCTTTGTGTGATATTTTACCTAACTTAATGAATTAATCTCTATCTCAGTAGACACAGCTTGCTGGCACCAGAACTCATGCCCCAACCAGCCTAATAAGCAATTAAAATTTTGGGGGCTACCATCAGAATCTGTCTCAGTGCAGAATCACTTTATTGAATTCAAGATCTGGTATACTAATATACACTATGCAAAAAACTATTCACTACAGTCCTGTACCTTCCTGTGAAAGTTCTCAAAATTTGTGGTTCTGCCAGTTTTAACTCTGGTCTTCTCCCTGCTCACATTTGGACATACCTGCTTTTGACACACTCTTAATCTTAAATGTGATATTCAAAAAACACTCCCCGGACCTGTCCATTGTCACAGGAGTTGTCCCAGGAAAATATCTACCTATTTAGCCATATGCAAGAGTATTCCCCAATCTATTTGCAGTCCATCTCCAGTTCATAATCATGCAGGTATCTTGGAAGTGTTATTGAAAACTTGCACTATGGAGAGCTTGATGCGTGGTACCTCTCCTTAACCTCAGTTCCTTCTCCCTGCTTCATACCAAGGATGTGGGATGTGAGCGGCTTCATAAATTGGTTAAGAGCAGCAGTACATGGTGGGTCAAGCTGAGGGTTTTTTTTCAGCTCTAGCAGAGTCCTTCTAAGTGCATAACACTTCCTCAAACTGACCTATCAACTGCAAATAAATGAACATATTGAAACAGGAAACTGAGATCCAGACTAGGGTCTATTGCGCTCCAGGCTAACCTAATCTGGAATGGATGTATTTTGGTCCCAAGTACTACATATCAAAAATAATTGACATCTCATATGTTCATATCTATTTGAAGGAGGACTTTAAACCAGCAGAATGTGAAATGACAAGATATATCCACTGGGACCTAATGATACAGTAGAAACAAACTAGATCTAGCTTTCTTTCCTCTTCTTGTCCATTTTTCCAGTCCCCTTTTCTGAAGTTTCTGTGATAGTTCAGATAGTCATTGTCTTGGTCACCAGTTTGGGGAAAGATGAGAACATGCAAGAGGAAAGTATGTAAGGCAACAATGCACATGGGCATGACGGCCATAATGTTTTCATTTAGATATGATTATCACTTTGATACTGGGATATATCAATATGTCTTTGTTGACTAGTCTTCTCTCCTGGAATCCAACACCATCATTAAGTGTTGTGAAGATGTCCTGGAATGGCTTCCTAGGTTAGTTTATAAACAATTTTTATAAAAAGACCTCTCCTCTGACCCAACAAAGGTTACAGAGGGTGCAGCAAGGCACAGCACTTGCCAAGTACACACACCACAGCTAAAGCAGCAGAAGTCTAGAAAATTTTAAGTTCTAGTTTGCTAGATCTAAATGCATGTTATGAAGAAGTGTTCGTAGTCTCACCATCTTTGTAGACAATATCCATCCATATGCCCTAGAGGCTCCTTGCTTCAGGAGGAAAGGATTCTTTTTCAGTTAATTGAAAAAAAATCTAGAAATCCTGAATATGTGGCCATCTCTTATTTAGACAATGTAACTGGTCTGAGTACCCATGATCATCTTATGAAGCTTGCTAAAGCAGGCAGAAAAAGAAATATATTTTGCTAGTGTCACGTGACTCTGAATGAGGCATTATACTGGCAAAATTAAGGATCATGTAATGTAGACCCGCTTATGATGCCTGTCGTATAGTATTGTGCGTGTGGTTACTACCCCAGCAATGATTTCTCATCCCAAGTATATTGCCTATGAAGCCATAGAAGCTGAGAGTGGCCAGAGTCCAATGGGCAAGAAGATAAGTGTCTTATTAGAAAACATCAACGGTGAGCTCATATCAGAAAATTCTTTAAGTTCTGTTGGTCATCCAAGGATTTGAGGATAATATATTCCAGTGGACAACAATCACCTTGCCTTAGAGGCATCATGACCTGAGGAAAACATAAAGAGCACCCTGAGTAGGATGTTCTGTGCTGTCATGTAGCCAGCTTAGGCTGAAAAATTACTGTGTGACAAAAGCAGAAATGATACAGAGGGGCTAAGGACATTTATATCAGTTACAGTACAGTACTGGTGGCTAGTGAGCAAGAAATGGAAGCGGGATTTTAAGGTATTATTAGTACCAACCAACAAAGGCACTACTAGACCAGTGATAAAAGGATATGCTAGGGTGGAGCATAAAGGCATACGGAATATATGGGAATCCCAGGTTTGCACCTTCATAAGTGCTACTGCATAAGGTAGAGGTGATTTAAAGCCTACAGATCAGCCAATAATGATATTGGTTTATTCAAAGTTATGACTATGCAATAGTTATGACTATTAAAGACAGCATTGGATACAGCCAAAAGTCTCACAAGCTTATTAGCAATGTCTCTAGACATGCAGTTCTCTAACAATATTACACCTTCAAGAAGAAAGCTTGTTTTCTGGGAAGGTAGGTTTATTAAATCAAGTTCTGACCTTTTGAAGCTTACAGAAGCACAGTCCTCCACTCACCACGCAAACAAGCAACATCTCCCACACATGACTTTATCATCTTCAGTCCGTAATTATACAATGCCAAATTCTTAAAGAGACAGTTGTCACTAGGTAGGACTGTTAAAAATCAGCACTAGATCTATTATGTACGCAGTAAATGTGCCCATAAGTACATTTTGTAGTGTCAAGTTATTGCACAAACATTTCCTGAGTTCTCATCTTAATTTATTCACATTTTCCTAAGTGATTCTTGAGTGAGCTGTACCCATAAGGATCAGAATATAGACCTCTAACACTTCAGTTATGGAAATAACTTCTATGGGGAAATACATTGTTGTATTTTATGAGGTGCAGCCCACGGAGGGAAAACACTGTCTCTCTCACTGCATTATGCAATGATTTGTGAATGAGCCCAAGACTGCTGGTAACAGCATTTGCAATCCAAGAAGGCAAGCCTGCTTGGGTCACCTACTGGGACTAAGCTTGGGACTCTGGAGTTAAAAGCATCTGCTCATCATCCATGAGATAAAGAGAAATGGAAATTACTACTGGGGCAGTTACAGATCCATACACTTCTGTGCATTGTGTAGCTACCAGAAAAGTACTAGTAGTGATACTCTCACAAACATTCTTTAAAGAAGTACAGAATTTAGCCCATTTTATCTAAAATGTAGAGAGAAGCAGGGTCAGAAATCCAAATACTTTGGATTTCTCATAATAAAGGCTCAAGTTCCTTTCTATCTTGGGGTGCATTCAATCTTATGGGAATTCAATCTATAAACTAGATGGATAGAAAGCATCTTTCCTGATAAGAAAATTTAAAAAGTAAGCTTTAAGGAAGCATTTCAGTTCACTTACCTGGGCAAGTAGACGTGGATGCTAAAGCATCTCTACTATCCCTCAAACTCTTCAAGAACCTCAGACAGAAAAAATATGGAAGTTATGTACTGTATGTTTGTGGTATGTTACACTAGAAATCAAGAACAAGAAACTAATTTTTATGTGTGTTATTATTTTTTAGAAGCTGATTTATCACATAGGTTTCTAATTTGAGGGTCAGCTGTTAAGCTGACACAGAAGTAGTAAGAATGTTAGCAAAACAACATACTTTATACCTTGAATTATTGCTTGCAAACTTTGTTAGGCTTTGGGTTTTCTACAGTTGAAGGGAATAAAAACAATAGAAGTACATTTCTTTGGAGTTGTTCAGTCACCAGTAGCACTTCTTTATTTTAAGCTATCTTAGAACTTCATATTAAACTTTGTTTCAATTTTAATTTCGTGCTAGTTTATTAAAAATTAAACCTCACAAAACAGCCAAGCTCATCCAACCTAAATAAACAATTCCTACATTCTTACTTCTGAATAGTGTATAATTATTTTGAAGATCAGCATGTTTTGACCACCATGTGTGTTCTCCTAACTGAGAATGTACATGACCATTACTGATCATTTCCATCCTTAATGAAATTATAATACACAGCAATAGTAATATTAACTTTTCTAGGTGTAATCACTTCACGTATTGCAGGCATCTAAGTTTTTTGTACAGTCAATGGAAGAGAAAGTCTCATCCAGAAAGTGATCTAAAGAGCATAAAGATAGGCTCCAGTTCTGATCTTCTGGAGATGGCTCTCTCCATTAGCTTTATACAGAACTTTAGGAGACAAAGCTCATAGCTTAGACATCCAAGTCGAACGTCTACAGTAAATAGTGTCAACATGCCTACATACAGAAATTAAGATTAAAATTACTCCTTATAAAATCATTATTTTAAATGATTGAGTCTAACATGCTTGTTGTCAATGAATGAGAATCAACACGAGCTTCCTGACGTTGTACATCTTTTCTTTTTTTCTCTAAGGCACTTCTTCCAGTCTAACACTCCAATTCAGAATCTGCTTCACATGATACAGCTTGATATGTTAAACCTTTTAACTATTTCCATATTTTTTGCAGAAAAATCTACTGCCTGCATGATGATCAAATTTCATATGGTGTTTTATTCCCTATGGTTTTCAATGCACTAAGCCATTCAAAGTGTCTAATAATGCCCCTGTATAAACAAGTCACTTAAATCCAGCTGCTTAAACCGAAAGGAGAATTTAGCCCTAAATACCTAAATGATGGTTTCCTTATTTTCTTGACTTTAGCACCATGTGACAAGCTGAATTACAAGATATACTACTTGTTTTGGTAAATTGTCACTATATTTACATATTCCTTCTTTACACATGATTATCCTAGAATTAATGTGTTGAACACTGCTTACCAATCTTTTTACTCTCCATTTTTAGAATGTAGTCCATCAGATTTATATTTACTCAACTCTAGCTTAAAAATAGGGAAGAAAAATATTGACAATGAAATACAGTATAAGAGGAGCCAATGAGTCTGTACACCCTACTGTCTCTGTACAGATTTAGTTGTACACCAATTAAATGCAACAGTTCACTGGTAACTTTAAAAGAAAGACCTTAAAAGACAAATATATTTGCAATTCTTTAAAACTGGTTTTAGAGCTTGTTTTATGTACTAGAGAAAGTAAAATCAGGCAAGGAATAGCAGGAAAGATGAAAATCACAGATCATAAAGACCACATAAGCAGTCCCAGCAAGTTCTATAACCCATAGGTGCTCACACCACAACAATTATTTAAAGAACACATCCCCCAAAAGAAAAATCTTTCAAACGTTGAAGATGGCCTTTTTCTGATTAGGGTCTTGGTTCACATTTTTGTAATTTCCCCCCTATAGAATCATAGAATAGTTTGGGTGGGAAGGGACCTTTAAAAGTCAGGTTCATGAAAGGCAGGTCCTGCTTGACCAACCTGATCTCCTTCTATGACCAGGTGACCCACCTAGTGGATGAGGGAAAGGCTGTGGATGTGGTCTACTTGGACTTCAGTAAAACCTTTGACACTGCCTCCCATAGCATTCTCCTAGAGAACCTGGCGGCTCACGGCCTAGACAGGTACACTCTTCGCTGGGTAAAAAACTGGCTGGAGGGCCGAGCCCAGAGAGTTGTGGTGAACGGAGTTAAATCCAGTTGGCGGCCGGTGACGAGCGGTGTTCCCCAGGGCTCAGTACCGGGGCCGGTCCTGTTCAATATCTTTATCACTGATCTGGACGAGGGGATTGAGTGCTCCCTCAGTAAGTTTGCAGACGACACCAAGCTGGGTGGGAATGTTGATCTGCTCGAGGGTAGGAGGGGTCTGCAGAGGGACCTGGACAGGCTGGATCGATGGGCCGAGGCCAACTGTATGAGGTTCAACAAGGCCAAGTGCCGGGTCCTGCACTTCGGCCACAACAACCCCAGGCAATGCTACAGGCTTGGGGAAGAGTGACTGGAAAGCTGCCCAGAGGAAAAGGACCTGGGGGTGCTGATTGACAGCCGGCTGAACATGAGCCGGCAGTGTGCTCAGGTGGCCAAGAAGGCTGACGGCATCCTGGCCTGTATTAGAAATAGTGTGGCCAGCAGGAGCAGGGAGGTGATCGTCCCCCTGTCCTCAGCACTGGTGAGGCCGCACCTCGAATCCTGTGTTCAGTTTTGGGCCCCTCACTACAAGAAGGACATTGAGGTGCTGGAGCATGTCCAGAGGAGGGCAATGAAGCTGGTGAAGGGCCTGGACCACAAGTCTTATGAGGAGTGGCTGAGGAAATTGGGGTTGTTTAGTCTGGAGAAGAGAAGGTTGAGGGGAGACCTCATCGCGCTCTACAACTACCTGAAAGGAGGTTGTAGCAAGGTGGCTGTTGGTCTCTTCTCCCAAGTAACTAGCATTAGGACTAGAGGAAATGGCCTCAAGTTGTACCAAGGAAGATTTAGATTAGACATTAGGAGAAATTTCTTTACTGAAAGAGTGGTGAGGCCTTGGAACAGGCTGCCCAGGGAAGTGGTGGAGTCCCCATCCCTGGAAGTACTTAAAAGACGTGTAGATGAGGCACTTAGGGACATGGTGTAGTGGGCATGGTGTGTTGGGTTGACGGTTGGACTCGATGATCTTAGAGGTCTTTTCCAACCTTAATGATTCTATGATTCTATGATTCAAGTCATCTAGTCCAACCTCCCTGCCATGGGCAGGGACATCTTCAACTAGATCAGGTTGCTCAGAGCCCTGGCCAACCTGACCTTGAATGTTTCCAGGGATGGGACATCTACCACCTCTCTGGGCAACCTGTTCCAGGGTTTCATCACCCTTATTGTAAAAAATGTCTTCCTTATAGCTAGTCTAAATCTACCCTCTTTTAGTTTAAAACCATCACCCCTGTCCTTTCATAACAGGCCCTACTAAAAAGTTTGTCCCCATCTTTCTTGTCCCCCCTGCCCTTTAAGTACTGAAAGGCCGCAATAAGGTCTCCCCAAAGCCGCCTCTTCTCCAGGCTGAATAACCCCATCTCTCTCAACCTTTCCTCATAGGAGAGATGTTCCATCCCCCTGATCATTTTTCTGGCCCTCCTCTGGACCCACTTCAACAGGTCCATGCCTTTCCTGCGCTGAGGGCTCCAAAGCTGGACACAGTACTCCAGGTGGGGACTCACCAGAGCAGAGTAGAGGGGCAGAATCACCTCCCTCGACCTCCTGGACATGTTTCTTTTGATGCAGCCCAGGATACGGTTGGCCTTCTGTGAGCTGCGGGCTGCAAGCCCACATTGCTGGCTCATGTCCAGCTTTGCATCCACCAGTACCCCCAAGTCCTTCTCGGCAGTGCTGCTCTCAATCCCTTCATCCCCCAGCCTGTCTTGATACTGGGGGTTGCCCCAGCCCAGGTGCAGGACCCTGCACTTGGCCTTGTTGAACCTCATGAGGTTCACACAGGTCCACTTCTTGAGCTTGTCCAGGTCTCTCTGGATGGCATCTCGTCCCTCAGGTGTGTCAACCACACCACTCAGCTTGGTGTCGTCTGCAAACTTGCTGAGTCAATCCCACTATCTATGTCATTGATGAAGATATTAAACAGTAACAGTCCCAATACGGACCCCTGAGGGACACCACTTGTCACCAATCTTAGAGGGAAGGGGTGGAATCAATACATAATGTTGATTATGTATGTATACCAGTAACAACACCGGTAACAAACACCTTATCATTCACGACAAACCCAGAAAAAACAGAAGTGCAATTTTGCTCAGGTAAGTTGGACATCCAAAAAGGTTTTGAAACACACAAAACTATTCCGACAGACTGTTTTCCCTCAATTGCTTCTGACTTCATCATTTAGTGTCTTTTTCAGTATCAAATGTTACCATACCCAAATTCCTCCACTGAACATATCCAGAACTCCATTCCAAAAACTTTTCTGTTTTGTGACTTTTTAGGAGCTTAACACCACCAAGACGCCAAACAACTAGAGGTTGCAGAATTGGTCTGGAAAAGTTTCTTTGCAATGGATGAAATTTGATGAGGGTACTAAGGTCCAACTAAAGGCTCAATGTATTATGAAAACCCCACAAGGAAGGAGGCTCTACAGTCCATCCATAGATTGCAAAGGTGCAGAAACACATACCCTTTCTGCCATAATGTGTCCTGGGAACAGGCACTGTGATTTTCATTATCTCTACGACTCAAAAAAGATGAAATATAGTATATGATCAAAACTGGTTGGAATAGTGGTTATAATGAGATTTGACAACGGCTTCGTATCCTGACCCAGCACTGGAATCAAATGTCATATTCCAGTCTTCTTCAATATAAGACTTCACCCAGAAAGACTTCACCATCACAGTGGATCCACCTCCAGCTACAACAGAACCAGAAGTTCTAGAGATGAACAAAGAAAATTATTTCGTTAATTGGAAATAACTACATAGTTAAATTACTCAGTTAAGCCCCCAAAAATGAAAGTAGTGCACAGTTTGAGCTAGGATTCACTGGGAATTTATCTCAGGTGATATACAAGCGGTCACATTAGATGATCTATTGAACCTTCTGGCCTTAAACTGTATGAAACAATGAGAGTTTTTATTATATCCAGCCTTGTTCACCCCTCTCTAACTGCAATGTTATAAATTATTAAATATAATAATAATTGCTAGATGCTTCATTGCTACTTTTTTAAAAAGAAAACAAATAAATAGCCCTGTAAAATGACAGCAAACTTTATATTAAACTGAGTTTTAATATAAGTGAATAAACTGCCTGTTTAATTTATAATTAGTATTGAAGAAATTATCAATGTCCTTATGATTTAAAGTTTGGTTGCAAATTATCCTATTTATATATTTTAGAAACAGTTTTATATGGTTTAAACACATTTTTGCTTTCAAAGGTAAAAATTTGCATTCTTTCACTTAGAAATTACATGTTGGCATTTCATTCAAATCTGCTCAACAATTTAACTGAATATGTACTATAGCTAACATACATTCTGAATAAAAATTTGCTGTTTACAAAGATTTCTTAAGTACACCAAATAATTCTAATGTTTTAACAAGTTCTTGAGCATTCTTCTTTTGTAATAATAAAAACATTCCTGTCTGACAGGTGAGATGAAATAACCCTATTATATTGTCTCAACTTGCACTGTTTACTCCTGACTATTGTCTATTTCTGTAGTTTACTGCCAGTTATGTCATAAAAATAATTCATAATGAAAATTTATATGTCTACGTTTATATCCTGAAATAAACTTGCGACTAGATTTTTTTATTATTATTATTTTTTTTTTTTTGAGTGGGAGGGCTTTAGGGTGAGACATTCAGGAAGATATTTCAATGTATTTGGGTGTGAGTTTAGTTTATCATTTCCAACAGTGAGGCCTTGTGTGGTATTTAAATTAATTCATGTGGAGTGTTCGATTCATATACTGATGTACTTTAAACTCAGAAGGAACTATTAAGATTATCTACTCTGACCTAAGGTACATGACTGTTTTTTAGTTTTCACACAGTTAATCATCTCTTGAGATCAATAACTTGGATTAGTTTAAATTACAGCTTCAGTTTTGCCATAGCAATATTTTTAGATAAAGTTTGCATGTTTCTAATTCTAATTTGCTTTACTTCAGCTTACAGATATTTATTCTGTTTTATGTATTTTCTCTAGATTAAAGTTTATAAACACACCTTCAAGTGTTTATAAAGTATTATGGCATCCTTTCCCTATTATCTTTTTTTCAGAAATGAAGGAAATTCAATGCTTTATTTATTCCCTCAAAAATATTTTCTCCCACTCTAAAAATATTTTAAGGTTCTTTCCCCCACTCCAATAATTTTAAATTGCAGACATTCCTCTGAGACAATGTATTTTATATTTCTCTCATCATGATTGTATACATAAGGAAATCTCTTCCCTACTCCCTGCTGCCCTGTTTTTACATGCCAGGGTTCACATGAGGCCACATTTGACGTTCATGAGAGTAATGCATGTTCCTGTTGAATTCCAGTTCACGGAATTCACTCTCATCTCTGATGAGGAAGATGATCAGTGAAAGCAAAACAGGTCATAACGTTTCTATTTGGTCTTGTTAACAAGAAAAGAAATGTGGGAAAATGATAAAAGTTACAGGTAATCTGTGAGAATTTATATAAGATTTTTGGCCACCTTCTTTTGGTCATTAAGTAAACAATGGCAGTAATGGTGAATTTTGCCCCATATCATCTAATCTTCGCAGATGACTTCTCTCTAGTTCAGTTTGGCCCTTTGTGTTCCAATTAACTGTTACAATCCA
Organism: Calonectris borealis; assembly: GCF_964195595.1. Classification (NCBI taxonomy): domain Eukaryota; kingdom Metazoa; phylum Chordata; class Aves; order Procellariiformes; family Procellariidae; genus Calonectris; species Calonectris borealis. Next base: position 35,210,104 of record NC_134313.1, read on the forward strand.
TACATACATACATGGATATCACAAAATCAAGAGACAACTTACCATTTACTGCTTGTGTTTTAGTCATCAAAGCCCTTTACTAATCTCTGTTCCCTGTCAAGGGAAAAGCATAAATCCAGAGCCTTTCATTATTTCATCCCTGCAGAACGTACATTTTTTCCAGGTAAATATTGATCAATATAACATTACCTTTTCAGGAACTGAGTTTGAAGACATAATACAGATGACTTATAAAAAAAATCTACCTTGACAGTAACTTTTGTATTGGTAAAACATGTCCCTAAACCCTCATTTTTGGTCTTCAATGTTATATCAATGTTCAACATGGTTTAATGTTCTAGTGAATAGGACCAGGTACTTTCTTGTCTTCAATTACTGAATCATTAAAAAAAAAAAAAAGTTCATCGCTCCTACCAGATTGAGCTTGGATTAATGGTGAGATGCACACATTATTTCAGTACAGAACATCATATTTCTTCATATTACAGCATAAGTTTTCTTCCCTCATAGTATTATAATTAATGACAGGTGCTATCAACATACCTACAATGTAATGGGGGAAAGTTTTACTGTTTTAAGTTGGTCTGCCACTGGAGGAAACTGTATGAGAGTAAAGAGAGATCATCATAAAGCATGACTGGAAAGTGAACTTACTGTATGTTATATTCCTGATTTCTTGTGGCTGTATGTTATACAGCAGTGTGGTTATGTAGGAAACTAATTTCCTGAAATCTTGCAAGTAAATAATAACCATTTTAATATTAAGAAAGTTGCTTAAAAGGTTCTTATGAACAGATGTAATTCATTATACAGATTCAAATACACCTTGCTTTAGATTTGATGGAATCAACCATGCTCATTACAATATCTTTCTATCCTGCATACAATCAGTAGAACAGAAGAAGTAAGAGAAGAATTGATATGGAGCACAAAGAGAAATTTCCCAGATTTACTTTGTTTCATGTAGACTAGAATGGTGAACTGCACCTTCCTTCTGTCCTGCTTTTTGATTATGGTCATATTCACATGTAGAGATGCAAATTTGAATGAGATGTTGTTTTAACAGAAGTCAGATAAACTCTTTCCAACTTTAAGAAAGGTCTAGAGGCAGAAATGAACAGTTTCCTTTTAGTTAGTCAAACCTCTGAATATATGTAAACAGTTCTAAATTTTTGTCAAATAAGATAAAAAATTTCATCCATAGGCACTTCAGATGCATGGTACTGGAGCAGGCTTTTTTTTCTTTCTTTCTATATAATAGGTAGGAAGGATTTTTATAGGCTACATGGTTTGTGTCTGCATTCCTTAAGACAGGCACCAATTCTGCAGAGATGTCATCTTCTCACAAGACGATGATTTGAACTTTGCCTGAAACCTATTAGGAGATAAATGTGGGTGAAGAATAAGAACAGAGACAGCTGAAGTCTGTAACAAACATGAATTCCAAAGATGACCAACTTCTTTTCATTCAAAAAAGAAATTAATAATTAAGAACATCTGATGCATTATACGAGCTTTGCTAATTAATTATCTGAAAGTTGTTTGTTCATACTTTGCTATAATAGAAGAGAGAGCACATGCAAATATACAACAGAATATACATGGATATTGGCATGAAGTTGCAGGCTCACACTGTTGGTACAAATTCTGGCATGTTTTATAGGCCTGATCTGCAATTGATGCATACTAGACTGTACACAGAAGGAATGTATAACGAGTAACATTTACATGTTATAAAGGGTGTGAAAATTCTCAACATGCTGATAATTAGAAACAGCGTTAGAGGTTACTAGTAGTTGTCTGATGTGAACACTGGAAGACACTGCACTAACCGTCTAACTGCACTAACTTCTAGCCACAAACCTGATTCATAAGGCACAACAATAAGACAAATAAAAAAAAGATTTTCTCAAAAAGTAGTCTTTAATTTTCCTTCACTGGATTTTTGTAAAAGAGGTTTAAAGGGGACTGCCAGGCACTGAGCATCCAAACATGGTTTGCCTAAGACAATTGGACTTCCTACTTTCTGGTCAACATGCCTCACCTTCAGTAAGTTATTAGGCACAGAGAGTGGTAGCTATGTATGCTTTTGTCTACAGAAGAATAATCGCGAGACAGTTGATAAAAACAAAACCAAAACCAACCAACCAAACAAACAAAAGAAGCAAACAACAAAAAGAAGAATCACAGTCTGCGCCACGTGTACAAATCACTACATTTCCCATTGCATTTATGTGTTCTCTGAGAATTGCAATTCTGGACTGTATTTCAGTCTATCCTTGCTCATAACTTAAGAGAAAATGCTGGTGACCTCTGTATAGTTTGTATCATATGGAGAGAAAAACTAATTATATCTATTTGTACCGACATAAGGTATTCACCAATGGATGAGCCTTATATTTTTAGTTCAGAAGTAAGAAATTGCAAATACTATCCACAGGTCTTTAGACATGTCCAAGGCAATGGGCACAATATATTAAAGCTAGGTAGTTTATGCTCGTTGTTACAGGTGGCTTTGATAATCCTCACTTGGAATAAGACAATACTCCCAAGTGGAAAATTTTCTTCATGGAGAGGTTTGTTTCCCTCCAGGTTGTATAATGACCTGACACAAATGAAACAGCAACATTTACTTTATGATTATAGGGCAGTGTTAACTTTATATTTTATAAAACAAATGAAATTTGTCATCAGAATTTAGTTGCTTACAAATTTTACAAAACTTTAAATGTAATACAAAAAATAAATGAATGCAGAGAACTATCGTCTATGGCCCACTGTTAAGTGTAGAAATATCTTATTCTGTCAATGTGATTTCATAGCAGGATGAAAAATGTCAAAAGTGGGGATGACAAATCAGTCTAGTGAGGAAAAATGACTCTCAGACAAGAGATGTCATTTGTCATGATTGCCATTTGACTGCACTTTCTCCTGTCTTCTCTTTCAGATGAATGTTACTTTGCCATTAATTTAAAATTATCTTAAATCAACGATGGGTTGAACATGAAAAGCAAAGGTACTTGTCTTTTAAAGTTTTGCAATATGCAGAAATCTATTCAAATGTAAACTTACTGAAAACTGACATACACATTACAAGAGAGGTTATCATCGTGAATTGTTAACTTAGAAAATATTATAGTTCTTTAGTTCAAAAGTCCATTTTTCCTAAATACAGGCAACAGCATGGCTTTTGTTCAAAACTGACACAGCTGAGCACAGCTCTCTGAGCCACTGCATAATATGGGTGGTAATTAAGCCACAGCTTCAAGGTTGCATGGGCACAAGACAATTCAGCCTAATGAAGTATCGATTGGCTGCAGTCGAGGTAAAACAAGTTGACATTCATTTAGAGGTAGCAATGCGAATATACCACAAAGCCACCAAAGAAGTAAGGGAAAAAAACAATGAGACTGAATTTTAATCTTGCAAACACAATTAAGAATCTTATTTACAGCATGTTGCTATCACTTAAACTAAAGCTAATTGCGTACTTACTGCCCTGACATCAGATTCTTAAATCAGCAGAAATTATATTCATAGGCTGTTGGCAAAAAGCACATGAAGTTCAGTGTTTCAATTAGAATCTGTCCTAACACTTTAGAAACCCAACTGCAAAAAAATACTTACGGTCAAATTTTCACTTTATTCACACAACTGAATTTATTTTAAAATGCTATGATAAACTCCTCTGTAACACAAGTTTTAATTATATAATTTCTGAAGACAATAGTTTTACCTCTTAATGGAATAATTGCAAGCAGGTTTCTATATGTTGTCACATTATGCGAATATTCAATATAGGTTTTAACCTTAATTTTCTTCTTTTGTCTTACAGGTCAAAAGCTTTATTCACACAATCATAGTCTGGAATATACTTGTCTCATGTGTACTATATATATAAAATTATAATATACATAAAATGCATACAGTAATGTATAAATGCACATCTTTAAACTTACTGTTGTAAGCATTTCGTTCCTAACCACTAAAGCTAATTTTCTCATAAGTTAGGTGTTCTCAAAAGCCACAGCATGAGTGCAGAATTCTCAGCATTAATACCAGCATAAGTTCCAGTGAAACAAGAGGATTACTTTTTGCTCTACTACTGAATATTCAGGAGATTTAGGATGTGGATACAAATATGAAACTGCTAAACTATTGCTGTGTATTACTATGTTTAATTAAAAAGTCCTGAAATTTTACTTATGTACTTTAACTCTAAGAATGAAATTAATCAGTACTTTAACAAATCCAATAAAATATGTCTAAGACTAAAAAAAAAAAAATTGAAAAAAGAACCTTAAAAATCAAAATAATTGAATCCTTTCCAAATTGTATTACTGGTTACAAAGAATGATATGCAGATATTTCCAGGTTTCTCAAGAATTTATTTAAATTTGGATAGTTGACTTTAATTTTAAATAATTCATTAGCAGCCTATATATTCAAAATTTTTTATTCTATTAATCACAACCTTTTTCCTGAGTTTGTAGCTGAAAACAAAATTTTGGCCAAAGAAACCTGTAACTCTGTACACTGTTGTAGATAGTTTAGCACTTGAGACTAAATTCTTACATCTTGCAAGCAGATACTAAGAAATTACAACAAATGTATTACATAACATCATTCTAACAAAGTCCTCGTTATAATGCAAATGTATTACGACTTTTCATCTTCCAAAAGTGCAAACATTTTACAGCTTGCAGCAATCACATTTTCTCATGAAAAATACCCCCAAATGACTGAGAAAGTGCTAATGTGTCTAATTGCATTATAGACCCCTCCGGCAGACAGATATTTCTTTAAAAAGTAACTCATTAAAGCACTCTGATTGCCAGATGTTGGGATTCACATCAATTGCCCTACTTGTGTACTGAATTAAGGCCGTATGAGCACTGAAGTAAGTCTTAAACTATTTTAGTAATTAAAGTATTATCCTAAAAAATTGGAAAATTGAGATCTGCAAATCTGAGTATGTTTACTGTATATGAATTCTGACAGGCATAAATATTTTTTTCATCACACATGTAAACTGATTCTCAGTTTCTATTAAAAAAATTCTGGAATCTAAATAACAAATCCTACAGAAAATGAAAGGTTATTAAAAAAAAAAAAAAAGCATACCAGCGTTAAATACTTGCAACAGCAATTGTATTACTGCCTGGACTCTTTGTGATCATGGTGCACCTTATCAACTATCATCATCTTATGTGGGAATGATGTAAAAGCAACTTCATATACAATTTTGTAGGTACTCTACAAGATTTTTCAAAACTTAAAAGCTGTCAATTTTCATTTTTACTGGTGGAATTTTATGTGGTCTATTGAAACAAGGTGAGCACACTGCATAACATGAGAAGGAATAATACTCCAGAGGTGACATACTACCGGCCTATAAAATTTCCCCCCTCTGCTTGGTTCAGGTCTAACCACATCCCCCATTCATCTGTGAAGTCTACAGTTTAGATGGAAGTGCTGGACAGAATTTGTAGCCACCAGTACTTTTGTTAAAAGTAAATATTTATCTTGGCAAGGACTCTTCTGGGCCCACATCTCAATTGTGAAGTAATAATGAGAGGGATTCAACCCAGTATCAGTGCAATGGGGATTCCTGTGGTAGAAATGTTCAGTCCAATGGACTTCGACCCCTTTTCCCAACTGACTGCAGAAAGAATCTCTATCCATTGGATATAAGCATTTTGGAATTAATGGCCATTTAAAAATGTTTTCCTTTTGGCAGACTACCTGTTAGACCACTAGTGAAAAAGCTGTGTCCCAGAAAAGGGATTAGGGAAAAACACGGATCGCTTTTGAGAGAACCCATCAGCCCAGTTGCTATAATTGGTCTGGATAGATTATATGCTCTACCTGAAGAAATGAGACATATTCAGGTAATATCTTAAGGCCTAAAATTGTTCTTCTGAAAAATTTCACTTCCTCTTCAGAAGGCAAGTTCTCTCTCCATATTGAAAATCCAAATTCTTTACTACTCATTCAGGGCAAAGAATATACCATAATTTTTGTACACAATTGTATGAGAATTAAACAGGATTTTTATAAGCATTCAGGTCAGTGCTAGCCACGTGGTTTTCATTAACAGTCCATATTTACACACGTCTTCAAAATTACTAAAAACTAACTCAAAATAGTAATAAAAAAATTATATCATCACTGCATTCTTCAATAGTAAAAAAAAAAAAAGACAACTGATGATGCATTCAAAGTTAAAATAAAAGTGTATTTCAATATATCAGCTGTTTATTTCCATACTTCATATCATGGCTGTTTATGTCATCAACATCCTAATAATCTTTTATTTCCAAGTAAATTTATTTTCCAATGTAAGTAAATTAACTTAATTTTGAAGAGAATCTTAACCTTTCCTAGTGCAAGAACAAGTTCTCACAGTATACTTGTATTGGTCCTATCCTGTGTTACAACGTTCCTTATTCATGAAAGTAAATGCAAATGAAAAAATGTATCTGCTAGTATGTCAGCTAATTTTCTGAACTTCATCAAAATAATTAGAAACAGTTCCCAGGAAATTCACGGTTTCTCTCCAAAGTTAATGTCTACTCACGCATTCTTTATGCTCATTTCAACTTTCTGCTTTGAACCTCAGTAATATTTCATTCTAACATAAAAACCCCACACTCTCTTCAGAGAAATACAATTTTATATATATATATATATAAAAATGTCATTTAGGAAAAGAGAATTTTTTATTTAGCTACCTTACATATACAGAATATATGCACAATTAGATTCACCTCATTTGAAAATGGAATGTAAACACTTTTGCTCAAAGTGTCGATTGTTACTTTACTTTGTTTTGTTTTGTTTTGTTTTTATGTTTTTTTCTATAGCAATATGACTCAATGGCAAAACTACATCCTAAAGTATTTTTAATACATTTAATTCTTTTTCTTAAAATACATTTTTATACATTTATGCTATTCTAGTTGATTTTTTTAAAAGTTCTAAGCCTGTCCTCTATACTATTATGTTTTAAATTTCTTACAGAGATAAATAATTATTGTCCTCATGAGCAAGGTACTTTTCAGTTAACACCTTTGTAAACAAATCAGTGTAATCAGGTGTCTTTACATCCTTGATAACCATGATGTCTGAAAGACTTATTATCTTGACTATATTTACAAGACACAGAAGAGGGCTGAAATGATTGTTTCACAGATGTAGAGGTGAAATTAAAAAAAACACCTTACGTGATCTGTTGAAGAAAAGACCACAATCATGGTTATTGACTGTTGATAAAAAGAGTTCCTTTTTTTTTTTTTTTTTAATAATTTATAAAACTGTTTTCAAATAAAATAGTCCAGCTGTTTTGTGTGCTTCTGCCAGCAGGTCAAGCAAGCTTTGCCATCTAAAGCTGCATAGGAAGTTGAAGTGATTTCTTTCAAGTGCTAGGACTAGACTTTCAAACTGCACAGTTCTAAGCACATGCTTTACTCATATGAGCGCAGCTTTACATAATTCTACACTTAAAATATATTATCTATTCACTCTTAAGAGAAAAGAAGAGGGCCCAAACACTGTCTCTTCAAGAAAAACAGACAGCTGAAGTAAACATACAGAAAAATGCCAGGTTGTGAAAGATAGGGAGTTATATTTATACCTTATTCAAGTTCCATCAATTAAGCTCTAGCAAAGAGGTACATTTTTTTCCATAAACAAAGATCGAAACTCCAAGGTATCAGTCTGTCTAGTACCATGGTTATAATCTTGGGATAGTATTTTTTATTTCTTTTTAAATATTTGCTGTTCCCTGTATTGCAAAAATCAGAAAGATATCTGCAAGACAATGCTTCAAGTAAAGGTTACAAGTGATATAGTGCCTCAAAGGTCTAATAATAAGATAAACGTATTTTACCAGGAGGTCATCAATTCAGATTCCACCAAAAATCAGCAATGGTTTGACTTTTAAAAAATGTCATTCCAGTTCATATTAGACTAACGACTAATTTAGGAGCATCAAAGTCACTGTTTAAAGCAGTCTGTCACTACATTTAACAACTCTAAAACTGAAGTTAAAGAATCAAATAAGCCTGCACCAGACTTTTTATTCCAAGGGATGCCCTTCTTTTTTACACCACAGCTGATGTACATGAGATCCATGATGTAAGAAATATGCATGATACTTTCAATGATATGTTTAAAATTAAAAATTTGTCAGCTTCTAGATAAAAAATTCTTTTATAAATATATTAAGTTTGTCTCCTACTCCTATATTACTAAAGGACTAAGGTGGAAGTACATGCCTCAGAAAATAATGGAACTGGAAAGAACTTTCCAATCACAGCATCCAAGCCTCTGCTATGGCACAAACTATGCTATACTTTCTGTTTCATGAGTTGATAAAGCTGTATCTGAAAAGTGATTAGTCTTCTCATCTCCCCACGTAAAGGACTGTTCCAGATATGCATTCCTCAGATGGATAGAGAGTGTGTTCTAATTTTTAACAAAAATTTAATTGTGATAATATATATATTTATAACCATTTGCTCACTATGCACAAAACTGTACTTTAAATTTTTCATTCTATGGCCCCAGCTTCATTCATACAAAGTTAGCATTGCCACAATCTCATCACAATGTCAAGTGAAGACTATGGAGATTACATTATGATGTCAAAATGCAATTGCAAGGAATTTTTATTACTATCTATGGTCACCACATTTACAATATCAAATTATGATGAAAAGTGTTTCAATGTTTCTCTGGAGATGAAATTATAATGTCAAGCTGATGACACAATGAGGTCAGTGCAAATCTTCACAGACCCAATTGCAATGTTCATCCAATGGGAAATGTATGGAGACTGTCATATGAAAACTATAGAAGAACAAAGTGGACAAAACCTACTGAACGCATCAGCAAGCTTTAAAAACTATGAAGTTGGAACAGGCTTTGAAAAACATGTCTCGGTGTTAAAAGAATTGTAGAAGTTCATAGGAAATGCTAGACTGACTTTTAAATATTATTTTACTTGATAGCTACCTTCTTCTAAAAAGATACTTTCTCTCCTGGTAATCCTTCCGATGACAGTACCTTGAGGTAGTCCTAATGCAGCCCCCTAATCCCAAACCCTGATCTTGCTCTTGCTTCTGCTTCTTTTTTAATCCCATCCTTACTCTGCTTCTATGCAAAAAGACCATGACAACCTGCCTTCCTTCACAACAGTCAAGAAGCAATTTGGTCTTCTTTCTACATTCAGTTCCTATACGGTCTTGCCAGATTCCTGATGATGAATATATGACATCTTTTGGTAAAAAATCCAACTCTTTCTCATTTTTTTTCACATCTTTCCTCATATATACATCTCCCTGATGCTCCGTACCAGCCAGCCATTAAACCAAACTTCTTAAACAAACCCTCTCAGAAATTGCCCTACTCTTTCTTCATCACAAGTTTTTTTTAGCTTTTTATGGTCGTCTTATTTTCTAACTATATCTTCTTTGATTTTATTCTTCATTTTTAAACTACAGTTAAGCTCTGCATTCTTATCTTTATTTCTCTGTATTTGATTCCTTGCCAGTTGATTTGCTCTCTCTGTATTATCTACATTGTTTGCAGTTAAAGCTTAAAAAAACAACTATTCTTCTGGACAATGTTGCTTCTGTACAGTTCCTTTATTTCATTCATTCTCCAAAATTACATGTTTATGCTAACTCCTTCCCATCTAACCAAGAAACTAGTTGTTTATTTTCAATTTTAGCAGTACTTCTGTTGTTTCTCTTTTTGCTCTATTTCTTTTCACTGTGCTCTTCTTGCTCCCTAGTATCATCACTGAACCATTCTTTTCTGGGTTCTGTGTTCATGATTCCCAGATATTTTGGCTGTTCTTAACTTTTCTCCAGTCCTTGCTTTACATAACTCCCAGTGAGTTCATAACAATTTCTCATTTGCCATTATTGCAATCTCAATGTGGTATTTCCTTCACTTTTTCCTAAAGCCTTTTGATCCCTTTCCTGGCGACATTATGACCAGAAACTTCAACACACTCCTCTCACACAAGGCTTGAAACCCACTTTTCACTGAACTGTCTACCGATGCTAAGTTTTGTCACTTCTTGCAATCTTGATGGTTTTCTTTTCTGTCTCTACCACAAAAAAGTGCTGCCCATTCCAAAGTCATCTCCTGAATTACTCTCTGATTTTGTATCACGTTCCAAATTTTCAAGTTCCAATGTTTCCTGTACTTTTTCTTAGCACACAAATTTATCTCAAATGGCTTTATTAAGTCTGATTATTTCCTTCATCTCTCTTTTTAGTTTGTATATTACAAACAACATTCACTCCTCCTGTGTATTCAGACCAGTTTTTAGTGCAAATTTCTTTCATAAACTCTTTCTTTGATAATTACCCAAGGGTAAACTAATATTTAAAAAGAAATGTGAAAATTTGCTTGGCCATACACAGTGTTATATATCTGAAATATGCTATCTTCATTTGGATAAACTTCAGTTTGTAAGCTAGGGTTTGGGTCCTCTTTCTGTATTTGTACAGACTGATACTAAGCACATAATAACTGCTTTATTATAAAACTTTTGCAAATATCAAATAAATAAAATTTTCAATTCAAAACTCTTACATATCTTTATTTCAGTCAATTGCTGGCTCTAAATTCTTGGGACGTTTTTCCTTTATTTGAGTTATCACACTAATATTTAAGTTCCACTAATGGAATAATATCTATATGACATACAGGTAAAAACAAGTGCATTATCATCATTAATATTGTGTTTTTTAAATGCATTTGCAAGGAACAATCCATGATATTCTAAACAATTGAAGGACTATAAAATTCACTGAGGACTAATCTGATTGACCCAGTGCCAATACAGTGGTACATCTGTGACAGACTAACTCTGGTGATGTCTGCAGGGCATACTCATCTTCCTTCTTTTTACACATTTTAATTCTTCTCTTTTTTTGAGTGTTCCCTTCTAAATTAAAAGATATTTAAAATCATAACATTGTTACAGTTTTCTAAATCAAGAGTGTACAAAGACTTAATAGTTTTCCACTTGTTTAAGGCTGGTATTCATCAGAATAGCGTGAATAACAATATTATCTTCACTGAAGCAGATTATTCTCACTTCTTCTTAAATAATAAATTATATTGATGCAATTTATCCAGAACAAGTGTCATAAATATTTTAACCTAATGCTAATACCAATCAACTGGAATGTTAAATGCAAATGCAAAATAATATATTTATCATCATTTCCTTATTTTAGAATCTATCTATATCTCCTTCATTTTTCCAGCATCAGAATTTCCATGACCTTTTTCTCATAAAGACAATGACAGAACAGTATTGTAGGTTCTCTTCCACCAAGTCCACAGTATGTATGCTCATTGGCATTAGGTCAGTAAAGTTTTCCCTTCTTTCATTTTTAATCTCTTTCTCAGCAGTATAAAAAATGAATAATTTTACTGAGCTACTGTAAGTTTTAAATTTACTGTTAACACTCTGGATTAGACATATTAAATATGTAAATTCTATATTATAAAAGTCTGGTTTTGTTTTCAATATTTTTTGAAAAACAGGAGGAAAAAACCTTATCAAATACCTTCTTATATGTAATCCAAAGGAAAAATTCTACTTGATTATTAATATAGCACTAGATAAAATACCTCATGTACTGTGTTTTGGGGAAAAAAAAAAGGAAAAAAAAAAGAGGAAACCGGAACAAAAAGCAAAACAATCAATACTAACTTAATAAAAAGGAAGCAAAGCATATGTGTTCTCAGTAATGGAGAGCTGACACTGACAAGTTTTTTTCACAAATTTGAGGCGTAACTAAGGATAGACAAATAACAAAGGCAAGCAGTATTGGGCATAAATAAGTAGGAGTACACACACTGAAAGTAAAGGTACAATATTTTTAAAAAGGAGGGTAGGTTTTATTAGTACTTAATATTTTCGTAAAGACTTATCAACTGACCTAGATTGAGGTCCAATTATATTAGATACCCTATAGATACAGAAATAAATATATTGTGCAGAGAAGTGAGAAGCAGTGAAAAAAAACCAAACCAAACCTTCAAACCCTGACATTCCAAGATTTCACAGATTGTGAATACTCCGACTTCCTTCCTTCCCTGATGTACACAGAGAAGCAGAGGGTGATTGAAGATACATGGAATTTTGTCTCCACTGCTTTAATATGATGTTATTTTACTTTTATCCATTTGCTGATGTAGCAAATTACCACTTCTCTCTTCACCAAAGCAACGTGGAGATAGGTGTGAGGTTCTGCACGGCCATCTCTACAAGAGCTCAGAAATGTGACAAAGGGAATAATGCATATGTATAAAATACATATAAGACAGTGTCATAATCATGGGAAAAAGGAGAATTTCCTTTTAAAACAACTCATAAGAGAAAAAAAAATGCACTCTACACTGTTAGTTTCAAATGTAATGCTTAAAGTTATTATGTTAATACATGTGTTAATGTTGCTCCAGAATATTACTATGTGCAGTTTCTTGTACATCAGATTAACATAGCACAGGTATCTGGGGCAATGGCTGAACTACAGACCAGGAAAACCATTGTCCAGCATGATATATTACTGCTTCAAAATATGTTTTGTATGTATGGATTCGTTTGTATGGCCCACCTTTGGCAAACAACCTGGTTATCAATACTTGATAACATAAAGATGGGGATGTACACAGTGTGTACATGGATTGAATATGCAAAATTTTCTGGGGTATATTTGCTCAAAACTGATTATATTAAAGAGAAACATGAGCATCAGCTAGATGGAACAGTAACTAGGGCATTTTAAAGAGATGTTGGAAGCAAAGAAGGACTCAAACTGAAAGGAAGTATAAAAGAAGCGTGAGAATTTGTGACAGTGGGAAGAGATAGTGGAGGGGACAGCAACAGTCAGGGCCCTGCCAGAAGTGGTCCTATGTCCCCCCACAATGGGTGCTGCCAGCAGCTACATGCAGCTCACCCACAGATAGCATAGGTGCACCCTGGGGACCCACACTGTGGGTGCATGAGGGCCTCTTCCTGGGGGCTGTCGCCTCTGGGGTAATGAGGGATGGCACAGGCCTGGGACACAGGGCTGGGGTCTCCCACAGCAGGGTTGTGCAGGGAGGGGTCCCTCATGCCCAAATGAAGGGAGTCTGCACCTCCAAGGCCTATGGGGGAGTGTATGTATCTGTGTGCCTGTGTGTGCATGTGTGCATGCACAATTAGAACTCTTTGGGATTACTTATAGAATGGTGTTTGGAAATTTGCAGGTTTTTATTAAATTTTTCTAGGTGTCTAGCAATGTGGTTTATCCATTATTTTACCAAAATTGACTCTGAATACATAGTTCACTGATCGCTAGTTAATTATATGTTGTTAATAAATTAATAAATCACTGCAATTCTGTTTTGGTTTAAACTATGTAGTTTTTCCCTGCAGCAGTCAAGTCTGCACTTTCATCTGAAAAATCATAAGTAAATGAATCAAACTGCAGTTTTTTGGCAATTTCTAGACTATTAAACACTCCTGCAGCCAAAAAAAAAAAAAAAAGAATAAAACAAGCTCCATTCTTCCTATTATTTTTCACTGATAGAAAATTATGGGAGGTTCCAGATAATTCAGAAAAAGGAGGCATCCAAAACACAGCAGTACTGAATGTTTATAATCTCTGTAAGGTTGTTAATGTTCAGTGAATCCATATGAAGTATCAACTAACTTTATAATTCTATTATATATTTGTATTAATGCATACTGAAAAGGCTTTGCTTATCCAAGCAGCAACATCATTCCTGCAAGCAATAGCTAATATTACACCTTGGGGCATAGACTTATACTAAGAATATAATATTCATTTTTAGACACTTTCAGGAAAGTAGAAATTTTAGATAAATCAGTACTATTTTCTGTAAAAAGATACTAAGTAGTAAAATGTGCAGAAACCATGAAATATCCCTCATCTAGAAGACTCTTAGAAACAAAAATGTAGTAGTGTTTATTTATGCAACACTGTTGCAGTGAAACCTATTCATATTTTCTTTCATTTAGAGTAATGTGGTCCACAGATCTCTTGCCTGCTTCTAAGGGTTACTAAAGACCCATTGTCAGAAGTCTCTAATCCACTTTGCACCATTTGGAAACTTTTTAGTGAAGTGAAAACTGGAAAAAAAGATTGAGAACTATGGATGAATATTTACAAAATATAGAAGGGAAATACAGATGAAAATTACCATCCGTATACATAAGCTCATCCTGGGTTTCACTGATACAATGATAAAAATGATTCGTTACATTGGAAGACCCTTTCTTTGTGTTCGTTCACAGTACATATACTAGCACTTTCCCCAAAAGTCTTGGATTTCCCTCTAGTTTGACAAGGCTTCAGTCACAACACAGGTAAATACAACGGTAAATGTTATAAAATTCTTAACAAGGGTAGGTAGACAGAAATTCAAAATATAATGTAGGTCAGATCTTTCCACTTGTTTGAGCTATGATTTAAAAAAGGGAATTAAATTCCCATATCTCACTGGGATTTGGGCACCAAAAACTTCTTTAAAAACCCTAGCTTTTATTGAAAATTCTCACGGTCACTTTGAGAACCATCCTCTTGTGTGTCAGGTGCACTTTAACTGGATTTGAAGGCAGTTACTCCTCACTGGACTCAGAGATACTCCTTTGTGAGCTGTAATGTGGGCTCTTCAATACATTTAGTTCTATGAATAATTAATGTGTCTCCTGCTCTCACCACTTGATTTCCAGTTATTTGCGTTGCATGCAATATGCTGAGCCAGTTTCATAGCTCCTAGACTCAAATGCAGGTTCCCAATCTCATTAAGTGTAATGGGATATGAAAAATAAGAGTCTAAATAAAAAAAGGGAGCTGTAAACCTGTCTCACAATTCCTAAAAATACTAAAAGTAAAACATAGGTGTTGTCTACAGAAGAAGAACTAGATGATTCTATGCAGAAATTCAGTGATATTAAACAGAGGGTTTTTTTTTTTTTTTAACCCTTTTTTTTTTTTTTTAAGTTCTGTTATATATATGAAAAACATTTGAAATGTCCTCTTTCATTTGTTTTTCATTCATTTGCTAAACATAACTTGGATAGAGTTTGTGAAAGCGAACCTGTCATTCAAGCTAATCACTATACTTCATGGATAACTGAATAAAAATGAGTTCTTCAAGAGGTAACCAAAGGTACTGCCACAATGAATCCATATGTACTTACATACTGGACATCATAGAATTAAAAATCAGTTAGATGTCCTTCTAAGACAAAGTAGATCAAACTCACTGCTTCCGTACGATATAAGATGAATCTGAACAGACTGGATAATTTCCAGAAGCAGTTATATCTGAGCAGATGTAATAAAAAAAGAGTAGCTGCAAGAAAACAGATTAGAGGGCAAACAGAATGGAAAACCTCTAGGCCATTCTGGAAGAAAGGAGAAGATTCCAGGAACTTTTTATTATTGAAGTACTGAATTAAAATAGTAGTTGTGAAAACTCTTAACGAATGCTGACAGATTATATGAGTTTACATTTACTGATTTTAGAAATATTTTTTCAATTTCATGGAACCAGCTATCTGTGGAAAGTTCTTTTCTGTAAGTTATGTGATGAAAAGTAGTAATTTAATTTATTCATAACATTTTAATTGTTGAACTTGAGTTAATTAAAAATTATTTATACAAAGAAGAGAAGGAATATCTGATTCTGTTCCTAAAGCAATGTAAATCTGGAGTCATTTCTCCGGTTCCACTGAGTTTTATTTTAGATTCTAATTTTTGTTTTATTTTTCTGCACCTTTAAATTACTGCAATAACTAATTACCATACTATTCATATATTGGTCTTGCTGCTAAAACAACAAAATTTACTTACTAAATGTAAAATTCATCAAAACAGAATTAGCAAATTAGATCAGAAAAAAAAAATAATCCATGACATTTTTATTGTTTGTAACAGAAGTAATTTTTAATTTCTTAACATGGTATTCTTATTTATTTTTTATCTCTTTAGGGGGGAAATTCAGGACTTTTTCCTTCTTGATTCTTAAACATCATTCAGTTTGCTTTCTCCAAAAGTTAAGCCATAAGAAAGCCTTGATCAGGGATTGCAATCTTTTCCTTTCAACTTAAAGCCTAAGAAGCTTGACCTTACTTTTGTTCACTCATTTAAATTTCCAGGTTCATACCTCGGAGATATATGGGGAGTTTGCAGTTTTGCAGGTGGGTGGAAGGGATATGTCCAAAGAAGGATGGAGAAAACAGTGGGTGTACGATAACTTCTCTTTCCTACAATGAGAACTGAAATCTTTGATTCTTTCTGTGGCATCTCAATCTGTTTAGGCAAGACAGTGCAAAGTAGCATTAATCCTAAGAGTATTCGTAAGAGGTTCAACCTAAGACCCACCCAGCTCATCCTCCCATCTCCAGCAGTGACCGACAGCGGTTGGTCACCACGGTAAGCATGTAGCAATATTCTCCCAAAATACTCTCACAAGCTCTAGTGACATGCAACATAGAAAATCTCATCATGCTAGCTATATATGGGATAAGTTATATATATATCAAGTAGCCAAACACTGGAACAACATTCATAACAGAAATACCTGGAAGTATTCAGCTGCTTGAATATAGTCCACCTTTGTGTGTTGTGGTGATTGCATACAAAAATATACATGGCTTCCAGACAAAAATATGACTCAACTTACAGTTATTCTGAAATATCGGAAAAGCATCTCGTATACTTATGAGTGGATTAAAATTCAGGATGTACTGAATGAACAGGATGTACTGAATGTACAGACACTTAACCCTAAATGTAAACTTGTATACAAGTACCCTATATATTCTTTTTTTGAAAACTTATTATATGCTTCCTAGTCTACTCTCAGTTCTGTAGATATATGTATCAATAATAAATGTATGTGTAAATAAAACTGCTTGATATAAATAATACTTAGCTTTTTTTTGGCTTGTAAATATAAGATGAAATCCAGGCTTTTCTAAGCCAAGGAAGGTTTTAGAGATCAAGATAAAATACTCTCCAGTTTCATTATAAAGCATAATATAATCTTAACACAGCATCATAGATGTCACCTGAACTACTCGTGAGAGCAGAGGGAGCAGGGTTCATTTCATATTTTGTTTAAAACCTTCTGTAAAAGTAATGAGGATTTATGTTTGGAATTTCCTTGTTAAAACATGAAGTTTAGACTGATTCTGTGCCGTATAAGGATAAAAATTAACAAGAGTGTTACTGAAAAGAGTGATATCTTACTTCCTTACACCAGAATGGATACTGACACCTTTTATTCTGTGCTGGTTCGTAATGGCTGTTAAGTTGCAAGGTCTGGGCAGGAGGAGGCTGCAGGGGTAATGGGAGCAGGAGGAGGCCATGGACCAATTTCTGATGGCTCTGGCACTGGCGTGAGCACCCCAAAGTGCACCAGAACTTTGGGCAGTTGGAGGAGCCATGGGACCCCTCAGCAGATGTATTCAGGCGTGGGGTGGGGATGCACATACATACGCTCCTGAGGGACTGTGGCTGCAGGCCACCCACACCGGGGCAGGGACACCCTGAGGGACTGCAGCCACAGGTGACACACACTGGGGCAGGGACACCCTGAAGGCCTGCAGCCATGGGCCACCCACGCTGGGGCAGGGACATCTCCAAGGGACTGCAGCTGCCTCAACCTCCTCTCATCCCTCACCTCCTCACCAGAGGAGTTTTCATCAACTGTGTGTAAACCTTGGTGAATATAAGGGCAATTAACATTGAAGAAGGGGAGAATATATGAGTTTGACTCATTGTTTGTACTCTTGTTTTCCCCAGTACCCAAGTCAGTGATCAAAAGTTTGCTTTTATTGGCAATATATTACATACAATTCTCTTGACTCACGAATTTTTTGCCTGCAACAAGGTTTTTGCTGGTTTACAAGGCCTACCGCATTTGTTTCTGGTATGCTCTCCTCAGTGATGATGTGTAATTAAAGACTTGGCTTTTTGAGGCATACATTTACATGAAAAGGGCCCTAGAGGTGCAAGTTGTTTCTGTTAATGAACAACCGAAGAAACAGAACATTTTAAGATTTCTTGTCTTTGAATGATTTTATTTCCTCTCTCACTGGTATTTTCCTCTCTAACCTCTATAAGAAATTAATACCAGCTTAAATGTACAACTTAAATTACAAATATTTAATCTTTTTTGCTCTCATCTAGAGTTATATATATCCCTTTAGGAATACAGAGATTCTTCAAGTATTGTCACGTTGAAAACACTACTTAATTTTTCTTTTTTTTTTAATAAGGCTAGCTAATTTCTGTAACATTAATGTATACCATTTTTCATTCTGTATTAGGAGACACAATATGTTTTAATGTTTTATGAAATTGTTCACTTTAAAAGTAAAAACAAAGGATTTACTATAATTGTTGTCTATAACATAGTAAGTTCTATGTACTCAGTCATTAATCAGAAAAAAAGTCTAGACAAAAAGCAGGAGTAAATTGTGGAACATAAATTCAGGCCAATACAAATAGGAAGAGCTTCATTATGTCCATAGTAATGCATAGAGATTTTAAGAAAATGTCGTTTAATAAAGTCTTTAGCTTTTGTAATGCCATTAAGCATATGTACTCTAACTAGAAAGAAGAGGCAACAATTTCTCAGAAAGTCTGCTGTTAGGAGAACAATAGAGTTCTTCCAGCTGATCTGCCTTGAATGCTTCTTCCTAACACAGGAGTAGAGACAACAGCGTAACATCTGGGAAGGGATATGAATGAGAGGAGAAATATCTTCTTGATTTTTTACCATAGAGTTCTGTTTAGCTGAGACATCTCCAACTCCTCTAGCAACAAAAATTAATACCAATCATGTATGATAGTAAGAGAGTGACATTATTGTCTAGAGATATCGGTAGTTGTTATTAAGTAAAATACTTGAATTATGCACTCGATTTGGCTCAGGCAAAGAGCCCAAAACCTATACACTTGATATAGTTTTAAATAGCTGACCACGTCTTGTTAACATATGTGGAATCACCTCTGTTGTCTGCTCATAATTCCCGCTAGAAGGGAAAGGGACCCAGTGACTCAACTGTAACAGTTTTCATTCCTTCAGTATCTCTTTAAACAGCCCAGCAAAATCCCCACAAGACCACTGGCATCCTACACAGCTGCAAGAAATAAATGGGAGGAATTGATAACAACTCCTATCTATTTTTGATGAAAGATTTTTTTTTTCTATCTAGTCTCTGAGAGGTGTATTATAATGTGGGCATGGTTCCCCAGTCTAGAGTGTTGGATCTTCCACTGGCAGTGGTATCAAGACTTATTCATGGAGGCTTCCCACTGGGAAAAAGAAGACTCAAGTAATACATTACTACTGGTTTTGTGGGACTGCATTCTGCCATCAATGTATGCCTGGCAGACTTTAAAATCAAAAGGGCTTTAGGACACCTCTGAATGCAGAATACAGAATAACATTACAAACTGAAACATTGAAACCTATTGAACTTTTATTTCAGATTCATAAAAATTCACATTTTCTATTTTCAGTCAATTCCACCAAGCCTTTCAGGTATATATTTCGTATATGCATAGATGCTTTTTAGCTTTAAAACATTGGAAATCTAATGCTTTTTCAATTTTAAGTTATTCTTTTCATGATTTTTTTAAAAGAAGCTAGTACAAAATGCTTTAAAGCAAAAAAAACCACTATTTTTTAATTTGAAAATAACATTATTAAAATTTAAATAAAATTACAAATGGGATGACTGACTTGAAGGCATAAAATCAGGTTTGTAATTATTTCTGCAGCTGGTGAGTTTCTATTACTTTTTACTCCAAGTTGTGTTTTACATAGTCTTTGTCTCATTATCAAGCATTAAGAATTGTTTGGATAAGTGAATTGACCAAAAGTTTCTTCTAATTTTGATATTCACAATAAGAAACAACTTGTACCAGTATATTGAAATAGTCCAGGAAGGGAAAAGGAGAGATTAAGAGATTACCAGCTAAAAAAAAAAAAAGAAAAAAAAGAAAGCTTTATCCCTTCTCCCCCATTTTTAAATTCTTCATGTGTGCATTTGAATATATTTATAAATTGTTCTAAAATTTTTCACAATTTCAATTCATTTTAAACTATCAGAGTAAAAAGCTCATCTTTCTCATGTTCATCTAGCCTTACAGGGATAACATTGGAGGTTAAATTCTCAGAAAAATTTACATCCTTTAGTCTCCACAATTTATAAAATAATTTTATAAATAGCGTATAATCTCTGATCTCTGGTTTGTTCAACCTAATACTTAGCAGCTTCATTTTCTTACTTTCTTTTAGGGTATTTGATACATTTTAAAACTCTTTTCTCAGTGTATGCAGAGATGTTTTTGTTTTGGTGGGGTTTTGGGTTTTTTTGTTTTGTTTTGTTTTGTTTTAAATCTTCCCTAGAGCATCAGTTCTTGATTATTTTCTTCACTTATATTTAAAAATGCCTTTGCTGTTCCTGTGTGTTTGTGTTTCTTTGCTTGTGACATTCCTTCTAACTATGTTTCCCTTAATTGGCAGGTTTGCATTTGAGTTTCCTACGTGGAATGACCCCTTGTTCCTCATTCTGCAGTGTCAGGAAACAGAAATGTCATTGCTGATTAGGGGCCTGAACCCTCTGCTCCTCCTTCTCATACAGTAGGCAATCTTGTTCTGTACACACTCTAGCTGCAGGGTCAGCCTTAGGGGAACTCTAAACAAGTGTCCACATGGGATACCAAAGCGGAAGGGGCACTGATAGGGGCAAGTATTCTTTGAGCTCATTTGTCTACCACAGAAAGTCACTTCTGTCCCTTTAAATGTAAAATGTCCACTGGCATTGCCCAAGTGTGTACATTTTAACCACATGGAAGCATTTTTGTGCCTCTGGCTTACTACACATGTACATCAGTGATGTTAATAACATCTCTGCCTAACAATGTGACACTGAGATGTACTTCTAATGGTTGTCTTTCCTCTGAACTGAGATACAAAAGCTTTCATTTTTGGTTCTAAAACTCTCTGTTAAACCAACTCTGACCTCATCCCAGGGCATGATTACCTAGTCTTGCTTGGGGCGCCTGAAGCTCTAAAGATGGTCCTGTGTAGCTGTGGTTGAAAATCTTTCTGCTCAGTGTACAGAGTGCATCCTCTCTTACAACTGGGTGGAAACCCCTGCTTTTTCCACTTTTGCTCCTCACCTAGGGAAGTGGAACAAACCAGGAGGGGGAGGAAGAGAAACTACACAGAAAAGAAGAACAGAAGGTAGTGCCTTCAAGCGGCAGGGAGATGCATAAAACCAAAACTTCTCCCTAAACCAAAGGATACTGCAAAACAGAGAAACTAAAAAGAGGGGAGAGGGAATAACACTTTACTTCCTACCATATTCATAGCCTGGAGGAAGTCTATGGACAGTCTACAAAGATGAAGGAATATAAATGAAACATAAAGGACTAAATATGGATCCCTTTTGCAACAACAGAGAAAACTGATGTTGCTTAGAGTATTTCAGGGATAAAGGATAGCTTTACTCCCTAGTGCAGGCCACAAGAGCAGTTGTATAGTCACAACCATAACTTGTTATCTACAGCAACTCCATATCCAAAACAAAACTATTCATCTGTCACATGAGCTCATAAGCTGTAACATATGAATCTAATTTTCATTTTAGTTACCTAAAAAACATTAAAAATAAAATATTTCTACATATATTAAAAAAATCACAACCCCTTTTTTTTTAAAAGGTGAATTTCCATGTGCCTATTTTGTCATAGACAGGTATACAGGTCTATTATTACACAAGGTTGTTGCTAACATATACTTGTAATCAACATATTAAATAAATATCTACATTTTTATGAATTTATAGACAGAGATAAGAGAGAAATGGAAAGAGTTGTTTACTTTTCTAAAAATACTATATATAACTTAGAGGTGTCAGTGAGCCATGTTTGTACAAATTCTTTCAGTAAGAGTAAATAAAACCTTCTACCAGTTTCATAAAACTGTCTTTGGAAGAGATATAAAATTCAGCCCTTCTTGACTGGTTTGTCATTAAAAATCCCATGGCACTTTTCACAAAAGAAGGGCTATTAACTATATTCTGGCCAAAGTCCAAATCACTTTGTGGCTACCAAATCCCCAGTTGGAAAAATTATTCTGCACTTTCCTCAAAACCTTTATGCGTAGAGCATCAGGTTTTATCTAACAGGCAGTCTTATTTTGATAAGGCTTATATGAACTTTTAATATGGCAAAATTATTTTGGATCAATAAAGTGATCCTTTGAAATAAAAGTTAATACTAAATATATAAATACACAACAGTATTTAAAAAAAAAAAAAATCAGGGATTTGAAAACAGATTATTTGGTTATTGGCATGTCCTTCTTTTTATGATTTTTTTTTTTTTTTCCCCTCAGGAATTTTCAGGAATAAGTTTATACATAATGTAGTGATACTTGTCACCCAGTATATCATCTTTACCTGGGAACCATGGGCAAGTAATTAATCAAGTAATCAGTCCTAGAATTTTGAGTTTCTCCCTTTTATTAGGTAATACTTTTAGATAATTCATCTGAAAAAAAAAGAATATTTGCATTTAGTATGACTTGTTTAGATGAGATGTGGTGAGAAGCTTTGGTTATTAAAAATGTTATCCTTGCTACTGAAAGCAGAACATATGTTCTATCCTAGGTCAACTGTGAGAGTTGAAACAGTGTTTTCTTCTACTTTATACAAGTTGAAGGTATGTATTGTGACCTGTGATATTTGATATCGTGCCTCCATGACACGTTGGTAACACTGGTTCAGGACTAGCCTGCGAGTGTTGTCTCAGACCAAGACAAATCTAGAAGAATATCCAGCCCATGATACTTTCCATGTGTTTTCAGCCACACAATTAACCTCTCACTTTTCTGAACACTAAATATATTTAGAAATATCTGAATACATTCTCTTAATATTTGCCTCCTAACAATGTTACTTAATACAGTATACTTTCATCAAGGTAAATTGAAATTAAATGGATTTAGAATAGGCTGACATTTTGGTAAGTAGTAGGCAATGGGGAATCCTAATCAACTGAGACTGCTTCTGAGACTTGCAGTAGGGGTTCATATTAGGCTTGACACCCTTCAATATTTATCAATTTTATGAGAAGCAAAGATAAAATCAGAGCCAATAAAATTTATGGGATGACACAAAGATTGGCACAGTGGTAAATAATGAAGACAGGCAGTCATGGGAAGTGATCTGTATCACTTGATGACTGAACCAATTCAAACAATGTATGTTTTAATACAGCCAAAGTCACATCTATATTTCTGCAGGAATGAGGAACTCCAATTAGGTCAGACACTAGAAAAGTTAAAGTTGGTCATTCCGGTTTGGTGTATAGTGTATGTCCTGTTAAAGGTGGGTATATACATTTTTATGTGAGAGCAAAGGAGAAGAAAAGTTTCCTTCTCTCTTTTGTCCTAACTTTCTTACAAGAATGGACTGGATTTTGACCCTTTTATTTACATGTGTGCTTTTTATTTACATTCATGTTTCTGAGTTTTCTGTTGTTAGGGGAAGGAGAAAGTTGAAGTTTCATCTCAAGACTTCACCAAGTTCGGGTCCTATTTCCAGAGTATCATAAACTGTCCTCATAAACCAAAGTGTTCACCATTGACAAGTAATTCAATATGAACCTCCAGTTAAATGCCATGGCAAAAAGAGACAGTCTGATCTGTTGGTATGCAACGAGAGAATATTGAGTAGGGTTAGAGAGGCAATTTTATTTTTGTTGTTCCAGTCTGCATTTTCAAAAGTTTACTGAAAACTTTGAATGGATACAGATAAAAATGATTCAAGGTCTGGAGAAAAAAGCTCAAGCATGTGAGACTTAAATAACTGTTTGCTTAGATCACCAAAAAAGCCCCCAAAAACAAACAAAAAAAAACCCCAAAAAACCCACCAGGGATACTTTATAACTGCATGGAAATGCCTTCATGGGGAGAAAGACTAGGCCTCTAAAGGATCTGTAGTCTGGTAAAGAAAGGCTAAGGATGAATGTTTAGAGGGTGAAGAGGGAGAGACTCAAATTTTAAAAAAAGCATAAATAGTTATCAGTGAGGATGAGGGAAGTAGCTTCATCTCTTGCTGTATTTAGATGAAGATAGATGCTTTGTTGGAAAATATACTTCAGTCAAACTCAAGTTATTGGGTTCAATGTATCATAAGGAGCTAAAAATCTGTTGTTTACTTTACACAGGGGATCAGATTAGAGGTCTCATGGTCCCTTTTTTTGACCCTAGATTGTACAGAATATTTATATCAAATTCAGTTAATGGCCCTGACAATTGTTTCACTTTTTGCCACTTCAAATCTCACCAATCTTGAGACTTCACTAGGGCAAGTAGCTAAACCTTTGCGAGAAATCGTGGACTCGGGGAGATCCCACTATATGTGATTTTAAAATAACAGGAAGCATAAAGCAATACCAGATGTGAAATTTCAAAGAGGAGTGTGACAGGACAGTGACAGGGCAAGCATGAAATCTGAAAAAAGACATAGTCAGTCTTGGGGGGAGGAAGAGGAAAGATGTGGAAGAGGAAGGAGAGAGACCTCCAAGGATTAGTTTGGATAAATCTGAGATTAGTATCCAAACTTCTTGGTACTTCTCCAAACTAAACTTCTAACCTTTTAGAGCTTCACCCACCCATCATAATTCTAGCTGCTCTTGAAGACTCAAGCTGCCAAGGTCATGGCTCTTAAGGGGCAGAGGAGGAGGCTATTAAAAAAAAACCCAAAGCTTTTAAATAGTAATTTATGCTAATAATGTTTGTGAAATAATTTGTCCTGCATGTCCTAACATGGAATGTCTCCATAGTCTCCATCTGTTTATCATCTAAGATGTGTTAGCAAGATGTGACTGCTCATCATGCAGCTCTCCCACAGCATGTTACAGTCACTGTAATAACATGTACAATAGAAATAAACTACTTGATCCCTCATTAGAAAATAAATTATACTGCCCTCATACATTTACTTTACTTGTAAAACATTATAATAAAGCTCATGAAAACATTTACCCACAAGAAAATCACATAGTTAAATATGATCCAATACATACATTGCTACCTAAGGCTCCTTGGAATAATTCCTTCAGTCTGTAGATAGAAGGTTTATAAATCCATCTCTGGCATTTTTCCAGTAGTGTTATTAAGCTCTTGGAATCTCCCCTTTTCTGCGGTTCCTTTACGTGTTTCTTGTCATTCCAGTATCTCCAAGTTCCTCAATTTTCACCCTATAAACAGATACTGGCACAATGCTGACCAACTATTATATAATGGAATTTATCGTGTATTAATTTGCTATTCCTCTTGAGTTTGTTTTAACTTCTCTGCTTTAACTTAAGTTTTATTTCATAATACTATGGTGGACAACATTTCTGGTGATTTATATTTTCTTCTAGATCTCTTTTCTTCCAACATGTTAGTACACAACCTTTGTAACAGCACTGTCACCATAATTCTGGATCTCAAAATTATGACCATTTTGTAATCTCAGGAATGAAACCTTTCTTCAAGCTCACTCACTCCCCCCACCCCCAGCGGGACGGGGAGAGAATCAGAAGGGTAAGAGTGAGAGAAACTCATGGGTTGAGATAAAGACAGTTTAATAGAACAGAAAAAAAGGGAAAATAATAATGATAATAGAATATACAAAATGAGTGATGCACAATGCAATTGCTCACCACCCACGCTGACCGATAACCAAGTAGCGATCAGTACTTCCTGGATCACGCCTACCCTTCATATACTGAGCATGACGTCACATGGTATGGAATACCCCATTAGCTAGCTGGGCTGGCTGTCCTGATTATGTTCCCTCCCATCTTGTGTACCTAGCTCAGTCAGTAGGCACGGGAGCTGTCCTTGGACTAGGAGGGCACTTAGCAACAACTGAAAACATCAGTGTGTTATCACCACTCTCCTCATACCAAATCCAAACCACAGCACTAGGAAGAAATTTAACCCTATCCCAGCTGAAACCAGGACAGTAGGAAAAAAAAAGAACAAATAGTCTATCAAGATTATGGTGCTCCACTGCTTTATGACAACACAATTACTTCTTGAGTTATGTGAGAGAAATATGCGTTCATTTGGAAGTGGCAGTGATAGTCTCAAAATAATCTCATGCAGCAGCATATTCATTTTGTTAAAAGATTATTATTATTATTCATACTTATCCAAAAGCTACTAGTCAAACACTTTAAGTTAAAAAAAGTCCAAAGGAAAGTCTCGTGTTTAGGATCCAAGATTTGCCACAGTCACACATGACTTCATATTAAGACCTTTTCTCTTCTTCCTTCCCCACTGCATTTTTAAACTGTGTTCCCCTTTGCTGCAAGGAAAAAAAAAAAAAACCCAAACCTAAATTCTTTAATATTTATTAGATAAATGCATCTTATTGTAAATAATGTAAGTCACATTGCCATGAATATGAAAAAAGACTGACCAAGGGTGGATCTCAAGAATTTGCTGATTGACTTCAAGGTGTTATTTTCTATTTCTGGCTCTTCATATTTAAAAATAGACTCCTCATTCAGTCAGCAGCCCAAAATACTGCAAAATTAGGGAGAGAGGTGTAAATGTTGTCCACTGATTTTAATGAGGTGTTAACTTTAAAGTGTTAACTTTGAAGCTTAATTACACCTACACTAAATACAAATACAACTAACCATTTCACTGCCAGATGATGAATATGTTCAGCTAAATCTGTCCAACATGTCTAGATTTTCTGGCAAGAATCAACTATCCACTCATTTTAATGGAAACTGCATGGAACTGTGAAAAACTGATGCCATTACATGTAGATGAAGCACAGTAAATGAACCTTGTATTCTATTTCAAAAGACTCATCTAAATAGATACACATTGAAAATACAATAAATTTCTACAGAATTAGGTACAAAAGCATTTTTTCTTTTTTTTTATTCTACCTTTAGACAGATATTTATAGTAACATACAATTTAAATGCTCTGCCTGCAATTAAAAACCGCTATAAGGATTGGAATGTATTTTTCAGAAAAACTAAAAAAAAACCTCTCTAACGAAATTAATTTGTGCCAGCCTCAAGAACAAAAATGAAAAATTTGACACTCACTTCTGCAAATCTTTTTAATATGGGTCTTATCCATAGCTTTTCAATTTCAATAAGATTTAGATAAGACCTGAGAAGTCATAACTCACTTCCCAAATAGTTCATTTAAATAACACATTCAGTATTAAGTAGTAGCAGTGTTGTTAAGGGAAGTCAGTAAATTGCAACAAGCAAAAGAATGAGTGATCCCATAACCTGGAGTAAAAATATAATCAAAAAGTGACACTAATAATACAAATTTGTTTTCTCACAAATTTTAAATTACTTTTACTACTGGTTTATCAGATAACATCTTACATAAAATTCTTTTTTCACAAGAACTTGCAAGCATTTCCCTGAAATTGTTTCAGGACTTGTGTGGAAGAATAGTAATGCTTTAAGTGCTTACAGGAGTACTACATGCAGTTTGATGTTTCACTCAATTAAAACTGAAGGAGAGGTTAAACAGACAAAATATAACTTACCAGAATAAAAAATAGTGTTGGACAGGACTAGCACAACAGGACTTTATTGGTGGGAAAGAAAGCATCAAATACATGTATTGATTCCTTTACTGATTTGAGAAACTAATAGCAATAGTAGATATTATTTTGCATGACAAAACTAAAATTTTCTGAATGTTTTGTTCAACTACTATTATTTGATATTCTCTAGATAACAATATTAATATTGCCAAAAGTGTCTGAGAGCTTTAATTGTAGGTACTGGTCTGGAGCCTGATATCTGACTTTTGTGAGGTGGGGGTAAGATGTAGACCGGAACATAATGGAAGGATTGTGTATATATATATATATATATATATATATATATATATAAAAAACTCTGAATATCCATTATACCACATTGAAGATATTAATAAGATGATGCAGGTGTATCTAGGCAACCCAACACTAGAGGAAGTAAAGATCGTAAGATTGTAAAAACTACGAGAAAAAGAGGTGAGGCAGGACCATATATAGATTCCTTGTACAATAGCAAAGAAAAATATCTTTGATTAAAGGATTTCAGGGATCAACAAAATATGTTTTTTCTCCATTCTAGGCCACAGAACAGTATCTCTGGTCTCCACAGTCCTTAAAATAGCCTGTAGTTAACAAACCTATTGGTCAACATAAACCCTTCGTGCAGCCTTTCCCCATCCATAGTTTGTTGACAAAAAATAAATTAAAAAAAAAAAAGTGCTGTTCTGTAGCAAATGACAGATGCTCAAGTCCTCTGTGTAGCAGAATACAGTATTTTATTTCAGTTAAGCCTGTTTGTTACCTTGTGAGGGGAAAGCACAATCCAGCCCTTAAGGAAAAAAATCTTAAATGCAAGTTATACAAAATAGGCCTTTAACTAATTTTTTTTTTTTCTAAGTGCTAGTTCAGAAGAATGGAGTATCTTTCATACATCTTGAAGTCTTCTGCATAAATATCTATTCATCACTTTAATTCCAGTGGAGTACTGAGGTCTAGTCAAAGGAAAAAAAAACCAAAACGAAACAAAAAACAAATATGAAGGAGGGTAATGAAGGAAGTGTATGATTAACACCCGTGGGTAAATCTAAATACACACTAACCCCAAATGCCTCACACACATTCACTAACAAATTTGAAAACATAAAAAGGCAGGATTCTGAAGAGGTACAGAAGGTAAGGATAGTTGTTTTTTTGGATCAAGCCAAGGAGCACACTTCTTTCATGAAGAAAACATGGAAGAAATTATGTAGCTCATTACACTCAAATCAGCAAGTGATTTCTTATTTGTGTGGAGTGATGAAACAAAACATAAACATGAGAACAGAGGTAGTAAAAGGACTGAACCATACATGAAGAGGAAACTGTTTTGTGGAGAATAAGTCACTAGTGATAGTTTCTTCTGATTCCATCATGAATCCCAGCCCATCAGAATTTAAGTTTTTGCTAATGCCGTTGAGGTTTTCTGCTATGCATCTGCTTCATATGCCTTTGAAAGGACAGATGGTAAAGTTGGATGTCTCCATACATTGCAAAGCTGTAATATTATTTATTTTCCTATGGAAGATTTTTGGTTGGGAATCAATAAAAAAAGTAAAGGGTCCCTTATGCCATCAGTGGCATGAGCAGTGGCAAATTTCGAGATGAGACAGTAGTGCAGGACAGCAAAGGATTTTCACTTCAGTTATGATTCTAATTTCCACTGTCCTTTTTTGAAGCTACTCATATGATTTCCCCAACCTTATGGGCATCATTCTTTTGCTACAAAAACATATGTAACCAAAAAAACCTAGTTATTTCTGTTAATTGTAGATCCTGTTATGCTTTGCTAAAAGGCTTAAGAGTCACTTTACTACATATAATTGAAACACCCTTGTTCTATGATCATCTGCGTCATTCATGTAGCTGACCTTACTGAAACAATATGAGAGAGAGAGTTCTGGTTTGAGGTTCTATTGCATTAATATTATACATACTTAATTAGCTGAAAGCAATGTAGAAGAAAAATAGTTCTGACGAATAAAAGTTTCATATAAATGGAATTTTTCTGTGTGATTGACAAACCAATGAAGGTTGCACCCAGCATTCCCTGTAGTTATTCCTACTGGAAAATCATTAATTTCATAAACCATGAAAAAACCCTCCACACCAAACAACCCCAACCCCCCAAAACAAAAAAAAAAAACCTCTTATCCTATGCAAACAATCAATCAATCAATCAATCAAAAATAATATTCAGTCTTCAATTTTCCTGTTCTTACAGCATTGCACCTTCTGAAACTACATTACTTGATCTTTATTTCAAAGCAAAAGAACCCAAAAAGGAAATCCTGCAGTGGATTTCCTGGAAACTTCAACTCCTCTTATGTTCTCCAAAATCTGAGCAATATTGTAGACTACTTTTCATATCTCATCACTTCACTTTCTTCTCATTTTTTTCATTACAATACTTTTAAAACTGATTATATTGCTCCAGAACAAACAGTGAAGCAAGAAACATATATGCCCTGTTTGTCTCTTTCTTCCATTACAAGTTTACCTATCTCTTTTCTCCCTACTCCACCCCTCAACTTTTTTTCTGACCCTAATATTTTATTGATTTTATTTGTGAGCAAATATTTCATCATGGCTGAGTACAAGCCTTGAATGCCAACATGAAGTTTGATCTGCCAGAAACTTTACATGTAAATTTGGGAGAATTACTTAGATGAACATATGAAGACATTAAAGTCTGACTTCAATGGATTAAATGAGAGTTAAGTGACTACGTACCTTTGAAAATCTAAATTTTAAGTTCTTTGTGCCTCAACTTCTTAACTTTAAAATGATTCCTGCAGAAGCTGAGATAAGGAGGAGCTTGGTACTTCTATATACGGATCCAAACCTTTGACAAGGATATAGGTTCTGAAACATGGCATCTACAGTAACCTAGGCTTGTTGGGAGCTAAGAGAGCTATCTCAGGGCCTGGCTGAAAACAGTTCTGCTACAGTTCAGCAGGTCATATGATGTCATTCTTTGCCTCACTCTGAACAACACAGAGATCATTTATGCAGAGAGATTGTTCTTCAGATATCAGTTCTCTATGCATAGTGGCCCACGTGTACTGGGTTCTTTCTGTCACCTTCTCTTGGTTGACTCAATATCTTGGTTTTAAAATCCATATTAAAACCCCCAATTAATAGAGGTAGCTGGTCACTCAGGTCTGACTGGCAATTCTGATTTAGCCAAACATAAAACATATCTCCAGACTCAAATGATTTGGAAAATTTAAGTTAAGAAAATACTGTGGGTCAATAGTATTGATTGTCTCCCTAACTTTGGTACTTGCTGCAGATTCATAGCTCTGCCTTGCCATCTTCCTTCAGACATGTAAAATGTCCTCTCTAATCTTGACTGATAGGCTCAATTACAATGGTAAGATAACTCTATTATTAAGAAGAACTTTAATATAATAAATCAAACTATAAATAACCTTAAAGGACTTTTCCACACAGAGCTGTACTTAACATATGCTTTATTAAGTAGAGTTTATAAATTATACATTCCCTTTCATTCTCAACATCTCAGTTTCACCTTATGAGGCCCATTTCAAACAATAGTATAATGTCAACCTAATCAAAAAAGTCTCATGAAATATATAAAATTATATATTTCATAGATATGGGATTCAAATTCCCTTTAGAAGTTTAAATTTTAATTATCTCCCAAATCTTGAGTTATTCAACAGCAAACTGCATAGCAAACCATACTATTGTTTACTGAGCTAATTTCTCTGTGCAATCAAAAATGTGATAATCTAGTATTTTTTTTTTAAGAGACAAGGTTTTCCTTAAGAAAGCATGCTATCTATTGTGAATAAAGATGGACTGTAAAAGAAGACCCAAATTCCAAACTTTGCCCTTAAGGGTTAAATCAAGTGAGGTTTTATTTTCTGAATCCCTGGAATTGAATTAGCTCCTTTGGCTTTGGCTCCTATTTCCCAAATCAGGCTTTAGTTATCTAAGTTTATATTCTGTCCCTTTATCAGAGTATTAAAGCATCCTACATATCTGCTAAAGAGAACACAAAAAGTTCTCTGTTTTTCTCTTTCCATCCCTCCCGACAGCAGGAACTGATTGGCCTGTTTTTTGGCTTTGGTACTGTTAGGTGAGAGAAGTAGGTTTCACTGTTTTGTTCTGAAGGTAGTGAAATTTATGGTCACTTAGATTTACTCCAGATGTGGTTCCACAGTTGTGGGCAGCTGCCAAAAACCTTTAGCAGCTGTGCAAATGATTATGACCACGCAGGGAGAAGCAGTCTCTCAGGAAATTTCAGTCAATCTCACAAAGCATGGAAGCTTTGAGTTTAACACAATATTCATTGGAAAGTAACTTAGTGCTGTGATCTCAGGCACTGTTAGTTCAAATGCCTTTTTAGAGTTTTTCTTTTGGATGAACTTTTGGATGACTAGCCTTCCATAAGATCATTATTCATGATAGCAGAGTTTTCATTGAATCAACGCTATACATGGTATCTATTATGGCCAAAAATCTTAAAAATTCAGATATTGTACCTGTCCAGTCTAGGCATAAATTGAAATGCTGCTTCTCTTTTAGCCTTATTTTTGCAGATGAAAACTCAGCATCTTAATTTGCTGGCAAAATCAGAAGAACATACATTGATGTTAATAACTGGGCTTTATTTTTTTACTTTTTTGCATAACTTTAATGGTAAACATGAAACAAATATATAATACATGAGGGAAAATTTCTTCCCATTTCTTGTGCAAATCAGATATTTCAGGCTAGTAGCTGGGTCAATGGATAGAAAAATTAAGAGTTCGAAGATCTTCATCACAGGTTGCTATAGAAGGGATAATTTAATATAACAGTTATTTCCTTATATTAAACAAAAAGTAATTTGAGGATGATGTTGTGATACAATAATATCTTTTAAAATTATTTAATTTACATTATAATTAAAAGCAATAAACCTGAAAATCAAGAACATTTTACAAAGATAAAAACAAGCATAAATATATAATGCTATCCTAACTTTTTAGACTATGCCTGTCTGGGAATATTAATAAGGGATTCTCCTCTGTTGCCTGGGAGAAAAAAGAACCAGGCTGGAAGTCAGTTTTCTCCACTCTGGCTGAGATTCCTTGGCTGGGTTTCTCCCCTGCATTTCTGGCAAGTATCTGACCTTTTGCCTTCTGTTGCAGTCACAGAGTTTTTATTTGCGTACCTTCTACTTGGGCTTGAGGAAGAGAAAGGCTGTGGTCACACTGACAACCACCTATTCACACCAAAGAGCCTTTCTGATCAGCAGTCCTTACAAGTCCTGTATAAAGATCACAGGTCTATTCACATGTTAACAACTACGGCCGGTTCATCCATACCAACCTAGATATACGTGTATGATGGAAATCTTACTAATATTTCTAGCAAAAGGCCAGGCCTTTCTGAACAAACATGAGCTTTCAGCTACCCATAATAGGTTATCTAGTTTGTGGGTTAATCAGACTAAGTCCTAAATACTTTGTTGAGCAGAAGCTCAGGATCTTTGGAATTTTATTAGGACTGATGCAATGAGAACATTGTTATGCTAGTTCCAAAGTAATCAAGTCCAGTGAAATCCAGTGAGGTTTTGCTCCTTTTGGTCAGCAAAAAGTCCAAAGAAATGAGCCCATTTACTATCAGGCTAAGATCATAGACATCTTGCTTAGATCCCTCTTCACTCTCTTCACTCTTGTGGTTGTTCGTAGTGGGTGGAATACACCGGCAAGGAAAACAAAATAAGAGTTTGCAGCATGGTTTCAAGTTCCATTGGCTGGATGTCATGCAATCTGCAGAAGTGCCTGTGCAGGAGAGGGGAGAGATTATTAGGTGATGTGTTGGATGTAATTCTTCTCTGGTGTCTTCTCTAGGACTCTTCAACCCAATTCAACACATATCTAGAGTCTGGCCAGCATCATGGGAAGGCAGACACTGAGATAGTGTGAAAAAAAGGACAGTAGTAACTATAGAATGATCAGTGATCTTCTCCAAGGGAAAAAAATCACTGCAATCTTAGCCACCTCCATAACCACTCAGGAACCCTAGCCTTCAGTCTGTTTCAAATAGCAGCCAAAGGGGAATTGGGTTCAGGATTGTGATACACATAGAGGAGCAGGCAAGAGGGAGCTCACCAGCACACAACCTCAAGTACCAGCCTAGACTGGCCAAAACATCTAAAACGGACAGAAGGCAGCTTCTGAGCAGGTGACTTAACAGGCCTCTCTACCGTATTGGTCATCCGAGTCTTGTGTCACAAGAAGGACGGCAATGGTATACTTCAACAGGATCTTTCACAAATTTGATTCTCTTAGAACCAGCTGCATTAGTTCAGGCAGAGTACACAACAGTGACAAGGACATTGTCAGCTCAGTGACAACGGAATAGAGCTGACCAAATAATAGGTGGACCTGACATACTTCTTGCTCAAGATGAGCTTGTCATAACCCTCTACTGCACTGAACAGATTCTGTGAAGTTGGACTGAAACTGAATGCCCACAAGGTGCCCTGTTGGGTTCTCTGATCCATCCTGTCAAATGCTTTGTCCTTGCGAAGAGACAGGCAAAAAAAGAGAAAGACTGTCTTTACCATTGGTAGAAGCACCAGAGTCAAGATCAGGACTCCCCTTCCTCAGCCTACATCCTGTCCCCTCTTAGAGGTGATGCAGTGGTTGTAGGCAGCCTTCCTGTAAATGGATGTCTGGCAGTAATAATGCTGAGGAAAGAATTTCCATGAAGAAGAAAGTAAGGACTGAGTTCAGGTAGGTTTTAGAAGGAAGAAAGAAAAATTGCAGCTGCTCAGGACACACTGAGGTTGAGCCTGGAATGAGGGAGAAACAAGATTGGGAACAATGGGAAAACAGAAGAGGGAATGGAGAAAATCATCGAATCACAGAAAAGACTAGGTTGGAAGGGACTTTTTGAGAACATTTGTTCCAAACTTCTGCTGGAGGCAGGGCCCCTGCCAAGCCAAGTCCTGAATATTTCCAGTGAGGAATAGTCCATCACTTCCCTGGGTAACATATTCCAATGTTAAATTGTTCTCACAGGGAAGAATTTTTTTCTTATTTCAGCTGGAATTTCCTCTGAAGCCATCTGTGCTCATTGCCTGTTGTCTTGTGCATCCTTGTGAAGAGAGAACCCCCATCTTCTCTATACTTAAAATTTGAGCTATTGTCAAACTGTGATTTTTCCTGAGCCTTCTCTTCTATAGGCTGAACAAATCCAAATACTTCAGTCTTTCCTCGTATATCAAGTTACCCAACAGCAGAACCATCTTGGTGGCTCTCCACTGGACTCTTTCCATTTTTTCTGTTTTTTTCTTTTGAAGGATGGGGAACCAAAACTGGGCATAATATTCTAAGGAGCCTAACAAGTGCTGAGGACAGTGGAATAGTCACATCCCTTGATCTCCTGGCCAAACTCTTGCTCTGATGAAGCCCAGGATCTGGTTTGCCTTCATTGCTGCAAGGGCATTCTGCTGACTCACATCCAGCTTGCTGTTCCCTGGGACTCCCAGGTCTTTTTCAGCGGGGCTACACTGCAGCCAGACCCCAGCCAGTTCTGCTGCTTGGGATTGTTCTGTTCCAGGTCCAGGACTTCACATGTATCTTTGTTAAACCTCATGCAATTCCTGTTGGCCCAGTTTTCCCACCTATCTGTATGGTGGCTCTTCCTTCCAGCATATCTACCTCTCCCCACAGTTTGGTGCCGTCTGCAAACTCAGTGACAGTGCATTCAATCCCATTATACATGTCACCTGTAAAGATATTGAATCTAGTATCACCCTACGAGGAACTCCACTCATAATAAGTTACCAGTTTGACCTTGAGCCATTAACCCTTTGAGCTCAGCAGTTTAGCCAGCTTTTCACCCATTTTGTGGCCCACTTCTCCAAACCATATCTTATTAGTTTGTCTACAAGAATGCTGTAGAAAACAGTGTCAAACAACTTAATAAAATCAAGGTAAATTATATCTACAGCTCTCCCTTAATCTACTAAGCAAGTAATTTCATCATAGAACACAGCTGGTTGGTTAAGTATGGTTTACTCTTGGTAAACATGCGCTGGCTTTTCCCATAAGTCTTTTTATCTTTCCTGTGCCTGCAAATAACATCTGTCATTATGGACCTACTCCATAATTTTCCCAGGAACTGAAATGTGGCTGCCTGCATCCAGATGCAGGGGGGAAGTAGAAAGGATGAACTTGGGAAGACAGGACATGTACAATAGCAAAGGGAGAGGAAAGGGAGAACCCAGGACAGTAAGGAAGGGGCACATGTGGACCTGGAGAAGAGAAAAGTAGAGGTAGCAATAAACAGGACTGCTGTAGAAACATAGGGGATACTGCCTTTTATTCCCAAACCCCAAAGTCCTTTTCACAGCAATGTGTGAGATCTTTAGGTTACAGTCTCCTGTTCTCCAATCAAGAGATCAAATTTCAATTGTTAAATTTAAGGCTGTTTTCTCTGTAAGCTGTCAGATGATCCTGGCATCCTAATCCTGATATCCTAGCCTATCACTGGCTAAAAAAAAAGCTGGTTTACTTTTAACTTAGCAGTATGCATCCTTCAAGCCCTTGTCATCTCTCATGGACTTGGTTTCAGCTTCATGTCATCCACTAAAAATGCCAAATGTTTTCCAGGCCCAAGTTCTTCTGACAACCATCTTTTTATCCAGGTACTCTGTTTGAGAATAACAGACACAACCGTACTAGCTGAAGTCATAGCCTCAGTCAGTAGCTTCCTCGCAATTTTCCAATTTATTCCTTACAGTAACACTTTATTACTCCCAAGTCTTCCTCTTCTTCTTTCAACATCCTTAACTATCTGAAATCAGGTAGACAACATCATATACAGGCAAACTAAGAGGCAAGTGATATCCATAAAGTGAAAATTTATTAGTCCTTCATACTCTCCAACAACTAAGATAAAGAGAAAGATTTTTTAAGTCAGTATTAATTTCATAATATTAACGGAGACTCGGAAATATTAATGGAAATACTGAAGTATTTTCAGGACAATTTCACAGAATTTGCTGAATCAGATGTAGCATGTCTGCAAGGAGTATGTGTGAACTGCAGCAATGATAGGAAGTCTAAGACAACATTATTTATTCTTTTATTTCTATGGTAGCTTCGATAGCAGCTTCTATGGCATTTTAGGATTTTTAAAGACATTTAATTTTTTTTTCGTTGCCTCATTAGTTTTTTTCTTTGCCTTTCTTCAGAAAACTGAAGTTTGCGGTTTAAATTGAACCCTTGTAGTAACTGTGGAAGGGGGAGTGATGAAAGGACAGACAGCTGTCATCTTAGCATGGTTTATATAATTCAGGACTAGGGGCATTTCAGCACTATTTTTCCCACAGACTGGATCAAAGACTGTGGGGCTGCCAAAACGCTTCCACTTTATTTCAACTACTAAAGTGTTCAAAAGGAAAAGCCATGTTTAAGGTTACTAAGACACAATACTTCCAAGAAGCTGCCTGTCAGGTTGTCTGCACTGAGCTTTGAGCTCACTTACAAACGCAGTAGTGATAACAATTTCAAACATGGTTTGGTTGGTCAGATGACAACGTCAAAGTTTCCAAAACTCTTTTCAGGCATGATATTTGAGCTGCATTATATGTAACAAAGACTTTTGGAAAATGTGTTTAAAATATTATATCCTATTTAAGCTAGAATTACATGTCAAGCAAGTTCAAATTTGTTATTTAAATATGGCTCAAAGCTCAAAGTAGACTGAAAGAGACAGGCTGTCCCATAGTAATACTATGGAACATTTTCTTTGGTATTTATAAATGATGAGGATGAGACAAAAGAGACTTCATCATGTATTTTGAAATACATATTCATTTCATAGAAGGCAATTCATTCACAGTATAATTTTCAGTCTTTGAAAGGCAAAGAATTTGATACAACTCTGTTTTTCTGTTCTTCTCTATCTTAGTAGAGTTTGTGTAGTTCAGAAGTCCAAAAATATCAAAACCTTTACTAAGGATGCCCAAAGTCTCCTCTGGTTATTTTTATGTTCTATTTATCTCTAATTAGGACTCTAAATGGTTTGAAGTGGCATACACAAAAGTAAAGGAGCACTCTGTTTCCAACATAACTAGTCTAGCCAAGGATTTGTTAGCTATAAGAGTAGAATGAAGTACCACTAGATTTTTTTTAAAAACATGAAAATATTTACCTGCTGTAAGTCTCCCACTGTTTTCTGTCACCCTGTGAAGATACAAAATAAGTTGTAATTGTAGTACTCGACATTCAGAGCTTCTCAACATCAGGAGATTAAGAGCTGTATTTTTCAAAAATAAATATATGTACAGAGGTATGTCTTACTTAGAAATTAGCAAAGTATCTGAAAGCTTTGTTATAATAATGTTCCAAGAAATATTTTCTATATATAATCAGTCACATGTCAGGTATGTTAGATAGCTGGCATCCTACATTTTACTAGGCAATGAAGTGAGGAATTTAGAAGATGGAATGTATCAGTAAATCTGGGCTTTTAACATATTTTACCAATGAATACTTTTTAGTGCTATGAATAGATTTTTAGCTAGACCTATCTTTTGTAATACAGTTCCTCTAAATACTTTAGTATTTTATAGCAGTTGTACATTTGTTTTTTTTTTAATCATGAAATGTTGTTTAGGGCTCTAAATAATCATTCCATACACAGAAGCTACAATATGCACATTAACATGAAATTTTTGTTTAGTCATTCATTATATAAAAGAATTTCCAGATTAAAAGGTCAAAACCACTAGGCTATATCCTTCTAAAAACTTTTCCCTGAATCCCAGAAATCATGAGGAAGGGGTATAACATGTCATCATGTTATTATTCACACCACAGTTTGCCTTCTGGAAGAGATTCTTTATTTTTTCCTGAAAAGAATATATCCAGTCATTTAGCATGTAACTGTTACATGTCTGTCTTCCCTGTGACAGTTGCCTGCAGGGTGAAGAACCTCAATAGACATAGGATTGAGCAGGCATTACTCAAAGGAACAGAGAAAAAAAGAATGATCATAAAGAAGTTAATAAAAAAAAATTATTAACGTGCTGTTCCTCTCAGTCTGTAAATGTGAATGCTATGACTTAAAATTTAGAATTACAATCAAACTTAGCTTTACATTTAAAGGGTTGTATCACCTATCAACAAATCTCATTGTGCAAGTTGACATTATCATCACGGCTGTTGGAACAACTGTGGCACATCAGACCAAATATATATAGCTATCCATCCTACACCAAGTACATAATAGAGATATACAGTCAATTATGAGGCAGTGTTAATTGACTGGAAAATCATTTGGCTGGCTCTGTGTCTTCAAAACTAAAAGAGGTAGGATAAGAGACTTCTGTCCTTTACTTACTATACAAGTGTCCCATTAAGTACCAGCTTCAATTCATAGTCTGGTTCTCATTTTCAAAGTTTTTTGGCCTATCTATCTTGAGTATTCTTCCAGCACTCCAGCCATATCGCAACTCAAAAGTTTGATTCACCAAATTAAACGTGTCAGTAACAAGAATCCTTGAGCTAGAGACTGCAGCTACTCAATCAAAGTCATCAGTGTAAATAAGCAATATTTTTAAAGAATCAAATTTGAAGCTGAAAGAATTCCTGGAGAAATGGCATGTAGTACATATGGCAAATCTATAGTAGTAGTTATCATAACATTTTATGTAATCCTTGAGAAAATCACTTTGATGGGTAGGAGAAGGGGAATATAGACATTTTCACCAGGTAGAGGCCAACTGACTGTGCAGCTGCCTAACCTATTAAATGCAGCAAATATCAGAACATTGTCCTGTTCTGACTATTCTGACCAATCTTTGCTTCAGACAGACTTGGCACGCAGTGTCTGGAAATGCTGACAGTGATGTTTTAGAAGTGACTACTGGTCTAAGTTCACTTGAAAATGGGCAAAATGTCATGCTCTCTACTTTTGAAAGGGAACCATAAACTATGTAGTAGAAATATTTAATGGCTTTTTACCCTATCTTGGATAACAACATTTAGATTAACTTACTGGGTTGGTCAATACAGTAGCAGTATTTTAACCCAGTAGAAGTCCAACAGCAAAGAAAGAGTAAGGTAATGTGGATCCTTGTGAAATGGCAACACACAAAGTTAGAAGAGAGGAAATAGGTACACAGAGTTTTAGTTGAAAGATTTTATAATATTATTCAGGGCCTGTCATCACTTCAAAACTGTGATGTTCTACCACTGTTGTCCACTTCTTAAGACAAAGCTTTTAAAATTCTAGTCAGCAAAGCTGAAATAATATAAAATGACAGTACACAGAAATAATTAGCTGAGTCTATCAGACAAAATAAAATAAAGATCTTATTCAGTCACTACAATAGATACATTATAGGTCATATTCAAATGGGGCTACCTATTGTTGTGTCAAATATAAGTCTGGAAGAACAAGAACTGCAAAATCCAGTAAAAATTGTCATTTGGTCATATATGTTCTAATTTGAACTTTAAAATATCAATTGGTGGTACTATGAACGCAGTCAATACAAATAATTTCATAAAACATACAAATTATTTGTACTAAAAGTGGGTTTTGTACTTTCTTTCAGGAACTACTTGCAATTACAGTATCAGTACTTAGGGGTGTTATTTGCAACTTTATGAATCTGAACATGATATTTAGGTTAAGAGGAAACTTTTCAATTGAAACCCTTGGCAGTAATGAACTTTAACCATTCAGAGAAGCAGAAATGTTTCCACAATGATCTCCACAAGAAAACCTGTAGGGAAGGAGAAATCTTTACTTGGCCTTCTCTTACAAAACATCTAGAGGATGGTCTCAGACCACCAGTTTAGGGAAAAAAAAAAAAAAAGAAAAAATGTACAGGTACCAAGAACAAAAAACAAACAAACAAACAAACAAAAAACACAAGACAAAACAAACCAAACCAAAACTAACCCTTAAAATCACATATAGATGGATAACTGTAAATTAAGATACTAAGTTGGAACACCAGGAATCTATAGATAAGATTTTGCAAACATCTTATCTACACCAACTGAAAATTGAAAATGAAATACTTTATAAATTGACATAACAAAGATATTTGTTCATTTATTTATTGGATTTCACTCATTCTGGACAATTAAACAGAGTGAATTTGAATTTGGGGTCATGGTGAATTTCTTGTTAGCCAAACCAAACCTTTTATTTGTTTGTCATTGTCATTAAACACCTGTAAATCTTCAGAAATCAACAAACATAAGTGGCACAGGATGGAAATATGACCAGATGTTGTTGATAACATTTTACAAGTGCATAAATTTCCAATGCCAAAACAAAAACAAAATTCACATCTTCCGTTAAACACAAAGTTTTTTTCTGCTGCCACCTCCTGCTGGACTCTGAAGCAAACACCAGCTCTGAGTAATACCCATGGGGTAAGTTATTTGCCCAGTTACCAAGCTGGCTGTAAACATTTTAAACACATTACTATAAGCAATAATTTTTATACTGTTGTCAATGAAAACCTATCAAAATTAATCAAAGCATTCCTGTTCTTGTAGAAGACGCAGAGCTTTTTCAAATCCCAAATATAAATTTCCTTGACACTTGACATCTTTAAAAAAAAAAAAAATAGAAGGAAAGAAAAAGACCAAGAGGCCATCACTATCCTAAGCTGCTTAGAGATAAGGAGGTATTAAAAAATAGAGTTCTGTGACCTGGGGTCATTAATTGATTGTTAGACCAAAAATGAATCTGTGAATAACTACTTTGATTCCCTGTATCATCACAAAAGCATCCTTCCCACATAACGAGTATACTGATAGGAAAGTTTTCATAGCCGTTTTATCACTCCTTTTACCTCAAGCACTACAGGTTTTTGGCTAACATGAGGTACAGTTCACTAATATACCTTGTATCAATGCACTGACCTTTTACTGTGACTCCCAGCTCCAGGAAGAACTCAGACTTGCAATAAGAGTTTAAATTTGAGAGAGGTTATTTTCCAGATCTCTCTTGTTGCTGTTTGGAGGTCAATTGGTTGCAGTGGGGAGAGTAAAGGATATTTCTAATCATTCTTAGAGCAATGTATTCTGTTAGAGGGCAGTGATATTAAGAAGGAATGTAGGGAAACAGATAAAATGTAATGAAAGTTGTACAGCATAAAGATTTTAACTAAACATCTACTACTTCTGGACTGTTGAAAAGGCTTAACAAGCTATGGGTTGACCTGTGAAACCTGACGTTCCAAGGGACTGAGATTGACAGTTGGGTTGGGAACGGTAACCCTGTTAACCCCATGAGGTTTTAAATTCTGAAGCACACAGCAAAGAATCAGTCCTTCTCATTTTCCTGTGTGGAAGTAGCAAAAAAGAGAGCACCCAAGTTTGAGCAGCCTTGACCATTAAGGCAAGGTATCAAATTGGTGCATAGTGATAAACATTACTGGAATCTATCACCATGGGAAGCATGCAGTAGATGTATGGGATGACACTCCTTACTGTGAACACTGGTATTGAACACGTTATACAAAGACACTGCTATGTAACAGAAAAGAATAGCTACACATGCATTTCCACAGGGATTCCAGGGACTATTATGAATCGTCTTCACACTAGATATTGGAAAACCATCTGAACTTTTCACCTACTGACAAAAATAATCACTTGACTTTCATAAATTTACAATGATTATGTTCTGACATGATCATATTCATGATTTCAGAGAAGATCGCAAACAGTTTTCCAGGAGTAGTAATCTAAAAAGTGAACTGCAAATGACTGTTGTGTTTGTAGATGGCAGCATTCATTGCTGCATTCTAATTCAGTCACTCCATCATGTATGGAAGCACAACAATGGCTTTACCAAAACTACCTATGATATAAATACCAAGAGATGCTGTGTACAGCAGACCAACTTATCATGTATATTTAAGGAATCAATGTTATACTTGAGTATGTGCTAACTGGTGAACTAAGTGAAGCCTCATCTCATATTTCAAGATGAGTGCTAAGATGATGTTCTGGGAAACCTCTGTCCTGCACAGGTCAAAAAACAGATAGATGCATTTCTACTAAGACCATCAGAGTTATGCAATTTATAGCTGAGAATCACATTAAAAAGCCCCTACATCTGTATTATTCTGGCAGGAGCACAGAAACACAACTGCCGTTTTCTTCCCCTTTGGGATGAAACATTCTTTCACTCAAAGATACTTTTATTTCCTCCCTCCCCCAGTCTCTCCTCCTGCCTACCTTCCTTAAACAACAAATAGCTGGTAACCACCTCTAGATACTTCGTGTGTTGGGAGAAAGGAAGCCGAGCAAAGGACTTTATTTCTCATCAAAGAAATGGACCAGATGAAGTCAAATTAAGGAAAGAAGTAGAATGGCAAAAGTTTCTTTACATTTTCACCTTTTATGTCTTTCTGTGGCTTGATCAGAAGAGTTCAAACAAATACATGCAAGAAAATGATAGATGATCTAAAACAATTCAGAAGAGGAAAAAGGAAATTAAATTATCAGTTAAATTATGAGTTGCTAGTTAATCACTTAGGCTTCAA
Source organism: Calonectris borealis (assembly GCF_964195595.1). Taxonomy (NCBI): domain Eukaryota; kingdom Metazoa; phylum Chordata; class Aves; order Procellariiformes; family Procellariidae; genus Calonectris; species Calonectris borealis. The sequence continues at coordinate 35,253,354 of NC_134313.1, forward strand.
ATGTTTCAAGCTAAAGTTTGTAAACCTTATTTTAAGAGCTTTTCTTTAGCATCTGTAAATCAGAGCCATCACAGAAGAGACTGTTCTTTTTCTAGAGTCAGCCATGTACCATTAAGACCATCTGATAACTACCATTTATTCTTGAGTCTAGAAGATATATGTGAAATAAAAACATAGCTACTAACAACTTTAATGCCAACAGACACTATTCTGAAAAGATTTTTTTTTTAAAATGTCATTTAAAATGCTCAATCTAATTGCATTTGGAATATAAAAATATAGAATGGTATATTTGCAGCTCCTTTGTAAAACATGGTGGAGAATTCAAACTCTTTTTATTCATTTTCTTCTCAAAGAATGCCTCAGTGAAGTAGGACATGTGGCAAGCTAGTTAAAAGTTAGGCTCTTCTGTAAAAGGACATTACTTACCTATTCCCTTCCACTCAGACATGTGACGACTAAATGATCCATGTGGTGTTTTCAACCCTTGAGAACCTGCAGTGACATCCTTTGTGAACTGGATGTTTATGTGAAGAGGTGGGAACCTTCCTCATCTAGATCAGTTCTGAACCAGTCAGTCACGTCCTCACAAAACTTTGCCATTATAAAGACCCTTTTTGAGCAGTGAGTCTATTTTGTAAACATCCACAAAATTGTACATAGGACAATATATCTCACAACTAAGTAAAACATATCTTTATAGATATGTTCTTGGAAGAATTTAGAACATTGGAAATCTGGCTTCAAAAATCAGCCGTCACTTACATCAGATTATTTTGACCTGAACTTTTCATTTTTGCCATTATGCAACAAATAGGTAGCAAAAAATGAAACAAGGACAGCAACGGCAGAAAAAAACAAGGAACTGATGCCACGGATAAAAACAATAATGAGTCATAACTAAGGACTTTCTGCTCCTTAGACCAGTAAGATGAACACACAAGTACTAACAGGATACATATGCACCCAATAATGGATATCACAAGTAATGTGTGTAATTCTGTTGTGCTGGCTGGATCCCTCTTGTGTACACATATAAGTACATATATTCAAAAAGCTATATGTACAGTAAATTTGATCAATCCTTTCCAAACCAGCTTTCCACAATTTCTATCTTCTGCTCCCTTCTGAGCTAGAACTAGTTGAAGAATTAAATTTGAATATCATTATTCTGCAATTCTGATTACTCAAACCAAATTTAAAATCTTCTAAAATTCAACCTGACATTACAAAGGAGTATGTGCTGAACAGTACAACTCATCACTGCAAGTCATTATAAAGGTAAGCATACCAAATAGTTACATTCCACATTTCATATTCCATTACTTTCTGCTTGGTCAAACACATAATAAAAAAAGCTTTGCTGCTTTTTTTTTTTGAGACTGTTACCATGAAAAAGGACTCACAAAACACCAAGACAAGCCCAAACATTACTTTTAAAAATGTTTTATTTCTATTTGAAAAAAATATGGTTTATACTTTTTTTGAAGCAGAGTTCAATTTACACATGACTTCATTCTGCTTCTCCTCATCTTTGGAAGGTAATCACAGGGTCCAGATGCCAAGCTATGAAAGATCTTCTCCTTTCAGTTTCTTTCTGAATTAAATTAGATTTTGACTTGAGAAATGTAACCACATTATCTGTTTGAACATAAGGAAACTGCACAAATCCCTCATAAGTCCTATGTAAAACTCCTTTTATGATTAAGAAGGGGCAATTTTCTCATGTCCATATTTCTTAGAGGTGAATCTATTCTGCCCTTTAAGGAATTTGCAATCCAGAGCATGTTTTTCTGGTGCAAGTTGAATTTGGGAGTCAGTAGTGAAATGCATAATTAATTGGTTATGCAGCATAACAATTAGATCAAGTTTTGTGAAGATTCCCAATGCAATAATGATGCCATAGCACAGCTAAGATGCCACAGCAAACTCTGAAAATATAGCTAGGGCTATACATTTTTAGTATGAAAAAAATGTAAGGTTTTTCAAAATTTAAAAAAAAAAAAAAGTAACCCAAAAAAGAACCAAGGACTTGAGTCTGAATCTCCACTGTAACTCTATCTCTGTTCTCATGCATTTTGTCTGTAGCATATATTAGATTTGTAGAAGAAAAAAGACTATCTTCTTTCTAACTTCATTTAATGGGTCTAGTACAATGGGGACTTTGAGGTGGACCAAAGGCAGTAAAACTGTAAGTAAAAAAGCATAAAATGAAAAATAATTTAAACACTTCTATTGCATATAAATATTTAAGTAGTATCTGTGTAGTAAGATAATACTTTGATTAGGGAAATGATAATCCTCAGAGAAGAATTTAGATCTTTTAATATCTCTTTTCTTTTTTGCTATACATTTATTTGTTCTTGATAGTTCTGTAAACTAAGCTACCTGAAATAATTGAAAAACAGCTTTCCAAGGGTTGTGTGTATAATTGCTTTAAAACACTATTTGTATTTCTGAATTCATTTTGATTTCATTGAATACTTCACATTTTCTACCTATCAGTCTGAGTAATTTTTCTATCATTAAATGTAATTTATAAACATAGACATTGAAAAGCACTTTTAATCTCACTCATAACTTTATTGTTCAAATATTGTTCATCATGTAATTTTGAATTTGAAAGTATCTCTGAGACATCAGTAGGAAAAAAAAAAAATCTTAATACTGTGACGCCCATTCCCCAATACAGTAGTATAATAGATGAAAATTGAAAAAAAAAGAGCAAGAATGAGCACTGGGCTTTGTTATCCATGATCCAATAAAGGTGAAATAAGCTGTGAAGGCAAGTATTATAGACTTATGAGCCAGCAGGAATACTGCCAAGAATAGTTCATGGGGCACTGAGCAGCTGGCTGAAAATCACTGTTTTTTAGAACCTTTGGACACATTTCGAGACCAGGGGCTCAGAATTAACCTTACCACTGCCCCTAGTCAGTGTTTCTTCAAAGTACAGTTCATAAACATAAATCAGCTGTTACTTAAGTTGGCAAGAGCACCAGTTCAAAATTCTAGAAGTACTGCTGCACATAATTTGCATTTACTTGTTGGCATTTAGAAATGCATTAATTGTCTGTTCCCTGTTGGGGTGGGGGGAGAATTTGTGGGGGTGAGAATCACATAACCATTTTCCCCTTCCTCCCCAGTGCATTGTATACTTCAGGCAAAAATGTTGTCTGCCACTGATCAGCTAGCCACTTCTCTGCATCAAATGTCCTATGGAAGTCAGCAGCTAAAGTCTGTAACTTAGTTCAAAGCCTTTGTTTTTTCTCCAACAGTGTCCAACAGGTGTGATGGAGACGGTAAGAACTCAGACCTTCATCCTTATCAAATTAAATAAAAACACTTGCAGAATTAATGTGAGAAAACAGATGAAGGTAAATTCTCAGCATTAAGTTCTTAGTTAGTTCCCACAAAACTGTCCACACAGAACTATCACTTTTTAGAGACAGGATCCAGAAAAAAATACTGCAATTTGAAAAGTAAAATACCAGATGTATTTACAAGTTGAGTGAGAAAAACAGAACTCTTTGCCTCTCTCAGTCATATAAAATTAAACAAACTAGAGGCCAGAATCTTTCAAGAAGTCCATTCATGGGACTTCTGAAAAAGTCTTACAGGATTCAATACCCGAAAAAGAATATTCAGGATTGAGCCTTAGAGTAATGGTGTAAAATAAGGTTTCGCAACTTCAGCATTTAATACCCAAATTATACAGCACATGTACATCAGTCTGGTAATATGTAATCTGTATTAGAATACATTAAGATACTTTAAAATAAAATTTAATTAGTTTGGAGCATTCGTCATGTCTTCTTTCAAGTTTTTTTTTTAATATATACAGGATATGGATGAGAGGAAACAGCTTCAAGTTGCGCCAGGGGAGGTTTAGATTGGATAGCAGGAAAAATTTCTTCACCAAAAGGATTATCAAACATTGGAACAGGCTGCCCAGGGAAGTGGTTGAGTCACCATCCCTGGAGGTATTTAAAAGATATGTAGATGTCGTGCTTAGGGACATGGTTTAGTGGTAGATTTGGCAGTGTTAGGTTAATGGTTGGACTCGATGATCTTAAAGGTCTTTTCCAACCTAAATTATTTTATGATTCTATGATTCTATGGTGATTACCAATTTGTGGCTTTACAGCTTCTTTGTTGCATGAAGCCCAGTCTGAGGTGAGCAGCCAATGTGTCAAAGGGGCGAGGACTGAGGATGGTTAGAATGAACGGCAAAGACCGAAGACACGCTACTCTGCAGCACTACCTGGTTCCTCCTGACTTTCTTGCTAGATAGGTAGGTTTGTGTTCTAAGGAGATTCTTTAAGAAATGTTTAGTAAGAACTTCTATGTAGTAACTTTACAGCCCAAGGTGACAGTACTTCAATCTGACACCTTGGGTAAAGCTCCATCTATTGCATGGGCTGTTATTGGGTCCCTGGGCTTTGGTTTTTCATTAGCAATTTTCTGAAATGCTAATGCATATTACAAATTACTTTTTCTAAGGGGTGATTTTCACAGCAATCAAAAATATTTCCAGCATATCCATAAGAATGGCTTTCCAATCTAAAAGCAAGTTAACGGAAAACAACAACAACAAAAGAAGTTCCCCCAAAACCAAAATCAAATAATAAACAAAACTTTTTTAACATTTCCAATATTAGCTGACTTAACTTTAGAAGGAAAATTATTTTCTTGGATTAGCAACTTGGAATCATATCCCTGCATATCCGTTAAACAGAAATATGTAGTAAAAGGAGAAATCAAATTACTGGGCTAGATTAGAATATTCAGTATTAGCACAAAGTAAAATTCTAGGTTTGATCCTTATCTTCAAGCATTCAGTGACTTTATAAGCCCAGGAGATTTAAATTGCATTGAACAAGTGTTATGGGATTCTAATCACTATAAGATACAAACCAAATTGAAACAACTGTAACTCATTAAAAATATATAGAAAAAAAACCTTTCTTACTGAGGTGAAATTTTCATGAACAGTAAGAGAGTTATGGGAGTAAAAGTAAAAAAAAAAAAGAATAGTTTCTGTTGCTGTGAATGTTTTACTTGTTGCCACTCTTTGCCTAAAAAACTAGATAAGGCCTTGGAGCCTATATTACCAGGTATTATTTCTAAAGGCTCTGAGTTTAATTTTAAGACAGGATGCAACAGATGATGTATCAAAATGCAAGTCAGAGACAAAATAGAAAGAAGGCAGAAAGTCTCAAGAATGTTAGTACAGGCTAGCTACGTGCTTGGGTTACATTTATATATGTTTATGTTATACTGTAAACAAAAGTAATCTCCCTAACCAGCATCATCTGGCAATGTACTACAATGTGAACAGAAGAAATAAGAAAAACGGAAAGGAAATTAATTAAAATTAATAGCTGATAACTATCACCCAGACAATATAATATTATTTCATAGCCATTCTTATTCCTTCTGGTTTTAGTTTGTGGACTCCCCTCCCCACCCCACAAAAAAACCCCAAACCAAACAACTCACCACCACCAATAATTTTGTTCATCTTTCTAGATATGAAATAAAAGAAAGATCTGACATATACAATTCCTGTAGTACATCAGGTTTCCAATGAATTAGTTTCCTTGAAAACATATCTGAAAATATTGGACAGAGGTATTCAACACAATCAAACACCTTTTTACTGTAAGGAGTGTCGTGGTTTAACCTGGCAGGCAGCCAAATACCACGCAGCCGCTCGCTCACTGCCCCCACCCCCAGTGGGACGGGGAGAGAATCGGAAGGATAAGAGTGAGAGAAACTCGTGGGTTGAGATAAAGACAGTTTAATAGAACAGAAAAAGGGAAAATAATAATGATGATGATAAAATATACAAAATGAGTGATGCACAATGCTCACCACCCGCGCTGACCGATAACCAAGTAGCAATCGGTACTTCCTGGATCACGCCTACCCTTCATATGCTGAGCATGACGTCACATGGTATGGAATACCCCATTAGCCAGCTGGGCTGGCTGTCCTGATTATGTTCCCTCCCATCTCGTGTACCTAGCTCAGTCAGTAGGCATGGGAGATGTCCTTGGACTAGGAGGGCACTTAGCAACAACTGAAAACATCAGTGTGTTATCAACATTCTCCTCATACTAAATCCAAACCACAGCACTAGGAAGAAATTTAACCCTATCCCAGCCGAAACCAGAACAGTATCCACCCCTTCTTCTATACCATTTACGTCGTGCTTAGGTCTCACTTTTTTTTTAATACATTTCAATTAACCACCACCATCTTTCTTTTTATATATACACATATATATATGCACGCACAGATATCATTCCCTTAGTCTATGGACTATCCCTCTAAAATGTCCATTGAGTTCATTTAGTCCACGACTTTGGGCTCCTTCTGTCATAACAGTCTTTCAGGGCCAGAGAGATGGTGTGTGGTGTTGGGCTGTTGCATCCTGAAGCCAGTTCTCATTTCAGTATTGCTGCGCTCGTCCAGTTCTATCATCGTTGCACTTTGCTTGGTTTCATCGGAGTTAGTTCATTCTTCGTTAATCTGGATGATTTTCACTGCTACACCATTGATAGCAACCATAGAATTAATGATAGAGAATATCATATAACAGTTGACATCAAACTTCAGTTCATTGGCTATTTTTACCCAAAATCAAATCCCCTTGAGGTACACACCGGACTTCCCCATCTTTTCGCATCACCCACCAGGTTGTTTCGGAAATGAGTCCCGTTGTCTGACTCAATTCTTTCTGGGGGTGCCATGTCGCTACAGGACTTGCTTTTCAAGGCCCAGGATGGTGTTCCGGGCAGTGGCATGGGGCACAGGGTATGTCTCTAGCCAGCCGGTGGTTGCTTCCACCACGGTGAGCACATAGCGCTTACTGTGGCGGGTTTGTGGGAGTGTGATATAATCAATCTGCCAGGCCTCCCCATATTTATATTTCAACCATCGTCCTCCATACCAAAGAGGCTTTACTCGCTTGGCTTGTTTGATTGCGGCGCACGTTTCACATTCATGGATAACCTGTGCAATAACATCCATGGCTAAGTCCACCCCTCGATCACGACCCCTTCTATATGTTGCATCTCTTCCTTGATGGCCCGAGGCATCATGGGCCCACTGAGCTATAAATAAACATAAAGCCTTATGTTGCCAGTCCAGATCTACCTGAGCCACTTCAATCTTAGCAGCCTGGTCCACCTGCTGGTTATTTTGATGTTCCTCAGTGGCCCAACTCTTGGGTATGTGAGCATCTACGTGACGTACTTTTACAACCAGGTTCTCTACCCGGGCAGCAATATCTTGCCACAACGTGGCAGCCCAGATGGGTTTACCTCTGCGCTGCCAGTTGTTCTGCTTCCACTGCTGCAGCCACCCCCACAGGGCATTTGCCACCATCCATGAGTCAGAATAGAGATAAAGTACTGGCCATTTTTCTCGTTCAGCAATGTCCAAAGTGAGCTGGATAGCTTTCACCTCTGCAAACTGGCTCGATTCACCTTCTGCTTCAGCAGCTTCTGCGACTTGGCATATAGGACCTATCAGTGAACAGGGCATATTGCTTCACATTTTGTGGTAGTTTATTATACAGTGGGGCCTCTTCAGCTCGCATCACCTCCTCCTCTGGGGATATTCCAAAATCTTTGCCTTCTGGCCAGTTTGTGATCACCTCCAAGATTCCTGGGCGACTGGGGTTTCCTATTTGGGCCCGTTGTGTGATCAGTGCGACCCATTTACTCCACGTAGCATCGGTTGCATGATGTGTAGAGGGGACCCTCCCTTTGAACATCCAGCCCAGCACCGGCAGTCGGGGTGCCAGGAGGAGCTGTGCTTCAGTACCAACCACTTCCGAAGCATCTCGAACCCCTTCAGATGCTGCCAATATCTCTTTCTCAGTTGGAGTGTAGCGGGCCTCGGATCCTCTGTATCCCCGACTCCAGAACCCTAAGGGTCGACCTCGAGTCTCCCCTGGTGCTTTCTGCCAGAGGCTCCAGGTAGGGCCGTTGTCCCCGGCTGCGGTGTAGAGCACATTCTTTACATCTTGTCCTGCCCAGACTGGCCCAAGGGCTACTGCATGAATTATCTCCCATTTAATTTGTTCAAAGGCTTGTTGTTGCTCAGGGCCCCATTTGAAGTCGTTCTTCTTCCAAGTCACGTGGTAGAGAGGGCTTACAATCAGGCTGTAATGTGGAACATGCATTCTCCAAAAGCCCACAACGCCTAAGAAAGCTTGTGTTTCCTTTTTGCTAGTTGGTGGGGACATGGCTGTTATTTTGTTGATCACATCCATTGGGATCTGACGACGTCCATCTTGCCATTTTATTCCTAAAAACTGGATCTCCTGTCAAGTCCCTTGACCTTACTTTGTTTTATGGCAAAACCAACCTTCAGAAGGATTTGAATTATTTTCTTCCCTTTCTCAAAAACTTCTTCTGCTGTGTTGCCCCATACAATGATGTCATCAATGTATTGCAGGTGTTCCGGAGCCTCACCCTCTTCCAGTGCGGTGTGGATCAGTCCATGGCAAATGGTAGGGCTGTGTTTCCACCCCTGGGGCAGTCGGTTCCAGGTGTACTGGACGCCCCTCCAAGTGAAAGCAAACTGTGGCCTGCACTCTGCCGCCAAAGGGATTGAGAAGAACGCATTGGCGATATCAATTGTGGCGTACCACTTGGCTGCCTTTGACTATAGTTCGTGTTGGAGTTCTAGCATGTCCAGCACGGCAGCACTCAGTGGTGGCGTGACTTCGTTCAGGCCACGATAGTCTACTGTTAGTCTCCACTCTCCATTAGACTTTTGCACTGGCCATATGGGACTGTTAAAGGGTGAGCGAGTCTTGCTGATCACTCCTTGGCTCTCCAGTCGACGAATCAGCTCATGGATGGGAATCAGGGAGTCTCGGTTGGTGTGATATTGCCGCCAGTGCACTGTTGTGGTAGCGATTGGTACCTGCTGTTCTTCAACCCTCAGCAACCCCACAACAGAAGGGTCCTCTGAGAGACCAGGCAAGGTAGACAGCTGTTTAGTTTCCTCCGTCTCCAGGGCAGCTATACCGAAAGCCCACCGGTACCCTTTTGGGTCTTTGAAATACCCTCTCCTGAGGTAGTCTATGCCAAGGATGCACAGAGCCTCTGGGCCAGTCACAATGGGGTGCTTCTGCCACTCATTCCCGGTTAGGCTCACTTCGGCCTCCAATGCAGTTAACCCTTGGGATCCCCCTGTCACTCCAGAAATACAAATGGGTTCTGCCCCTTTATAGCCTGATGGCATCAGGGTACACTGCGCACCGGTGTCTACTAGAGCCTTATACTCCTATGGGTCTGATGTGCCAGGCCATCGAATCCACGCAGTCCAGTAAACCTGGTTGTCCCTTTCCTCCACCTGGCTGGAGACAGGGCCCCTCTAGTTCTGATCATAGTATCCATCTCTCACTTCTTGCAAATGCGAGTCAAGAATTTGTTCGTTACAATTACAATCCAAAGTAAGATCAGCTCTTCTACTCTGTCTGGGGAACTGTTCACTGGAAACTGGACCGTCATGAGACAGGTTTTTCCTGACAACTGGAGCAGCATTTTTCCTTGGAGAACCCCCTTGTGTCATTGTTTTTCCTTGCAACTCACATACACGTGGCTCTAGGTTGTAGGTAGGTTTTCCATCGCACTGCCTCATGTCTTCTCCATGATCACACAGGTAAAACCACAGGGTGCCCCATGGTGTGTACTTTCTATATCCTCTCTCTTGAGGAGGAAAACGCTGACTCCTAATGGCTGAGATACTGGTCCGTACAGGTGGAGAATAGGACATACCCTCTTCGAGTTGCTGGACCTGCCGGGACAGTTTCTCCACAGCCAAGACAAGGGAGGAGGAGACAGTTTCTTTGAAATCCCGAACTCTGCCAGCCACGACATTGGTGCTTCTGCCTCTGTCCAGGACAGTACTGCCAACGAACTGGCATACGATGCTGGTGCGCTCCGTACCAACTTCCGCCACATGGGTCGCGTGCACTGAACGCCATCTGGATCTTTGGGCATTTGGTTGTTATCCAGGTCACTATAAACCACCTCCAGCATGCCTAATTCTCTCAGGTACTGGATACCTCTCTCCATAGTGGTCCACTTGCCTAGGCGATATATAACATCTTCCTTGAAGGGATACCTTTCCTTCACGCCTGACAGCAGTCGCCTCCAGAGGCTGAGGACCTGTGTCCCTTTTCCAATTGTTTTGTCAATACTCCCTTCCCTAGCAAGGGATCTAACCTTTTTGGCTTCCTTCCCCTCTAATTCCAGGCTACTGGCCTCGTTATCCCAGCATCGGAGCAGCCAGGTAACAATATGCTTGCCTGGACGACAGCTGAAATCTTTCCGCATATCTCACAACTCATTCAGGAATAAGGATCGGGTGGTTTCCGTCTCGTTTATGAGTTCTTCCTCTTCCTCCTCCCCTCCTCATGATGGCCCTGCTTTTCCATCATCCTTTTCTAAACGACCCGACTTCCGCTTCAAAGATTTCTTCTTCTGTACAGGGGCTACGGATACCAGCGACGGTTGGTCCTCTGGTTCAGCTGTAGTACCCGTCGCGAGGGCTTGGGTAGCTGCAGTGCCTGTCGCGGGGGTTGGAGTAATTGTAGCGACTGTTGCCGGGGTCTGAGTGGCTGCAGTGCTTGTCGCACTGCTTGGAGTAACTGCAGTGACTGTTGGCGGAGTTTGAGTAGCTGCAGTTGAAGTAGCCACAGTGCCTGTCGCAGGGGTTTGAGTAGCCACAGTGGTTGTCGTGCGGGTTGAAGTAGCTACAGTGCCTGTCGTGGGGGTTTGAGTAGTCACCATGTCTGTTGCCGGGGTCGATCTCTGGACGGTATTCCTCAATAGTTGTTTAACTCTAAACAAGACCTGAACCACATTCAGGAGACATAGCAATATGAACATGCTTGTTTGAACATCCCAAGGATATTCAAAATTCTCAGGGAATATTGTGGACGTCTTCATGAAGAGGATAGAAGAAAAAGGAGTTTCTGAAGATATGGAAGGGAAGGTGAACAAGTGGGAGAAAGTGTCCCATCCTGTCTCCCCCCTAAATTCATCCTCTGAGGTGAAGGGGTAAAAAGTGTAATTATTAATAGTTTCCAAAAGGTAGCTCCCGAAGAACAGGAATGATGGCAGTGCTGAGTACAGGCTCGTGACCAATAATTTTATCATAACATAAAGCCAGATCACACAGTATAGCAAAGCAATGACCTTAATCCATTTCCCAGAGATGACAAACCCCACATAAAAACTGATAATCAGCAGTATAGATATAGAGAGCCAGTAAGGTGCTATATACCACAACTCCAAGAACAGATCCAACAACTCTGAGAGCAAATAAACCAACATTGTGAACATCGAGTACTAAACTGATATAATGAATGCTTATAACAAATTTGTTTTAACTCATTCGGGTCAGATGTGTCGTTATCTCAACCTTTTGAACCCCACGTTGGGCGCCAAAAAGGACTGTCGTGGTTTAACTTGGCAGGCAGCCAAATACCACGTAGCTGCTCACTCACCGCCCCTACCCTGCAGTGGGACGAGGAGAGAATAGGAAGGGTAAGAGTGAGAAAAACTCGTGGGTTGAGATAAAGACAGTTTAATAGAACAGAAAAAGGGAAAATAATAATGATAATGATAAAATATACAAAATGAGTGATGCACAATGCAATTGCTCACCACCCGCGCTGACCGATAACCGAGTAGCGATCGGTACTTCCTGGATCACGCCTACCCTTCATATACTGAGCATGACGTCACATGGTATGGAATACCCCATTAGCCAGCTGGGCTGGCTGTCCTGATTATGTTCCCTCCCGTCTTGTGTACCTAGCTCAGTCAGTAGGCATGGGAGCTGTCCTTGGACTAGGAGGGCAACAACTGAAAACATCAGTGTGTTATCAACATTCTCCTCATACTAAATCCAAACCACAGCACTAGGAAGAAATTTAACCCTATCCCAGCCGAAACCAGGACATTACTGAATTACCAATTTATGCTATCATGTTTTAAATATACCTTTCCATTTACATTAAGATTTTTAAGGCATGCAGAAGACTGCTAATGTAATGTTCCTGGTATGTGTGGTATTTTGTATCTGTTAGTTTCACAGTAAATAATATATCAATATCGGAAATACATACTGGGTCTGCAAACATCAAACGGTCTCCTTGTTTCTCTTAAGAGAGAAGAACAGCCATTCTGCCATACCAAACAAAGGTATCATGGATATTGGTTTGTAGCACATGATGAATGAAAGTACATAAGAAACAAGATGGGTACAGAATTATCCTTATCCTGGTAGCGTGTCCTCACTTCCAGTGACCAACCACTTAGAGGTGGAGTTTTCAGAGCTGTAGATTTACTTGCACTATTACATTTACTCTTCATCCATGTACCCATCTCCATGACTTTGTAAAAGATTTGCCTGAATCTATTTATATTGATTTCTGCAAGTCTCAGTGATAAGACTTTCCACTACTTACTTACAGGTAATGTGAAAATGTACTAATTTGGGCTGGTTTTAAGCCTGTGACCCAAGAATTCCAACTGTAGTTTCTGTATGTGATATTTAATAATGGTTAGTACATTTCACTCAGGGTTATGAAGCACACAAGAAAAGATGTTTTCTCTGCTTTTGTGCTTGCCAGTCAGTTATAAGATGAGAGATAAGTTCATCTCTTTGGTAGTTACAGCCAAAGAACTGAGGCTAGTAGTTAATCTGCAAATTATATTAACTGGAATTTGTGAAAGCAAAAACTATGTGGGGGAAGGTGGCAACATGTTAATTATTTTATACATCTTAATTAAAAACACGAAAATTTGGAAACAAAGGGTAGCTTCACAATGTGATTCACCACTTCCTCAATTCAGAAGGAAGAGAGGATAAGAACGCTGAGACGTACTCCATTTTATATACAATAGTTAGAGTATGGTGTCTGGGGGTGACAGGGTCTAATCACGAGAACCAAAATCTCCCACATCTCAGTTATTTAAATAATTAGAATGCTTAATTGGGTATCAGTGGATATAGAACAGTGTATAGGAAAAGGAAAGATGACGAAAAGCCACTACTATCTCCTTAAGTCCTGAAAGAACACAACATTTCATACAGAAATATTAAAATTAGCTATTTCACCCCTTTTTCTGTATGACAGATGAGATCACTTTTATTTAGGAACAATTCTGCAGGCAAGGATCACAGATTGCAACTTGCCATAAATTGGTATTTGTCAATATGAAACGATCTGATACAGACCTATTCAATTTAAACCTAAATTTTGCCCTAATAAAGAGAAGGTACTAGACTGTATGCTATGTTCTCTACAATATCAGCTGTCCAAACAAACTGCTATTACGTCAAATACTAATATGTTAGGCACAAAAAAAAAAAAAAAGGTTTAAGGAGAAAATGTGGTGTATCACAATTTTTTTATTTCTTAATTTTCAAAGTTTAAAAGTCTGTATTATTAAAAAAAAAAATCAAACCTTTTATATTCTTGTAGATAATGCTACTCTCTGCATTTTTGAGGGACAGAAAACACCACTAAGTATTGATGCATTTGAGAAACAAAGTTTAAACAGCCTTCAGATGTGACAGTATGGCTTTTCCTGCACCCAGCTTTTGGCTCAAAGGCCACAGAAATGGTATGAGTGACAGAATGCTTTCAGAGGCCCTTCAGTACCATTACATCAAAATGTTTATTCCATTTCTTATACTTCTACCTTTCTTTTTATTTTTATTTATTTATTTTTAAGCTATATAGATTGAAAATGAAATCTTGATTATGATAGCCTTCAGTGGGAGTCCTGGTATTTGATTCTACTGGGTGGAAGTTTCATCATGAAATCAGAAGAGTGGCATTAGTACATTAATGATTCCAGATTCTACTTTATTTATGATTCTGTGATGAATGATTTCAGTGATTCTGAAAAAAAGTCTAAAGTGATTTTTAGTTGTGGGTACTATTTATAGTTCTATCTGTGGAACCTAAAATAAAACTAAATGCTTATTACTTATTCCTGAAAAAATATCTCTTTGGTCTTGGGGAAAAAATGCATTCAATAAATGGCTGGACATGTGGAGTTTCCTGGGAGATCAGTTTCAAGTATAATCACAGCAGCTTAGTTAATGCAAGTTAAGATTTAAACATTTAATGAAGGCTTAGAAATCCCATAATTGGGGATTATATTCCTTTTCTGTCAGTGAATTTATCCTGTTCATTGATTATTTTCCTATTTCTGTTGTGCTGGTTGAAGTTTGTCAAGATGAGTATTTACTGGCATAGTAGTTTCCCAATGTATTTTATTTTCAGATTAAAGCTTTTTATTGTAAGAATTGAACACGACGTGCACTCACTCAAGCTCTGTCATTATTAACTTATTTAAAGTCATGCGTTATAAATTCTGGAATATTAAATTACACCATACAAAATGGCATATGATCTTAAGTTGCTGTATTCTGTCTTGTGCATTTATCAGCTCTGTTATGCAGCCATTAGCCCTCGCAATAGTCCCATTACTTTCCATGGGACTACTCAAATAAGCAAGGATTATTCACATTATAGAGTTAATGGGATTTTTCAAGCTGTTGCAAAACCCTTCAGCCATTTTGAAGTTTCTAAGAAGTGTTTTGACCCCTGTTCATATATTTGTAATATATATGAAGTCATCCATGTACAGATTTTTGTACTGCAGAATTTGACTGATTGTAATTCAGTAAAGTAGCATTTTAAATGTTTAGGCTTTTGGACATAGCTGAATGTAAACGAGATCAGAATCTGTCACTTCTTTTTTTTTGTATGACCAGTGTCTCGTGCTTTTAGGGAGGTTTGAACTGTTTTCTAAAAGAATAGGAGTGGTTTAATCTGTGATTTATATTGTAGAATGTTCTCAGACCCTCAAGAATGCTGTCACACATCCACATACCTGCAGCTGGGCTGACTGAATAGGTTTACTGCCTCATCAGCTATGCCAGCTGAAATATTTGTGTGATTTCTTCCTAATCCTTCCTAATCCAAATTTGACGGGCAAGCACAGAGTCACTATTTAAACTCTCTGAGCTAAACCACCTTATTTTAATTTAAATGGGTGAGGAAGGAATCACATGCACAGCTCAGCTAGCAGACTTAGACTTCAGACTGTGGTAATCTGCAGGAGGAGGATATGGCACCAAAGAGTCAAGGAGGTAGCAGGAACTTTTTCATCTGACATAGCTGTTACCAGAAGAGGACACATCTACATACTATGTGTATTTAGAATGCACACAATAATACAGGGGAATGAATTATAACTAATTTGGATTGTTGTATAAAACACAGTTAACGCAAAATTAGAACATTTCTTAAGAACATTTATCTTCAAAGGCTGTATTTAACAGGAAGAGAGAATGTTCAAAACGTGAGTGACATGGCATAGCCATAGAAGACTAGACAAGAAGAGCCAATGGGTGTAACCAAAAGTACTTTTCTGCCCATGTTTCAAAAAACATAGTTGTGTTAAAGAACAGACATATCATGTTACTTTACTGATCAAGATGGGCAAAAATAAGAAAAAACTTTTATCTTTAGTGTAGGATGAGAATTTTACATAAGACAGTAGCTTCTTGTTATTTAATTATTGATGAATACCAAGTAACTGTGGTAGAAGAGTCAGGTTTAAAATAAATTTTTCTAGGTCATACAAAAATTAAAAGTAAGGTTGGCCAAAAAAGTCAAAGAACTGTTTTCCCCCCACCTCTCTCCGCAAGGTGTATGAATCTATAAGAACCTCAAGTTTACACTAGTACTGGCATCTGTTATCTCCTGTCCTGGTTTCGGCTGGGATAGGGTTAAATTTCTTCCTAGTGCTGTGTTTTGGATTTAGTATGAGGAGAATGTTGATAACACACTGATGTTTTCAGTTGTTGCCCTCCTAGTCCAAGGACAGCTCCCGTGCCTACTGACTGAGCTAGGTACACAAGACGGGAGGGAACATAATCAGGACAGCCAGCCCAGCTGGCTAATGGGGTATTCCATACCATGTGACGTCATGCTCAGTATATGAAGGGTAGGCGTGATCCAGGAAGTACCGATCGCTACTCGGTTATCGGTCAGCGCGGGTGGTGAGCAATTGCATTGTGCATCACTCATTTTGTATATTTTATCATTATCATTATTATTTTCCCTTTTTCTGTTCTATTAAACTGTCTTTATCTCAACCCACGAGTTTTTCTCACTCTTACCCTTCCTATTCTCTCCTCGTCCCACTGCAGGGTAGGGGCGGTGAGTGAGCAGCTACGTGGTATTTGGCTGCCTGCCAAGTTAAACCACGACAGTCCTTTTTGGCGCCCAACGTGGGGTTCAAAAGGTTGAGATAACGACACATCTGACCCGAATGAGTTAAAACAAATTTGTTATAAGCATTCATTATATCAGTTTAGTACTCGATGTTCACAATGTTGGTTTATTTGCTCTCAGAGTTGTTGGATCTGTTCTTGGAGTTGTGGTATATAGCACCTTACTGGCTCTCTATATCTATACTGCTGATTATCAGTTTTTATGTGGGGTTTGTCATCTCTGGGAAATGGATTAAGGTCATTGCTTTGCTATACTGTGTGATCTGGCTTTATGTTATGATAAAATTATTGGTCACGAGCCTGTACTCAGCACTGCCATCATTCCTGTTCTTCGGGAGCTACCTTTTGGAAACTATTAATAATTACACTTTTTACCCCTTCACCTCAGAGGATGAATTTAGGGGGGAGACAGGATGGGACACTTTCTCCCACTTGTTCACCTTCCCTTCCATATCTTCAGAAACTCCTTTTTCTTCTATCCTCTTCATGAAGACGTCCACAATATTCCCTGAGAATTTTGAATATCCTTGGGATGTTCAAACAAGCATGTTCATATTGCTATGTCTCCTGAATGTGGTTCAGGTCTTGTTTAGAGTTAAACAACTATTGAGGAATACCGTCCAGAGATCGACCCCGGCAACAGACATGGTGACTACTCAAACCCCCACGACAGGCACTGTAGCTACTTCAACCCGCACGACAACCACTGTGGCTACTCAAACCCCTGCGACAGGCACTGTGGCTACTTCAACTGCAGCTACTCAAACTCCGCCAACAGTCACTGCAGTTACTCCAAGCAGTGCGACAAGCACTGCAGCCACTCAGACCCCGGCAACAGTCGCTACAATTACTCCAACCCCCGCGACAGGCACTGCAGCTACCCAAGCCCTCGCGACGGGTACTACAGCTGAACCAGAGGACCAACCGTCGCTGGTATCCGTAGCCCCTGTACAGAAGAAGAAATCTTTGAAGCGGAAGTCGGGTCGTTTAGAAAAGGATGATGGAAAAGCAGGGCCATCATGAGGAGGGGAGGAGGAAGAGGAAGAACTCATAAACGAGACGGAAACCACCCGATCCTTATTCCTGAATGAGTTGTGAGATATGCGGAAAGATTTCAGCTGTCGTCCAGGCAAGCATATTGTTACCTGGCTGCTCCGATGCTGGGATAACGAGGCCAGTAGCCTGGAATTAGAGGGGAAGGAAGCCAAAAAGGTTAGATCCCTTGCTAGGGAAGGGAGTATTGACAAAACAATTGGAAAAGGGACACAGGTCCTCAGCCTCTGGAGGCGACTGCTGTCAGGCGTGAAGGAAAGGTATCCCTTCAAGGAAGATGTTATATATCGCCTAGGCAAGTGGACCACTATGGAGAGAGGTATCCAGTACCTGAGAGAATTAGGCATGCTGGAGGTGGTTTATAGTGACCTGGATAACAACCAAATGCCCAAAGATCCAGATGGCGTTCAGTGCACGCGACCCATGTGGCGGAAGTTGGTACGGAGCGCACCAGCATCGTATGCCAGTTCGTTGGCAGTACTGTCCTGGACAGAGGCAGAAGCACCAATGTCGTGGCTGGCAGAGTTCGGGATTTCAAAGAAACTGTCTCCTCCTCCCTTGTCTTGGCTGTGGAGAAACTGTCCCGGCAGGTCCAGCAACTCGAAGAGGGTATGTCCTATTCTCCACCTGTACGGACCAGTATCTCAGCCATTAGGAGTCAGCGTTTTCCTCCTCAAGAGAGAGGATATAGAAAGTACACACCATGGGGCACCCTGTGGTTTTACCTGTGTGATCATGGAGAAGACATGAGGCAGTGCGATGGAAAACCTACCTACAACCTAGAGCCACGTGTATGTGAGTTGCAAGGAAAAACAATGACACAAGGGGGTTCTCCAAGGAAAAATGCTGCTCCAGTTGTCAGGAAAAACCTGTCTCATGACGGTCCAGTTTCCAGTGAACAGTTCCCCAGACAGAGTAGAAGAGCTGATCTTACTTTGGATTGTAATTGTAACGAACAAATTCTTGACTCGCATTTGCAAGAAGTGAGAGATGGATACTATGATCAGAACTAGAGGGGCCCTGTCTCCAGCCAGGTGGAGGAAAGGGACAACCAGGTTTACTGGACTGCGTGGATTCGATGGCCTGGCACATCAGACCCATAGGAGTATAAGGCTCTAGTAGACACCGGTGCGCAGTGTACCCTGATGCCATCAGGCTATAAAGGGGCAGAACCCATTTGTATTTCTGGAGTGACAGGGGGATCCCAAGGGTTAACTGCATTGGAGGCCGAAGTGAGCCTAACCGGGAATGAGTGGCAGAAGCACCCCATTGTGACTGGCCCAGAGGCTCTGTGCATCCTTGGCATAGACTACCTCAGGAGAGGGTATTTCAAAGACCCAAAAGGGTACCGGTGGGCTTTCGGTATAGCTGCCCTGGAGACGGAGGAAACTAAACAGCTGTCTACCTTGCCTGGTCTCTCAGAGGACCCTTCTGTTGTGGGGTTGCTGAGGGTTGAAGAACAGCAGGTACCAATCGCTACCACAACAGTGCACTGGCGGCAATATCACACCAACCGAGACTCCCTGATTCCCATCCATGAGCTGATTCGTCGACTGGAGAGCCAAGGAGTGATCAGCAAGACTCGCTCACCCTTTAACAGTCCCATATGGCCAGTGCAAAAGTCTAATGGAGAGTGGAGACTAACAGTAGACTATCGTGGCCTGAACGAAGTCACGCCACCACTGAGTGCTGCCGTGCTGGACATGCTAGAACTCCAACACGAACTATAGTCAAAGGCAGCCAAGTGGTACGCCACAATTGATATCGCCAATGCGTTCTTCTCAATCCCTTTGGCGGCAGAGTGCAGGCCACAGTTTGCTTTCACTTGGAGGGGCGTCCAGTACACCTGGAACCGACTGCCCCAGGGGTGGAAACACAGCCCTACCATTTGCCATGGACTGATCCACACCGCACTGGAAGAGGGTGAGGCTCCGGAACACCTGCAATACATTGATGACATCATTGTATGGGGCAACACAGCAGAAGAAGTTTTTGAGAAAGGGAAGAAAATAATTCAAATCCTTCTGAAGGTTGGTTTTGCCATAAAACAAAGTAAGGTCAAGGGACTTGACAGGAGATCCAGTTTTTAGGAATAAAATGGCAAGATGGACGTCGTCAGATCCCAATGGATGTGATCAACAAAATAACAGCCATGTCCCCACCAACTAGCAAAAAGGAAACACAAGCTTTCTTAGGCGTTGTGGGCTTTTGGAGAATGCATGTTCCACATTACAGCCTGATTGTAAGCCCTCTCTACCACGTGACTTGGAAGAAGAACGACTTCAAATGGGGCCCTGAGCAACAACAAGCCTTTGAACAAATTAAATGGGAGATAATTCATGCAGTAGCCCTTGGGCCAGTCTGGGCAGGACAAGATGTAAAGAATGTGCTCTACACCGCAGCCGGGGACAACGGCCCTACCTGGAGCCTCTGGCAGAAAGCACCAGGGGAGACTCGAGGTCGACCCTTAGGGTTCTGGAGTCGGGGATACAGAGGATCCGAGGCCCGCTACACTCCAACTGAGAAAGAGATATTGGCAGCATCTGAAGGGGTTCGAGATGCTTCGGAAGTGGTTGGTACTGAAGCACAGCTCCTCCTGGCACCCCGACTGCCGGTGCTGGGCTGGATGTTCAAAGGGAGGGTCCCCTCTACACATCATGCAACCGATGCTACGTGGAGTAAATGGGTCGCACTGATCACACAACGGGCCCAAATAGGAAACCCCAGTCGCCCAGGAATCTTGGAGGTGATCACAAACTGGCCAGAAGGCAAAGATTTTGGAATATCCCCAGAGGAGGAGGTGATGCGAGCTGAAGAGGCCCCACTGTATAATAAACTACCACAAAATGTGAAGCAATATGCCCTGTTCACTGATAGGTCCTATATGCCAAGTCGCAGAAGCTGCTGAAGCAGAAGGTGAATCGAGCCAGTTTGCAGAGGTGAAAGCTATCCAGCTCACTTTGGACATTGCTGAACGAGAAAAATGGCCAGTACTTTATCTCTATTCTGACTCATGGATGGTGGCAAATGCCCTGTGGGGGTGGCTGCAGCAGTGGAAGCAGAACAACTGGCAGCGCAGAGGTAAACCCATCTGGGCTGCCACGTTGTGGCAAGATATTGCTGCCCGGGTAGAGAACCTGGTTGTAAAAGTACGTCACGTAGATGCTCACATACCCAAGAGTTGGGCCACTGAGGAACATCAAAATAACCAGCAGGTGGACCAGGCTGCTAAGATTGAAGTGGCTCAGGTAGATCTGGACTGGCAACATAAGGCTTTATGTTTATTTATAGCTCAGTGGGCCCATGATGCCTCGGGCCATCAAGGAAGAGATGCAACATATAGAAGGGGTCGTGATCGAGGGGTGGACTTAGCCATGGATGTTATTGCACAGGTTATCCATGAATGTGAAACGTGCGCCGCAATCAAACAAGCCAAGCGAGTAAAGCCTCTTTGGTATGGAGGACGATGGTTGAAATATAAATATGGGGAGGCCTGGCAGATTGATTATATCACACTCCCACAAACCCGCCACAGTAAGCGCTATGTGCTCACCGTGGTGGAAGCAACCACCGGCTGGCTAGAGACATACCCTGTGCCCCATGCCACTGCCCGGAACACCATCCTGGGCCTTGAAAAGCAAGTCCTGTAGCGACATGGCACCCCCAGAAAGAATTGAGTCAGACAACGGGACTCATTTCCGAAACAACCTGGTGGGTGATGCGAAAAGATGGGGAAGTCCGGTGTGTACCTCAAGGGGATTTGATTTTGGGTAAAAATAGCCAATGAACTGAAGTTTGATGTCAACTGTTATATGATATTCTCTATCATTAATTCTATGGTTGCTATCAATGGTGTAGCAGTGAAAATCATCCAGATTAACGAAGAATGAACTAACTCCGATGAAACCGAGCAAAGTGCAACGATGATAGAACTGGACGAGCGCAGCAGTACCGAAATGAGAACTGGCTTCAGGATGCAACAGCCCAACACCACACACCATCTCTCTGGCCCTGAAAGACTGTTATGACAGATGGAGCCCAAAATCTAAATGACATGGACTAAATGAAATCAATGGACATTTTAGAGGGATAGACTAAGGGAATGATATCTGTGCGTGCATATATATGTATGTGTATATATAAAAAGAAAGATAGTGATGGTTAATTGAAATGTATTAAAAAGATGTGAGACCTAAGCACGACGTAAATGGTATAGAAGAAGGGGTGGATACTGTTCTGGTTTCGGCTGGGATAGGGTTAAATTTCTTCCTAGTGCTGTGTTTTGGATTTAATATGAGGAGAATGGTGATAACACACTGATGTTTTCAGTTGTTGCTAAGTGCCCTCCTAGTCCAAGGACATCTCCCATGCCTACTGACTGAGCTAGGTACACGAGATGGGAGGGAACATAATCAGGACAGCCAGCCCAGCTAGTTAATGGGGTATTCCATACCATGTGACGTCATGCTCAGCATATGAACAGTAGGCGTGATCCACGAAGTACCGATTGCTACTTGGTTATCGGTCAGCGCGGGTGGTGAGCATTGTACATCACTCATTTTGTATATTTTATCATCATCATTATTATTTTCCCTTTTTCTGTTCTATTAAACTGTCTTTATCTCAACCCATGAGTTTCTCTCACTCTTACCCTTCCTATTCTCTGCCCGTCCCACTGGGGGTGGGGGCAGTGAGTGAGCGGCTGCGTGGTATTTGGCTGCCTGCCAGGTTAAACCACGACAAGTAATAATACTCAACGGTTGAAATGAATTGCACAAAGAGGTCTTCTGTTTGAAGAAGCTTTGTCTTGGAAATTGTCATCTTTATTTTTTAAAAGCTACTATTATTTCAATAGTCTGACTTGGTCTTCAAACAGAGATCCCATATGTGCTTTGAAGATGTTCATTTATAAAAGTGCATTTGTTTATTTTCACTCATAAGATACCGTCATAATTTCTAAAGAAAGAGGGTGGGCTATGTAAAAAACTAACGAGTTTGTGCCCTCCTTTTTACCCCTAAATGCGAAAATTTTTCAAGTTTGGAAAGGAGAAAATGAAAACCACACAAAACTATTGGGAGGTAAGAATGCCTTGGACCAGAAGGAAAGCTTTGCTTCAGACTGGCATACAGATGCTCTCTTTTACACCTTTTAGTACATGTTTTGCTAGGGTTACTCTTCTGACATGCTTAAACTGAATCCATATTATTGTAATATTTTCTTGTGGTAGTTTGATTCCTATGCTGCCTTTATTCCTCATGACTTGCTTTGAGTAATCTCTGTATGAAGGAACTGGGTGGGGGTTGAGAATGGAGGGGAAGGAAGTCAAAGATAATGTCCCAGTTCCAGATTCAGCAATATTTCTGAAAATGCAGTTGGCAAAAAGCTGTTTGCAAAATTAGCTTCCAGAATAAGTGAGAAGTGTGAATACTTTCTGCAGCTGATTTTATCTTTTGGGGCCTTTGTGGTGTCCATGTAATGGCAACTGATAGTGTTGGAAAAAAATAGCTTTTATTGCTGCAAGCTGACTTGCTGCAAGAAATTCCTCACCCTCTGTGCCCTGCAGTCAATCAGCCACTTGAACAGGCTGGACTTAAAGTCTTAGGAAAATTCTGCCTGAAGGCACAATAAAAAAACCAAACATACTGAAACAGTAGAAAGACTTTGGAATTGCTTCCCCTGCTGGAAACAGAAAAAAAATCAGAATCAAAAAGCTAAAAAACCCACCACCCCTGAATAAATAAAGAATAACTAAAAAAAAAGCTTTTAAAATGTAGTAGAGGTAGAAATTATCACCTCAACAATGTATCTAGACATTGTTTGCAAGCCCTTTCCAGTACGTTCATTACAAGAGCATGAAGGTAAAAATAGTCTTGGATGGAGGTCCTAATATTCTATCATGGTAGATGTTAGAGAGCTTGCCAGAAAGAGACTGGTAACTCTGCTAATAGCTAGCTACAAATTCTAGTTGAGTAGTCTCCAAGTTCTCCCAGGTTTCCTTTGTAATGATCTGATCATTGAATAGGATTTAGCATCTGGAGTCCCTGCTTCTGTTTATTTTTTCCTCTTTCTGAAGTAACCTATAAGGAGTGGTGGGTCAGTTGCCTTGGAAGCCTTGCTGTTGATGCCAACAAGACTAAGACTCCACCCTGAGTTTCTGCTCTTTTGGCTTAACAGTCAAATTGCCTGATTGCCAAGAAGTTAAATGTGCTCAAGCTCTCTGCTGGATTACAATCCCTAACAGTAGCCCTGTGTTTTGTGTTCAGGTAGTTACTTCATGGTGCTTCCTTTCTGTTTTATCTGCTGCATAAATTACCTTCACAACAGTACTGGTTTTGGCTGGGACAGAGTTAATTGTCATCATAGTAGATCGTATGGTGCTATGCTTTGAATTTGTGACCAAAACAGTGTTGATAATGCAGGGATATTTTAGTAACTGCTGAGCAGTGTTTACACAGCGTCAAGGTCTTTTCTGCCTCTCACACTGCCCTGCCAACTAGTAGGCTGAGGGTGCACAAGAAGTTGGGAGGGGACACGGATGGGACACCTGACCCCAACTGGGATATTCCATACCATAAGACATTGTGCTCAGCAATAAAAACTGGGGGAAGAAGAAGGAAAGGGGGGGACATTTGGAGTTATAGCATTTGTCTTCCCAAGTAATCGTTACACATGATGAAGCCCTGCTTTCCTGGAAATGGCTAAACATTTGGGAAGCAGTGAATGAATTCCTTATTTTGCTTTGCTTGTGTGTGCAGCTTTTGCTTTACCTATTAAAACGTCTTTATCTCAACCCATGATTTTTCTCACTTTTACTCTTCTGATACTCTCCCCAATCCCACTGGGAGTGGAGTGAGCGACCGGCTGT
Organism: Calonectris borealis; assembly: GCF_964195595.1. Taxonomy (NCBI): domain Eukaryota; kingdom Metazoa; phylum Chordata; class Aves; order Procellariiformes; family Procellariidae; genus Calonectris; species Calonectris borealis. Next base: position 35,277,629 of record NC_134313.1, read on the forward strand.
GTGGTGCTTAGCTGCCTACCGGGGTTAAACCACAACAGCCATTATACAGTTTTATTTAAATAAAAGTTTTAATGACATCTACTGTGTTTTTTATTTTTGAAGGAAAATAATGGAATTTTTACTATTCCTATATGTTTATAATGATCAGGGCCTCCATATAGGTGGCAAATTTCAGTTACCACTTGGGGTGCCAATTAAAAAGTAGTTTGCTGCATTGTGATAATAACCTGCATATTATAACATAGAAATGTAAAGAAACCAACTGCAAAGCTCATCACAAGCCAATGCAGACACACATGGTGCAAAAGGAAAACACTAACAAGATTTCTGAAATAATGAAAAAGATATATAAAATACTGTTCAAATGATATAACCATTCCCTCTATGCCAGTGCTCTGCAGTTGTATATACGCATAATTCTATATAGAAATACCGTATAATCAAGTCTCTGGATAACCCAGTTGTTTAATCAGCAATTATTTTCCTTTAGCTGAAAATAGCAAACCAGCAGCAAGGTAATTACTTATTATGATACATACCATTTTTTGCTCCACACAAATTGTGTTCTGCAAGACACCTGTCTCCTCTCAAACACCAATATACAACTACATTTTCGAAAGTAATATCATTATCACATGCCAAACCTGATAGCGTATGACACCCAATAGAGTAAGGTATTTCTAGTGAATCTCAACTAATAGATCTCGTCATAATTTTCCACCATGTTTTATTTTAATTTAACAAATTTATTTTAATTTAACCAATATATACAAAAGTAACAGTTTTGTTCTATTTAGTTCCTCGCTTATGTATAACACTGTATTTTTTTAAGATTCTGAGGAACCTAAGAATCAGTCAGGTAAAGTCCCCAGTGACTGGAAAAAGGGAAATATCACACCGATTTTTAAAAAGGGTAAAAAGGGTAAAAAGGGGCACCCTGCGAGCTATCGACCAGTCAGCCTCACCTCTATGTCCAGTAAGATCATGGAGCAGATCCTCCTGGAAGCTATATGTCAAGGCATATGGATGACAGGGAGGTGATTAGAGACAACCAACATGGCTTCACAAAGTGCAAATTCTGCCTGACTAATCTGGTGGCCTCCTACAATGGAGTGACTGCACTGGTCACTCCATTGTGACCAGAGGGATAGGGCAAGAGCAACTGATGTCATCTGCCTTGTCTCCTGTGAAGCCTTTGACACAGCCCCACACAACATTGCTAAATTGGAGAGACATGGGTTTGATGGATGGACTATTTAATGGTTAAGGAATTGGCTGGATGGATGCATCCAAAGAGTTGCAGTCAATAGCTCAATGTCCAAATGGAGATCAGAAACAAGTGGTGTCCCTCGGGGGTCTATATTTGGACAGTTAGTGTTCAATATCTTTATTAATGATATAGAGAGTGGGACTGAGTGCACCCTCAGCAAGTTTGCAGATGACATCAAGCTGACTGGTACAGTTGATACCCTTAAGAGGGTAGGGATACCATCCAGAGGGACCTTGACAGGCTTGAGGATTGGGCCCGTGTGAACCTCATGAAGTTCAACAAGGCCAAATGCAGGGTCCTGTACCTGCGTCAGGGCAGGCTGATGTACAGGCCGTATGATGAATGGATCGAGAGCAGACCTACAGGGAAGGACTTGGGGGTATTGGTAGATATTCATTGGTACATGAAAAATCAGATATGAGCCAGCAATATGTTCTTGCAGCACAGAAAGCCAATCATATGCTGGGATGCATCAAACGAAGCGTGGCCAGCAGGTCGATAGAGGCAATTCTTGCCCTCTACTCCACTCTCGTGAGACCCAGCTGGAATACTGGATCCAGCTGTGGGGTCCCCAGCACAGGTCCAGGTGAGGGCCACGAAAATGAACAGAGATCTGGAACACCTCTCCTATGAAGAAAGTCTGAAAGAGTTGGGCTTGTTCAGCCTAGAGAAGAGAAAGCTCTGGGAAGACCTTATTGTGGCCTTCAGTGTATAAAGGAGGCTTACAAGAAAGATCGAGAGAGGCTTTTTACCAGGGCCTGCAGTGACAGGACAAGAGGTAATGGTTTTAAACTAAAAAAGGGTAGATTTAGATTAGATATAAGGCAGAAATGAGGGTGGTGAGACACCAAAACAAGTTGCCCAGAGAAGGTGTGGATGCCCCATCCCTGGAACTGGTCAAGGTCAGATTGGGTAGGGGTTTAAGCAACCTGATCTACTGAAAGATGTACCTGCCCATGGCAGGGCCTGGGGTGGGGTGGGAACTAGATGATCTTTAAAGATCCCTTCCAACCCAAACCATTCTATGATTCTATGATTCTATGAATTTGTATCAAATCTCGTGTGAAACTTTATAGTATATTTTGTGCAGGGTTTTCTTTAGAGTTCTGTTTTCAACATTGCACTGAACAACAATAAAACCAACTTAGAGCCATGTTTTTCTACATTCTCTTAAAATTATTCTTTTTTATTTTTGCCTTGCTAGCATCCTTGACAATGTAACTGTACTCGGTTCCTTTTAGTAAAGGTTCCTTTAAAGTACTTGTCGTGGTTTAACCCAGTAGGCAGCTAAACACCACACAGCTGTTTGCTCACTCCCCTGAAGTGGGAATCATAGAATCATAGAATCACAGAATAGTTGAGGTTGGAAGGGACTTTTAAAGGTCATCTAGTCCAACCCCCCTGCAATAAGCATGGACATCTTCAACTAGATCAGGTTGCTCAGAGCCCTGTCCAACCTGACCTTGAAGATTTCCAGGGATGGGGCATCTACCACCTCTCTGGGCAACCTGTTCCAGGGTTTCACCACCCCCATTGTAAAAAATTTCTTCCTTATATCTAGTCTAAATCTACCCTCTTTTAGTTTAAAACCATTCCCTCTTGTCCTGTCGCAACAGGCCCTGCTAAAAACTTTGCTGCCATCTGTCTTATAAGCCCCCTTTAAGTACTGAAAGCCTGCAATAAGGTCTTCCTGAAGTGTTCTTTGCCCCAGGCTGAATAACCCCAACTTTCTCAGCCTTTCTTCATAGAATACGCGTTCCACCCCCCTGATCATTTTTGTGGCCCTCCTCTGGCCCCGCTCCAACAGGTCCATGTCTTTCTTGTGCTGAGGGCTCCAGAGCTAGATGCAGTACTCCAGGTGGGGTCTCACCAGAGCAGAGTAGAGGGGCAGAATCACCTCCCTCGACCTGCTGGCCACACTTCTTTTGATGCAGCCCAGGATACGGTTGGCCTTCTGGGCTGCGAATGCACATTGCTGGCTCATGTCCAGCTTTTCATCCACCAGTACCCCCAAGTGCTTCTCGGCAGGGCTGCTCTCAGTCCCTTCATCCCCCAGCCTGTCTTGATACTGGGAGTTGCCCTGACCCAGGTGCAACACCTTGCACTTGGCCTTGTTGAACCTCATGAGGTTCACACAGGTGCACTTCTTGAGTTTGTCCAGGTCCCTCTGGATGGCATCCCGTCCCTCAGGCATGTCAACCGCACCACTCAGCTTGGTGTCATCTGCAAACTTGCTGAGGGTGCATTCGATCCCACTGTCTATGTCATTGATGATGATATTAAACAGTATCGGTCCCAGCACAGACCCCTGCAGGACATCACTTGTCACCAATCTCCATTTGGACATTGAACCGTTGACCACTGCCCTCTGGATGCATCCATCCAACCAATTCTCACCCACTGGACAGTCCACCCATCAAATCCATATCTCTCCAGTTTAGAGAGAAGGATGTTGTGGGGGACCATGTCAAAGGCCTTACAGAGGCCCAGATAAGATGACATCTGTAGCTCTTCCCATGTCCACCAATGTAGTCACTCCATCATAGAAGGCCACTAGGTTGGTCAGGCAGGACTTGACCTTGGTGAAGAAGTGCTGGCTGTCTTGGATCACCTCCCCGTCCTCCATGTGCCTTAACATAGCTTCCAGGAGGATCTGTTCCATGATCTTCCCAGGCACAGAGGTGAGACTGACTGGCCTGTAGTTCCCCAGGTCTGCCTTTTTTCCCATTTTAAAAATGAGGGTTGTGTTTCCCCTTTGCCAGTCAGTGGGAACTTCATGACTTCTCAAATATGATGGATAGTGGCTTAGTAACTTCATCCACCTGTTCCCTTAGGACCCTTGGACGGATGTCATTGGGTCCCATGGACTTGTGCACCTTCAGGTTCCTTAGATGGTCTTGAACCTGATTTTCTCCTACAGTGGGCGGCTTTTCACTCTCCCAGTCCCTGCCTTTGCCTTCTGTGGCTTGAGCGGTGAGGCTTGAGCACTTGCTGGTGAAGACTGAGGCAAAAAAAGTCGTTGAGCACCTCTGTGTTCTCCATATCGCAGGTAACCAGGTCTCCCGTTTTGTTCCAAGAGGGCCCACATTTTCCCTAGTCTTCCTTTTATCCCCGATGTACCGATAGAAGCTTTTCTTATTGCCCTCGGCATCCCTGGCCAGATTTAATTTTATCAGGGCTTTAGCTTTCATAACCTGATCCCTGGCTGCTCGGACAATTTCTCTGTATTCCACCCAAGTTACTTGTCCTTGCTTCCACCCTTTGTAGGCTTCCTTTTTGTGTCTGAGTGTGTCCAGGAGCTCCTTGTTCATCCATGGATGGGGAAGAGAATCAGAAAAAAGGTAAAACTCGTGGGTTGAGATAAAAACAATTTAATAGGACAGAAAAGAAAGGGAAAATAATAATAATGATAAAAGAATATACAAAATGAGTAATGCACAATGCAATTGCTCACCACCTGTTGACCAACGTCCAGCCAGTTCCCGAGCAGTGGCCCCGCCCGCCAACCTTCCCAGTTTTTGTTCAGCATGATGTCATATTGTATGGAATATCCCTTTGGTCAGTTGGGGTCAAGTGTCCCAGTCGTGTCCCCTCCCAACTTCTTGTGCACCCCCAGCCTACTCGCTGGTGGGGTGGTGTGAGAAGCAGAAAAGGCCTTGACTCTGCGTAAGCACTTCTCAGCAGTAACTAAAACATCAGTGTGTTATCAATCAACATTATTCTCATCCTAAATCCAAAATACAGCAAAATTAACTCTATCCCAGCTGAATCCAGGACAGTACTCAAGAAACCAATGCATCTTAAATTCATGCACGTGTGTACATGCACACACACGTATCATTCACACAGAAAGTAAGCACAAAATAAGCTTGTGCTTTCCAGCCAACCTGAGAGAAGGATAACATGGACAGGAAATATTTTATGGACTAGACACTGTAAAATAAAACATAATAGGTCACAACAGGCACAATCAGATTGTCAAGGTGCTATATCAGCTTGGACCTTCTCTCATATGCCAGTGATTCAACCAATACTCAGGAAAAAGGGCTTCATGGCAATCTCCTGCTGTGCATGGCTAATCCTGACAATGAAGCCCACTCTAGGAACTGCAGCTCTCCAGTGGCAAGTACGAATGAGACCCTTATTTCCTACCTATAAAAACTTCCTACTGAATTAAAGATGAAGAAAATACACTGAACTCTGACTGCAAGCCTGCCTGTTATTAGGCAGCTTCCCTTAAGGACTATTGTACTTTGCTCAAACTTACAAATGACAGCTTTAAAATACACAAAACTGTTTAACTGTGGCACACACGACTTAGTTTGAAGGATCAATACAATAGAGAATTCCTAATATGTATTCTTCATGAGTACAGTCATTGTATGCTGAACTGCTTAATTTATTTATGAACAACATCAACTGCTTTTGTAGATGCTTTCATTTCCATCTGCATTGCTCTTTCTCTTGCTACTTCGTGAAAATTCACTAAAGCAGAAACCTACAAGACCATTAATCAGCACATAACATAAACACTGATTTGCTGGGGAGAAAATTAGCAAGAGCATGGAATTTCACAGAAAATTCATAGCCATTCCTTTTTTTCTTCTCTCCCTCTGCCCCCAATTTTCAGATGCTGTCATGTGACACATGCAGATTTGGTAACACTAAATGATTATCCTAGCGAATTATCCTGAGTACACTGCAATACATTTGAAAGTGCTGCAAGCAGTAATCTGCAGTATTTTCTAGTACCACTAAAATGCATCAGTTACAGTTCTCAGTTCTCACCACCACCTCTCACTTGTATGAATTTTGGATTCAGTCCTAGTAAATGTAAACTACCTCACTGATTGCAATAATAATTTTCCTTGCTTTCTGTATTGTCTTAAACTGTGCTAGCCTATATCCATGAGTAGAATTGGATATTAAAAACTCTAAGAAAAAAGCTTGTGGTTAGGTAAAATAAGCCTTAATTAGTTGTCTGATATTCAAAAGTGTTGCTTTATTGAAAAAATCCAAATGAAAAAATAGGTCAATATTTTAGCTGTGTTAAAATTATTTTCAATACATATCTTGAGAAGCGAATACAAAATAAAGATCATAGGCAGTATAGCATCTCCACAGTCCATGATCTTAAATCTCTATTTCCATTGAGAGTACTGTTATGCGGAACACATGACACATTTTTTGCCTCTGTATGATGATAATCACTGAATAGGGAAATTTTGCAATAATACTAGTGGTCGAAAGCCTAGTGGTGTTTCAGAGTCTTCATTCAAGAAATGGGATGAAGCTACAGCATCTTTTTCTCAGATTCATTATTAAGACAAAAGTCTATGAAAACTTCCAACCACTGCTGTGCAAAGGAAGCACAAGTGTGCCGAGGAGACAGGTTTTGGAAAAGAGGGTCCTTATCTCTTCAGAGCAAAATAATTAAAACACAAGTATAGCCAAGTTGAATGCCTTACTTTTATCATAAAATTTACGAAAATGTTGGATTTTCACAGACTTCAACTAAATACAATGAAAATTCATTATGCTCAGTTTTTCATTGCTGGATTTCATCTCTAACAAAGTCCAGATACTCAAGCAAGTAAAAAGATACTTTACTATTAAAAATGACCCCAAAGGATCCTCATAATCAAGGCACAGGTGATATATTTCAACACTAGTAGATGAAGAAATAAAATGGGACATATTTAATTTTTTTACGGAAATAGTTTCAGGTTTTTGTTTTCTTTCTTTCTTTTTTTTTTTTAGCTGCATTGCAGTTTCTATTTGCTTATAAGCTAAGAGAAAACAGACATCAAGCTAAATAGCACACAATTTTTTTTTTTTTCTTTAAGGTTAAGAGACAGAGGTCTTTTTGTGCAGTGCCAGTCCCAGCAATTTCAGCAGTATGGGATAGGTCCTCTCTTCCTCTTTCCTGTCTGCTGATTAATAACCCATTCCTGGCCTGTGGTGGCACACGTATCTGTGGTGGCATACATACACTCCATTACTGTCTGAGATATCAAAAGTTTACTTAATGTGAGACATGGTTATTTTTAAAAGAATGTGGACTGTGGTAACACACGCACATGAAATTGTATACATTGCAGGAATGTTTCCAGTTATGTGACAGAGAGTGTGCATCTTTCAAAGGAAGGGAGAAATGCATAAAGGAGTGGCAGTTCCAAGTAAAAAAAAAAAAAAAAAAGGTTACATAAATGTAAAAAGCAAATACTTTCAATGAGGAAAAAATAAACATAACTTACAGTTGACCCTGGCCAGCTTTAATTTATGGGGTGAAAATGGGACACACTCAAGCTATCTTATACAACCATAACACTGAAAACCATACACACATTTAGGGACTCAATAAGAGCACTATTTACTGGACAGGTATTTTCATAACTATACTACGTACATATCTTATTTCAGTTTAACATCATTATAACTACAACCAAGCAATATCAGTTCTGAAAATATACACACACTGAATCATAGTATGCAGTGTCCAGAATAGAAATAGAAGCTTGTGAAATCACCTTGAAAACACTTCTTCAAAGTAAACTTGATATAGCGGGTAGTATTAGAACACTAGTTTTTTCAATAAGTAAACACCACAGTCTTAGTACCCAACACCTCATCAATATTATTATATAATACTGTTACATATGCAAAATGACAGAAGAATAGTTAAACTAAAACAGAATGAAGATGGAAAATTACACAAAATGAAGTAATATGGAAAGAATATTGCTTATTTGTTCATTTTATAAGTAGTATGGAATTATATAAAGCAGCTCTGCTACTCAGAAGAGTCTCATAAAAGAGAATTTAAAATTGTGTTATGAACCTGATGAACTCTAGATTTGACCTGTTTCCTGATGAAATATTGCATCTTTTAAAACAAAAAGAGGGGTCTACTTTCCCCTTACATAATTCTGAAGTCTTTTTTTTAAATTTAATTCAAAATGCAGATTTTTATCAAATAAAAAGATGACAGGTTTAAATTTCTAAAAGAAAAATTCTGCTTCTAAATGTGCTTAGAAAAAAACTCATCTGCAACATAAAACTTAAAATATTGCAGCCACATGGGACCAAATAATTATTTTGTAAGTTCCATGGGGTGCTACAAAAACCCAGATGGCATTAAGTTTTACATCATTGCAATTCATTTTGTATTATAGATTTTACCATAATATGTTTTGGTAATACTAAATAAATCTAAAAAACCCAGTAATTGACATTCCTTAAAGAAAATTAAACTTGGTCCCCAGAGACTTGTTCAGGAAAAGCATGAAGAAGCAACTTCCTTAAAAAAAACAAACAAGGAAGTCATCATTTAGTGTACTAAAGGTCAGCTTAATGTGTTGAACTCAAGGGAACAGCTTGAAAGGAATTAAGCAAATTTGGATTTCTTTGATCTCAGTGGGAGCTGCAAATTCTTGGTGGATAAGACCTCTAACTAAGAATGTTCCAGAAAGTATGTTATGTTCTGACCATTAGCAAATACACATATTTGAACTCTTGCAGATAGAAGTATTTCATTATAATGTAACAAAGCATATTCTCCGTGTGGTGTTTCTCATGTATTAAACATGACAGTGTAATGATTTGTGCAGTGTTATTTCTGTAAAATTATGAGCTGCACATTCTCACTGAACCAGTCCATGTCCTCGTCTTCAAACTTTCAAAATGTGTGCCAACAGCTGTTTTGTTTAGAAACTCTCAAGGCTTTTTTTTTTTTCTTTTCCTTTTCTCTACAAAACCAGATACTTCTCATTATTAGAACAAACTCTTAAGACACGACTAAAAGTTACTGGGGGCATACACTCTCCTGACTTAATATCTCTGGGTGACTTTCAGAGGCTGTGTGATAAGAAATCTTGTAGAGTTTGTGGACTTGGTACAACTTTAAAACAGCCTGAAAATATATGACATTTGATTGGGACTTACTTCGCCATATAGTACCATACCAGCTTGAACTCTGTCTAGATCCCCTTAATTTTGTAAATCAATGTTCACAGTTTCAAAGAATGGGAACTGGACATGAGACTTGTACTTTTATCCAAAATACTCATTTAAATTCAGTATAACATTGGCCTGGTTTTGGCTGGGATAGAATTAATTTTCTTTCTAGTAGCTGGTATAGAATTTCTAGTAGCTGTGTTTTAGTTGTTGTTGAGCAGTGCTTACACTAAGTCAAGGACTTTTCTTGCTTCTCCCACCACCCCACCAGCGAGTAGGCTGGGAGTGCACAAGAAGTTGGGAGGGGACACGGCTGGGACGCCTGACCCCAACTGACCAAAGGGATATTCCATACAATATGACGTCATGCTCAGTACATAAAGCTGGGGGAAAAGCTGGCCGGGGGTCCACTGCTTGGGAACTGGCTGGGCATCAGTCAGCAAGTGGTGGGCAATTGCACTGTGCATCACTCATTTTGTATATTCTTTTATCATTATTATTATTTTCCCTTTCTTTTCTCTCCTCTTAAATTGTTTTTATCTCAATTCATGAGTTTTACCTTTTTTTTTTTCCAATTCTCTCTCTCATCCCACTGCGGGGGAGTGAGCAAACAGCTGTGTGGTGTTTAGTTGCCTGCCGGGTTAAACCACGCAAACATCCTACCTATATCAATTTATTTCCCAATGTTGTAAATAATAATTATTTCTTGGCTAAAAAATCTATTTATGTCAAATTTAATTCTGAGTCAATGGCACATTTATTAATGAAGAAAAAACTAGAAGCAGAAACTGACAACCAAGCTTTGGCTCTTAGAAATGAAACCAGTGTTTCTGAAACATTAAGTATACAGCACTATCAACATAAGACACGTAAGAAACATAAAGTTAAAAGTTATATTTTAAATAAATTTACAGCAAATAAAAGCAATTAATTATTATTATGTAAATATAAAAAAATCCATATACAGTTTAATAAGTGCATTGATTTTCAAAATGCTACCTGCAAACTTGCTTGCTGAAACATACTGTATAACTATCTTTCACATCATGACAAGGCAAACTTCCTAACTTCTTTGATATCAGTTTAACTCCACTCTCATTCTGTTTGAAGCTAAATGTTTTTTTCAAAGCTGACTATTTTTAAAGATGTCTACCCTTGAACAGCTTACTGACATATCTGTCAGAGTCACATGAATGCAGGCAGAATTCTTATTGAGAAGACGTTTTCAAATGGACAAATCAGCATGGTTAAATATTTGCAAGATCACTAGTAAGATGCTGTCTACATTTAATATAAATATGTCCTCATCAAAGGAGGAAGAATTTAACAGGAATAAACTAACCACTTGACACATTAAGATCATAAGGTCTGAATTTAGCAGCATTGTCAGGTTAAGGTTTCCCTCACAGTGTGACCAACTTTATTTAATCAACTATTTTCAATCATCATGTTACCTCAATAGAATTAACAGAGTTAGATTTTATTTTACCATATTAAGCAGGTCTGGAGAAATATAAATGGAAATTCAACAACATCAATAATCAACACTAGTTAATTTTAACAATTTCCAGTTTGTCCTCAAAAAATGTGTGTCAGTTTCCTCATATCATTTTGGTTTAGTTAGGCTGAGGAAGGGACCATCTAACACACTTCCTGATGAGGAAGAAGGATGAATTGTTACATACAGTTAATTATTCGTCTGGAAGACCTAGAGTTGAATGGGAAACAATCCTTTATACCCCATTGCAATTTCATTAGAGAGTTATAGTGTCTAAGGTACACAAATCCTGCTATTAACCAACTTACTTTCTCAACAGGGCTTGTCTGAGCCATCATGGTCTGAGACACCTAAGCTTAGAGCTCTGCATTGAATTAGGTATCCAAGGTCATGTTACAGTCAATAGAGATCTAGTCAATACAGTTGGAGTGGTCAATTTGGTGCCAAAGGTGCCCTAAAGTACCATGACAGGACTCCAGATAGATCTCCAGAATAGTGTAAGATTCGCATATATCCTTTGCCATCTGTCAGCTCTGCATATCAGAGATACCCTAGGACATGCAAAATGTCACCAAATAGCTACATGTGGGTAACCTAATCAAATTCAATTGAGTTCAAATAGCAATTCAGCTTCTCAAATGTCAGTGTCTGCTTTACTGTGACCTAAATAGCTCAAATATTAAAGAATACCACAGGATTACAGAATTGTTGAGGTTGAAAGGTGCCTCTTGAGGTCATCTAGTCCAACCCTCAAGCAGGGTGATCTAGAGCAGGTTGCCCAGAATCATATCCATGTTCGTTTTGAATATCTCCACAGATGGAGATTCTGCGACCTATAAGGGCAACATGTTCTAGTATTTGACCACCCTCAGAGTAGAAAGTTTCTTCTTACATTTAAGTGGAATTTTCTGTATTTTAATTGTGGCCATTGCCTCTTGTCCTGTCAGTGGGCTCTGCTGATAAGAGTCTGGCTGCCTCGTCTTCATTCCCTCCTTTCAGGTATCTGTATGCATTAATAAGATCCCCCTGAGCCATCTCTTCTCGAGGCTGAATAGTCCCAGTTGTCTCCACTTCTTCTTGTGTGAAAGAAGCTCCAGTCCCTTAATCATCTTTATGGCCCTTCACTGGACTCACTCCAGCAAGCCCATATCGTTCTTGTACTGAAAAGCGCAGAACTGAACACAGCACTTGAGATGTGTCTCACCAGTGCTGAGCAGAGAGGAAGGTTCGCCTCCCTTGACCTGCCGGCAATGCTCTTCAAAATGTCGCCTAGTATGCTGTCGGCCTTCTTTGGTCATTAATGAAGACGTTAAACAGTATTTGCCCAAGTATCAGTCCCTGGGGTACACCACTTGTTACTTGTCTCCAACTGGAATTCATGCCACTTAACGTAACTTTCTGGACCCAGCTGTTAAGCCAGTTTTCAATCCACATCACTGTCCACCTATCTAAACTGTGATTTGTCATCTTGTGTATAAGGATGTTATTGGAGACAGGGTCAAAGGCTTTATTAAAATTGCGGTAAACAACACCCACTGCTCTCCTATTGTCTACCAAGTTAATCACCTCATTGTAGAATGTTGGTTAAACATGACTTCCCCTTTGTAAATCCATGCTGACTACTCCCAACCATCTTCTTGTCCTTCATGTGTTTGGAAATGCTTTCCAGGATTAGTTGTTCCATCACCTTCCCAGGGACTGAGGTGAAGGTGACTAGCCTGTAGTTCCTCAGATCTTCCTTTTTACCCTTCTTGAAGAATATTTCACACTCAGACACCTGAACTTAGGTGTCTTAATTTGGGGCTGAATTCCACCACAGATGTCAAAAAAAATGCAGGAAAATCTAGCAAAGTACACTGGGAATTAATCTGGTTATATACCCCCGAAACAGTATAACCTCTGTGTTTCATTAAATAGAATTTTATTACAAGGCATGGTTTATATTTAGTTGATATTCCTCTGGCATGAAAGCTATGAGGCAGAAATTGCTACCATACCCTATTGCCATATAACATTATATAACCTGTTCCCAAATCCATGTAAAAGATTGTTTGGGAAGTAGAGAAACTCTAATCAGACTAATACACAGTGAAGTCCCTAGGAACTTTTCCATTGCATGTCTTTGGATCACCTGCCTAATAAAGCCTTTCACTCTCTTACGTCAGTATTGCCATCCCTAAGACGCAATGACTGCAAAAATTCATGAGAAGATTTATTCAAAGTTTAAATAAAAACAACAGACTCTAGGATCCTTCATTTGGTCTCTCAATTGAATCTTTGTATTACTGCATGTTTATATGTAAAACACATTTTCTCAGTAAACATAGAAGCAGATTTTTCTTTTTTCCCCCCTTTTTAAAAAAAGTAAAAGGAAAATTACTCATTTGATCTCTTTATTCCAACATCTGACTTTAACAAACCACAAAATGTCACAGCATTCCCCACAAAATGAACAGAGTAGAAGCAAAGATACACTGGCACCCTTGAGAAATGACATTCCTTCCTGGTATTGGTACAGCTTGGAGATCACATCTTCATGGGATCTGAAGCACGTGATTGGTGCCCTCGGGTTTTATGGTTACTTATGTCTGCAGAGACTATTATCTGTCAAGTAACATTGCAGTTTAAGCTATTTTGTTTCAATAAAAGTTGCAACCTTGGTCTTGAAAACAATTGTTGGCATGCCGTATATTCTGCCTGCACCTTCCACAGTGGCAAGCACATTGTGCTGAGTATTTATACAGAGCTTTAGTGTTCTTTTCCATAGCACAAACTGTGCAGTCATTAATGAATTACATGATTTCCTTAAACGAGCTAGGACAAATTCCACCCTCAAATACACAACCAAAACGTTCATTGGTTGCAATCTTTGTAGATTCAGTGGCAGCTGGGCCCTGACTAAGGGCATAATGGGACTCACTGCATCCATTAACTCGCCTTAGTCTGTACAACTCTTTATCAAGTTGGGGAGGGACAGACACAGATTAATGGATGGAGAATGAAAGAGTGAGAAAAAAGGGCTCTCAAAGGTTTCTGATGAGTGGAGAAACTGAAACAACAACAGCTTGAAAAAAGATGCAGAAAAATGCTGAAATATTTAAAAGGTTAGTAAAGCCCTTCTCATTGTCAACACTTTGAAATATAAAGATTATGCTTTTATTTTATTATTATTATTATATTTTATTATTAAAATTATCTTTCTTATATTTTAACTCAGGGAAGAATGCAATGGGGTTAGGGATTTTTTTTATTATTCTTTGACAAAATATAGGGTTTTATCTTGATATATTAAATTTGGGCTCTATTTATTCAAAGCAAAATACCAGCATGTGCTGCAGTTATTAAACCTCATTGTAAGGATTCAAAATTAAAATTCAAAGATGAGTTTAACTGTTTCATATAACATAAATATATCTTAAACTTTAACATAAGGTTTTGACAAAAAATTGGTAGCTTAACAGATCCAGGTTTCTAACAGAATTGAGTCTGAGTTATATTCTGTACAATCTGGGATAGTTTAGAGCAGTTTCTTGCAAGGAGAGTGCCCTGATAAAACATTAAAAAAATAACAGCCTGTTTTGTGCACTTTACTCTTCTGAAACACTTAGCACTGTAAAATCTAGAAAGCTCTTTACAATCATGAACCCAATCTGAAAATCCTGGAGGTGTTCGAGAGGGGCATTCAGATACCCTGCTTTAAACGTTAGATGTGCATTTTGTTTGGAGGACTGAAGTTAGGTGGTTTGTATCCCTCCTGGGTGACCAGAGACAGGTATCTGTGGGAAAATGCTTTGAAAACTTCCCTCTCATCCCTCCTTGTTAGCATCCACTAACAAGTCATTTATTAAGGAAAATCTATACTTTCACTTTTACATGAGGTTTCTCACCAGCATTCCTGAAGAAAGGTGATAACTGAGCAAATTGTGATTTAGTGGTACTGTATTGTTAAAAACTACAAAGTCAAAACTTTTCTTGGGTGGAGCCCTTAAATCAGTAAAGCTTGGATCAATAAAATAACTTGTGTATTCGTATTACAACACACTGAATTATTTCAGACCCCTGAATTAAGAAACTAGTCCCTGCTCATCCACTGGACAGTCAAAAAGGGAGAGCACAAAACCCAGTGAACTGGGAACCCTCCAGAAAACACAAAATTTGGGTTTGTGTCTTAAGCTCCCCTTTCTCAGGATTCATTCTCCTCCACCATTTTCCAGAGGCAGGCACCTCAGACTACATTTTCTCACAGAAAGGGAGTGGAACAGGGAGTGCTGAGGCCCAGCTCTGCTTCAACGTCCACCGCTGCACTAGGAGACCGCTCAGCCAGAGTGAGCGACCCAGCAGCAAGGGCCTTGCCAGGAGAGAGGTGAACCTGCAATGGAGACTCAGTGGCCCTACAGAAGTTGCCGGTTATTAAGTCCCACCAGACTTGTTTTGCCATCTCTTTTATACTACACTTCCGTTAATGCAGAATGAAATAAATACCTATAAGTTGCATCCTCCATAGGTGAAGATCTACATTTCAAGCAATGTAACAGTTCACAGGCAGACAGGGCAGTCCTGGTCTGTCTGACAGCTTATCATGAATTTTCTGTTGCTGAGATGCATTGTTTTAGGAAGTACACATCACAACCATAGCACTGAACATCCACAGGAGCTGTACACCAGGCATGGATATTTTCAGTTAGAAAGGGTATTGGAGATGGGATTGCATTGAGTTATCACAGATCTTAAAAAGGTTGCTTAGGTCATTAATGTCCTCTTGATAGCCACACAGAGTTGTTCTCCATAATAGAAAGTACACAATTTTAAAAACAAGTAAAAATTGCTTTACCAAATTATTGCAGAATGGAGGTTCAGTCATTATCCTTGAGAAACAAGAATCGTCTACTTTAATAGATATTTCCGACAAAGTATTTTATATCTATTTTGTATCCTTATTAATTAGAACAAAACACGTATCACACACCATTTTATTTAGACCTTCACAAACATTTGAATTTTAAGGAAATAAAGAGTCATTACAACTTTATAACCTATCAAAAATAAAGCAACACCAATTTAATTGTTTCCAATGATTCTGCTCAGGGGAAAAAAAGAATCATTTAAAAGCTTGCTATATAATGCATGTGGCTCAAGGTTTATATCTTCTGGTTTCAAACACAAACATATATTTTCAAAGAAACATTCATGTATTAAAGTATTTTCAATAGAATTTCTGCCTTCAGTTTTTTTTCACACAAAATATGAGACTGTTTTCAAGTTAATGGATAAATTTGTTCATCTCTTTCTTTATTCTAAGGCAAAGATAAATAAGTCTTTTTCACTCAATCTGCTGAGATAACTTGTGCCCATGCCGAAAGGTGATCTGTTCTAATCAACTTCGTGAAGTCTGATGGAATTACACTGAACATATTTCATACCTGACACAACTACAGAATGATACAGTTCAGGACAAACATTGGTGACCTGAATAATACATGACAGACAGATGACCGGGTGAGAAAAGTAATTTTTCACCTACACCACTTGAGTTTCTTTATTAAAGGCTGAGACATATTTGATGGAAAGAAGGCTGCTTTGCCAGCTAAAAGCTGGTGTGTTTTATTAATAGCTCAGTCAGTATTCCCTTGCCATTTTACTACTTGAAACATTATTTTGACAATAAAATACTACATGCATCTAGTTTGCATGGAAAGTACGGTGGAAAATACCAATGCTACTAAAGAGAAAAATAAAGATTTAAGAAATATGAAGTTGTTAATTATTTAACTGTTAATTCTTAATAGCTGCACATATTTTAAATTAATTGTAAAAATTCACATGAAGGAGAAGGGGATTCTGGAAATAAAACAACTACATAATCACAAGAGAATATAACAAATATCTGTAAATGGGTAGAAATTATCTTTCCCATGAGCTTGCAAGTAGATACCGTACATTTAAGAAGTAGATACAAGACATTTCATAAAAGGCAAGTAAATTTGGCCTCAACAATAAGATATTTTTTCACATGACTTAAATAGTATTTTGACAAAGAAGGTTAAGTGTAGGACAAACAATAATATCTTAGAAGTTGGCCCGTGAAAAGGTGGACTGCTTCAAATATTTCTGTGTCTGAAACCATACCAAGTTTTACTCTTGGCTGTATTTTTCCTCTGCAGACAGCAGCCAGGACAAATAGTTTTCTACAAATTCATAGTGTGTGACACCAGTGATTCCAAAGGGTAGACAGAAAGCACATGCTCATATTGTATTAATGGTGCTTGTTCCATCAATTTAATAAGTGGGGCCCTTCCACCCATCACTGCTATCATGAACTCTCAACAATCTCTTTAAGTTTCTCAAAGAAACTTAAAACTTGAAATCTCAGAAACTTCTTGTGATACTGTTCTACTTTCTGTAACAGAAAAACATACCAGATATATTTAAACTACATTTCTTTAGTTATTGCTTTTATGGTAGCCTTTTGAAGCTAATTGAATGCACATGTCATACTGAAAATAGTCTAAAAGCTGCTATAAGTTTAAATGTGAGTACAAAACCGATCGTGGACCTAGCAAGCAAATACCACTACACAGTCACAAATATTTCACTTGAAAGAATAAGAACTTGTTCCTTGATACAGGAAAATACACAGAAAGTTGACCTGAGAGAAATAAAACTGTTTTAAAGTAGGCAGTGTATGATATTGGACAGGTTTTCCTAACATTAGAAGCATTACATACTTATACAACATTTACATACAACTTTAAAGGTATCGTACTTAATCAAATTTACAATAAATTAGACCCAACTATAATCAGAAGTTGTCCTAGATCTGCAAATGGCTTTAAAATCCTCTGCTTTTCTATATATAAATATATAACACAAACACCATTTTTCACTCAGGAAGATTAGGTTTTTAGGCTTTATTAAGTCTTGACTTTTCAGACAGGAGTAGAACAGCCACAGAGAAATGGCTTCCTCTCACGTGTATGTGGAGCCTTTGTCATATCCTAACTACAACAAAGATTCCTTCATGCAAGTAAGCCTAGTATCTCTGAAGCCCACAGGCCCTCCTGATTTGCACCAGCTTAGCTGAAGAAGGGGTCTTATTAAGCATAATATTCTACACTTCTCAATAGGGAACTACCTGACAAAAGTTGCACAAATATACTTTCCCAGATTAAGTGTTTCAACAACTGTTTGTGATATTATTTAATAAGCCAAAAAGATCACAATCAATAATGTTGTGCAAAGACACCTTCAAGCTAATAGTCAGAATAATACTTTTTTATATTACAAACTCTGTTGAGAGGAGATGGATGCAATGATCAAATGCTGAGAGAGTTCTCCACATCAAGTACAGCTCCTGGGAAACCGGTGACAAAACCTTTGGTAGGGGTTTTCAGGCTAATGCAGAACATGAAATCTAAAAGGCCCTCATAGTGTACAGTACCCAGTGGTTTTCTGGATGGAAACTTGAGCTTAAATCTCCTGCATCCCATCATTAATCCTCAACCTCAAACGTGATACCACACACATGCACACACACACTTATAAATCAGAGAAGAATACTGTTGGAAAATCTTTTTTCATCGCAATGACACAAGCATCTTAAAACCTTAAATTCTTTCAAAAAAATAATTCATCAGTTTCTGTATGTGAGCCAGTCACTGCTTTAATTGAACAGGGTGGGGAGCAATTTTAAAAGTTTTGTAGCTTTGACAGTTCTTGCCATAGCAACCATGTCATTATGGATCATTGTTTTTCTGAACTGAACAGACATTCTTCATCCTACAGAAGTTTCCAACATAAGAATATTTTATTTGTGAAGATTAGACCTATTTGCTTCTCATCAAAATACAGATTTCTTCTCAATTTGAACTCTTTTTGCCAGAATGGTACATTTAATTTATGTCTTTCCATAACAACAAACCTAAGGTTCATTAGTTGAGCTTTAGAGAGTGTAATACATCTGCCAGAGGCTGTTGGCAACAGCAGTGACTAAGCCGAAATGTCTATGAGTTCCTCCAGGAATCAAAGAAAGTTGGCTTCAAGCCCTCATGTCCAAACATGGGTAAAAAAAAGCAAAACTTTCCTACTGATCTTTGTAAGTCAAATGTTTTCCTCCTGTAAACACTGAATTTATATATAAAGCAGAAATATTTAACTTCCTGTGAAGCAGACAAGTTATATCATAACAATATACCCAGTAGCTGGGTAGCAAATGAACATTATGTTAAAAATTACTGGAGAGAAATTTGGGGACCAAGGACAAAGGACCCTCAGATCAAACCAGGCCCAGGAGTGTTCTGTGGACGGTCCTGGCATAAAAGATGTGAAAGCATAGCTAAAATAATAAAATATATACATTTACAAGTTTAATAAAATGCACCCATCTTTTGTATTTTCAATATTAGTCATCTGCCTTAGTGTTCTTGCTGGAAGTATAAATATCCATTGGGTGTGTGGACATCTCTTTTCTTCTACTGTTTTCACTTTGGCATATGCTGGTCACTGTTTAGTAGTTCCAAAAATGCCTGAAACCAGGAAGTCACAATGAAGGCTCTTTCCAACTTCCATTAAGTGTGTTGCTATGCTATTCTAAACATAATCCCTAAACTGTAAATCATTCTTTCTGTTACAACCATTAGCTGCAAGGCTATACCTATGCTATCATATTCCCATCATAGAATACCAATATTCCCAGCATATTACCATACAGGATATAGTCCCCAGTTGCCATATAAGGAACACAGTCCCTACCTCCCCTTCACATGATGGATTTCAGCTCAACACTTGTAGAGTTTTCAAGTTTTTGTTTACTACAAATCTTCATTTGTGTTACTGCAAATATATTTTTTTTGACTTTGTATCAGAAACAAGAATAATATTCTATTGCTCTTATATAAAAAACTTCAGGTTATTGTAATTAAAACTCTCTGTCTGGAGATGGGAAAGAAATGAAAAAAATGTGCAAATAAGAACAGTTTATGCCCTTTCCTCCTGTTAATCAGCAAGTTGTAGCAGCCTGTTACCACACAGTTGTTACAGGTTTAAGGACTTGTCTTCACCAAGTGCTGGGATCTTGAGTATTAAACTTTACAAGGCTGACTTGACTCCAATCTAGAACAGTGGCTGAACCCCATTTCTTAAGATACTTCGGTGGTTTTTTCTTGCATGCTATAGCTCAAAGCTGTTAAACAGCAGCAACAAAGAGCTGCATCATAAACTTTCACTTCATGAAAGAACCAAGCTTATTTACCAGGCTACTATTCCTTTCTTTTGATTTTCAGCTTTTGTTTTATTCCTTTTCAGCTCTAGATTTGGGTTTGACTGACCTTTACTATTACGCACTGCCAAGAAACTCCCTTGTGCTATGTACCAGAACCCTAAAAAGGAAGGAACTATACTATAGATTCTTTAGCCACACCTGTGGACATTTTAACCTGTAGCTATTTACATATACAACCACAGGGTACCTGTCTAGCAAAAAGGGATCCAGACTAAGCTGTGAACTATAAAATCAGCTTTTAAGTCTATCTTCATCAGTTCAGTGGAGGAAAATCAAACACCTCTACTCTTCCTTTATAAAAGATTAAAATGCTTAAAGGCCTTCAATATTCAATCAATACATACAATCTAACATGTAAAGCAAGAAAAATAGTAAGACTAGATGCTCAAGGACTACCAAGTACATTATGCAAACTGTTCATCAAAACACTTGCCAAAGAAAATCACAATCTTTTCCGACAAAATTTGTAATTCTTTCTCCTAGAGTTTGAAGAATGACATTCTCTTTGCTGATACAGCCTTTGGTCTTTCTAGCTGCCCTCAATCTATACTAAGCAAGCAAATAAAATTAAAATTACAAAAAGTAAATGAATAAAGTAAATTTTCCATTTCCATTTCTCCTAGAGGGATTCAGGTTATATATATTTGATGTTTCTTCTCTTCTTAAGAATTAGCTTTCTCTTCCTGATTTCTTCCTCCCAAGAGTAATGTTCAGATTACTGCATGCCCACATTTGAGAAAGAAAATCTAACCCATAGTATAAATTTCTACAGACAAACAAGTTATCCCCATAGCACATGTCATGCCATACAAACTCTCTTTTCTCTTTTCATACCATTTTTGGTAAATATAATTTTAATTCTATTAATTCTGCCATTTATGTTTTCTGAAAGCATTATCTTCTGAGAAAGGATATAGAAATAACTGCTACTACAGAGGGGTACAGACTAAAAAAGGAAGAGGAGAAAGAGCCTTTCTTAGAACAAAGAGATTAGGCTTTTAATCATGCGTAACTGCTGAGCTAAGGGGATAGAATTCCTGACATTGTAAATCTCACAGATTATCAGCAGAAGACAATAGAAAAAGCTCTGAAAAAAAAAAAAAAGTTTTATTTAGCTATTTAATAAAAGAGTTAAATTTGCAGTTGTGTACATTTTGGGCCAAATTATGCGCTGTGATGCATTCCTGTAGGCTTCTATAGAAATCAGTAAATCAAACTAACATGCAAACATAACACATAGTAAAAATTGACCCCTTGCAATCTATTACCTCTTTTGACAATTCTTCTCTTCTTTTGACAATTAACTATAATTGTCAAGAATGTAAAGACAATTTTTGCATTTGAATGTGAAAATAGTCACTACAGAAAGACTATATATATTTGTATTCATCCCAAATTTGAAAGGGTAGCGTAAAAGTGGCATGTAAAAACCCTACTTAACAAGACTTCACACTGAAAAAGGGTTCCTTTTCCCATTTTTTCAGTGTCTCACAATGTCTTGTTGATTAGTATATCACCACACTTTTAATGGAAAAAAATACCACAGAAACCATTTATTTATGCAGACTGCTTACCAAAGGTGCGCAGCTCATGCAATTCCTTTTGTAAACTGATCTGTTTCCATTTTAGAATCTGTAATTTTTCTTTCTTTCTTTCTTTCTTTTTTCTTTCTTTCTTTCTTTTTCTTCCTTCCTTCCTTCTTTCCTTCCTTCCTTCCTTCCTTCCTTCCTTCCTTCCTTCCTTTCTTTCTTTCTTTCTTTCCTTCCTTCCTTCCTTCCTTCCTGACCTGTATCAGAAACAGTGTGGCCAGCAGGAGCAGGGAGCTGATCGTGCCCCTGTCCTCGGCACTGGTGAGGCCGTACCTTGAATCCTGTGTTCAGTTTTGGGCCCCTCACTACAAGAAAGACATGGAGGTGTTGGAGCATGTCCAGAGGAGGGCAACGAAGCTGGTGAAGGGCCTGGAGCACAAGTCTTATGAGGAGCACCTAGGGAACTGGGGTTGTTTAGTCTGGAGAAGAGGAGGCTGAGGGGAGACCTCATCATGCTCTACAACTACCTGAAGGGAGGTTGTAGTGAGGTGGGTGTTGGTCTCTTCTCCCAAGTAACTAGTGATAGAACGAGAGGAAATGGCCTTAAGTTGCGCCAAGGGAGGTTTAGATTGGACATTAGGAGAAATTTCTTTACTGAAAGAGTGGTCAAGCCAGAACAGGCTGCCCAGGGAAGTGGTGGAGTCACCATCCCTGGAAGTATTTAAAAGACGTGTAGATGAGGCGCTTAGGGACATGGTGTAGTGGGTATGGTGATGTTGGGTTGACGGTTGGACTCGATGATCTTAGAGGTCTTTTCCAACCTTAATGATTCTATGATTCTTTCTTTCTTTCTTTTTTTTTCTTTTCTTTTTTCCTAAAAGCTTTTACTTCTCTGATAATTAGAAGTCCACTCTTAATTTCCCTGTTCAAAATATCTGTGATTGGGATTAACATAAATCCAGAAGTGATATTTATGTCAGTGAATCAGTGGAGGAGGTTTCACAGCACACTTTAAACCCTCTCTCTGTTGCCTAACACAAATATGCCATTCAGAACACATTAAAGCTTTAGGCCATCATGATAGCAGGGTACATGTATATGTTGATTTGTGTGAAGACTGCTCCCTTACTAAAGCCACACTCCTTTCTTTTTTATTATTTTGTAAAAATCAGTTTTTTGTTACCGAAATACAGCACCTGACTCATTTTATATGCCTTTTTCACAATTTGGAAGGTTGCTGTCATCTGGTGTTCAACTTCCACATCCAGTCTCTCTCTCTCTCACTCTCATTTCTTAGTAACTCAGTTTATAATTTTGCTTTCATCCTTATGTGCATGATTTTGTACTTAATACTTAATAAATTTAATCCTGCTTCTACTATTTACAGTGCTAGTATCATCAGTTCTTCATGATATTCTGTGCCTTTCTGTGGCGTGGCCAGCCAACATTCAGTAACCCACAAATTTCCTTAGCACACTACTTTTTGCAGGCATATAACAAAATATTTACTAAAATCAGACAAGACCCTGAAAAACCCAAGGAATAGCTTCACTGCACACTTCTAACACCCTTTTCATATGGGGTTGTTTCCCTTTAAATTGACTCTTTAGTCTTAAATTATTTTTGCATTAATTCCTATATCTTACCTAAATTTACAACTTTCCTTGCAGCAGTATTTCAGATGCTTTGCTAAAAACAATTGGATATACTTCATTTCTTTTGTCTAAAGAACATTTTGTTTTTCAAAAAAAAGATTAGCTTGGCATGACCCACCTTTGACAAATCTATGCTCCATTTTATTCCATTTTTTCCTATCTTGAACTATTTTTTCTTTCAAGACTTGTTTAAAATCTTCCATATTACTGGATGCAAACTAGGAGACATTGTAGTTACTTAACTCTCTTCTTCTGTTAGATCTACAGCTTCGGTCACTTTTCAACTTTCTATCCTTACTACAAGCCACTTCAGTATATTCTAGTCAACTGACAGTACTTTCATAAACATTTCTGGATTTTTATTCTCTTTCACTCCATTTTCTTAATCATTTAACTTTTATTGCTTTTTAGGATAATGATATCTTATTTTTGCCTTTTCCATGCCACTTTCAATCCTCTTGTAAAATTTAATCAATCTGTTCTCAAGGCTTCCAGCTCCTTTCTTCTTGCAGGAAAGTTTCAGCAGCAGAGCTCTTTCTTTCAGTATACATGCCTCGTAATCATGCTTTCTCCCAGTGGTTTCATCTTCACATAGCACTTTAACATATTAACACTAATGTTCTACAACACTTTATACTAATTTCTCTTTCAATCCCATTAAATTAAAACTGAGTCCTTCTGGAGATCTCACTGTAAAAAAATAACCTACTTGTAGCCAAAACTTAGCTCTTAACTGTATTTCCATTCTTTGTTAGAGATGATCCCACATCAGCAACTTTCCCTTAAACCAGATCCGTGTAGAGGGAAACCACATGAGGTCTAATCTCTTTGCTGTAACCAGAATGGTCTTCCTCATTTCTTCTGTCTTGTCTATCAGGGAGCACAGGAAAGACTGCATGATGGACTGAGCTGCCAGTGAGGGTCTTTCAGTGTCTTTTCCCACATTTCTTACCCATATGTCATGGAAAGTGGATTCCTTCATACATGCTGCTATTCACTGAGATTCTCATGACATTTCCTAGAAAATGCTGTATGATCTCAACCAAGTTATAGAAAAATTATCATTTTTATTTGCACAAATAACAGAAGAGATTTCAGATTTCCTATCTTCCTATCCTTTTGCATTTTATGTAATATCTTCTACTGTAAACTGATGGATAGAAGGCTATGTGATTGTGCACAAGTCCAGTGTTTAATACAACAAACACTGATTTAAACTATACATTTAAAGTGATACATAAGTAAGGTAGTATAAACACCATGTTATGATGAAGGAAGTCTGTATCCACAGAAAAAATCGTGGATATATTCACATGGAGTGTACACTTCAGAGACACTCTTCTGAGCAACTTGGCTGTTAGGACACAGGAGTAAACCTGGGATTTGTAATAATTATGATACAAAAGAAAAGGAAGGAAATCTGCATGTTGGTGAAGATGCTGTTTTTCTAAAAAATTATTCTAAAAATAATTTTATTTCTGGTCAGATTTTCCTAAAATTATTCTTGAATATTGTACCACTGGAGTACCTTAAGGAGAATTATATGCAAGCTACAGTGAGTATTTAAATTTTTTTTTGCCATCCACAGGATGGACAATGGCAACATCCGTTCCACACATGAGCTGGAAATGTTTCTGTCTGAGGAAATATTTGCTTAATTTTATGAGCTGTAGCTACATTGTTAATTCAGATCTGGTTCTTAGGTTTCAGGGATAAGTGGTCACCTCAGGCTAATACTCTATGCTGTAGGTCTAGTAAATGAATAAATACAGCTTTCCACTATACTATACCTGCCAGCTCTCAACTTTTTCATCTGATACATAGTTTTATAGGAGTATTTCTAGTCACAGCAAAAAGTCTTGTATTTACCTTAACTTGTATTCATCACCACCTCTCCTGCTGTCTGTCGATTTTCATGCGGTTCCTGGATACCCCATTTTAAAACCCAACACACCCAGAAGGAATGTAGACTTTTAGCTTAAAGGGAGAAAAGTTCTAATTAAGAGGTGTAAATCCTTCTGTTCCACATATTTTTAAAAAGGGGTTAGAGCCAACACTCACATTTTTCCGAGAAGAACAATCCCTACAGCTACTGTGCGTACTACATAAGGGAGTAGAGCCAGTTTTAGCCACTTATGAAACTCAATGTATTTGCAGAGGGGCCAAATACAACAATCAGCTGTATGAACTACAGAAACCTTCAGCAATCCAGTGGTGAAACAGCTGGGTTTGAGCCATTTTTCCATTTAAATGTAATGAAAAGTAGTGGGACATTTACTCTTTGCACTCTGAGCTAGCAAAAGTTTCCTGTGTGTATTTTCTTTATTTAAGAAAGTTAAAAAAATAAAAAAAAAAACCAAACCAACCACCAGTAAGTCAGTAGTTACTTTTGACAATAGGAAGTTCTTTCATGTAAATAATAATAATCATCATCATCATCATCATCATCATCATCATCATCATCATCTTGGCTATGTCATACATACAATTTCTACGTCTCTTTAGCTAGATTCCTATGGAGAGATGGCAACATATCTTTATCTTCTGAGGGAAATAGTAGGGCCCCACTGACTCTTTGGTTAGGCCCCAGCATTTGAGAATGGTTCACCGCAATGTATTTGTATACTTAACGTAGCTTAAGTCAGGGAGAGTATTGTAACTAAAATCTCAAAACATAGGTGGGAAAAAAAACCAGAAAAACAATGAAAGCCTTTCTCCCCTGATGCCTAGAATTCTTGCAAAATCTCCAAGGAATAACCTTCTTAATTTTTTTCATGAAGCTTAATTTATGCTGACATGACATGTCTTTCTTTGGCTTTAGTGAAACCAAAATTGCTAATTAAAAGCTTTTTCTCTTCCCCCAAATTCAGCAAAGCTGAATATTAAGATTTCAAAGGGAATACACAGTGAATGTAACAGAAAGCATATTAGGTAGTGTGTTCCCAAAATTAAAAAAAAAAAACACCAACAAACACAAAAAAAGTCTCATGAAATGACAGAAGCAACATGGGAACTGCTGGAGTGGCATGATACAAACTTTTGGAGATTGTCATATGTTAAGCAATCCTCATTGGCCTTATTTTTTACATTCTCTTTGCAACAAAGTTTCTGATACGCAACTTTAAGAATAAAGAAGATGTTCAAAAGTTCCCTCAAATCAGAGAGAAAGAGCGCAACCACGGATTTCATCAGCTTCAGAGGCAACCCCCAAGATCATAGAATCATAGAATCATACAGGTTGGAAAAGACGTCTAAGATCATCATGTCCAACCGTCAACCCAACACCACCATACCCACTACACCATGTCCCTAAGCGCCTCATCCACACATCTTTTAAATACTTCCAGGGATGGTGACTCCACCACTTCCCTGGGCAGTCTGTTAAGATCAATACATTTCAAAGCATATCCCAAACAGTTAGACTGGCTAAAGTTGGTTCAACCCATTCTCATAATTTGTTTCATCTTTTTTTATTGTTTGGAGAGCAAAACATGAAAACTTTAATGCAGCCACACTAGCCAGACTTACTAACTTTACTGAGCACTTGTAATTCATTTTAGCTGTGAGGTTGACCAAATCTCATCATTTGCTCTACTTGAGATATATTCCATCAAAGTAAACATAGTCATATAATCAAATTCAAGATCCAGAATGCTTTCACATATTTTCTATTTTGAGGAAGGGACTCCTCAAAGCACACAGCCAGATAACCACTATTCTTAGAATGGCCGATCTCTGTGTTTTCAGATAGGCTGATGCAGTTTCTAGCCAACATAGCCTCACTGAAACAACAGAGGAAAAACCACCACATGGAATTATACATTTTGCCCCATTTTTGACCTACTCGTTCTAATCTATGGTTTCAAATAGGTCATCTCAGCCCTAGCTAAAATACCAGAGACTCCAACTCCAAGAGTTGGAGCAGGAGGAGGAGCTGAGGAGGGACATTTGCAGCCAACTGGACAGCAACCAACAACCCCTCCCTCCCTCTCCTCTCTTCTCTTTCCTCAGCCACAATATGTTTTAACCTTCTACCAATAATACGAAAGGATTTTTGCCCTCAGACTTCATGATTTACCTGTGTCCATGCCACGTAGCACTCAGCAATGCAATGCAAGCCCCTATACACGCCTTTGCTGGGACTTGTTGACCAATAAACGATCATCTGCAATGCTTTCTATTTTAAGGCTTCATGACTGCACTAGCTCATCCAGCCTTTTAGGTAGAGCCAAATACTGCATACCAAGTGCATTAGTAAATGAATAATATATTGTTTGGATAAGGACTAGACCTCTGCTGATTTTCACAGTTTTCCTTTTAATTTGTTTTCTCTGGGTAGATAAGAAGTCTCAGTAATAGTGGGACCACAGATAATGTACATCAGTATTAATTAAAGAGCTGCTGTTCACTCTAAACTTTTTGTTTAGGAAAACACAAGAACTAATGTTAATTGTTTAAAAAAAAAAATATTTTAAACAGTCTGGTATTTTCCTGAAATTAAATAATTAATAGGGAGTAAGATTTCCAAAGGACTTCAATACACATGATAACTTTTTTTTAGGCATCAAAAAGAGACTGAATTTTCTAAAGAACACCACTTCTCATGAGCAAACCAAATGAAACAACCAGATGTCTGTGAGGATTCAACACCTCCACTGAACTCTCCTGAGGAGAATGAAACAGAACATAAATGAAGGAGTAAGAACCAAGGAGAAGAGCTTCAAATGTCCATGAAAATGATGCAGACCTTTTTTTTTTAAAAAAAGTTATTTGAGTCTCCAACAAGATCAATAAGGAAGGGAACTGAAAAGGGATGCAGACTACAAATGGTTTTCATGGATGCAGTAGTGGTTTGGAGGAACAGTAGCCAGAATTTTAAAACCACAAGGAAAACTGTAGAGTTGCAGTGTGACAATTGCTGCCAATGCTGGCCACTTTCAGTAGCCAGTTCAAGCTATGTTAATGACAGCTAAAGCATGACCATTTATGATCCTGATAGAGGAAAAACTAGGATGAGTTATACTCATGCCCTTGCACATAAGGGTCAGACTGGAAATGATTTGGCGTAGGTGATTGTCTCTTCTGAAAGTAGTAGGTTTCTAACTAAATCCTAATAATGCAAACATAAAGGCTGTTAATGTACTTATTAGCCATCACAAAATGCATTTCACATTGGATGGTTACAATACATTATATCAGCAGCAATCACACCTCTGTAATAACAGTAGCAGTTCATTTAAGGAGAGCAAGTATACCTCTTCTTCCAACCCATTATGTGAACATGATGAATGATGATGGCTCTAGGCTCATACGGGAGGGAAGTGGAGCTGGAAGGTGAAAGAACTGCCTTTGTAAAAAATAAATGGAGTAGCACATGTATAGGTATATCTGGGTATATTCAGGTATAAACATTTAAAAAATCACCACAGTGAAAAGATGCCTCCAAAGCCAGTCAAAGGCAGTTTAAATATGAAGCAGGAAAAAAATCCTCAAACAAAACTACACAACTTCAGAATTAAAAGACAAAAAAAGGGAACAATGATGCTTTAAAAAGTGAGGAAATATTAAATGAAACATTTCAGCAGGGAGTAGCTCCCAGCTTTAGAACCAACCACTTCACAAAGGTCAGTTGGCCATAGTCTTTAAGCCTGAGCTTGGGCTCACTAAACAGTGGGTGATATTTGAAGACAAACGCACATAAGGCTGAAACCCAGACCTTGTGCCTCAAAAGTAGTCAGGAACTATGCTGTTAATTAGGTGAAATATTAACACAGTACTATTCACCGCTTCATAGCTAACCAGTGTAAAGCGTGCTGGGTAGTTGCAATAACAACAAATTTGTGGCACCACAAGTGGTAAAGAAACATAAGGTTATTTGATTTAATAAGTATTAAATACAGGGCTTTTGCTTTCTATTCAGAAGATGCTATAATAAAGCTATGCATAAAAGATAATGCAGGGAAGATGGAGAAAAATAGAGTCTTTTTGAACAGACTATTTTAATGATTGTTTACAAACTGAAATACATGTTGAAATTTGATTGTCTCCCTGGAGTTTGGTGGAGCTTAATGAACATAAGTGCAATTTAAAGTGTTCATAAAATAATACTTCCTTTCAATATTATTCAGGTTACAGTCTGGATATGAATTTTTCTTGCACAGGGGTATTAGTGGGAAATAATTAAAAAAAAAAATAAAGCTATAAGGGTATTTCTTCCTAAGAAACCTACAGCAAAGAATGATCTTTCCTTAATACTGAAAAGAGTGTCAAGGAAAAGATCCAGCTGCCACATAGCCTGGAGTGTCACAACCTTGCTGGAGAACAGAGTGTCAGGTGGAAGATATGTCCTCCTCCATAGTTAGGTGCTCTAATTGTCAGTCAGCCAATCCCTGTGGAGTCAGGTTGTTCCTGACAGAACACTTAATCTCTCAGCCTGTCCTTTGCATCCAGACAGAAGGTACAGGGTCCCCAGGAATGCGTCCTGCAGATGGCCAAGACCTATGGTTGCAATTTTTTACAGAGGTAAGGAGGACCATCAGAATGCAGAGGCTTCTCTTCATCTGCCACTAAAGAAGCTGAGCTTTGAAGGTGGCGCCTCTGAAAAGTTCACATGGTTCTGGAGGTTCACAGGGATCAAAAATCTCTTCTCCTGTTAGAGGACAGTGTATATTCTACTGACAACAAAGTGCTGAGAAGCACAATTGAAACTTTAGAAGAGATGGAAGTGAGAAAATTAACAACACTGCCACACAAAGACAGATGTGGAGTAGCCAAGGTGGATTCTTTACGGCACTCGATATTCCTCAACACTCCACTATAATGGCATTGTGTGTTGGGGCTCATATCATACTTAGGAAACTGATTTACCTTTCCCCACTCCCCTAATTATTTGTGCCTTTATTGTCAAGAAAAAGGTTAGATGTTTTAAAGATTATTTATGTTAACAAATACAGTGCTGTGATAGTGTAGATATTTCTTCATGGAGCGGATTTCATTCCTTGGAATGGTTGTTCCACCTAATCCTTCCAAAATTCAGAATAAAAGTGATAAACAATAGTCCATCCTCTCATATGCCTCTGCATATATGCTAAATTCTTAGCTATTCTTAGCTAAACAGTTAGGGGTTTTAGCAGCAACAGGTACTGCACTGTACATGGGGATTGAGATTACTTGGAAAACAAAGCCAGGAGGGAGAAAACATTCTTCCTTCCTGATTTTCACATCAGAAACCACCACATATCAGGGCATATCATGTACTTGGGGATATGCACTGGCAGGCAGGACCTTTTCCAGGAAAACTCATGGCACTGATTAAACCTAAGGCCTGAATGATTTGGCAATGCTTCTTGAGCTATCTTTGCACTGCTGCTATGGGCTTTATCTCAGAAGGAGCCCCTATTTCACTCTCTGCCAATTGCTTTGCCAGAGAACCCATCTGTCAAATGTCCACTACTGTTCACTGCAGAGTACATTTTCACCACCTAGAATTTGTAAGAAGAAATGGCTCTGAAATTTGGGTAAGCTTGAATTAATTTTATTATCGGCATTACATTTCCTGGAAATATTTATCTGCAATGATGTGAATGAGCAGCTCTTTACAGTCTATTTTTCTTCAGATTATGTATTTCAAATTCATGTTGTGGAAACCCAAATTAGCTGTTATAAACCTAATGCAAAAAAAAAAAAAAAAGAAAGAATTTTTTTTGTTTAAGAAATAATTTATATACTACTCCCATAATACAGGATTTAACAAACTGTAGCAAAAAACTAAGAGACTGCATGTTTGTATTGGTTCTTATGCAAAATAAAATAATTTGTAGACAGAGATTCAGAACAAACTAATATAAAATAAATCTTTCCTAACTGCTTCAGCAAGTTTTACCACTAGGTTTCACTTTAAACCTAAACCAGAGATATATAGACATATGTCCACACAAAGGTATTATCGTCAACAATAATAATAAAAACAATATTACCTGAGACCTAAAAATTGTTGAAGGCAAAATAGCTCAAATGATTCTTAATGCCTTTCAGGCACATCTGAATCAAATAAGGTAATTATTCTTTAAAATGCTTACACAAAGTCTGATTTGCATGCTAGTAATTGCTATGCCTTGTGGCATCTAGCAATTGACACAGCAATGATTTTAATTATTGTAATTTCATCAGTATAAATACTTCAAAGTTATGCAAATAGTACCTCATAATCCACATAGACAGTTCAGAGTATTTGATTTACTAGTCTTGTAAGTCTCTTTGTCTATGCAGTTTACTCTCAGATGTGACTGTGCATTGCAATTGAAGCCTTTCACTCACATCAAAGCTCTAAATCATAACAAGATGAGCTAATTTTACAAAGACTGACACTTCAAACATTAACTTGCAAATACAATTATAAGATGAAATATATAAAGGACTTTACTAGGATATCATCTGGCATGGATACCTGCAGCTAATCATATCTAATGTTTTCTATGACAGTGGTAAGCAATGATATTGCAAGGCCAAATGCCTTGGTGTGAACAACTACAAACAGCCACTCTTGCTTCTGAACAGCTCTGTAAAAATACTTCGTCCTGTTCTACCATTTAAAAGTTGCATATTTTAAGTATTTTTTTTAAAAAAAGCATTAGTATTTTTTTAAATAGTGTAGGGGAAACACTGTTCTTACCACTGTTTCTGACATGGAAAAATAAAAAAAGAAATCACAGATGATATTTTATCTCAATAAAAATGCAAAAGTACGTCAGAGTGAATCATCTAAAATTAATATTTATGACAATTAAGGGAAGGAAGAAAAAAAAGTTGTACTACCATCTAGTTCTCTTTTATTTACAGAAATCCCCAAACCCATGTTTTAGGCCAGATGTTCAGATGCTGCACATCACAGCTTTCAATAAATCTTAAAGAATTAAACACAGCTCTCTTCCCTTAGATACCAAGTTCTGCATCAAACTCACAAGCAAAAAGTTGTGTATCCATAACATCAAATGTAAAAAACATTGTTGACCAACAATATTTTCAAAGCTGTCACTAATATTTATTTTACAGAAGAAAAGCTTCAGTGTAATATTAGTTATCCCCAGTTCAAGATCCACATGTGCCAAAAAAAGAATCAGACCTGTTGTACTTTTTTTTTCATTTGGTTTAGTTTACAGCCTACCCTGAAGAGTAGAGGTAAACAAAATCAGAATGAGATCACCTACAAAGAAAATACTTCAGAGGTGCTCTGCATGCACAGGTATCTTGGAAGGAGTTTGATGCCTGATCTGACAAACAGTCTATGTAGAGAGAAATTTTCCATAACATAAAACTCCAAAAGCATCATGACAACTTCTTTATAAAAACTGCAGTTGAATTCCTTTGTTTCTTATTGATTGCATAATATTTATCATTTAATCTTGTAAAGGAGAAGGTAGAAATAGAAAGGGGAGAGAAAGAGATAATAAGAACTCTCTAAATCAAGGAACAGCCTTTATATAAGTAAACTTAATTTGCGAAAATAGAGATCTGAGGTAAAATATGAGAAAGGCCTACAAAACCATGAACTGTTTGGAGAAAGCATATAGGGAGCAATTAACTCTCATACTAAAAGAATGAGAAAACAGCTGATGAAAACTAGAAGAAATGAAATTTAAAGCAAAGAAAATGAAATATTTTTAATGCAATGTGTCATTAAAAGGCAGAAATCACTGCCTCAGAATATTTTGAAGGCAGAGGTAATAAATGGGCTAAAAAAGTGCTAATTCATGGAAAAGGGGTCTGTCCCGAACATAAACATGCTGGGTAGGATGCAAAGACTGACACAGGAGGTCCGTAGGGGACTAACTGCTGGAATTAGAAAGATATCACTCCATACTCACCATTTCTCTTTTACTTGTGAAGTATTTTCTACCAGCCACTGTCACAGACAGGAAACTAGCACAGATCAACTGTTCTGAGGCTTCTATGAAAGTCAGTGACTGTAATATTTTGCAAAATTACAAGCATATAAAATCACAAACTGTAAAAATTAGCATGAAAACAATGTATAGTATGAATATCTTAGAAGAATGTATAACACATTCTGTTTGTGGAATACATATCTACCTGTTTACACATTCAAATGTAACCTGGGTGCTCAGATATTGCTCCAGCAGAATCAAGAGGAAGTTGACATAGGAAAAAAACAAGATGTCAACTTCAAGCATTTCAGCCAAGTTGTAGCCTACACAAGTAAAGGATGACTTGCAAATCCACCTCATGTAAGAAAAGGGAAGAAATCACTTGAAAGGAAACACAGAAAATCAGACAGCAGCATGAACAGTTAAATAAATTCCTCATAACAAACAATGAAACACTGAATGATAACAATGTTGAATCACACTACATAAGAGCACAGTGATGGAAGTGACATACCAATGGAATCACATGTAAGAAACTCTAAACATCACCAACCAGAATTAGTTTTACATGTGCTACTAGCTGCAATTCTTCCAGATATTAATCTTTTTTTTTTTTCTTTTGTCTTCTTTGGTTCACTAGCTCACACATTCCCACTGTTTTAGTAAGTTTCCTTCAACTGATGAGGAAATGAGAATGGTAGAATAAATTAAGAATTATTTTAGTGGAAAAAAGTAGCTTCCTATGTCTCTTCCGACTCTGATGCAGAAGCAAAATACTCAGTAATGGTATACATATAGCTGATAGTTCAATATCTGTTTCAGTCCAAACTGCAAAAATCACACAAGATTAAATTAATCAGAATATATCTTGCACCTGAATCTCTATTTGCTCACCTAAGTAGCTTATTTTTTTCACAGGTACTACTTTCTTTCAGCACTACTTAAATCAATGGTGTTTGTAATTGCACAGCACTTAATTTTTGACGCCCTGGATAAAAATATTAGTTCAAGAATTCACACTACTGTAAGCACCAAAATATTTTATATCTTACCTGAAATCTAGTAAAGATATCAAAAAATGTGTAGGTTAGATGATTCAACCAATTTTTCATCCCTGTA
Organism: Calonectris borealis; assembly: GCF_964195595.1. Classification (NCBI taxonomy): domain Eukaryota; kingdom Metazoa; phylum Chordata; class Aves; order Procellariiformes; family Procellariidae; genus Calonectris; species Calonectris borealis. Next base: position 35,311,817 of record NC_134313.1, read on the forward strand.
AACAGTCCTTCAACAGCAAATGCAAAACAGACTGAAAAGCTACAATGGGAAAATTTTACTGTCATTATCTCTGCTGCGCCAAAGGACAGAAGTCATCGCATTTCTATAACTCCTACACTGGCACTTTTCCAGCCCTTACAAGTTTTTGGAAAATAAAACAAAACACTTTTACTGCAAAACTAGTACTAAGAAATCAATATACACAAAATATAATTTTCAGTATCAAAATAAAGGATGCTATATACATACTTGGGGTGTGCTTTTGGGGAGGGGAAGATGTATGACTTGCTAAGATGTATTAAAAAACCCACAAAACCTAACAGAATCCAGGTTTAATTTTTAACCTTTTGACTTTTCTTTCTGTTAATTAACATTGGGATCCCATCCAAAAATATTTGCACAACACTCATTTGCTAATAAGTTAAATAATCTCAACTGTTGCTGGGAACAGTGCATCCTTATAGTCTGAGAAGTATGTGTTCCAGAAATACTTTTTTTGTAACCATTAAAAGTGACTTGGAGCATGATTAAAAACCATGTAACACTAAATTCAAATTAAACACATTGGTAATTAGTTTCACATGTGTTTAGAGCAACACAATAAACCAGTATGCACACAAATATTTATATGATGAAACCAAAGTAAACAAGCACCAGCAGAAAGAGAACAGGATGGAGACTGAAACATTACAGTCTTTATATTATACCATAGAGTACATTGACACTTATGAGAAGAGTTAGTTAGTGTTCAGTATTACAAACTATGCTACACTGTTTTATCAAGAGTTAGAAGAATCTGTCCCTGCTGCTATAGTCAAAACCACAAGTTGAAATATTAGTAATTACAGCATCATCTAATGAAAAAAACCCAGACAAAAAAAACCACTTTATTTTTTCCTTTCTCTACTCTACAAATACCAGTAAATGCCGCTTTGTCTTACATCAAGACTGAGAGTTTTATGTTCTATGATTCACTTATTTAGAGTGGGCAACAGTTGATAAGCCATCGTCAACATATGTCAGGAGATCCATGTAAAGCTGGTGATCAGTAATTTGCACTCCAGAATATCCCATGAATGATCTAGGGAAATGTTAGAACAAAAGAAAAAAGTATTATTTTCTTACTGAAAACTCTCACTGAAAAAAACAAAACAAAAAACCCCAACAAACCCAAACAAAAAAAAACAACCAACAAATCGACCAAAAAAAAAACCTTTGGATAGATCAATCTTTATGAAGGAAGACTACCTGCAATGTTTTAATGTAAAAGTCAGAAAGTAAATCAAGTGTTCCATCAGGTAATTTTCTTTTTATCCCCACTACCACATACACACTACAATAAAAAATTAGTTGCTACAAAAAACATCATTTCTTTGCTCTCATCCATGCCCAAAAACCATGAGATGAAAGAAAATTGTAATCTGTATTACCTGCAGGAACCAAATTCCTAAGGATTCTGTATCTAGATGGGCATGCCACGTCCATAAAAATAAAATTAGAAAATGATTATTTGTTGAGAGATGAGGAGCCTTTCAGTTTCAGTTATGAGTTCTTGTTTGGGTCTGATCTCAGTGATGTGAAGTTACCACCATTGCTGTTATTTGGTGGTTTATTTGAGAAATAAACAATGATATTGATCCAGTTTATGACGATGAGTGAACCTCACTATGTCCCTTTTTAATAGTTTCCTCAAATTCAAGCAGACCCACTAAGAGTTATGTCCAAAACCTTCAGAATAAACAAAGTAAATTTAAGAGAGAGAGTAAAAGAAGCAGCATTCTTCCCAGCAGACCCACACTGTGACTTTGTCTTGTAATGGAAAGAAATGAAAACTATTAACAAAAATAGTTTTAAAATGTATTTCTCAATTTATAACATTTGTGGTCAGAAGAATTTCCTCACACAAACTCTCAGACTGCTGTGTGGAGTGATATAGGTGCAGCAGAATTTGAAGAGCCTTGATTATATTGTACATGTATTTCATGTCATAAACATATGAAACATTTAAAATATGGTATTAAATATGTAACAACATTTCCTGGCACAGAAAGAACAAAGGTGTGAGAGAGCAGTTTTTTAAAAAGCTTTTAAATAATGCTGGTAAGAAATGTCCCAACATGATAAAAATCCTGTCTTAGAATAAGTTTCCCTTCGTAGTATTCTCTTTGTTGTAGATACAGTCTGTGCCTGAAAAAGGCACTACTGGTTGCTTTAAAAAAAAAATTAACTCTTTAAGCTGCTACAGAATTATTTTAAACCATTTGGCAGAAAAGATGGCTACAGCTTAAGGGTTAAACAGTTGATGTTATGAGCAACACTTTTAAATAACTGTAATAGTAGTAAGAGATGCTTAGAAATTAAGACAACTTGCTATATATTTTTTTTTAAATAATGACCACCTTATAAACTCCTTCCTGGTGCTTTCCATAGCTTTCCCTTGACATTTCCTTAACTTTCTTGTTACAAGTTCTGAATGACACTAAAACAGAGTGCATACTACTGCCCAGTGTCTAAAGTATTTTGGATCATATCTGAAAAAAAAAAAAAAAGAAAAAAAGAAAAAAAAAAGAAAAAAGGAAGAAAAAAGACAGAAAAAAAAAAAGAGGACTAAAGTTTGGAGATTCCTATTGTTATAAGAAAATATTGTTATAAGAAAATAACTTATACAAAAAAACTGTTCTTCTCACCATCAGGCACTGTTGTCCTGGCAGATGGACAGATGTTTCCTACATCAGTCCTTCAAGTGGACTAGTCTCGTGATATCTAAGGACAGAGCAAGAGTGAGCTAAATCAGTGGAGAATGGGTAAGACTTGCATCTGTCAGCAGTCATCTGAAAACTTCACAGAATAAAAACCTCAATCAGAAGATTGTTTTCACTTGAAGATGCAACCAGCTGAATCTGTCAGAAATGATCTTCTGATCTACTTCAACAAGTTTTGGAGCAGTCCCTGAATGCCACCCTGAAGAAACAACAGGCTTGGCTTCCAGCACCTTTCTCTTTGTATATCCACAACATCTGTTCCTTTAGGTAAGTCAGAGAACACTGTGCCAAGGGCCTGCTCAATATAGTCCTAAGAGCAAGGGGGAAAGAGTGCATGCCTTACCATCCTCTCTTAGAAAAACTCTCCCTGCGTGGCTGAGAGTAGCGCTGAAGAGCCAAGCACATGTTATACATTTGTAAGCATGACTAACATATTGTCTGGTAAAGACAAAATACCAACAGCATGAGTTTCTGATTGCTCTTTGAATTTCAGGCACTGAGGAAAAAAGGTAGTTTTTCCTTGTCTGGCTTAAGAAGTAAAGTTCATTCAGTCTGCAGTGACTCCTGGGAGTCGTAGTACGTCTCCTTGCAGGCAGGCTACTTCCCTCCGGGTCCACCTGGAATTGCGAAGGTGCAGGTAAACAAGGTAGGGCACAAAGGTTCAGTGGTGGCATGCCTCAGCAGGATACTAAACCCCATAGGAAACACTTGCCTTTTTTAATTTTCTGTGAGCCCAAGTATATGAGATCAGCTTTCCCAGTCTTGTAAGAAATTTCTCTGCCTAGTGAGACTGCACTCAGAAACTACTGTGTTGAAACAAATATATTACATTTTGCTCTGGAACAAATACAGGAGTTTCAATTTTTTTTTTCTTTTTGGTCTACAGCAGTGACCCAAATTAGCCTTATTGCAGTTCTCTTTGTATCCACGAAAAGTCTGATATTATTGTTTTGCATCTTACATTGTATTACCAGCTCCTCTAACCCTGCATGCTGAATCGGCGTGGAAATATTGCACCCTCTCACATGGAGGGGAACTGGCTCACACAAAGTTCTTTATTTATATATATGGGACAAATCTCAGAAAGGGAAAAGATAACTTAGAGATCAATAAAATGTTTCCCTGTGGTACTGAGAAATATACAGATACTGGAAGGAATATTTTTAATAGCCATATTTAGACCAACAGCAATAAAAAAACGCTAAAAACTCACACAAAAAACAGTATGCCAAAAATTTTTCAGATACTTTCTACACAAGCTTGGATGGACAAACCTAATCACTACATCAGAAATCTCCCTTTCCCAACACCTCTTGTGTTGAACAAGCAGGATTAATGAGCGGTGGTACTTCTACCTGGTCTGTGAGGAGTGGCTAGAAGAGGTCGCCTGTAGCACTTCTCTCCCAAGCACCCCAGAGGATGCCACAGAGGATCCAGTCTGCAATGCTGAATTACTGCATGCAGAAAGGCCCATGTGACCTCTTTAGAGAGCTCTACACAGCAGACATTTGCCTCTTCTGCTCTGAGCCCCATGCCTGCTATGGTGGTGCACGCATTCGTTCCCACTGGTGCTCTCTTTACCCTTCACTAAACATGCTTGCTTAATGCAGTCTTTCAGCTAGTAGGAAATAGGTCCCTTGAAGGCTGTCATTCTGTTTCGGCAACCCCCTGGAACAAAACAAAGAGGTGATCTGACTTTCTGCTCTTCAGAGTTCACTTGGGATCAATTCTAACAACTCTCATAATGTCGAGATTAGGCAGCTTTTCCTCCTCCTTGTTAACAAGGCAATGACAAAGAGCAAGAGAAGTCAATTTCCTTTTCAAATGAAACTAAATAGAAAAGTTACAAATAAATAAGCAAGGATTCTGACTGGTGAAGCCTTGCAGTACTTCATATTGGAGGTACTGGCTCCCGGGCCAGGGGGAATCATCTTTAGGAAGCTGAAATTCCATAGGCTTTAAAAAGCAGATGCAAATCCCAGAAGACTCCTTTTTAAAGTTAAACTTGAAAGCTGCCCTTTTGAAATGGACAGCTGCCAGCCTGACCACTGACCCCGTCGTTTCTCAGGAAACGGGCCTAAACAATCAAGGAGCTGACATCTAACCTGCCTTCCCTCACGTGCAGCAGCAGGCAGGATCTGGCATCTCCAGACCCGGGCCGTTGAAGTTTCCTCTGAGCTGACTGAGAAGCAGAAAGCAGACCTCAGGAACCAGTCTGCAAATAACAAGGTCAAAATGACCTGTTCTGAAGCAAAGTCCTTTAAACTGTGGGCTTTCAGGAAGGCATTTGGCCAAGTCACATCGGACTGTCCCACTAGCAATCAATCTCACCTGCGTTCAACACTAGGAAAACATTCTTCACCTGCTCACTTCGGTATGAACACCAATGGGTTTCCTCCCAGTCAGCTGATTTATGAGGTGACTAACTTGTCTCCCAGAGCAGGGCTGCAAACCCCTGCTATCCATTCATATGGACTAGAAAACCATCAAGGGCTGCACGGTTATAAAGTATAACTTTTCTTAATTATTGAAGTAATTACAGCAAAAAATCTATGGAGCATGACCCCACCACTTTGGTGGGTATTCTCACAGTGTGCGCAGAATTGTGCTGGACAAACCCTGTCCATGCTAAGCTAACAGCCAAGCTATGAAAAAAAAAAAATCAAATAGTATGTTTCATACACTTCCCAACAATGTATCTCACTGCTTTTTACACAACTGAGCAGGTGAATAAAAGCACCTGTTCTGTTTAAAATCTTCAGCTTCCAACACTCCTGATGGGGTTTTCACTGTAGTCTTGCATAAAGGATGATTACACTCAAAAAATCTGTGGAGCATAAGACTAGATATTTTTGGAAAGGGGTATAGTTCATGCAAGTCTTCATCCACTAGTATGTTATTAAAGCAGATTTGATTTCAAAGTGCTCAGAGTCCTCATCTAAGTATACATTGCCTGCTGTGAGATGAAAAAGTCTCCTAAAAGCGAGACCAAATGAAGGAAAGGTGAAGAGACTGTCCTCTGCAGGTTCAACCTGAGAGGTGTCCTACAGCTGGCCTTAGAGATGCAGGAAAGGGAGGATGCAGGCAGAACATGGAGTAAAAGTAGTTGATAAACCATTAGCTGTAAGTGATTTCCAGACTGCAGAGAGACTGACATTTTAGACAAACACTTAAAATAAACAACTCTGCCAAATTCTTGTTAAAGGCAAGCCAGTGGCCTGATCTTCACCACAGTCATACTATTTACTATGACTTGTACTTTGCAAAGAGGAATACAAAAGGAAGAACTGGGCCTCATGACTCATCTAATAGAAAGCATTAACTCTGAGAATAAACACTTTGATTTAAATTAAGAGTAAAACATGTAGTTGCTTTAAGTTAGTACCACCAGAGTAGGAAAATAACTGTGTTATTTGAGTCAGAAAATGTTCTTATAAGAATTTTTTCTTCATAGGTATGACCCGCCCAGTTTCCACTTCTTTGAGCAGATGTTCAGGAGAAACAGCAACATTTATAAGGGCAAATGTCGGATGCAGAGTTACAATTCGGCTTGGTATTCCTGTGTGAATAGCCAACCACCGCAGCTGGCCATCAGCCACACAATTCAAAGGCCAACTGGCAAGTTGTCCACATCTCCCACTGTCTCAGAATTTACAGGTTGTGCTGGGCAGCGGGAGACCAGTGGTTTACTTTTATAATTAGCAGAAGCAGTATCAGTACTGTCTTAGGGTGAATAATCAAGGAAAGGTCATTTGGTTCAGCCTTTTAAATAAGAGGTACCAGCTAGCAACTTTGCTATGTCCCAGCTAGGGTCCCACATGCTTGTGGCTGGTACCAGCATCTTATATGTAATTATAGTAAACTCTAAGGCCCCAGTACTTCCCAATCTTACCAGTACTGTGAGCACTACACACCTCAGATATGTGCAGGTGCAGCTGAATGCTGCTGGATCCCTATAGAGTTAGGTACACGATAGCACAATCGACATTATGATCAGGGGACATAATGCAGCCTGGCTTTTTATTCATTTGTGTCTTTTTCTCCCTAGGAGTGTTACCCAACCCTTCCAACAGTCACAACCCCAGCTCTACCCCTTATTTTTTCCCCCTAGGTCATGAAACAGCAGTACTGTGGCATGTGAAAAGTTGTGTGTCTATCGTTTGACCAATTCCTGATGCTGCCACACAAGATAAAAACATGATGTTTCTCTGGCTTTCTCCTTCAAATGAAGCTCCCAAAAGTTTATCCAGCACTGCGTTTATTGGGATGTACTGAGGGATGTAGGGGAATAATTGACTGAGAATCTGGAGGCCAACCTCTCTTCCCTTTGCAATACGAATAATAGGTATTCTCTAACTAACTGCTTAAAAAACAAAACCAAACAAACAAACACAACCTTTATATTTCCAGACCACATTTTTAATACATTCTCAAAGACTAAAATTACTAGTATTAGTTATTGAACTGATATTTATGGTGCACACACTCACTCTGTAAGAAGATAAATGGACCATCCTTTAAGTAATCTCACAGTGACAACCTTCCACAGATAGGTATTGTTTTTAAGACATTATTTTTAAATTCCTATTTTTAATTTTTTTAAATTGCATTAACATGCAGAAGTTTGCACTGAATATTTGAGTTACATTTTCCTAAATGATAAACACCAGTAAAATGGATAGATTTTTCCATTCCTCAAAAAATGAAAAAGTCCTGATTTGGCTCAAGTCTATTATTCTTTAAATACATAACAAATGCAGTTAAAATATAATACATTATTAATCATATCTATGTTACTGAAAAAAATATATTGATTAATTCATGTTTATAAATGTTTGTTCAGGAACATTTTCTTATGACGTCCAGCATTTTGCCATTTGCTGCCAGTTCTGAAAGGCTTTTTCTATGTTTTAATCATGAAGCTTTAGGATTGAAAAAAAATGACTAATATATAAGTTTCATGAAAAAGCTTTTTTGACTTCCTACGACACTGCTTTGATTAGGCTACAAAAATAGCTGTATGCTAGAAAATACATAAGAATGAAAAAAAATCACAATTAAGTAAATAGAACTAAAATTTATAGAGAATTTGGAATATTGCAACAGCATTATGACAGCTTTCAATATTTCTAAGCAAAATTTATATGAAAAAGTTCCATCTTTACAGCATTTTATCTACCAGTCACAAAGAGAACTTAAGTGCCTATCACACTTACCAGTCAACACAATTTTCAGAAGTTACAGATCTTTTCTAATTCTTACCAAACGTTTATTATAGCTCAACCTACAGACTAACCTTGGTTAATATATTCCCTTCCTAATCTTTAGGGAATTTTATAAGTTATTAGAACTTTAGGCCATTTGAATATGTGCTTTCTCTAAAATTCACAATGTAAAAATCTTATAACTATTAATTTCTCAGAGAAAATCAGGATTTCAAGAGTTTTTGCAAATTTTTCTGTCTGATCAGCAAGTCAGAAGCAATGCTTTCTGACCAACCACAACTAGACAGTATTCCAAATATTGAGTAAGACATTTTCAGTAAACAGCCTTTGGAAAGCTGCATATAGTAACATATTTTGGAGAATACACCTGCTCTCTGATATATTATGTGCAGAATTAATTAAAACCATTAATTTATTTGTGAAAAAAAGCACTCAGGTCTAACCTCAGTATCCAAAATCAAACACAATATATATATACCCATTGTGGTTTGTTAGGTCTTTTTTACTGTTTCACAGGCGTAATGTCAACAAAACACTGCCTGGACATGCTAAGCAGGGCTGCAGAAGACATTGCCAAACATATCCTGGGCTGCATCAAAAGATGCATGGCCAGCAGGTTGAGGGGGGTGATTCTGCCCCTCTACTCTGCTCTGGTGAGACCCCACCTGGAGTACTGCGTCCAGCTCTGGACCCCTCAGCACAAGAAAGACATGGACCTGTTGGAGTGGGTCCAGAGGAGGGCCACAAAAATGATCAGGGGAATGGAACGCCTCTTCTATGAAGAAAGACTGAGAGAGTTGGGGCTGTTCAGCCTGGAGAAGACCTTATTGCAGGCTTTCAGTACTTAAAGGGGGCTTATAAGACAGATGGCAGCAAACATTTTAGCAGGGCCTGTTGCGACAGGACAAGAGGGAATGGTTTTAAACTAAAAGAGGGTAGATTTAGACTAGCTATAAGGAAGAAATTTTTTATGATGAGGGTGGTGAAACCCTGGAACAGGTTGTCCAGAGAGGTGGTAGATGCCCCAATGCCTGGAAACATTCAAGGTCAGATTGGATGGGGCTCTGAGCAACCTGATGTAGTTGAAGATGTCCCTGTCCATGGCAGGGGGGTTGGATTAAATGACCTTTGATGGTCCCTTCCAACCCAAACTATTCTATGATTTTATGATTCTATGATCTGTGATTAGCCATGAAATAAATGTTTTAGGAATTTGGTAAACTATGGGAAAACGATCAACATTTCTGAATCCCCTAATTTTGTCATTAGTTCCCCTTGTAACAGCCACTTCTATTTCTCACTCCTTAGTTTTTCGTGATAATGCTCAGTTGGCAAATGGATTGAATTTGTAACAGAAGGTAAAGGAAACAATATTTTCAGTGTGGCAAGATGTCTTTTTCTTCCCTTTCTTTAGGAGGTTGTCTCTATACATAACTGTTCATCATCCTTTAGCTGAAGTGCTAAAATAGTTGAATCCCCTTGCTCAAGTCCCTCAGTTACAATATGGAAAAATAACCTTAACAGAAGGATCTGAGAGAAAAAAAAATCAGACCTGTGACCAATTTTTGATTAAAAATAAGAAGGAAATAAAGCAAAGTCCAAAATACACAAATGGGAAACCTCAACATACACATGGGTCCCCTACCAGAAGAATTTATGAGTATTTGTACACAAACTTCCCATAAACCAATTTACACTTCAGCCATGGTAAGCATATGTGCCAGTTAGGTGAAAAGCTGTATATCCCCTTTACAAAAAATCAGGTCATGTGGACTGTATTTATTAAATAGTTTCTTTTTTTCTAGAAATGTTATTTCAGACCCTCCAAGCAGTTCTAAAATTTACCAACATAACAGAAGGACGGCAAAAGTGCAACAAATAATTAGGTCACATATCTAAACACTTTGGTATGTATATGAAAATTAAAGAAATACATGCCTACATATGTGAAACAGAGATTGTTTTCAGCAGCAAATTTATGAGATGTCTAAAGTTATTAGTGAGTTCTAAGGAACAGCCTTAGGCACTGATTATGCACTATTCATTTTGCTGGTAAGTACTGCCTGAAAATGACCATCCTCACCAAGATCAAAAGTCTACCTTGAGAAGTATCCTTACTTTGATGGTAGATAGCAGTAAATCCTTACGTAGAGTTAAAAAAAAAAAAAAAAAAAAGGGAGGAGAGGAACAAAAAACTGTCTTCCAGCTTCTGCAGTGAGAGTTTAGCCAGTCTGAGCTCAGTAGCCCTGGTAGATTTATTCAGCGTTACTTTGGCAGCCACTTTAAACCACTTTGGTAGCCACTCTCATTCCTTTGACCTCTGCCACCCATAGTGCAGTATTAAGGGGGCAGTTCCGCAACACACACTCAGTCCAAACATATCCAAACATTTGTTTCCTTCAGATAGCAGTTTCTCTTATCAATATATATCTGCTACGAAAAGACAACAGTAGTATAATAGAAAGGTACAATATCAGCATCCCTTTTTAGGCATTTTTAATATGTTTCCTGGGAAAATCTCTCCCAGAACTTGGAAACATTCTTCCCTACCCTCACTAAAACATGTGAGAGAAAGGTCAGGGAAGAGTTATTTTGTCCGCTTAAGGCTTTGCTTTTTGCTTTTTTTTAATTAGTTTGATTAAAATGAACTACAGGTACAAACATGTTTTTCCTTGTGATCACATTTAATACTTGAAAATACTGAGTTGAAAAATAGAGGCCAGGCACTTGCACAATAAGACGTGATTTATTGTAACACACAGAAAATTCTGTCTCTGATAAATGTTAACACTGTAAACAATTTCTATATTAATGTTTACAGATTTCAGTCTTTTCAATCCCTGTAGACATCTATCTTCTTTATCCCAACAATTGTAACTGTGATAGGCATTTCATTTTCCAAAATTGCAAAAATATTGTTTTAATAGTGGCTATTGATATGGATATATCTGTAGCCAATATTAATGTGATTTTCTAAGATAAAAATCATTTATTTTAATTTTCCATGGGTCATACAAAGGTTGGAGGACATGCAGGCATAGAACATATACAAGATGATACTTTTTTAATTCTAAACCTTTCTTACATTGTAAGCGTTTTTTAGCAGCTCATAATTTAAAATTCTTACAGAGGAATATAACAAGCACTATAAATGAAGTTTCCAAACAGCTAATTCAAATCAGCAGGCAACATCAGTTCCTAGGAATTATGCTATTCTAGGTATCTTAGAAGTGAAAACAGTAACATGAAAATTAATGCAATATTATGTTAAAAAATGTAATATGTCCATTTTGATCTTCAAAAAACTGAAATATTGATTGCAGGTATTTTCTAGTTGCTTCTTCTTAAGGTTATGATTGTACTATTCCAGTTAAAGAAAATTTCATCTTATTGCACAAATATTTTAAAACCCTCTCTAAATAAAGCACTTCATTTTTCAGAAAACAGTACTTATTACTAATATAGTTCCTATGTGCAACACTGAGATAGAGACAAAAACGTATAATTTTTTGTTTTAAAAATTTGCCACGGAACTATAGATCTAAAATAAAATAATAATAATAAAAAGCAGGGTGCATAGATTCTTTTCTTTATACTTTTGAAAGAGGCAAATGGTTGAAGGGAACAGTTCATAATAGAGATAAGGTAAGGAAATATAGACCTGAAATAAGCAAAGTTCATGAAAACAGTTAAGTAAAACAAATAGCACAGTAGGGACTGAATTAAATTTTTAAATGCACACAACAGAATACCTGTATAACACAAGTGATTTCCGTCTTACAGTCATAAATTCAACATACAGAAACAATGCATTGCAGAATGATGCACTTTATAGGGTTTTTTTTCTTCCCTTCTTAAAATATAGAACTATTATGATTCTCTTGTGTGGATGATAAATCCAGCTCAAAATTCTACCCATTGTGAGTTCTACCAAAACATAGTACTGAGAATGAGCTGTGAGAGAATGAGTTATGATATACCAGTGGTTTGTGCAGTGTGTGTATTGAAGACAGCAAGGAGTGGAAGAAAAGGAAGGGCATACAAAAGGAGGAAGAAAAAAACAATATTTTAAAGGTAGTTTTAAAAAACACAATAACATTAAAAGTAATATTAAATAATTTAAAATAGATTAAAATCTAAACCAAAAAGAGCATACCTTACAAAATTTTCAATTAAATAAACTTCCTATGGAAAGTACTCTATAAATAGTGAAAGATACAGGCATGAATTTGGATGTCAGCTTGCAATACCGATATTACTAAAACTATTTCTTAAACTGTTTTTTTCAGAAGCAATAGCACAATTAAATTAATCAAAGCTCCTATGTGTCAGAAACTAAAGGATTTCAAGACTTATTTAAGTTGAAAGACAAATATTTGGACCTAAAAAAACCCAACAACCTAAAATAAGGAAAAGCAGAATAACAGGTACATATTAAACTTTCTAAAATATTGGAGACATTCACAATTTTAAAGAGTATTTGAGCAGGAGAGACTAAAACTCTTCTAAAAACATGAACCACTTGAAGCACTCCAGTAATTTTCAATTGCTTTACAAAGTGCAAGCAAGGAACCTTGATCACTTTCACAATAAGCACTTAAGCTCTCTGATAATTTTACACCCTTATATGCCACATATTTCTAGAATCCCATCATTTCCTAGCTGAAGTGGTTTTAAAAATATGTGAAGTGCTCCAATAATTTTAAATTATTCTGTGCAATGCAAGCTCAGAACCCTGATCACCTCAAAATTTAAGAGCATATAAAAATTTGAAGTAGCCCAATATTTTTGAATGATTGGGTATTGTGATTTCACTTGTTTTATAAAGCGCTTCCATTTGGAAGTCTGGTAATAAACTGAAATATAGATGTTGGATAGCAAATATAGCCATGTAAAAATATAATATTAAAAAAATGAATCAAAGAACGTGCTTATGCCCCCCACAAAAATCAGAACTCAAGCAATACAATGAAAAGGAAAAGGTATCCTGAATCCCCAGTTGCAAGCAAAGGAGAAAAGATCTGTCCCAAAATTTCAGTAACAAACTATAGGTACAGAAACAGCTAACTTATTAGCGTATACAGAAGATACAATAAATCAAACACTGCACTGCTTCCAGGAGAGTTATAATTATTCATATGTCTAATAGCCTTTACAGATATATTTCATGAATGTCTGCAATTAACATTATTTGATCCTTTTGTCAATACGTAAGGAACTTATACACATCTCACTTTAATCTGTGCTGTCTAGGTTTTTTCAGGGTTATTTTTTTATATAATAAAATCGGACAAGAATATTGTCACTTATACAATGGATAATAACAAAAAATATGCTTTATTTCTGCCAGCAGTTCTATTCAACAATACACTGGTTTGCTGAAGAAAAATTATTCTTATCTCTTGAAGGTTTGTAGATGGTTTACTGTAGTGAAAGGCCTTGGATTTTTACTAATTATGCACATAATTTTGAGGGCAAAGATGATACCAGATTTATGCACCTATATAAGGGAAAGTGAAGCTTAGGTTACCTCATTTATGTTCATAAACTGTACAAAAAAAATGACCCCCTACAGCAGGAATTTCAGCAGTGTCTGTCAGCTTGCATTTCAATGAATTCCCACACACGCTCAGAAAAATATATTGCAAAAAATAATCTCGCATTCAGCATTCGTTTTCCTCCTCTATACTATCCTTTACCTTCCCCCTTCTTGCACATATACAGCAGGATTTCAAATCAGAGAGTTCACAGACCCAGTGTTTTATTTTTCATTAAGTTCCCAATTAAAATTTAGTAGAGGTCTGGCAGTGGACAGGAGGTTCCTCTCACTGCAAAGCAGTGTCTTGGGAAAAGACAGACTATCTGCAGAAGAGGAAGCAGAGAAAGCACAGAAGTCGCCAGGATTCCTGCCCTTTCCACCCAGTGCTAGGACCTATTATGATCATTGGCAGCTATTTTGGTTAATGCTATGGTTTTGCTGTTGTATCACTTTCTGAGGAGCCTGAAATCCACTCATCAGGGTGACCCACTTGACTGCTAAGGTGTGTATATAACTTCCATTAGGATTAAGGGTAGCAATGTTCAGCAGTGGAAAAGCAGCTAATAAAATATGTAACCCTTCAAGCACCTTCTTTTCTAAACCAAACATTTCCACAAATAGGTCACAAATTCCTTCTCAAAGAAGCAAGGGAAGACACTGACATCAAACAGAGGCCCTCCTAAGCTACTTCAGCAAAAAGACTAATCATCAAACTGAATGAACCATCAGGACTTCAACAGAACTCCTGAAGCTGAGGAAATGTATCATCTCCCATAAATAGCACGCATCTCCTGCATTTTTTAGCAATAGTGGCATGTGAAGGAGAAATAAAACAGTTCACATGCCCCCTGATATGAACAAGCAGGAAATAGTATCAAGTAATTCTTTTTCTAAATTGATATCTAAATATCCTGGCCTGGCAAAAAAATCTTCATAAAAGGTTCAGGAATTTTTCTTCAGGTAACAAAACTGGAAAGAGAATATTTCTTCTTTCTTAAAACAACATTAGATTATTTATTGCTCTTTCTTACTATGCAGCAGCAGAAATATTTGTTTTGTCTTTAGCTCCAGCTTCTTGGTGTAAGAGAAAATGAAACTTTATTCCAGGAATTTTTGGCATGACTCAATAATGATATTTTTGCCCAAAGTCTATCCCATCAGAAGTTTGCAATTCACTCTAGAAGATTCACTCATGAAATGTCTCCAACTTCCTTTTCCTGGCCACAGCTTTTAAGTGCAAAACATCCTGATTACTAAGAGGGGTGTAGGAATGTAATTACTACTGGAATGAAGTTTACTTTAAGCTTCTAGATATGTATTTTCAAAACTGGCCAAAGGTACAGGTAAAGAAAGGATATTTTGTCCTCCATTTTACCCCTGAGGTTTTCCACATCTCTGTTTTCTCTTGTGTGTTGACTTTAAGTGAAAGCTAACTGAGTCAAGAGAGGCAGGTTGTAAAAGACCCAGTTTAACTTAACAGAAGGAATAGCAATAGGAAATACAAATAATCTGAGCAGGGGAAGCTCTTTTAAATAGAGGTTTTAATCATCATGTTTTAAGGAACTTTGATTTGGAATATGTTGGAACTAGCATGCCATCAGGATGACTCATTCTGCAGAAATACATCATGTTTCATTATTATTGCATAAGGTGACATATTGATATAATCAGATGAATTGTCAAAACAAGATGTCAAATATGTGAAATTCAAATGAAACAAAGTTTGGAAAAAGTCCTCAAAAGTGACTACATGTTATTACTTTAATTACATATTTTACTCCATTTTGAAAAGCAGGTCTTTCTATATTAGTACTACTTTGGACTTGCATTTAGAATGGCTTCCCTTAATTTAGCCACATGCTTTTGCATTGCAGATGACATTTCCACGGTCATCTGACCAGAGAACACCCTCTCAAAGTAAACATATTTTCCACAACAGGGAGATATGGGAAAGGAAAGTCCTTTTCCTTCCACAATTTCTCATCCCTTTTGTTCTGTTTGGGCAGATTATAGAGCAGTAATTTTTTAATCTGGGTTTTTTCAGTCTCTCAAAAGTTAATTAAGGACTACCACTTAGAATCATAGAATCATAGAATAGTTTGGGTTGGAAGGGATCATTAAAGGTCATCTAGTTCAACCCCCCTGCAATAAGCAGGGACATCTTCAGTTACATCAGATTGCTCAGAGCCCTGTCCATCCTGACCTTGAAGGCTTCCAGATATTGGGGCATATACCACTCTCTGGGCAACCTGTTCCAGGGTTTCACCACCCTCATCATAAAAAATTTCTTCTTTATATCTAGTCTAAATCTACCCTCTTTTAGTTTAAAACCATTCCCCCTTGTCCTGTTGCAACAGGCCCTGCTAAAAACTTTGCTGCCATCTGTCTTATAAGCCCCCTTTAAGTATTGAAAGGCTGCAGTAAGGTCTCCCCGAAGCCTTCTCTTCTCCAGGCTGAACAGCCCCAACTCTCTCAGTCTTTCCTCATAGAAGAGGCGTTTCATCCCCCTGATCATTTTTGTGGCCCTCCTCTGGTCCCACTTCAACAGATCCATGTCTTTCCTGTGCTGGGGGCTCCAGAGCTGGATCCGTAGTCCAGGTGGGGTCTCACCAGAGCAGAGTAGAGGGGCAGAATCACCTCCCTCAACCTGTTGGCCATGCATCTTTTGATGCAGCTCAGGATATGAATCATAGAATCACAGAATCATTAAGGTTGGAAAAGACCTCTAAGATCATCGAGTCCAACCATCAACCCAACACCACCATACCCACTACACCATGGTTGCCCTTCTGGGCTGTGAGCGCACATTGTCGGCTCATGTCCAGCTTTTCGTACACCAGTACCCCCAAGTCCTTCTTGGCAGGGCTGCTCTCAATTTCTTCATCCCCCAGCCTGTCTTGATACCGGGGGTTGCCCTGACCCAGGTGCAGAATCTTGCACTTGGCCTTGTTGAACCTTATGAGGTTCACACAGGTGCACTTCTCAAGCTTGTCCAGGTCCCTCTGGATGGTATTCTGTCCCTCAGGTGTGTCGACCGCACCACTCAGCTTGGTGTCATCTGCAAACTTGCTGAGGGTGCATTCGATCCCACTGTCTATGTCATTGATGATGATATTAAACAGTACCAGTCGCAATACGCCCCCTGAAGGACACCACTTGTCACCGATCTCCATTTGGACATTGAGCCATTGACCACTACCCTCTGGATGCGTCCATCCAACCAATTTCTCACCCACTGGACAGTCCACCCATCAAATCCATATCTCTCCAGTTTAGAGAGAAGGATGTTGTGGGGGACCATGTCAAAGGCCTTACAGAGGTCCAGATAGATGACATCTGTAGCTCTTCCCATGTCCACTGATGTAGTCACTCCATCATAGAAGGCCACTAGGTTGGTCAGGCAGGACTTGACCTTGGTGACGCCATGCTAGCTGTCTCGAATCACCTCCCTGTCTTCCATGTGCCTTAACATAGTTTCCAGGAGGATCTGTTCCATGATCTGTTCCATGATCTTCCCAGGCACAGAGGTGAGACTGACTGGCCTGTAGTTCCCCGGGTCTGCCTTTTTTCCCATTTTAAAAATGAGGGTTATGTTCCCCTTTGCCAGTCAGTGGGAACTTCATGACTTCTCAAATATGATGGATAGTGGCTTAGCAACTTCATCTGCCAGTTCCTTCAGGACCTGTGGATGGATCTCATTGGGTCGCATGGACTTCTGCACCTTCAGGTTCCTTAGATGGTCTTGAACCTTATCTTCTCCTACGGTGGGCAGCTCTTCACTCTCCCAGTCCCTGCCTTTGCCTTTTGCAGCTTGGGCGGTGAGGCTCAAGCACTTGCCGGTGAAGACTGAGGCAAAAAAGTCATTGAGCACCTCTGCGTTCTCTGTATGCCGGGTAACCAGGTCTCCCGCTTTGTTCCAGAGAGGGCCCACGTTTTCCCTCGTCTTTTATCCCCAACGTACCAATAGAAGCTTTTCTTATTGCCCTCGGCATCCCTGGCCAGATTTAATTCTATCAGGGCTTTAGCTTTCGTAACCTGATCCCTGGCTGCTCGGACAATTTCTCTGTATTCCTCCCAGGCTACCTGTCCTTGCTTCCACCCTCTGTAGGCTTCCTTTTTCATAGAATCATAGAATTATTAAGGTTGGAAAAGACCTCTAAGATCATCGAGTCCAACCATCAACTCGACAGCACCATGCCCACTAAACCATGTCCCTAAGTGTCTCATCTACACGTCTTTTAAATACTTCCAGGGATGGTGACTCAACCACTTCCCTGGGCAACCTGTTCCAAGGTTTGACCACTCTTTCAGTAAAGAAATTTCTCCTAATGCCCAGTCTAAACCTCCCTTGGCGCAGCTTGAGGCCATTTCCTCTCGTTCTATTGCTAGTTACTTGGCAGAAGAGACCAACACCTACCTCGCTACAACCTCCTTTCAGGTAGTTGTAGAGCGCGATGAGGTCTCCCCTCAGCCTCCTCTTCTCCAGACTAAACAACCCCAGTTCCCTCAGGCGCTCCTCATAAGACTTGTGCTCCAGGCCCTTCACCAGCTTCATTGCCCTTCTCTGGACATGCTCCAACACCTCCATGTCTTTCTTGTAGTGAGGGGCCCTCCAGGGCTTTGCCCCATGGCACTCTAACAAGCAGATCCCTGAAGAGGCCAAAGTCTGCTCTCCTGCAGTCCAGGCTAGCAAGCTTGCTGTGCGCCCTCCTCGGTGCCCTAAGGATCTTGAACGCCACCATTTCATGGTCACTGCAGCCAAGGCTGCCCTTGACCTTCACATTCCCCACCAGCCCCTCCTTGTTGGTGAGAACAAGGTCCAGCATAGCACCTCTCCTCGTTGGCTCCTCTACTACTTGGAGAAGGAATTTACCGTTGAAGCATTCCAGGAACCTCTCGGATTGCTTATGCCCTGCTGCATTGCCCCTCCAACAGATATCGGGCTGGTTGAAGTCCCCCATGAGGACCAGGGCTTGTGAATGTGAGGCTGCTCCTAGCTGTCTATAGAGGGCCTCATCTACTCGGTCTTCCTGGTCGGGTGGGCTGTAGCAGACCCCCACCGTAATGTCACCTGTCCCTGCCCTCCCTTTAATCCTGACCCATAAGCTCTCAGTCAGCTCCTCATCCATCCCCAGGCAGAGCTCCATGCACTCCAGCTGGTCATTGACATAGAGGGCGACATCCCCTCCTCATCTCCTCTGCCTGTCCTTCCTAAAGAGTTTGTATCCCTCCATCCCAACACTCCAATCACAGGAGCCATCCCACACTTCTCTGTGATGCCAATAAGATCATAGCCCTGCAGGCTCTAACTCCTCTTTATTCCCCATGCTACGTGCATTTGCATAGAGACATTTAAGTTGGGCCCTGATGAAGCTGTCTTACTGGCTGGGGTTCCTTTGTGCTGCTCTTCAGGCACTCTCCTGCTGACCTGTGATCCATCTCCAGAGCAGTGCTGTAAGTGACCCTGCTCGAGTAGGGTGTTGGACAGGATGACTGCCAGAGGTCCCCTCCAACCTCAACCCTTCTGTAATTGTGTGAAAAATTCTAGATTTAGCTTTGAGTCTCCATCTCTTTCTAAAACCCTTGTAAACATTTGAAAGAGCTGAGTCTAATCTGAACCCCATTGCAAACAATTGTAGCTGATATGCCACTTCCATACTCACAATAGACTTTAAAATCTTCATTAGTCATAAGAATAGTCAGACTAATATGGAACAGACCACTATTCAGATCTGAATATCTGTAGCCTTTCATTTTGACTGGTAGTTATACAGGTTTAAGTCTGCAGTACTCCTTACAAAACTTTCTAAATTCATAAGAGGTGTTAGTTTCAACAGAAATGAATACTTCTTTCAGGGTAGAAAGCAAAGAGGTCTATACTATTCTCAAATTCTGTCACTTCTGCAAGAAAAGACTGTCTCCCGAGGGAACCACGGATAGGTAAAATGTAATACAAGATGTACAATTTTTTGGAGTTATGAGGGTTTTAAACATACTTAAGAATTCCTCCATCGTCACCCATGTCCATGCAGAGACTGGTTTCTTTCCAGAGCAGTTCCCATGGCTCACTGGCGCAGGATAAGCTCCTGTAACTGACCTAACTGTGAATAGTGCGCTGCTTTTACCATATAGAAAATAAAGGTTAATACACACTAACAACCAACTAACCGCAGCCTTCATGTTAAAATACTAGCTAACATTACATTAGTGTTATATTCCAAAGAAAATGTAATAGAGCTTTAAGAAAAAAATATAAAAATCCCAGTATATAAATAAAAAATTTGGAAGCATTTTGTTTTGAATAATTTTAATACATAATGTTTTAAAAAAAAACTACAAAAAGAACCACAAGGATATAAAAAATAGTTTATTGCTGAACTATAATACAATTTCCATGCTGAAAGACAAAAACTCCCTGTACGGAAATACTATTGGTTAATTCAAATCCTGCCTGAAGCATGGCACACAGTAATAATGATGACAACATCTAGTCCAATAATACAAAATCAATAGAATGCATTGAACTGCTATCCAAAGCAAATCTAGAATGTCATTTGGTTGATTATTAATTGAATTGACACCTGCCAAATTAAATACAAACAAACTAAATACAAACAAACTTTATTTTACACGGAAAATTAAAATTATGAAATAACTATTATATAAAGCAAGAAGAAAAGTTGAGTTTATGATGGTGCTAGCATAGAATTCTGACAATTTTTGTGCCTTAGGCTTTGACATATTTAAAGAAAAGAAAAAAACGGATTGTATAAATTGTATAAAAATAGCTTTTGCAAATGGTCTTTTAATTCTTATTGATCACAATCTTGGCATTCAAAGTCTAATTATACTAAAAAGTCTGCTATATCTCCAGTGTACTGAGAAATCATTGCCTGAAATTAATCAGTACTCCAAGCACACCATTCCTAATTACAGCCTGATCTTTGTAGTGCTTCGTACACCATTTTGTTGATGCTCTTAAGAACTACCTGACAAACCTCAAACCAAATCATAATTTCCAGGTGACATTTTTGATGTATCATATATGATACATAATGAAAGTGTTCCACAAAGCATTCAGGCAAATAATCAGAACATAAGAATTCCACTAGAGCTACATGTTTTACAGTTTCTTAACAACAACAACAAAAAAAATTAAAGAGTAAATAAATAAATAATCCAGAAACTTTCCTTTTTCATCTCAAAACATACCTACTTCAGGAAGGCTCTCTTTCTGCAAGTTATTTTTGAGTTCTTATTGCAAGTCAAGGTTTTGATGTCCATTTCTCCTACTGACTAATAATATTACAGACTGCTGTTGCCTAAATACTTATCTTACAACAATAATATCTTTTGCTTTTTAAGAAGATACCAACTCTGAAAGCTAAGAGCTTTTCATACTTTAAATGGGCAAATTTCAGTTTGGGTGAGAGGCTTAAGTCTGGTTTAATTTATGGTTATTCCTGCTTACCTCAGTGATAAACTAAGAGGACAGGTAGAGTTGTTGACTTCATCACTCTGGCATGTTTTATTTAGTGATATAAATGAATAGGCTGACACTGAATATTTTAAGTGTGCAGAGTACAGCTAATTTCACAGGGTGCTGTTCAAATAGAGCAATGAGTTCCATGCGGCCTATGTAAAATAACTTGAGCTAGATCAGGCTAATCAACACAGTATGTTTACCCACATGTAGCACCATTGGGGTTTTTTGTTGTTTATTTTAGTTCAGATAGCAAAAGCTTTGCTAATTTTGATCAGGGTGTAAGAAAAAGGAAAGTAAGTGAGCAGAAATCTAATAAAAAGAAAAATTAAATCATAATACACCAGATATGAAAAAATATTTTTATGAGAGATTTCAGAATTTCTTCCAGTATGAACTGGAATTATTTTCCCACAGTTTTGACAGCTTTTCTGGAAAGAGAAAATAAGCCCACTAACAAACCCTTTGCCTTAGTAAGGGCCAAGGACCTAAGGAGAAGCAGCAAACTGGTGGAAACAAACTCATGCAAAATTTTTGTAATTATACCTGGCAGAACCCAAATCATAGTCTATGAAAACAATTTATTCTTCAGGTTGCAGTTAATAGGTCTTGACAGAGTCAGTTAATCAGTTGCCCCAGCTATTTCCCAAACTGAAGGTTTGCCCTTAGTTACTACTTAAAGCATAGATAAAAATGCAGTAAAGAACATTAAGTTATGCTCACAACCACTTTTGTCTGCATTGAACATTGAAGTACATTGAAGTAGTCTCATTGCTCATGCTCTGGACTTCCTGTCCACTCCACTCCAGTTGCTGTAACAACATAAACTTGAACAATTCCACAGCAGACTCATGTAAGGACTAGCATCAAAGTTACACATTTTCACCAAACCCCCCCCCCCCCAAAAAAAGTACATTCAAGCCCTAGGATGTTCAGTTTAATCTTCTGTACAGGTGTTTGATATTTCTTATACGGCCATTTTAAATATTCAGTGAAGTAAGCAATGCTTCCCTCAATAGAGAATTATTTAGAAAAACAGCACGTTGTAAATTCTCTTTCTAGTAGTCCAAGAAACAGTTGATGCAGTAAACTTCCAGTTCTAAATTATAAATATCCTTTGGCAGATGTGCCTTTAATTGCTGAATACAGAAATTGGGTCACTTTGATTGAAAACAATTGAACACCAAATTTGCAAATACATTAACTACCTAAAATCCCTGGCTACTCAAAGTACTGTTGCTGAGTCTTTGAATGACTTTTGGCACTTGTCATAGAAAAGGCAAGTGCAAGTTTAGTCTCCTTTTTAGATTTGGCAAAAAGAAATCTCTCAGTCTGGTAAGAAACTGCCAAGATCTTTCGCCCTTCTTTTGCTTATGTTGCTTGTCCCAGAAAGCTTGGGAAAGGCATTGCATAATCTGTAACACACTTCAGCAAAAACACACCTTTTATCTCACTATTGATCTATACAGCGATCATGAAATCCTTCTGCCTTCACAGACAAGGATTTCTCAGGGTCTTTAAACAATAATTTGAACATGTGTAGTGTCTTCCCTCAAAGTCTATTTCTAGCAAGTATGGTCCATTTTAATTTACAGCCAATAGAAATGAAAGGAAAAAACAATGTAGTGCTTCTGTGATGCCTTTCCTAGAGTACTGTTAGGCTGCACAGCTGCCTACATACAACCAAAACAGCTGTTTCAGAATACGTGCTGAGCTCTTCACCATGGAATAATTTAAAAATACTTGCATATCGTTCTGATATTCTTGTATTACCACAAGTATTTTGTTAATTTTCTCCATTTGTTTTTTATTCAAAGAAGAATAATGCCTCTGAAGCATACTCAGAAAAGAGTTTTCTTAAATCTTACGGCAGTGATAACCTGCAGAATTCTTTCTGACACCATTTTTTAGTGGTTTTAACTGCTCAGAAATGATGGCAACAGCCTTTATATCACATATAGAGAGACTATGATAACTAATGAAAGCCAAATAGTGTTATTAAAAAAGCAAAGAACAATGAGGAAAGAAACGGCTACCATTTGGAAAGACTGTTAGATCTTTGAAGCCTAAATCCTTTTCATTTCATGATAAATATGACTGTTGTTTCCGGGGGAATAAACTCACATAAGATTTGGCCAAAATTGCTGTTATCTGCAGTCACTTGGCTCTCTAGAGTTGCTTGATCATTCTGACGTGCTTAATTCTAGTGAGCTTCAACTTTCTCATTTAAATATCTCTTCCCATCAATCTTTAGTGCTTTCCTTCCTGGGTCATTGAGAGCATAATACTTCATTGTGTCAGCTGAAGGTGTGCTGACCTACTTTTCCTGGTTAATTTCAAGGATAGGATCAGATGTTCCATTGCTTTTAGTAATTGATCTAACGATAGATCTTTACTAGAGCACCCATGACATAGTTTAAGGGGCATTCCAGGCATCACTGACTTCAAGGTCATAATTGAAATGAAAAATTCTCCAATCAATTAGGTAACTTGACTGCATAGGCTGTTCTTGAAAATGATTCTTTCAAAAACATATTGCTTTTGTTTGATAAAAATTGGGTTTTAATGCAGAAGAACATGTGAAAGTTGCTACTACCTTTTGGCGTGTAGTACTATTTTTAATGTTAGAGGTATCTTAGCCATGTTAATTTTACCTAGTGCAAGTGGAAAGACACGGTGATAAGTGACAACTCAAAACAGATTGCAAGATGTAAAAGCAGAAGGATTGTTGATGACAGCAAAAACAATAGTTTGTTGTAGAAAGTGCAAAGAAGTAGTTCCAAACAAAATAATCTTTCAGAAACAGACTTCTAAACTGCAAAGGAAGAGATACACTAGTCAGTTTGTTCATGCTTTCTTCCTCTCCACAAAATTTGATTTCTCAGGTCACACTCTGTAGTGTGGTTTCATAAAATGTTACTTCAGTGTGCACTCTCCCACAGGTAGAGGGTATACACATCTGCCAGGCACGCTTCTGATCTGCCGGGATTTTTTTTCTTTTTTTTTTTTTTCTTTTGGCAATGGTCTCATGTTGTTACCAAATGGGGGAAATATGTCCAGCACACAACATTAACATGCACAATAAGGCTCTCATAAATACATAAATAATGCACATGTGAAATGCAAAGTGAAATTTGATAGCTACTGAAATGTATAGCTATTTAGCTGTTGATTTTCACCTATCTTCTACTATTCCAGATATTGAATATCATACAGTCATAGAAAACAATGGATTCACACAGTGTTTATGTAAAGAATAAATAACATAATTCACACAGATAAGTATATTTAGCTGTTCTTTTCCTTTATTAGTTTGCCTGTTTTAGAAAAATGATTGGTTTTTGACTACTAAAATTTGCTTTTTAGAATTAATGTCTGCATAAACTGATGTAATATTTCAGCCATTCAAACACCATTGGCTGAAAAATAATAACAACAGCAACAACAACAACAACAACAATAATAATAATAATAATTTTCTTTAAATCACTATCTAGAATATAAATAAAAATATTTCTGTCCGTACAGGAAAATCAAAATATATGTGTTTACCAAAAGTGTTACAGTTTACTTAATGAACGATTTCTATTAAAGCCCATACTGAAGAAATTTTTTTTTAGAAGTCTATTATAAAAATTCAGAATAAAAGTTAATATTTTCACAAATGTATTCATGACGTTTGCCTTTAATATAATATTTAAAATTATTATGAAGAAAATCGGAAATCAAAAGAATCATAAGTTTCTATAAGTTTTGTTCATATAGTCTGTTAATGGAAACAAAGGCTGTGGCATATGTAACCAATCAAAACAGCTCAAGTTTCCTAGACTTACAATATGATAATTCCCACAATCAGTTTGCAAACAATCCCGTGGTTGAAATATAGTCACATAAAATTTCGTTGAATAACTCTAAAACAAACATCACATAACAAAAGAAAGCTAAATTTAGGACAGGGTATTTCATCTCGTCCATTTGAAATATATTATGTTCTAAACATACTATTAAGGAATAAGAAATATTTCTGTTTTATATACATTCACATGTTTTGTGATGTTATTACAGGTTACTTACTCCTCAGCAAACACTAACAAACAACTTAAATGAGACAGTGACCTTCCACTTTATTTAGAATTGGCAAAACAATAAGAACCACCACCCAGAAGACAGACACCCATCGCTAGTCTTAGAGCATTTGCAAAGATTTTCTGGGGACTAACAGAGAGAACATGAAGTTCTATGATGTTGTGCTGTGCATAACTGTCTGAGAGAAACAGAGAAAACAGAACAGAGGGATTGCCAGGGACAGGAAAAGCTCTGGAAATGATAGCCCTGAGAAAGAATAATGGAGACTGATCGGCGGCAGTGGAAATAGCAAAAAACCAGTAATTGTTTTTAAAGAG
The DNA here is from genome assembly GCF_964195595.1 of Calonectris borealis. Taxonomy (NCBI): domain Eukaryota; kingdom Metazoa; phylum Chordata; class Aves; order Procellariiformes; family Procellariidae; genus Calonectris; species Calonectris borealis. Next base: position 35,337,229 of record NC_134313.1, read on the forward strand.
ATTGTTTCTCTTTGTGTGATTCCTACTGTATCTAAAGAAAGAGTTTGTATATCTAAAGAGCCAGATCTGTGAAGAGTGAACGAGTCCTCCAAAGAAAGATCTATCTCCATATTATCCCCACTGGAACAACCCTTAATACTGATACTTTTGCTAATTGCCCAGGTTAAGTCATGTAATTTTGTAGATGAAAAGTTTCTCTGCAAAACTATTCATGTGTATAAAGTTAACTACTTGTATACTTCTTCAGATATTCTACATGGACACCAAGATTGTTTCAAAAAAATCTCCTAAGAATAGCAACCTGTCTTTCTTCATTAGCCACAGGTGAAGCAATCATAGTTCATTTTATGTAGAATATGAATAAGTCCCATTTATCTGACTTCCAGAAGGTATAGAAGGTATAGAGCAGATGATATGACATCTTGACACGCACTTTCTAAATCAGACTTATTAAACATCTGATGAATTTTAGCATTATATTTCAACCTCCACAGTAACTGTGTAGAAAAATCAAAGAATCATGAAATGGTTGAGGTTGGAAGGGACCAACCCCCTGCTCACACAGTCTCAGCTAGAGCATCTCTCCAGTCAGGTGGAGACTCTGCAACCCCTCTGGTCAACCTGTTCCTGACCACTCTGTCATTGACCACCCAACTGAATGTTGCCTTTGTGTTAGTGATCAAGTATTTCAACAAGACAAAAGGAAAAAATAGCACAACAAGAAATAAAAACAATGCCCCCCAAACACACTTGTAAACAATGTGTATGTTTTTTCAAATTTCTTAAATGTGTTGAATCACATAACAAAAGATAAAGCATTTTTACTCCACTACTGAATGTCTGAATGTTTTAATAGCTGTTAGCAAGGGCATCCTACTAGCTCTAAAACATTTACATTCTATGAATTTTTTTTTTAATACTGTCAATGAGATCTTTCCTTAAAAGGTAAGATACCTTCAAATACACATAATTATTGACAGTACTGGTAATACTATTAAAATCAATCTAGAAGATGTCAACAAATTCCTTCAGTTCTTGAAGTTGAACTGTACTTGCTTTACATTAGCAATGACCTAATGAAGCAGCCAGAAAATGGAGATCCATGAGGAGTGGTGATAGAATTGGTATTCTCAGCTTGTCTGAAGTTACAATGTCTGCTTCTTCAGTACTTCTGCTTGGCTACTGCAAAGGCAAGAAAAAATTTACAATTTTTTTAACATAGTCACCAGATTTTATGTCAGTAAATCACAGCAGTACATCTCTCACATCAGTCATGGCTATGACTGGACTCAGTACCAATTTCCACCTATTTGCCAATGAGGACATGTTTGAAGTCTGTATTATTCCTACCCAGCCATTAGAAGTATTACAAATTTTTGCCTCAGTCCATGCAGATGAGGATGCAGAAGACAATTTTCCACAAAATACCACTTGCTGAATATGTTAAGTATGTATAAGGACAATGAAAGGAAATGAGAGCTTCTTTCTCAGCTGAATGTTTTGATGTCTTCAGCTGACAGGGAGATTAGCCTTCCAGAAATTTCCTTGAATGTCTGCCTAGAAGCATCACTTTCATCTTATGTTTATCATGAGCCAACTGCTTTCTCTCAGACTGCATATATCTTCCAGGCACTTCTACATAGTTATGGAACTGACACAAATCTGACTTTTAGAAATAAGAATAGGTTAAAATGTATTTTTAAATATTTAAGGAATGCATCAAACAAAAAGGAAAAAAAAAAAAAGAAGGAAAGAGGAACATGTTCTGGTAAGGTTGGCAGGATAGAACTTTTAACCATGATGATTTTCATTAAAGTAAATATCTCTTACTGGTTTATTGGTCGATATATATTTTTCAAATTAGGCAGTGCCGAAGGCACTATGTTTGTATTCTTTGAAGTTGATACAACCAGATATAGCAGACCTCATGTTAGAAATAAAATATTTTTGCAGGAGAAACTGCTGCTAGCCAAACAGATTTCAGTCTTCACATCCTAATTCAAGCTTTCTAGTCTAACCATTGACTTGTACGATTCTCACTGTTTATTTCAGTGTGTACCTTCTGAGTTTTCTTTAAAAATATATGAAGACATTACTGAGGATCTGATTCAATAAAAAGTATGTCCAGACCTCCATGCCCTGGAAGCTCAAACAATGTTGCAAAAGCTGCAGAAATGGGACATATTTTCTATTGAATTGGGTACTGAGAATGCTCATAAGTTTTTTGTATTGATTTTTGTAACAGCCAGCAGTGAAAGACATAGACAATATTAGCTTCATCCACTACAGGCCTGTGGATTTCACTTTCTGCATGCAACAGAGCATGGAGTGAAAACAGACAGCAACCAATATAAAAAGAGAGTGCAGGGTAATTTTTATTCAGCATAAAATCAAATGTGTACCTTATTACAACAGGACCATTTTCAAGACAGGTACCCTACTATGATTAACAAACCATTAGGCAAGACTCAAGTGTGGTCATAACTGCACTTGGCGCTTTTGAAATGCTTTCACCTAATATTGGCACTATATATTGATGTTTGCAGCTTATATAAAGAGACAATACAGCCCTGAAATACAAAAATAAATAAGGCATTACAAGAAATTAAAAAAAAAAATCTTTTTTACAGAAAAATAAATCACTCGAAAGCTAAAAGCTCAAATTTCTCAGCCTTTTAACAACAATCATTCTACCTAAACAGTTTCTTTTTTATGCAAGATGGACAAGAATACAGTCGCCATTCTTTTCTCTCAAGTGCGGTGGCTTTCTGCTAGCAGCACCAACTAAGTCCACCTATGTTTTCAACTTTCCAGAAGACACGAAGTGCATCCCCCTTATCAGTCTGCTTCAGCTGCTTCTCCTTGATTAGATTACGTTGCAGCTATCGGCATCCCAAGCAAACTACTGCAAAGTTACATCGAGCTCAGTCATCTTCTAAGTTGACCTGTGAGCATCAGCTGCCCGTTCCCAGCCTACTCCATCTCTCTTTCTGGTTACAAACGCACAAGTGCACCTAAAGTGATGCCTTACACGCAAACAAATTAAAACATTTCAGATTTTAGTGGATCAGCTTCAGCGGTAACACCTATGGAGTATGGCTCCTGCCATACTAAACTGGATCAGTAAGATACCTGATGTGCTCTGTTGCCTCCTAAGAAGCATTATACAACATAAAGGGATTGGAAGGACCTTTTAAAAAGTGAACAGGGTTCTGAAAACTTAGAGAACTTGATCTGAGATTACAATTTCTGATTTTCTGTATATGCTGCTAAAAGGCACCGAGTTAAACACTGAGATTGTATAACAGATATAACTTTCTATTAATTACAAAGTTGGTGTAAGATTCATGTTATGGAATGTTAGACAACAATAAAACATTAGCAAAAAACCCTCCCCCCCAATACAAAACCAAAACCAAAACTAACTTAGGCAGATTGAAATCCTATTTGTTTTTTCTAAAATAAACCCCAATAGGATAAACATACATTTTAGTTCTCGCCCAGTAGAAGGAATTTCTCCTTTGATATAAATGCATGACATCCTTGCTCTATAAGAGAAAAATTGGAAAAGGACTCTAGTTTCAATATTTACTTGTAAGGGGAACATCAAATGTGTATAAATAACATTCATATTCAAAGTCTCTTAACACAATGAAGATATCAATAAGATTCTAAATCTGAAATCCCCAAATCTCTTTATGACTTCACAGCAGTTTTACAATGGCAGCTTTTAAAGAGTTGATATAAATGTTTTTTTTTTTAAAAAAAAAAAGAAATGCACAGAAAATGAGACGTAAAGAAAGCCTCCCTTGGCATTCTCCCATAATTTAGAAATGAGCACTATGTCAGCAAAAAAATGATCATGTTTGGCAGTTGCATTTCTTTAAAATTGTTATATTGTGTTAATAGGGACCAGTTGCATTTTCTAAAATCCTCAAGACTTAAAACATGGTTTTACTCAGAGAATACCTTGATTGCAGAAGAATTAGAAGCAAGTATAAGATTACATACCTCTCTACATGTTGTAAAGAGCTTTGGATTTTTTTAATAAATATAGAAGATTTTTTTTTAACTCCTTCTCCTGATGAGGATTATTTGTGCTTATATCAAGTGCCATGGCCTAGATAGTAATTTTTCCTTTAGCTCCAAGAAAAATGAAAAAAAAAGAAGTAAACTTTTATTCTGTGGAGTGAATGTTTATAGAAAATAACTAATGCAAACAACTTTTTTTTTTTTTTTTAAGATGATAGATACTTGTGAAATATTTGTTTTACCTCAGCCATATTTGCAGTTATGTGGTATTGGAAATATGAATCTATATCCGGTTGTAACATAACTCATATATGAAAAGATACTTTTGGTTTTTAAAGTAAAATTTGGTCTATAATGGTATCTTGATCTCAAAAGCAGTAATATAAATCCACTTTTTCAAATTTAATTGAATACTTGCTTGTGTAAAACTTAGTTTATGTGTCAAAAGAATTTTTTTGCCTGTCTACTTGAAAACAATAAGAGAACAAATTCAGTCATGTACTGTTTTATAAAATACATAACCTTTATAAAAAGGTAATTCAAGAACTGTAAAAAGTTTGATTACAAGCAGGTTTTATATTACTAAATAAACAGAAATCCCACTATAGTATGGGACAGTTTAAGTCCAAATTAGAGCTCAAGTTCTTTGATTAACATTTTATAAATCTTATGATTATTACTTAAATACAGACTTTCTCACTGAAGTTCATGTGGATTAAGTATTTATGGTCACTGCTTTTTAATGCACTAACATCAACAATGTCCAGGCCTGTTACTCTTTATTACATACAGTCAGCTGATGTACTATATAGCCAGTGGCCCATGACAAAAATGGACTGTGCAATCAGAACAGTAAGAAAATCAAGTTGATACAACTAACAATTTCTGACATCTGATTTTGATGGAAATGGGACTATACATATAAATTATCTGTACTCAAATACCTAAAGAGGAAAATTTAGTCATATTTTGTAACAGTTTAAAAATTGCATATTTATAGTTAGATCAAGTTTCAGAACACTGTGAGGAAATTTTCAATATATATAAAATCCAGCAATCGGCTACTTTGTCCTTTTGGACTTCTTCACATTTTGTTTTTGACCAGTGTAGACCTGCATGCAATCATTCAAGGAGGATTGATGGCTGTGGGAAGAGGAGAGGTATCTATCCTCAACTGGAACAAGTCCCAAGAGGCAACTACTACAACTTGTAACACTTCATTATTGGTTAATTTGGGGACTTCTTTCACTCAGATGACATAGCTAGAAGGATGTCACTGAACAAATCAATACCTACTGCCTTGCCATTGATGTGCCTGCTACCTTAAACAACAACAGCTGTGTCTATGATCATCTCTGAGTTGTTCAGGACACTAATTATTGTAAGCACACTACGCCTTATAACAAACGGTCCAGGAAGAGGTTGGCCTCCTAATGCATACTTGAAGAGCTTGCTGCACACTCTCCAGTAGCCTTTGCCATTTCATTTTCTGTCTTTACTGTTTCCAGAAATGGTTTCACTCCCATTTAAATTAAAATTCATGTTTACCCGTGGCTTTATGTTGAAAAATAATAAGGTTTTAATTTATTAATAGAAGTAGATGGTTGCAGTTCTTACACCAAATTGGGAATAAGAAGCAATGTGTTTTACATAGATTTAATTTTTTTTTTCCTGGACTTTTAACTTAACATGATAATCCAGCACTTTTTAAAGCATTATATGGGAATGAATTAAACATATACATTTTAATTTCTCTAAGTGTGCTGTTGGAGACAGTCAGTGAGTAGATCTGAAAGAGAATGGGGTTCTCTTGACATTCAACACAAATTTCTCATTTATTGTAAAAATAAGTGGTATATAAAGACAACCTTGCATGTGCATTTAAGTCTTGCAAGATACAGAAAACTGCTCAGCTTTTCCTGGAAGGACATGACACTTTTGAACTATGCTCAATCACAACTTTCAGCTTCGTCTGCATACAGCATCAGAGATGTGCTGCACTGCAGCACTTCTTAGTAGAAAGCATGACATTTCCTATCAGAGGTAAGACTGCCTTGAAACATGATCAATGTTTTGAAAATAAGGTACCTATGTCTTAAAGGGAACATCAGTGTTTTACTGAAAGGTGGTGAGTGAGTGTAGCGTGAGTGAGTATTGGTTGCTATGGGATATTTTACTGGATTTTTCTTGTGGGTTCACTGGAAAAGTTTACTGGAGTCAACAATACAAAACATTTTAGTTCTCATTACACCTCTCTAGCCAGCTTTTACCCTCTATCATTGCCTTTGCTCAATTCCCTCTGGTCTCCACAAAGCCCTCTCCTCAACGCTCCCCCAGGAGCAACCACTTTAACAACTGTCCCACATCCCTCAGGGAAAGTCGGCTTTGACCAGTCGTGCAGGTGCAGAGTCATATGTGCTGCCGCCACAGTCTTTTGAACATTAACATACTCTACCTCACTTTTCTATCCTGAGTACTGCACATAGCCCAGTGTCCTGGTTTCGGCTGGGATAGAGTTAATTTTCTTCCTAATAGTTGATATAGTGCTGTGTTTTGGATTTAATATGAGAATAATGTTGAAAACACACTGACATTTTAGTTGTTGCTAAATAGCATTTACATTAATAAAGGACTTTTCAGCTTCCCATGCTCTGCCAGGTGCACAAGAAGCTGGGAGGGAGCATAGGCAGGACAGCTGACCCAACTGGCCAATGGGGTATTCCATACCTTATGACATCACACTCAGCATATAAAGCTAAAGGAAGGAGAAGGAAGGGGGGGATGTTCAGAGTGATGGAGTTTGTCCTCCCAAGTAACCGACACATGTGATGGAGCCCTGCTTTCCTGGAGATGGCTGAACACCTGCCTGCTGATGGTAAGTAGCGAATGAATTCCTTGGTTTGCTACGCTTGCATGCGTAGCTGTTGCTTTACCCATTAAACTGTCCTTATCTCAACCCACAAATTTTGTCACTTTCACCCTTCCGGTTCTCTCCCCCACCCCACTAGGGGGGAGTGAGCGGGCAGCTGTGTGAGGTTTAGTTACTGGCTGGGGTTAAACCACGACACACGTTTAGTAACTTTTTTTTTTTTAAATTCTGCCAGTGAGTAATTAAGGGAGTCTTCACACAGTGGAGAGCATGGACTAGTTCTGTAGGAACAAGCCCTCTACATGAATACTCCATATTAGAAACTCACATACCCACTGAAATGTCTCAGATTCCTTAAATGAACCTTTGAAGAGAGGTAAGCAGGTTGTGGCAAAGGCAGATCCACTTTAAAAAAGTGTTTGGTATTCAAAAAACTTTTTACCGTGACCCTCACCAAAAGGTCTAAATGACCCATGGCTGCTACAGGATGAGAAAGAAAGTTCTCACATGAATAAATATTTAAAGAAAAAAAAAAGGTCACTTTTGTGGTGAATAGAAGTCAAAAGATTCCCATAGGTTTCTGGGCAGGGGAGTAGATGGCTCGATATATTAATAAATGACCTGGAAATGGGGATGGATGGGTGGGGGTTGAAGTTTGTTGAAGATATTATTTAGGAAAATAAAGATGCAATAATTTCAGAATGCAGAATCCTTCCAATACCAAAGGACTGAATAATAGGAGGTGAAATTCTGTGCAGTTAAATGGGCGAAGCATGTGGAAAAAACCTGTAACTTTCCATATAATGCGGAGGTCTGATCTGATTATTACTGCTCAGGAACAAAACCTCAAGGCTTTTAACTAGATATTTCTGTAAAAACATAATTTCAAGTCTCAGAAGCAATATTAAAAAAAATAAAAACACTAACAATGTTAGAAAATGTTATGGAAGTAAGAGAATTAAAACAAAAAGCATCACTACTGCAGTGCTTCTGCATCCTCAACCTGTGTATACACATTTTAGGGTACACTAACTCTAGAATTTTCCCTAGAGAGTCTAGCACTTGCTCCCAGTAAGTGGGACGGGGAGAGAATCAGAAGGGTAAGAGTGAGAAAAACTCGTGGATTGAGATAAAGACAGTTTAATAGAACAGAAAAGGGAAAATAATAATGATAATGGTCGAATATACAAAATGAGTGACACACAATGCAATTGCTCATCACCCGCGCTGACCAATAACCAAGTAGCGATCACTACTTGCTGGAACACACCTACCATTCATATACTGAGCATGACGTCACATGGTATGGAATACCCCGTTGGCCAGCTGGGCTAGCTGTCCTGGCTGTGCTCCCTCCCAATGTTTGTTTTGGTTTGGTTTCTTATTCTTGAGCTGAATGTCCTTGACTAACAGGGTACTTAGCAACAACTGAAAACATCAGTTATCAACATTCTTCTCATACTAAATCCAAACCACAGCACTAGGAAGAAATTTACTCTATCCCAGCCAAAACCAGGACAGTATCCACCCCTTATTCTATACCATTTACGTCATGCCTAAGTCTCACATTTTTCAATACATTCCAATTAATCACCACCACCTTTCTTGTCTATATATATACACACACAGAGATATCATTCCCTTAGTCTATGGGCCATCACTCTAAAATGTCCATTGAGTTCATTTAGTCTTCGGGCTCTATCTGTCATAACAGTCTTTCGGGGCCAGAGAGATGGTGTGTGGTGTTGGGCTGTTGCATCCTGAAGCCATTTCAGTATTGCTGCGCTCGTCCGGTTCTATCATCGTTGCACTTTGCTCGGTTTTATTGGAGTTAGTTCATTCTTCATTAATCTGAGCGGTTTTTACTGCAATACCATTGATAGCAACCATAGAAATAATGATAGAATCATAGAATCATAGAATCATTAAGGTTGGAAAAGACCTCTAAGATCATCGTGTCCAACCGTCAACCCAACACCACCATACCCACTACACCATGTCCCTAAGCACCTCATCTACACGTCTTTTAAATACTTCCAGGGATGGGGACTCCACCACTTCCCTGGGCAGCCTGTTCCAAGGCCTGACCACTCTTTCAGTAAAGAAATTTCTCTTAATGTCCAATCTAAACCTCCCTTGGCGCAACTTGAGGCCATTTCCTCTCGTCCTATCGCTAGTTACTTGGCAGAAGAGACCAACACCCACCTCACTACAACCTCGTCTCAGGTAGTTGTAGAGCGTGATGAGGTATCCCCTCAGCCTCCTCTTCTCCAGACTAAACAACCCCAGTTCCCTCAGTTGCTCCTCATAAGACTTGTGCTCCAGGCCTTTCACCATATATACAATATCATATAACATTTAACATCACACAATTCAGTTCATTGGCTATTTTCACCCAAAATCAAATCCCCTTGAGGTACACACCGGACTTCCCCATCCTTTCGCATTATCCACCAAGTGTACCCAGGTCCTTGAGCAAAAGCAATCCCACGGATGGGTTTTCCCTTGCCAGAAGCAGGAGTAACCCAGACTGTCTTCCCCAGCATATTTCTTATGTGCACAACAGGGACTTTATCTCCATCTACAGTACGTAAGAGTTTTGATTGGGCAGGGCCAGCTCGATTGCAGATCCCCTAGCGTTGACTACCCAGATGGCTTTTGCTAAATGTGTATCCCAATGCTTGAATGTCCCACCACCCATTGCCCTCAGTGTTGTCTTTAGCAGTCCGTTGTATCGTTCAATTTTTCCGGAGGCTGGTGCATGGTAGGGGATGTGATAGACCCACTCAATGCCATGCTCTTTGGCCCAGGTGAGTATGAGGTTGTTTCAGAAATGAGTCCCATTGTCTGACTCAAATCTTTCTGGAGTGCCATGTTGCCATAAGACTTGTTTTTCAAGGCTCAGGATGGTGTTCCTGGCGGTGTCATGGGCCACGGGATATGTTTCTAACCATCTGGTGATTGCTTCCACCACGGTGAGCACACAGTGCTTGCTGTGGCGGGTTTGTGGGAGTGTGATATAATCAATCTACCAGACCTCCCCATATTTATATTTCAACCATCGTCCTCCATACCAAAGAGGCTTTACTCCCTTGGTTTGTTTGATTGCAGCGCGTGTTTCACATTCATGGACAACCTATGCAATAGCATCCACGGTTAAGTCCACCCCTCGATCACGACCCCATCTATATGTTGCATCTCTTCCTTGATGGCCTGACGCATCATGGGCCCACTGAGCTATAAATAATTCACCCTTATGTTGCCAGTCCAGATCTACCTGAGCCACTTCAATCTTAGCAGCCTGGTCCACCTGTTGGTTGTTTTGATGTTCTTCAGTGGCCCGACTCTTGGGTACGTGAGCATCTACGTGACATACTTTTACAACCAGGTTCTCTACTCGGGCAGCAATATCTTGCCACAACGTGGCAGCCCAGATGGGTTTACCTCTGCGCTGCCAGTTGTTCTGCTTCCGCTGCTGCAACCACCCCCACAGGGCATTTGCCACCATCCATGAGTCAGAATAGAGATAAAGTACTGGCCATTTTTCTTGTTCAGCAATATCCAAAGCCAGCTGGATGGCTTTCACCTCTGCAAACAGGCTCGATTCACCTTCTCCTTCAGCAGTTTCTGCGACTTGGCATATAGGACTCCATACAGCAGCTTTCCACCTCTGATGCTTTCCCACAAGGTGACAGGACCCATCAGTGAACAGGGCATATTGCTTCTCATTTTCTGTTAGTTTATTATACAGTGGGGCCTCTTCAGCTTGTGTCACCTCCTCCTCTGGGGATATTCCAAAATCTTTGCCTTCTGGCCAGTTCGTGATCACCTCCAAGATTCCTGGGCGACTGAGGTTTCCTATTTGGGCCCGTTGTGTGATCAGTGCGACCCATTTACTCCACGTAGCATCGGTTGCATGATGTGTAGGGGGGACCCTCCCTTTGAACATCCAGCCCAGCACCGGCAGTCGGGGTGCCAGGAGGAGCTGTGCTTCAGTACCAACCACTTCCAAAGCAGCTCGAACCCCTTCAGATGCTGCCAATCTCTCTTTCTCAGTTGGAGTGTAGCGGGCCTCGGATCTTCTGTATCCCCGACTCCAGAACCCTAAGGTCAAGCACCAGTTTCCTTTGGTGCTTTCTGCCAGAGGCTCCAGGTAGGGCCGTTGTCCCCGGCTGCGGTGTAGAGCATATTCTTTACATCTTGTCCTGCCCAGACTGGCCCAAGGGCTACTGCATGAACTATCTCCCATTTAATTTGTTCAAAGGCTTGTCGCTGCTCAGGGCCCCATTTGAAATCTTTCTTCTTCTGGTCACTTGATAGAGAGGGCTTACAATCAAGCTGTAATGTGGAACATGCATTCTCCAAAAGCCCACAACGGCTAGAAAGCTTGTGTTTCCTTTTTGCTAGTTGGTGGGGACATGGCTGTTATTTTGTTGATCACATCCATCGGGATCTGACGACGTCCATCTTGCCATTTTATTCCTAAAAACTGGATCTCCTGTGCAGGTCCCTTGACCTTACTTTGTTTTATGGCAAAACCAACCTTCAGAAGGATTTGAATTATTTTCTTCCCTTTCTCAAAAACTTCTTCTGCTGTGTTGCCCCATACAATGATGCCATCAATGTATTGCAGGTGTTCCGGAGCCTCACCCTCTTCCAGTGCAGTGTGGATCAGTCCATGGCAAATGGTAGGGCTGTGTTTCCACCCCTGGGGCAGTCGGTTCCAGGTGTACTGGACGCCCCTCCAAGTGAAAGCAAACTGTGACCTGCACTCTGTCGCCAAAGGGATTGAGAAGAATGCATTGGCGATACCAATTGTGGCGTACCACTTGGCTGCCTTTGACTATAGTTCGTATTGGAGTTCTAGCATGTCCAGCACGGCAGCACTCAGTGGTGGCGTGACTTCGTTCAGGCCACGATAGTCTACTGTTAGTCTCCACTCTCCATTAGACTTTTGCACTGGCCATATGGGACTGTTAAAAGGTGAGTTAGTCTTGCTGATCACTCCTTGGCTCTCCAGTCAATGAATCAGCTTATGGATGGGAATCAGGGAGTCTCGGTTGGTGCGATATCGCCGCCAGTGCACTGTTGTGGTAGCGATTGGTACCTGCTGTTCTTCAACCCTCAGCAACCCCACAACAGAAGGGTCCTCCGAGAGACCAGGCAAGGTGGACAGCTGTTTAGTTTCCTCCGTCTCCAGGGCAGCTATACCAAAAGCCCACCGGTATCCTTTTGGGTTCTTGAAATACGTTCTCTTGAGGTAGTCTATGCCAAGGATGCACAGAGCCTCTGGGCCAGTCACAATGGGGTGCTTCTGCCACTCATTCCCGGTTAGGCTCACTTCGGCCTCCAATGCAGTTAACCCTTGGGATCCCCCTGTCACTCCAGAAATACAAATGGGTTCTGCCCCTTTATAGCTTGATGGCATCAGGGTACACTGCGCACCGGTGTCTACTAGAGCCTTATACTCCTGTGGATCTGATGTGCCAGGCCATCAAATCCACACAGTCCAGTAAACCCGGTTGTCCCTTTCCTCCACCTGGCTGGAGACAGGGCCCCTCTAGTTCTGGTCATAGTATCCATCTTTCACTTCTTGCAAATGCGAGTCAAGAATTTGTTCGTTACAATTACAATCCAAAGTAAGATCAGCCCTTCTACTCTGTCTGGGGAATTGTCCACTGGAAACTGTACTCGTGAGACAGATTTTTCCTGACAACTGGAGCAGCATTTTTCCTTGGAGATCCCTCATTTGTCATTGTTTTTCCTTGCAACTCACGTACCCGTACCTCTAAGGTCAAGGTAGGTTTTCCATCCCACTGCCTCATGTCCTCTCCATGGTCACACAGGTAACCACAGGGTGCCCCATGGTGTGTACTTTCTATATCCTCTCTCTTGAGGAGAAAAACGCTGACTCCTAATGGCTGAGATACTGGTCTGTACAGGTGGAGAATAGGACATACCCTCTTTGAGTTGCTGGACCTGCCGGGACAGTTTCTCCACAGCCAAGACAAGGGAGGAGAAGACAGTTTCTTCGAAATCCCGAAGTCTGCCAACCACATCATCTACCGTTGGTGCTTCTTCCTCTTTCCAGGACAATACTGCCAACGAACTGGCATACGACGCTGGTGCGCTCCGTACCAACTTCCTCCACATGCGTCGCGTGCACTGGACGTCATCTGGATCTTTGGGCATTTGGTCGTTGTCCAGGTCACTATAAACCACCTCCAGCGTGCCTAATTCTCTCAGGTACTGGATACCTCTCTCCATAGTGGTCCACTTGCCTAGGCGATATATAACATCTTCCTTGAAGGGATACCTTTCCTTCACGCCTGACAGCAGTCGCCTCCAGAGGCTGAGGGCCTTTTCCAATTACTTTGTCAATGCCCCCTTCCCTAGCAAAGGATCCAACCTTTTTGGCTTCCTTCCCCTCTAATTCCAGGCTACTGGCCCCATCACCCCAGCACCAGAGCAGCCAGGTAACAATGTGCTTGCCTGGACTACGGCTGAAAACTTTCCGCATATCTCGCAACTCATTCAGGGATAGAGATCGGGTGGTTTCCGTCTCGTTTATGAGTTCTTCCTCTTCCTCCTCCCCTCCTCATGATGGCCCTGCTTTTCCATCATCCTTTTCTAAACGACTTGACTTCTGCTTACAAAATTTCTTCTTCTGTACAGGGGCTACGGATACCAGCAAGGGTTGATCCTCTGGTTCAGCTGTAGTACCTGTCGCAGGGGTAGGAGTAGCCGCAGTGCCTGTTGAGGTGGTTGGAGTAGCCACAGTGCTCGTCGCAGGGGTTGGAGTAGCCACAGTGCCTGTCGCAGGGGTTGGAGTAGCTGCAGTGCCCATTGTTTTTTCATCAGATCCAGAGACCTTCTCTCCCCCTTGATGGTTCTGAATAGTGTTGAACAGGGCTCGGTAGGCATGGGCCAGACCCCAGCACGTTGCAGTAATCTGGGTCTCTCTGGAATTGCCAGGGTGACAGCAAATATTTTACTAGTTTTTCAGGATTCTGCACTTGTTCAGGGGTGACGCTCCAAAACATTGGAGGTGACCACTGTCCTAGGTACTTGCCCATACTATCCCACACACCCTGCCACTCATAACTATCCAGCCTCGGGGCAGATCTCTGGGTGGTATTCTTAAATAGTTGTTTAACCTTAAAGAAGGCCTGAAACACATTCAGGAGACATAGCTATAGGAACACGCTGGTTTGAAGATCGCAAGGATATTCAAAATCCTCAAGAGCTACTGTAATCAGCTTGGAGGAGAAGGGGAAGGTGAAGGAAGATGTCTCGCCTGTAAATTGGCTCTCCAAGGAGAAGGGGTAAAAAGTGTAATTATTAATAGTTTCCAAAAGATAGCTCCTGAAGAACAGGAATGACGGCAGTGCTGAGTACAGGCTCGTGACCAATAATTTTATCATAACATAAACCAGTGTCACACAGTATAGGAAAGCAATGACCTTAATCCATTTCCCAGAGATGACAAACCCCACATAAATACTGATAATCAGCAGTATAGACAGCCAGTAAGGTGCTACAGACCAAAACTCCCAGAACAGATCCAACAACTCTGAGAGCAAATAAACCAACATTGTGACCAGCGACTACTAAACTGATATAATGAATACTTATAACGATTTTGTTTTAACCCATTCGGGTCAGATGTGTCATTATCTCAACCCTTCAAACCCCCGTTGGGCGCCAAAAAGGACTGTCGTGGTTTAACCTGGCAGGCAGCCAAATACCACGCAGCCACTCGCTCACTCCCCCCACCCCCAGTGGGATGGGGAGAGAATCGGAAGGGTAAGAGTGAGAAAAACTCGTGGGTTGAGATAAAGACAGTTTAATAGAACAGAAAAGGGAAAATAATAATAATACTAATTATTATAATGATAGAATATACAAAATGAGTGATGCACAATGCAATTGCTCATCACCCGCGCTGACCGATAACCAAGTAGCGATTGCTACTTCCTGGAACTCGCCTACCCTTCATATACTGAGCATGACGTCACATGGTATGGAATACCCCGTTGGCCAGCTGGGCTAGCTGTCCTGGCTGTGCTCCCTCCCAACGCTTGTTTTGTTTTGTTTTGTTTTGTTTTGTTTTGTTTTGTTTTGTTTTGTTTTGTTTTGTTTTTTTCTTGAGCTGAATGTCCTTGACTAACAGGGTACTTAACAACAACTGAAAACATCAGTGTGTTATCAACATTCTTCTCATACTAAATCCAAACCACAGCACTAGGAAGAAATTTAACTCTATCCCAGCCGAAACCAGGACAACATAAAAAAGAGGAAACATAGCCCAGTTCAGACTAAGAAAACTGAAGATGATACTAAGTCATTTTGCTCCAGGTTGAGATACATGAGTGATTGAAAACAAGTGTTAAAAGTTGGGAAGCCCTTGATTTTCAGCCTAGCAGAAATAGAAAATATAATCATTAAGATCTGCTTCTAAGTTCATTAGGTCCTTGGCTATCCCACAGAGATAAGAGAAACTTCTCTTCACTTCATAGACCTGACATACTCTAAAACACACAAAATTGGAGATTCTCAAGAATTCCAACTCAGGCTGAATCAGTCTGTGTATTGATGTATGAATGAATAAACAAATCAATAAATAAATAGTTTTACACTTCCAGTGAAAAGAAAAAATGAAGCATCAGGTTACTGTGCACCACAGCAACTTTACTAAAGTAGCTGCACCTGAACTGGTTTATAGGACTGGAAGATGAAATCCTGATGCCAATGAAGTAAAAATTTTGCCACTGACTCCACTGCAGCTAGATTTATCCAAAGCAACGAAATCTCAAAGGAAACAGAGAAATCAGGAAAAGATGTCTGTCATATGAATTACAGCCAAACATGAACTACAGCCTTTTGAGGAAGGGTTGAAGAAGCCTTTCCAAAAAGGAACTCCGGAGTAAAAGAAAATTGCAGTAGTAGATCCTTGCTTCCTCCCTGCCCCATTTAGCAGCTAAATAAAGACAGTCTTTCAAGACTGGACTTGCAGAATGCAGCAGCATTCATTTAACCCTGCTCCCTTTGGAAAAAATCCATTGTCTTCCTAAGCCAAAAGCTTCTTAAAAAACTCCAAAATGAGTATTGCATCTTTGAAACATGTGTTTGGTTTTGCTTAAATCAGAAAATAAGAGGGAACCATGTCAACTAAATGAAATGTATCTGAAAACTAATAATACTGAGCTAAACCTGAAGTTAGCAACAGTATATCTAACATTCTTTAAAAAAATAAATCATTCAGCAGAACTTTTGAATAGCAACTTCTAAAAATTCCTCCATTTTAAAATTGAAGTACTGATTCTCAGGTTGGCAGATTTTTAAGTGAGAAAAAGGAAATATTACAGTTTATGAAAGTACAGTGCAAACTATGCAACTTAAGTTACATATTAATGCCAGAGCACCGATACAGGGAAAAAAATGAGGATTCAGAAATGAGGGTTCCCTTTTTAAAAGCTCTGTATAGTTAAGATTATTATGCAGGCATTCACATTCACAAATTTTTATAGTTGTAGGGGACTTAGAGAGACACATTTAGCAGCTCTTGAGTGACTGCAATATTCAGAAGGTAGAGACTGCTTTTGCCTTGTAGGTGGCTCGCTTTTATTTTCATTTCCTGTTCAGGAGTGAGATTACTGTTTGGGGAGAGTTAAATCTATTTCAGGCATAAGAATCATTTATCCCTGGAGGTGCTGAACTTCGATTAATAGCTCTTGGATTCTTCTTATTCATCTTAACTCCAATTTGTGCTGCTTGGCACTAAGGGTCCAGTTTGTTCTTTTCCTCATTTTCAATACTCCCTTCCCCCACCCAGCGCAGTGTATCAGAGAGAGCTTTCACTCTGCCACCTTAGTTTAGGTATATATTTTCATGTAAAGTTAATGTTTTACACTTGATTGCTCGGTATTTCTCTCAGGTGGAGAGTCCTACTGATACTACATAACTCGTATCCCTTTTTGATGTTAATAAAAGTCTGAAACAATGTTAAATCAGAAATAGATGTGCTCAACATGTTATTTTTTAAAGCCAGCTATAAATCAGATATGACATGTGTTTCAGTATTTGATGTCTCTCGATTTTAATTTTTGTGCAATAAAATCTTGGCCCATGTAACAGATTAACCACCTGTAAAATTATAGTTTTGTATACTGAAGCCATTTGCAGCCGTAATACAAGTACAAATTTAATCCAGAACTCTTAAGCCTCATTTATTTTCTACAGTTCAAAAACACTCAAATCAATTTGCTGAAAATCTGATAAATACTTAGGGCTAAAATCTACTTGGAGTGTGCATCTCACACAAGAGGGAGATTTTGGATCATCTTTCATTTGACAGAAGCCTAAACAAGAAATCCTTAACATAACCACTGTATTGTCTGCTGCTTCAATCGTTTCAAATACTCACTCACTTCTACTTTTCCCTCACCAGCAGAAAATTAAGTCATCAACCCCAGAAGGAGTGGGAGGAGGACCAAAGGCCTGGCTACAATACCATTTTTAACTAGTTTGAAACATTCATTAATTCAATGGTCAGTTTACTTTCTGTTAGTCTAATAGCTTTGCATGACTAGAGATCATAAAGCCTGGAAAAAGCCTAGTCATGTTCAGCCCTGTCAAATTAACATCAGCTTGCCAAGATCATATGTATTTGTATATAAATATATATACATGTATGCACACACACACACATGTGTATCACAGCTCTATCCAGCAAATGAACATTGTGTAGAAACAGAAATACCTACTAACTGTGTATAGTACCGAGGAATTTCTGCCTAACCCTCTAGCACCTTTACTTTTGATTCTTCCTAATAGAGCCTGATTCACAAGCATCTATCACTCCCAGGCATCATAAATACTTCACAAAATCTATGGCCACTGATCTCCACAGCCGCCACTGCCATCTTATTACAGTTTAGAGATAGACCCTTCAATGGGAACAAACCTGTCTGCTAACTTTAGAAAATATACTGCAGTCAGGAACAGGCAGCAGAGTTGCCTTAATGTGATATCCAAGGATCCTGCTCAGTGGAATCCTCGGCTGGCACAGAACATGCAAAACAGCTTCCTTATTATATAAAAGGATTAATTTGTTTATCTTTAGCAATGCAATTGTTGTTATACAAAATGAAGACTGTTCCTGTTCCTGGAGAGGTTTCCAGTCCTTTTTATGCATACATTTAAAAAAAGTAATTGTAACAAATTCTGAGATTGTAATTTAACTAGAGACATGAAAGCCTATTCATGAAAGAATTAAAAATACCAGAGTTGCTTTCAAAACTAGAAAGACAAATCAAACCGGTACTAGCTAAAATATTAAAAATGTTTAGGATTAGTCATTTTAGAGAAATGTAGCATGTCAGATGAAAAATTAACATGATGAAAACATTAAAGGAAAAATATTGACAGCTGAAGAAAAAAAAAAAGGAAAATGTGAAGAGGTAAATGAATGCATACCCAAAGGTTGCATGTGCAATCTTGCAATACATATACAAGGAGTAAAAAGTCAATGAGGATGAGCTGAAAAGTCCAAAATGTAATCAAAAGTAAGGAAAAAGGAAATGCGAGGCATAAAACATCAGCTACACAGCAGTGCTGAGAAGATTAGAGAATGAAGTTAAGAGAGAGTGCAAAAAATGATAAGAAAATTAAGGGTAGAAAATGAAAAGCAGATTGCATGAGGTTTTGAGATAAATCAGAATTTTTTAAAGTACATGGAGAAGAGGTCAGCAAGGAGGAAAAGACTAGGACCTCTCAGAAATGGGAAGTGTAATTTATTCACAGAAGAGGTAGTTACTGCTATCAGTTTAAACAAATCTTCATATCAATTTTCAGAAAGGAGGATATGGAATGAATACTAGAAAACAGTCATACATTTTGCATTTCTTGGGTTATAAAGAGAAAATAATGAAAGAAATTTTATCATTCAATGGGAACTGATGAAGCAATTGTACAGTGTGTTCAACTGGACTGCCTGGATGTGATTTAGAGTAGAGGTTTCTGGAACAGAGTCCATGGTTTGTACAGCACTAAGCACAATAACAGCCTACTATAAATAAGTCATCAAGTTTGATCAAACTCTGGGAAAAAATGAGATGCTGAGGAGTGTCAAAGTAGACAGGGGAAAACTTTTGCTAGTATTATAAAAAGCATTTTGGAAGTAAAATTTTAGCATCTGAAAACAGGAGGAGGTAAATAAATCCAAAACTTAGATAATCCAATATATTATTATAAATTAGCTTGGTAAATTTAAGTAATGTTTAGGGTATATGTCAGAAATGAATGCAACCAGTTACGCATCTGTAGGGATGAGACTAATAATACCATTATATATATCTCAAAAAAAAAAATATTAATCACTGTTTTGTGGCATAGAGCCCAGAAAACACTATGAAGGTCAATGACAAAAATGTATTTTAAATTTTAAATAAATAAATAATCTCTTTTTTTTTATTTTAAGTACTTTCATTATTGTTAACTTCCTTAATGTTAAAGACTTTACAAAGATCTGTGGAATGTCTTTATTTAAAAGGAATTTCTATAATACATTAGAAATTTGGGCTGAATGAAAAAAGAACCCCATGGCCTTTCAGGAGACAGCATTGATAAGAGCAGTGAATGACGGAAAAGTCTACTCACTAACAGTGATTAAGAGTAAACACCAAACAGCTGCTTTATTCAGCTGAGGAATTCAACTTTCCTTTTCCATATGTTTTCTGAAACAGCATGGAAAAATGATTTTGCATGACCAGAGAACAAGAAATAACAATAATCTTGTCTGGGTACCTTTGCCAAACCAATAAATCCCTTTAGAAGGGATTTAACACCAGAAAGTAGTCACAAGTAATTGGTAAGATGTTAAAACACCAATACCAAGGTAAACCCGTGAATACTTCTGACATTCTTTATCGTATTTATATTGCCTTTGTTTCTCAAAGCATCCATAGAACTGGACCTACAAGTAAATTTTTTGTTTGTTTTTTCTGATACCTAAAGACCAGGAAGAGAGAGTTAAACAAATGTAAATTTTAGCTTTCACGTAAAAAGTTTCATCATTTCATGAAAATGTGAACTGACACAAACTCATCACAGGGGTTGAAAATGGTTTTTTACTTCCGTATATCTAACTTCATCTGAAACCAGAAGAGCCCATCTGCAATTTATGAAGACTACAATCAATCACTTCTTCACTTCTAATTACTTCAGCTCCTACTGAGTACACGTTTCCTAACTGCTCCTAGATTCTTATATTCCAGTTCCTCTGAACCAGGAGGGAAATATTCACCAAAAAGTAAATAGAAAAAAGTCTGAAAAACTAAGCAATTCTAAATTTATGGAATTAACTAGACCTTGGAAACATTATATTCTTCAGAAATGCTAAGCAATCTTAATTTTGTTCCAGTGAGCTGACTCTGTCAGACTTACCCATGTATATCAAGAAATTATGACATCCTTGTGCCTCTTCTACACCAGTGGTTTTGAACTTTTGTAATTCCTTCTCTTTCAACTCTCTATTCCCCTCCATCGATCCTTTACACCTTAAGGGCCACTCTGACCTCTCCTTACCACTGAGTCTTATTTGATTGTCCTTAGTATTTGTAACAGTAGTGCATCTCACCAAGAAGAAATGAACGAGTGCTTTAAACTAGAGTGGTTTGGATCTTGTGCATATTTTTTTCCAGCTGATTTAACCAAAAATATTTCCTTTTGGAAAAATAACTTGACGTTTTCAGAAAAAGTTTAATTGGTTGTGTTACCAGTTTCAAACACTCTTAAATATTGTCCTGGTTTCATCTGGGATAGAGTTAAATTTCTTCCTAGTGCTGTGTTTTGGATTTAGGATGAGAAGAATGTTGATAACACACTGATGTTTTCAGCTGTTGCTAAGTACCCTGCTAGTCAAGGACAGCTTCCATGCTCTACCAAGCGCACAAGAGGCTGTGAGGGAGCATAGCCGGGACAGCTAGCCCAGATGGCCAACCGAGTATTCCATACCATGTGATGTCATGTTCAGTATATGAATGGTAGGTGTGTTCCAGGAAGTAGCGATCGCTACTTGGTTATCGGTCAGCGCGGGTGGTGAGCAACTGCATTGTGCATCACTCATTTTGTATATTCTATCATTATAATAATTAGTATTATTATTATTTTCCCTTTTCTGTTCTATTAAACTGTCTTTATCTCAACCCACGAGTTTTTCTCACTCTTACTCTTCCGATTCCCTCCCTGTCCCACTCTGGGGGGTGGGGGAATGAGCGAGCGGCTGTGTGGTGTTCAGCTGCCTGCTGGGTTAAACGACAACAATACAAAATTTAATTACTGAATTATAACATGAAAATAACATGAAAGCAACAAGCTGCCTGAATGTCTGTAGTTTATGGATACAGTTGACCTATTTATATATTGACTGAATATATTAGGAGAAGTCTCTCCCCAGAAGAAGGTTTAGGTGATATATGTTCAGTGTTGTGGTGGAGTTGTATATGCAGATTTGACAGCTGGATGAATGCAGAGGGGGAAAAACTATCAACATCTACGGTTTCTGATCTTTGCCCCACTTTCTTCAATTTTCCCAATTCCTTCACCTGCTAGCAATTGGGCACATAGTAATAACAAGCTGTGCTTTCCATCATATGGACTCTAGTCCTTTTGTTTCCTCACATGCTTTATTTAATGCTCCTTCTTCCAATAAAATGAAGAGACTTTTCCTTGTTCAGAAAAAAATGAGTCAAGACATTAAAGTTTACCCCCACTGGAATTCAGACCTCAGAATGTATCTAAATATATTTTAACATATCTAACTTAAACATGTTAAGAAATTATTTCTTAGGGTTACCCTTCACACAAGATAGGATTCAATTCCACGTTAACTTTGGTGATGTAATTCATTTTACCTTAACAAAGCTGTTTAGTGCCCAGGGCATTCTTCCTGGCTTCCAGCTGCTGCTCCAAAAAGCCCAAATCTCCCATAGGAGAAGGTAAATATCTGTCAGCTCCATGTAGGTGTCTTACATACCCTACAGCAGTCTAATGGCACAAGACACTCCGACTTAGACTTAGCATGGGATTAAGTTGTGTGTGCACCCATTCAGCTCTCTCCCACTCTAGGCTTTACCAGTTATACTGAGTCCACTGACTCCTTCGACTGTAATGTATATTGAGGCACCTGGCCTGAGGTCTTACCCTCAGACTGAATCCCAGCTGCGGTGTTTTTAGATTTGTCATTTGGAAAGGAACACGAAGGCTGGATCTCATATATGAGAAAGCTTCCTAAAAGGAGGAGTTCTTTTAGTTGTTCACTGGAAATAAATAATGCAGAATATAATGCTCACTATTTCCTGGCATCAATCCACAAATGAAAATGGTCAGTATGCTGGAGTCTAAAAAGCACAGTTTTCAGTAGACTCAGAAATCAAAAGCATTCTTTCTTTGCCAGGACAAGTCACTCCATACTTACAAAAATCAAAGCTTATGTTATCCTTTTATCATTATTAATACATGGACAGGTTGTTCATGATGTGTAAAATAGACATTCATTTTGATTTTTTGAATAGTGGGAAAATGTCTTGCAGCATGTATTAGTAAGGCCTCCTTCACAGAAGAAACTGTTTAACAAGACTGGACATATGATCTGCAATGGTACATCTGGGATAATAAAAAGGTACAAGTGCTTATTCTAACACCACTGTGTTACCTGAGTTTGTGGAATGATTCAAAGACATTTTGCAACCTAAGACACACCCAGACTTCTTCATTTAGTGTTACAAGAAGACATACAAGCTTTTTATGCAGTGAGGCAGTTCCTCACTTTCCGTGTTAAGTATTCCTATCATATACTTGTCCTTTTTGCTCAATTGCTTTGGTTCGCTTATTTTTCATCTATTAGATGATTGTTTCTAACGTCCCAATATTTGTTATACGTATATACGGGTACTGCATTTCATGTATTATGACAGATTTTTTCATTTGCATTCACTGAAATAGTTATTAAAATTATTGGTAGAAAATATATTTATTTGTGTGTGTGTGCATGTTTACACATACTGCAAAGATAATAAAAAACACCCAAATACTTTGGATAAGATTTATTCGGGAATTGGTGAGAAAAAAAAAATTCCTTGACATACGATTTCCTTTTTTCTTCAGTTTGTGTTTGGTAAAAGCAAAAAGCTATGAGAACAGGAAAATAACAGATACAGGAAAAGAACAGCAATAACAGATACTTCTTGGAAGTAAGAAATTATAGACAAAATGTTAGAACTGTAAAATGATGAGTTAAACCTTCCAAGGGAAATTAGAACAAATAGTAAAAAGTTTTGTAGCCATATTAATAAAAAGAGAATGAGAAAAAAAATGGGATTGCTGTGCAAGGAGAAAGGAATAGACATTAATGATAATCTGGGTAGAGTCCTCAACTAAATGAATACTTTGCTCTGTTTCCAATCTGGGTGATGATGTAGAACAGGTGGACATAAGGAATAAGAAAAGATGCAGATAAATGAATATCTCCTTCCATCTGACTATGAAAATCTTGACATACACATGTTTAGGGAACTGGATAATCCCCATCCAAGAATACTGAAGGAGTTAGCACATGAAATTGCAACTTCAGAAGCAAGGATGCTTAATAAATCTGTCACATTCAGTACCTGTGACCAGAAATAGGAAATGGGATGTTTATTGTGAGAAGGAAGCAAAGGCATCTTGGAGCTATAAAACCTGGAATACAACTTGATCTGTACATACAGCCAGGGAACACATGTGGAAGAAAAGAATTAGAATCATACAGGTAAAAGATAAATGAGATCAAATGCAACAGTGGTGCACCTAAGGTAAATCACGTGACATTAACTGAATTATTTTCTTTGATAAACTAACCCTTGGAAAACGTGGTAGATGTAAACTATTTAGACTTCAGCAAAACAGTTTATATGGTGCAACACAAGAAACTATAGGTTAAACCATAGAAGATAGGATTTAGAAGCACTCTTCAGTAGGTAAGAAACTGTCTAAACAAGGTGTAACAGTTTGACAGGATAGTTTTGACGTTATTCAGTGGGTTTCTCCAGGATTCTGTGTTGGGAAAGATCTTTAGTGATGTTTTACTAATAATTTTATGCAAAACTGGGAGCGTACTAACAACAAATGGCAGAAAGGCCTCATCAATAGCAAACAGGAGGTCTCACTGAGGAAGAACAGGGTGGGCAGGAAGATTCCAACTGAATTTGAATAGTACCAGAGAACCCACACTGATGTGCTTACTGACTATTAAGTAGGAATCAACCGAAAACAAGTGAAAGGAAACATTAAATTTTGTTAGCTGATGACAGATCGGAATGGATACATACATACACATTCCACGAGGCAATGCTTTGTGGTAACAGCTTAGTTTATTCTAAATGGGCAAGGCCTGGTACCATTGGTGCAACATTCTCGTTAGACTTTTCTGTCCTAAAATGAGTATCCTGTCAGTCCTCGTTAGGATATATTCACAGAGAAGGCAAATTCCCAGAACAGGGAATGGGAGCAGAGAAGAATAGTTAGAATAATTATCAGACTAAAAGAGCTTGGCTTTTTTAGTCAAGCAAGATTATTGTGACAGTCAAACATAAATCTATAAATATACCAGGAGGGTAAATATTAAAGACGGAAAAAGGAATATTGGGTCAAAAGCAAATTTGATGCATTTATACAAACAGTTTAATACTTATTGCATGTAGTAGAAGGAGAATAGATTGGATGACAGAGGAGATCTTAGGTACCATGTAAAACTTTTTTTAAGCTTTTTATTCCTTAATGGATGCAACTGCAAAGATATCTCAAATAAAATAAGTCGTAATATCAACAAACTCATGTATAACATAACAAATATTTAAACAAAAATCAGTCTTCTGGCTAAGCATTCCTGTTAAAATTTTTAAAACATACAATTAATTAATGATAAAATAGCTACAAAAAGGGTCTCCTTGTAGTTGTTGGTTTCTGATTTGGGACAAAAAAAGAACAAAAAGAAAATTAAAAATGGAAAAAAAACAAGAGTTAATCAGAAGGCAGGCTTTGTTTATCAGACTAATGATCAAATATCAGGTTACTGCATACACTTCCATTACACAAAATTACAGCTTCTTAAATTAAAATGAATTAAATCTGATTAATTAAATGTAAGTAAAACAATTCTTTAATAATAAATGAGGCCTCTATTGTTAATGTGACATTGCTTTTCTTCAGCGTTATGACTAAGGCATTATCAGAGCAAGTGTTTTCTTCTTTAATTTTTAACTATGTTATATTTTCAAATTTAGAGGCAGTCACCTCTCCAGTCACAGGAAAAAAGAGGAGACCGTAAAATCTATGACAGCAAGGCGTATTTCTATCATACCTGATGCAGCAGAGTTTTGCATGTATGTACCTAAGAAAGGAAAGAGATGAGAAAAACTGAAAGAGGCGTTGATCTATTGGGAAGCCAAAAGAGCTGACTGATACAGCACACTTGACAAGTCACTTAATAGGAGTACTGTTATGTACACAACACTATTTTCTTCCTCTTACTTCAGATCAAATTTGCACCTTTCACCAGGTACTGATATTTTTACCCCAGATTAGTTCTCAGCTGAAAATCTACATCTGTAAATTTTGTCTCCACTGACCACCTGAGACATCTAGAGTAGCAACAGGTGACTAAGATTTTCTAAGTGAGTCAGACTTTGGATTGAATTTTTAATTTAGTAACTGCTAGGAGAAGGAGCTACAAGGGTAGATATTTCTGTTTTAGTTTTTATTACTTTTTTTTTATATTTATATATTTTTATTTATAGGAAATTACATACAAATTATATTTTAGTAGAATTTTGGAAAAAATATTAATAGAATCAATTTCTACTTAAATATTCCTGTCTGGTTCCAAAAAAAGGAAAAAAAAAAAACAAAACAAAAACCCCCTACATTTTCCTCAATGCTTGTTCATTCACAGCAGACCACAAGAGCAACATAAGATTCTATATCATTAATTTAAATTAAGACTGAAATGAAGAAAGTTCATGCTATTATAATTAAACTAGGATAGATAAGAATGACTGGGAACTAGACTGATGAAACCTAATGTCGTGTATTTTATATCAACTTGTATTAGACAAGCAAATCTACTAGTAACCTTACCAGACACAAAGAAAACTGGTGGGGGTTTGGGGTTTTTTGTTTGTTTGTTTTGGTTTGGTTTGTTTTTCAAAATTCAGGCTATTTGTAGGACCAAACACCTATGAAGATAGTGGATGAATATATCCGTCTGAAGGAAAAGTTTATGGTCCAAGGGAACATCACATAATCTTAACATATCTGACAATGTTAATTAAAACCATCCCTGCTGGGTTAGGGTTATAGTGTGTGCCAAAGACAGTGCTTATAAAAACTAAATGAAACTGTTGTGGTACTTTAAGAACAAAAACTGTTAAGGTATTCAGGGTATTGTACCAATCTCAATACTATGATTTACTGCTAGACAAAGCAGAGAAACGGGTTACAGATACAAGCATTTCAGATACCCATGTGCTACATACAGTGCCCTCTTTGAAAAACTAAATCAGAGAAGTGAGAAAAGGCTCTACTAAAATATCGGGATTGGATTTTGTTAACATTCTAGAAAATAAACCCTTAGATTTACTACAAAAATAACCTTTTTCGGGTGAGACACAGTGCAGTTAGTAAAGAAATTAGAGGAAGCATTCAAGGGACAGAAACAGAAATATCCACCAAAATTAAGAACAAATTAGTGCTCTCATCAATACCACTGATAAAGAAGTTGAGTATGAGCCAGGCATTTGAAGGAATTTTTCAGTAAAAATAAAGTCAGTATATTATTCACCTGAAATTTCTTCAATGAAAGTTCCCAAACAGAAACTGTGGAAAAAGAATTGTGATGATCAGCCCAAGCCCTGTTCTTTGATGAGATAGTTATGACAGTGGTGGAATCTGTACCCCTCTGTTTTTTGCAATAACATTCTAGAAAAACAAGTTCTAATGTTAGGCATACAGCCTGCCAAAACTTACTATTCAGCTTAGTCTTTACAGTAGAAAAATTCCCATTGATGAGAGCAATAAGAACAACAAATACTTTACTTTCTGCTAAATATTTGGAGAATTGAGCTCTCGATCAAAAACAGGTAAGTATCAGAGCAAGAGCACAAAGTCAGAGAGATCAACTCTGTTTATTTTTATATAAACAAAAAAAAAACTCCAAATAAATCACCATTTACATATAAGAAAATATTCTTACTAACTGTTGGATTATAAACAGTACTAGTCCTGAGCATTCATCCTAAAAAGAGATGGTTTAATAACATTAACACTTTTGTAAAACCAAGCAGCAATTTCACAATGGCTGACATATTACATGCTGTTTGTCAACTAAAGTGAATCATTCCCTATGTATTTTAAGTTACAATAGACTCAACTTGATGAAGTATGTAATTTGAAATTATTAAGTTTGTAATTTGAATGATTACTTTGTCTCACTGTAAGCTGCTTAAGCTTTTTCATTTATAAAGCTGAAACATTTGGCTACACAAACATGGCATCAACATAACTTGTCATGCAATCATTTGTTTTTTAATCATCTTCTACTGATAATCTAAATGATGATTAGTCTTGTCTCAGTGATTTCTTTGCTTTTCTAATACACATTTATATTAATCCCTACTACATATTTTGATTTATTCTTTTTTTTTTTTAGAACTAAACCATATTAAAATCCTTTTTAAAAACAAAAATGATTAGAAAATAACATTTTAAATGTACATGAAATTGTGAAAAAGATTTTGGGAATGCCAGATGTTACACTTAGTGCAGAAAGAAATCAAGTGTGGCCTAATGCCATTAGTTGGAAGGACTGAAATTAAAATCCTTGAAGGCTGTAAAGATTTTTATATATATATAGTAAAGATTATTTTCTTACTGTACTGCACTATGTATACAATCTATATAGTCTCATCTTGTCTCAGCATGTACAGAAATTTGGCATTATTTCCTCACCATTCTGCTATCATAAAGTTCTAGGACTTTCTGGAAATAATTCAGGGCTTTTTCTATCGTTTGACATTATGAGGAGGGACTGGCAAAGTTTTTCAGTGGCACCGCCCAATTGGCAGTAATAAATATCAGGAAATCTAATGAAGCGAGAGGCCCCTGGGTCTCAAACAAATTTGAATATGCAAGCTCACTGCTGGTGAGAAGCGAGTCAAATCATATGTCAGATAAAGCTTGATGAAGATCAGTTAGTGTGCAGCAGATGTTAGCAAAGAATACTGTATGTCTCCCTAAAAATACATTGAATACCCAGTACTTTAATGGATATGAAGCTGGATATGAAACTAGATATGAAGCTTGCCACAGAAAAAGGTTAAGGGAGTCTTGTCTCATTTGGCTAGCACAACTTTGCTGGAACAGTCATCATGTGAATTATATGAAGAAACACTCTGCCTAGACAGAAAGCTACAGAGCAGTTGATCCGAGGCACTCGGTCTCTCTATGGAGTTCTTTAGGGGCAGTGTATCTGAACAAACGGCTTTAAACACTTAGTAAACTCAAGTTACTTGCAGTGATAATGATAATATTTAAGAGAATACAAAGGGCATGCAGGAGAACAGATGCATATGCAGAAAGCAGAGATACATAGAAAAAGTGAATGCAATACCTACTTTTCAGCAGTAGCCCCCTAGAAAATTAGCCTCTTTGGATTCTGAATTCAGCCAAGAACCAACATTTCAGCTCATCTCTAAGCATTCAGATAACCTGATTAAGTTATATGCATAGCCACCTCCATGAAGAAATATTGGCAATCATCAGCACAATGGGGAAAAAAACCCAAACTAACCAAAAACCAAATTAGTCTAAAATGGGTACACTTGCAAAAGCGGAGAGACAAACTATTTTGCTCCCTCAGAAAGACCAGGATAGTGTGAAGCTTGAACTGTGAGGAAGAGAAGGCAGAAAGTGGGCAATTTTACGCTGAAACTCCACAGGATGATGCAAAGTCAGCGAGCTTTGAGCAAGCTTTCAAAGAACAGGACTGAAGTCAGCTCGTCTGTTGCAGAAACAGATTTACACAGTCAATGACAGAAAAGATAAGATTATGAGCAAAGCTGGTGAAGAACCTGTTGTGGTCATTAGACATTAGAAAGAGAAGGTCAGAGGATTTATTTCAAAAAGAGGAGGGTTTCAGAATAGACAATGAGACACAAAAGTAAGAAATACAGGTATATTGGCAACTGTACAAGCAGGAAATGAAGCGGAGGATCAGAAGAAACAGTTAAAAAGTGAGAGCAAGAAGGAGTATTTGATTTCTGAATGGCTGTCCAGAAGAGCAAAGGCTTATTTAGGAGAGAAGACTGCAAATAAATCAGTGGAAAAACATGCAAAAAGGTCAAATAAGGGATTTTAAAGGACTTTTAAGAAAGTTGCTTTTCCTAAAAATTGACCAACCTTGACAGTATTTTCATTTTCAAGTTTTTTTAGTTTGATAATCCCTCACATTTTTTCCCCCAGAAGTAACTGGATTGAAATTTTATTCTTATGCATACAAGCACAGGCACATACAGATATGGAGGTGCTCAGTAGTGGCTCCACCAGTGGGCTGTGTTCTCAGATGGGTTTGAAATAAGCATACATTCCCATTTTTTCCCTACAAACTAAACAGTTGATTGGTGTGAAATTTCAAAAAGAGAGCATCTTTCATGTCTTTAACTTTCCATACATACATTTTTTCTGGATTTTTTTTTTTTTTTTTTTTTTTGTTTAAATAAGACATCTTTGAATGTGTGTTCTGGTTGAGATCTGGTCTTCTAGTCATATCTGTCAGGGATAGGTAGGTGTCTCTTACACAAATATAAAATCTTGAGAAAAAGTATAATGGGGAGGTTTGTTCCATCTTTTTTAAATACAGTTTTAGAGTAATTTTCCAATATTATTAATGTTTTAAATGTAAATGTATACATATTGCTCACAAATCTGATCGATATCACTGGGAGAGAGGTGAATATGCCCATGTAGTTTGTAGACAAACAAGCTCACTGAGTGATGAGGTGGGGAGGAGGAAGGGAACAAATGGCTGAAAGTTGGTCTATTCGTGTGAGTGGCCATGTAGGGAGACTTGTCAATGGCAGAAGAGCCAAAGGCACCCAAAAACTTCACTCAAAGGGCCAGAGGTTTTGCAGAAGGCTCCTGTTAGGAGCTGTGTTCTCCTGAAACATTATATCCTGTGCCAGATGCATATTTACACTTATCTACTGAGAGGTGCAATGTTCTTCATGGCATTTTTTACCCATACAAATCCACCTCCACTTCTTTCTTTTATTTAAGTGTGAGAAAACTGCTAAAATAAAAACCACTGGGGAACTAGAGGGGCAACTTGCTGCAAAGCTGACAAAATGCCTTAAATATTCACAAAGAAAGGGGAAATTCCTCTATTTCAACCCCTTACCTTTCCTTCAAACAAGCCCATTTCTCAGATACTTCCCATACTCCTGGTAGCCTTCTCCTCAAGCATCCTTTCCGTACAGTAACCAAGATTTTCATTCCAGTTCCTTACGCAAACTGTGGTAGAACTCTACAATGCCTGTTTCACAGATCTTACTGTTTCTTAGCAAGGGACAGACAACTTCTCTGTTGTGTCCTCGGAAGCATACTGGTCTAGAGAGCCTTCGGAATTTATGAGTTAAACTTGGAAATCCTGAGACTCGAGATATTCTCCCAATAAATTTTATTAGTAGGATGATTACAGTCACTTTAGAAAAGGAAGAAAATAAATAAATCTATTCAGAGTTTCCTTTTATTTTTTTCATCACACTCTTAACACTCATG
Organism: Calonectris borealis; assembly: GCF_964195595.1. NCBI lineage: Eukaryota > Metazoa > Chordata > Aves > Procellariiformes > Procellariidae > Calonectris > Calonectris borealis. The sequence continues at coordinate 35,368,001 of NC_134313.1, forward strand.
CTACAGCCAACTACCATAAAAGCCTAAATTTAAAATAGGCTAGAAGCACAGGCATTGCTTTCATAAAATATAGAAACTAGCACAAAAATACCCCCATAAATAGAAATCAAAAGGAGATTCAGAAGAAAAGGATCCAAGAAACTAACATAAATGCCTAGAATATACATTTGAGGAATGCTATGGCCTCAAACTTTTATAAGTGATCATGTAGAGTCTGGTGCTGATTCTTACTAATGCACTGGCAATGCAGACAGTTCTTAAAGCAGGAATAAATAATAGTTGCACATCTACTAAGGAAGTCCAAAATGGCCTTAGTGTAGATTGGGATCTGTCCTGAGATATATGACCACAGATCCTTTGATGTGAGAGTTTTGGACCGACAAATGTACTATTCCATAGACACATGGCCAGGAGTAACTTCATAAGACTGCCAATTAGAGTGTTCTTCCCCTATGGAGCCCTCCCAGGGCAATGACCCTACTCTAACAAAACATGTAAGTAGAGACTTAATTGTTATGTCAACAGAACTACTCATGTGCTTAAAGTTAACCATATGCTTAAGGGTTCTGCTGACCAAGCATTGTATCAGTTTACTACTACTGCTCTTTAAAAGCAGTGGTTGGAATCTCCGGTTAAACCTACCCGTGTACTGAGATTTTCTGGCTCTTGATCACTCAAACGAAAGCACAGGAAAGCCTGTATGACTAACCAAATGCAGGTGATCTCCTGCTGTATAATCATTCCTAATCATTCCATGCCATTAAGTTCTTCATAAAACCCACCTCTTCCAGTTCAGTCACTGACACTTTGCATGTTTAGATAACACCCAGGGTCCTCTGAAAAAGTGAGAAAATTCAGCTGAATGACACCTAGGTGCATACTACAGTTTTAATTCATGCTATTCTGTAGAAAGAAAAATCACAAAGACAAAAGAATATTTACAAAATTTAGATGTCTATTCTTCCTGCTACATTTCTTTGCTTTTTATTCCAAAAAAAACCCCTATTTTTAAAGCAGAAACCTGTCCTCCAGATTTAGACGTTTTAACAGAAATTAAAACTTATTAGCAGGCATGGCTGAAAATAATAAAGATTTCTGTCATATATTGTAGTGGAACAATCAATACAAATGCGAGTGACTGGAGTCATAACAAAGACCATAGTATGAGACTACTAAGAAAGATTACAACTTGAAATATCACGGGAAGCCAAAAAATGAAACAAGAAAAAGAGAAAGATATATGCTGTCATAGAAACCAGTCCTTTCAACTACCAGAAATCCATTACATCTTTTGGACTATGTGAATTCATTGGCTATGGAAAACAAAAAAATAATCTTACAAACCTAAAGAATTTCTATAAACTATTCCAAGTGTGACATTTAAATATATCCCTTCACAAGACTTAATGCCATACCCAATTACGAGAAAAAATTGAAACACTTTCAAAACTTCTGCCTTCTACCTCAAACAGGAACATACATAGAACGTATCTTAGGAATGTTACCAAGAAAATATTTACACAGTCATTACCAATAACCCACCAGTTTGCAAAATGTCTATCTAGTGTAGCATCGTATAGAGAGGAAGAAAAAAAACAAAAAAAAAACCAAAAAACCCCACATTAGTAGTCTAGATCTGTCAATCCCAGGATCATATTGACAGTCTTCCTAACACAGGCACTGCTGTCTTTGAGGAAAAATTTTGAGGATTTAATTCTGCATATTGATGGCTAAAGCAGGACACAGTACGATTCTAAAAAGTCCATGCCAGTATTATTCTGACTCTTGGAACTGTGGGAAGAGAAAAAAATCTTAACACAGAACAAAATATAATATTGAAGTGTGGAGATATTAATATACTCTTTATTACTGTTACTAAATGCATTTGTTCAACATGTTTTATTTGGTTTCTGCTTAAATTATATTGATTGTAATAAGTATCATATTGTGCAATTCTTTTCCCTGTATCATCACTAAATAATGTAAAAGCTGCCATGAAGTAGTCTAATCTTACATTATCTATTTTTGATTTTCTACATGAAAAATAAGAACAGAAATAATTTCCTTTCAACATGCATATTTTATGCATTCATAACAGGTATAATGGGGATTTTTTTAAACAAATATTTTTTCTTAAGGTCCATCAAGCCAAAATGCTTACAATTCAACTATATAAAAACAGGCTGTAGCACAAAAAAAAAATTCGCTTAGTCTTGGTATAAACTTTAGTAAAAGAAAACAATTTTCCATAGACAATATACCATCTGTCTCTAAACCATGTGAAAAGAAAAGCTTTTAAAATCCAGCCGCTGCTAATGTGACATGTTGAAACATTAATCACCCCCTAAGGCCAGTATAATTGTAGCTCCATGTTAATTACCTAACAATTAACAGCAGTAATTTCCAAGGGGCAATCAATGAATTAGCTTGTGATTTTCCCACAGACTTCAGTCCCACACTGCCAGCCTGAATGCATTTCAAACTCTGAACCATGGTTCATCAATGACACTTCTGGTGTATGAAATAAAAATTCATTTGCACCCTCACTAATTAGGCTCGATTATATCCCTATGTGTATTACAAACTCTATTCACTTGCACAAAATCTCTGCCACAGGCATTTTTCTCCATTTAAAAATTCGTTTTCTATTAAATTAGAAGGTCACCTAGCAGGAAAATGTACTAATCAAGATTTTATCACTAACGAATTAAAGGGTTTTAATAAGCAAGTTTAATTAAGTTATCCTAACAAGTGATAATGGCTATCTCCAACCTATCTGAATGTTTATGCAAGTGTAGGTGTAGTATGCAAAGTATGTATTCATAAACATGAAAAAACATATTATGCATATGCACAAAAATAATTACAAATTAAAATATTCTCTGAAAAGTCCCCCTGCTTCTTTTTCTCTACTTTCTTTACATTTCTGTACAAAATTTTATCTAAGCTAAGGTTTCTGTCTGCTAGTTCCTTTAAGAATCATATGACTTGGTCACATAATCCTGTGGTAGACTCAAACACAGCTTGGTTGAGTAGGATGTTATCACCTCCTACTGTCCAGATATAAACCTGCTCTTGGTATGAGTCACTGTTAATCTGCTGATTATTAACCTTTAATATAAATAGACCAAGTTGTCATCTGCTCAATTTGCTATTGACATATTAACTTTTATTCTTTAAAGATCAAAAAATTAAGTACTGGGTTTACATCAAGTAGTATTATGATTTCCTTTTAATTATGTTTATGTTTTTTGAACATGAAGAAGGGCAAATTTTGCAGCTAATCTGTTCAAGAAGCCAGAGTGGAAGGAATGAATACATTACACTTTCCCTCATTAAACTTAATCAGAATTCCAGTAGTATCACCTTTGTTTGTGCAGGGAACAAAAACGTGAATCCAATGCACTAAATTTACATCTTTGGCTTCAGGAGAGATAGTTCCAATATTGCAAATGTATTTTGTCCTGTACCTATATTCCATGGGAGAAAATGCACTCAGGTACAAAGGACTACCCCATTTTCTCTCCCAATTACCTTCCCTCTCCCAACTCTTCAGGAAAGGATGGTTCACTAGGCCAAACAGAAACCACTTACCCTCATTCTCCTTAAGTGGTTCATTTAAGGGTTGCAGCTCTGAACCAGTACAAATCCGGTGTCTGTATTCTACAACAAATATGAAATGGGTAGATAACACTTCCCATCTCACTCAGCAGGCCTATTTTACTTTCTGGACAGCCATTCCTGGATTATCATCTTTTTTGGTAGATGCAGTACAAAGTACCTCCAAGCCAGCAGAGATGCATGTGCTGAGTAGCTCTGCGTTCCAGGTTGACAGTTTGATGGTCCTTCAGCTGCTTTCTCTCTTTCCCTCTTCTCCCCAGACACCGTCTTTGCTCAGCTATTCAAAGGGGGTGAAAGAAGCCCTCCTCCTGCTAAATCCGGTCAGCAGGTTCACTGCAATTAAAGTTTTGTCAAAAGTGAAATTCCTCTAAATTCAAAGCAACTGAAACAAAATTTGAATGTACCTGTCAAGAGTCTTTGTGAGTAGACCAGCTCGCAGTTTGCACCCATGTCTCTGCCATATACTGTGGGAATCGTTTTCGCTGAGGAAGAGGAGGTTCCTTTCATATCTGCAGTGAAGAGCCAGGCTGGGCAAAATCTCAACTCCATTGGGTCCTGGTCCCTATTTGTAAGGGAGATACTCACTTCTGGGGGTGTGTGGACTTGATTGCTCTTCTCCTCCGGGGGTGTGTGAAACCCTTTGGCCTAAATTCTGGGCTGTGCTCAAGGGATCAGTGAAGAGGAGTTAGATCAGTGTGTGCATGGAGCTCAGGCAGCAAGAGCACTGCGCTAGCCAGAAAGCCGCGGTGCATACCCTTTTGTGCAGAGCTGCAGCTTTGTTCCCTGTTCTCCCTACTACCCTGCAGTAAAACAAAGGTTTTTCAGACATCTCAGCAAGAAAGAGCCCTTCTGAGGCTGATCTTTTTCCAGCCTCACAGTCAGACCAGGTCCAGCTCCCTTTCAACAAAACGCTGTTGGGATTGCAGCCCACAACTCCCAGTTTTAATCTCATTGCTTGTTTTAAATGTCTAACAACATTCAATAGCTTCTGTTGTTTGGCAGTGCTTACTAGAAGACAATGTTTCAAACCACAAGTCTTGACTAAGGAAAGACCATGGAGGTTTGTCATCTTCTCAGAACCACCCCTTAAAAAACTGCCTGCTTTTTCAGAAGATGGGAAATTAAGCCAGAAAAAATTCTCATAAATCAACAATCCTACCCTGTACAGCAAGGTATCACCTGAACCAGTCCTGATGGATATTTTTCTAATAATCTTTTCTTACAAAACAACAATGGAGATTCCACAATCTTCCTCAGCAATCTACTCTAATGCTTAGTTATTACATTCATTAGAAAGGTTATCAAATTGCCTGTTCTTTGTAGGGGAACACTCTTTCTGCTTAGATATTGCCTCCTTCACTGACAGATCCTTCAAACCTTCCTTTCTCAGTTTGCCCAAATAATTTCCTGAAGAAATAGATGGCTTTACAGTTGAGAAAACATTTCTAATCTCCATCTCCTTCTTCCTGGAAATATGCACTTGCATATGAAACTCGGGTTTCATATTTAAATAGTAATTTTCCTGCTGTCACATTTGTAGGCACATGTTTCTAAATTAAAAGTCCATGTGTCTTAGCTATGTAAAAGATAAGACACATAATAAGAACTTGCAATGTATCGTTTTTAAAAATGCAATATTTAAACCCATCCCTTGACTTTCTTTTGTGTGTGTGGCAGTACTCGTTTGCTTAAGGTTGAGAATACAAAAAAACTCTTCAAAACTTCTTTTTCTTGCCACAAATATAAGTATAACAGAAGACCTTAGACTATATCTATATTTGCCTTGATAACAGTGTTCATGTTTGAGCTCAGGTTCCCCCGGCTAAGTGATGAAGCCAATTACATCCATATTGCCAATAAGAACAAAGTTTCCCCACTTGGAGAGCGATTTCCCCAAAGGAACACACCTCAACAGGCAGCCTGGGACGGCTCACCAGTTAACCTGACTACATAGATGTTGGTCATCTTCTCTCATTGTATGATCTTCCTTAGCAGACAGGTAAGATTTTGTTCCTGATTTTGGAAAAAAATGAAGTTTCAAGGAATCATACTTGCTTTATCATCTGGTCCAGATTTAAGCTGTACATAGTAGCTACCAAGAATAAGCTTCCTAGGGGCTGCAGGCTTCTAATGCTTCCCTTCAGAAACTATTCTTCACTGTAAAATATTGCTTTAATATTCTTCTAATCTTGCCTTGTCTTAGTTTCATCATCCTCCATTTAACATGTGAAAAAGCAGTTAAGATATCATACCTCAAATTCATAGATGTAAGTTCAAGCTTTTCTCCAGACATGCTGAGGCTGCAACTCTTCAACCCAGCTTTAAACCAGTATCTGGTCAGCCTGTCAAAGAAGTCAAAGGAAGCACGATACAATAATGGCTTAATCTCTTCCTTGTGTGCTGTTGAGCTTAAAAAATAATATGCCTAAGCCACATTTGTCCATTGAGTTATCTAGCACATTTAGGTGACTCCTAAAACAAAGGAGTCAAGAAAACCTAAACAGATTAAACAAAACAGGGCAAAGAGTTATAAATGTACATTATATCTGCAAATGCTGTGAAGAGATAGAAGGAGTATCACTTCTCCACCACATTCCAGGGGAATGTTGCCAAACAATTTGTTTCCACATGACATTCTCCAACTTTAAGCTTCTTCAAAAGAAAAAAACAATAAAGAAATTCTAAAACTAATTCCATTTCTCATAATATCACAATATAAAACATTTCCATTTGCACAGTTTACTCCATGGCTCCACATCTAAGCGTTCACCACTGCAAAAGCTGAGACTTCAAAGGTAAGGACAGTGCCAGAGCCAGCAGACAAAATGTTCTAATATCTCTCCTCCAGGTTTACAGCAATTATGGGTGGATTTTCTTTTCAGTGGGAAACATGGGAACATAGCAGAGACAGGTGAAGCCACATTCAGATTCCACACTCAGTATGGAAAATTGGGGGCTGTGGAGAAAGGCGATCCTCCTCTTTTGGGAGACATTACTGGGAAAACTGGAACTGTAGAGGACCAGTGGAAGATCCAGGAGTGATGCTAGCAGGCACTCAGATTGAAAGACTGGTGGCTTAGGAGAGAAGACCTCTTAATTAACAGAAGACGGAAAACTGTTTATGCCTGCTAAGCATACACACCCAGTTGCACTGTGACCAATAAACTCAGTATTTCCCAATCTGGGAAGCACTCTCCAAGGCAGAAAAGAGGGGCAAGAGCAGAGAAAGAGGCTCAAGAACAGCGAACACAATACTGCTTATGGTGTCTGAAAGTGTAGTTGGGAAGGAAAGAGATGCAAATAGTACTGTATAGGAGAAGAGCAACGGGCAACAAAGTTGAGAAACACCACTCTTGGCATTTTTTCCGCATAACTGTTAATTTATTTATATTAAAAACAAAGGAAAGCAGATTAAGAAAGTGCCTTATACCCAGTAATTTATAATAATAATAATGATGATGATGATGATGATGGTGATGGTGATGATGATGATGATGATGATGATGAGGCATTTCAAGGATGAAGAAACAACAAAAGAAAATGCCTGAGAAGCTAGAAAAGGAATGATTTCAGTAAGTTCAGAAAAACACCAAACGTCCTGAGATTTAACCAAAACCAAAATTCAACCCACTTCCTCCTTCTAGAGAAAAGAGAAAAGATAATAAGTAATAAGGAACTGACAAACAGAGCTATTGGTTTTCACTTAATTATTTCTGGAAAACATCTGATATTTTCTTGACTATTTCCAAGTTTGATTCAAGACAATATTTTACCATTTCTGCCTTTAACCACATCTTTATTAGTCAGATCCATGAGACAAAATCATTACTTTCATGTATTTGCTCCAGTAGAAACGTTGACTAAACAATAAGGAAAACTTGGAGGGAACAAAGAAAATAAAACCAAAATTCTTTTATGAATTTCACACACCACTGAATTCCATAAACTGAAAGCATAATTTCTCTCTTCTCGGTCTTCTCTCTCTCCCTTTTTTTTCTTGTTTGAAAGCAGTAGGAGAAAAAAAAAATGCCTTTTAACATCAAAAGATTTCTCCTTTCTGCTATCCTTAGAAACATTTTTCAGGTCATCAAAGAATATTTAGCACTCAATGATTTCTCAATGAAAAAGCCAATTCTTCACTTGCTTCCTATCAGTTTGCTTACTTAGGTAAAAGAAGAAACCAAGGAAAATCAGAACTTAGACAATAAAAAACCCTGTGTAGACTCCAACAGGCATGCATGCTGTGTATTTACTATATGTGAATAGTATACACTGTATGCAGAAGAAACCAAACTGCTGGAAAATATTTTTTCTCTTTTCCAATTTCCTTCATCACAATTTGTAATTACATTCTATTTCAATGCCTACAAAAATTATCACTTTCTAGTACAAAATCTATTACTGATACTAGGTTTTGTATAGATCTGTGTTCATCTATTTTGGCAACATCATCCAAGAATGGTGATTTAATTATTTCATCAATTCATTTAAGATGGTTTAAACTCATTATTTCTCTCTTCAGTTTCCACTTGTAGGAATTTCTTTTGCTTATGCTATTTTTACACTATTTCTGTGAAATTCAGGCAGACATTTTGTTGGAACTTAAGTTTGAAATGACACCATTTATTACAAGCATATCCCATGTTTGCTACCATTTCATTTAGCACAATCCTGTTATCAGAGTCTTATTGACTTAATCTTTATTAACTTCCATACCCCTCAAATACAAGTGTTATTTTCACTGTATATCTGCTGAAAATCAGCCCTTGAGAGCTTCATGTTAATATCTCAAGAACATCAGTAAACAAATTTTCCAACTAATTCACAATTCCAGCAGTGGTATATAACCTTGTCTTGACGATGCAAATGAATTTAGCTCTTGCCATTTACAACACACTAAGAAATGGAGGTATTGGTATCCAAAACTACCTTCCACAAAATCAACATGTTTCTGCCAAACTTTTCATCACCTGTTGATTCAATTTCAAGTGGCTTTTGGACAGTTCTGGTTCTGCGCTTCTGGACAGGCTTCAAGGCAAAAATCAAATTTTAATAAAGATCAGTGTTTTCCAGTGTGCACGTGTGCATTCTTGAGCATAGGTTCATGTGTGTCAAAAAAACTTCTATTACTCTCAGTGGAAAAGAAAGGTGTGCAGGACACGATTCTTCTACACTGCAGTGTTTTGGGAGGTTTAATATTTTTTTCCCCTTTCTGTCTTGGGTCATAACCCAGATTCTCCAAGGGTTTCATATGGAAAACAAGTTCTGCGGAATACCATAAAAGAGCTTTTAATGAGGACACTTCCCAGGGCTGTGGGAGACCTATACACTAGACTACATTCTGGTTTTTGTGTGATATTCCAGCAACTCTCCCACCTTACTTGGCTACTAGTTCTTCTTGTTTATGTCTCTATCCATCTCTTGTATGGCAGAAAAAAATTATTATTCACTATTTCAGTCTGAATTTTTAGGTCTTCTCCCTGGAGGTGGAAGACTGATGTTCTAATCTCCACTTTACAACAGGTAAAGGAAGGACTTGCACATTTTAGCGTTCACCTTCTGCGACCCAGCCATTCTTGGTTCTTCCATCTTCCTGAAACCAATAGGTGGGGGATTTTGGTACATGTTTATATTTATATACATAAATACACATATGAAACATATACATGCATATGTTCCAGTTCAGAACTGGAACAATCCATTAAAAAACAAATGCAATTAGAAGTACTGGTGAATCTGAAAATAATTACAAACAAATCAAAAAATGCTGTGATAAAATTTAAGTGGAAACACCACCACTCACATCTCTGGCAAAATTACAGAGCTACAGGAGAGTGGCAGGTAGTGAATACCTGTGATGGAGGAAAGGAAAACCAACATTTAATAGGAAGAAAAGATAGTTCAAAGAGAAATTCAGGAGAAGGCTCAAACCCACAGTAGGTTTAATAAAATCTCAGCATTGTCAAATGGCCAGAAGGAACTCTAGCAAGGTAAGTTAAAGCTCTTTCTCAGGTTATTGAAGCCACCCGGCACCAAATAAAGTGTCATCTCTCAGGCAGTGACTGATCTTTATTCCTTTAAATTCCTCCTTAAAACCCACCTTTTGCCTTTTTCCCTACAAATCACCACCATCTGGGAGTGGTTATCCTGGTGGCCACCTGTAAGTATTTAGGCCACTGTGAATAACTTATGTGTGCACCTGTGCTTACTGTTATTGCATCTTTCTCCTCTTCATATTTATTGCTCCAGGTTCAGCTAAGCTCCAGACCATGAAGTGTGTGGGAGCTGGATGTCTCTGTGCAATTTTCTGCCTGTGCAGTACAATAAAGCACAAACGTTTTTGTGGGGTTATAGGTGTTATCTGAATATACTTGTAATATGCAATGTGTATCCAACTTGGCAGGCATCAAATAGCCTGGCATATCTGCTGTGAAAACATAGGGAAAAGATATAGGTCTGTATCAGCAGGCATGTATGTGCATTCCTGGTAAACCAAAGAGACGTGCTGCAAAGGGTCACCGTTATCACCTGGACTTCTGCTGGTTTTGGATGGGTGGTTACAGAGCTCCAGCATCCCCCAAGTGCATTACTCCTTCAGCAGAGAAAAAAGATTTTGTTTGTCCATTTGTTTGAAGCTCTGCACTCCTCTTAAGTCTGTCCTCCTACTTATTCCAGATCTTTTTTACTATTAAATCCACTTCACCATTCCACACCTTTATCTTTAGATACATATTTTCACACCTGGTACTCATTTTCATACACTATTCTGCTGCTTCACTGCTAACATAAGCTGCACGTTCTCATTCATATATTTCGGGATGGTGTAAATATCTGTTACAAGTTCCTGAAGTTTGCTCCAATGGAGAATTTTGGCTCACAGTCTCTCAGCAGTGTCCCCCCACACTTTTTAAGATCACCTTTGTTGTTACAAACCCAATCTCTCTTTTTAAATTTACATTCCCACTGCCTCCTCTATCACTGTGCATTTCTGTTACAGGCACATCACAAACTGCTGGCTACTATAGTAAATGTAGATGATGACTTGCCTGTAAATTAGATTTGTGTGTGTAAAACCCATGCTTGTTTATACACTGGAATGATGCCAAATACCTGCTCAGATGAAAAAAAATATTTATGAATTGGATAAACTGGAAACTTACATCTTTATAGGGTGTTCAGAGTGGATCCAGGTATAACTTCCCTTGCCCTGCCCCACTTTTAATGAAAAATTTTCTCGTTAAGGACTATTAGAAATATTGCATTTGTAAAAGACACAACATTTTAATTTATACTTGGTAATATTAAAGCAAAGCTTTAAAACAATCCTTTATGAAACAAGTGATCTTAACTATTGTAATTCATATGAATTTAATTACACTGATTCTTAAAAGTAATTTAAATATTGCTTTAAGAGAAGTTGAGTTTTTGCTACCGTAATAAAATAACTTGTTTTATACAAGATACAGAAGAATATAATTTGATCATTTCTTCTGTTAGCCTTTGTTACATAGATTTTTACATAATCATTACTCATAATGTTCTGACAGATAATGCTATTACTAGCGTTACCATCTTTGCTATTATTATAAAAAATCTTCTGGCTTTGTGAAAATTTTAATTTATTAAAATGTAATAAAAGCACATCTAACATGAACCATAATTTATGAAAATTTTAGATGTGCTGCTTGACATTCATGTCATCAGGCTTCAAAAGTTTCACATCTGAAATGTAAAATTACACAGATTTATAAAGATCCTTTTTCAGCATGTTAACTGGCACTATCTTCTGTAAAATGTATATGTTTGGCTTTAAAGAGACAGGCGCATGTAATTTTAATGTCAGCACCAGCATCACCAAAAAGTGCCCTGGCAATCAGTGGAAAGGTTTAATAGGTTTCCTGTCTTGTTCTTAATTTGCTGAAATTACAAAATCAATACTTTCAGTTGTAGCTGCAGCTACCCGTTTTACTGCTTTAAGATAAAGTCTACAAGAAAGTAACCTTCACTTTCAATTTGTAGCACAGAACATCAGGGTGTTCTTGGCCACTAACTAGTCTTTCTTTTCTCAGCCAGTATGAGACATTCTAGATGTGTGATGTTGCCCTTCAAAGGGGAAAGATACATTTTGTATTAAGAATAGCTCTCATCAATGACTTGTTTTATTTATTTGTAACATCTCATTCTACTCTCTCCTAAAGTCACCTCTGCACAGGTTGTTCATTATTTTCCTGTTTCTCTGTGTTGTGCTTTGAACTGTACCACACAACTAAGTGATTGTTCTTGAAATTGCCTAATCTTTGTTTTACCTCCACCACTCTCCCTTTATTATAAAGGAGCATATTTTTCTGCTGCAGTTAAAAAAGGAAATCCTCCATAGTTAGTCACATTTTTAATAGTGAACGTGACTGCAGATGTAAAAAGGCTCAGAAAGGACCAAAGAGACGACAAGCAGATCAACTCATCCAGTCGAGAGGTCAAGCTGTTGTACAGAGCAAGAAGGAAAAAACAATAAATAAATACCCTTCCATGTGTTGCTCTGCTACGCTTCCCGGCTCCTTAACTACAAAGTGAGAAAATCATATCCTTACACTTGCACACGATCATCTAGTCTTTCAACTCAAGTCCAGCCTTTCCAATGAGTCTTCTATACTCAAAAATTAAAGTCGTAAGATAAGTCGTAAGATAAAGGTTTGACCCTCTTGTCCCTGTTTCCCAACCAATTAAAATGTTTTTAGGTTTGGGGGTGTTTTTTGTTTCTGTTTTTCTACGACAACCCTCATCCTGAAATCCTTTCAGCATATAAGCCCTCTTCACCATTTAGCTGAGCAATATTCTGGAGCTCTTAGCACTGCAGAAGGGCCTTGGCTTGCATGGTCCCCTTCTAGTGAAGCAATAAAAAGAATGTTAAGCTGCCGCTCACAAAAGATTGCAGCATAAGATCTCTCAGTGCCTTCCACCGATGCAAAATGTATTCACACCAAGGAAAAAGAGCTCTTAACACCTGCTACCCCAAATGTTAATGAATACGCACACACATGAACACACACACGTGCACGTAATACTTCTTCCTTCTCAGCCATAGCAATTTCACGTTGGAAATTTTACTCATAAACAGAACATGATGGAGTTAGGATACTGTAAACAGAGAGCACAGTTGATCAGGAATGGAATACAGTTAATCACACCAGGAAAACAGAGCCTCCAAATGCCACAGCTCCCTTGCTTTATGCTCTGAATTTTTTTTAACTGGCTGCTCAAGGTAAAAGCATGCTATTTATCTTGTGATGTACTCTCTATAAACGAAAATTCAGACTAGATTTAGAAACAATATTCCATAAAAGGAAACAAAAGCATTTGTCTTTAAACAAGTCAAGAGAAATGCCAAATGATTCAATGAAGATCTCTTGTGTCACTTATGTTTGTTTTGATTGGTCCTCCAATGTTTACAGCACTCAACACAGCAGGCTCAGAACCCCAAATCTATATTTAATTTAAAACATTGCACCATCACTCAAATCTTTCAGCAGCCTCACTACAGTCTAAAGAACAAGGGCAAAGGACCTGTTTACATGGAGCACCTTTTACGTGCTCCAAGGGATCACAGAATAGTTTTAAATATATTATATCAGAATTTTAAAAAATTAAGGTTTTAAATGCAATTGTGAAACAGAACATTAACCACTACTTGTAGGATTTTTGCCTACATTATCTGTCACTTTTCAGATATCCGCAACAAGAGATCATATTGCAAGACAAGACAAGATATTCTAAAAGCAGCTTTAAACTCTGCAAAATAAGATGAATCCCAGCAGCCTTAATTTTTATCAGAATCAATATGCTGATCAGCAAAAGTAATGTAATAAAGACAGCCATCACTACAACACTGAAAGCTTTGTACAAATTCACATCAGTTTAGAGACTTAAATAAAATAAAGTACATTTAACTACACAGACACGCAGATTGGAGGGCCCAATCCTGTGAGATGTAGAAATCAAAGTTTTACAAAAATAAACAACTGAAGGGAAAAAAACAAGTCCCCATTTAAACATACCCAGGTACTCTTAAAACATGTCTGGCTTGTCAAAGGGAATGAGCCCTCAGTTTCCATCAACTTCAGCCAGGGTAGAATCTGGTTGCTATCTTGCAAAAGCAGCCCTGATGCAAATGGAGAGTTACTAATGTCATACGCACAGTGTCAAACAGCAGCAAACCTTCTCGCTGTAACCATGATGGTAGCATGCATCAGTGCAACATTATCGCAGTGGTTTTCAATCCTTGTCAGGCTGCTGGTGTGAAAGCCTCTCTAACTAAATTTAGGGGTCTCTCCAGGGAAAGAAAGCTGAGGTAGAAGACAGTTTAGAAAACTAGACATGGTTTATCTTATGTTTACCATCCAAATTTTCCCAACATGCCACGAGATTTACAGGAAAACCTGTTTCCTCCTTTGAAAATCTAGGAGCTTTTGTGCATTTGCCCTACCTTATCATTGCCCTGTCAGCGGCCAGCCCAGAATTGGTTCCCCTGTCCCTAGCTGGGCCCTCCCAGATGCTAAGTTTGATCAAAGCCCATCAGAAATTGTGGCTGCAGATAATACTCACTGTGAAGCATGTTCCTTCCTCAGTGCCTCAGTCAACCTTTATAGGACCCTGGACACGAGGGTGTTGGTGCGGAGGGGCCGATTCTGGCCCTGCGCCAGCACCTACCTGCTGCGTCGCGGGCACATGCAGTTAACGAACCAGCCCAGCTCTTCTCTAAGCTAGGAGCAGAATAAGGTCAAATTTGTAGCACCAAGTCCCCGTTCCCACAGACGGTAAAAGAAAGTAGTATTTTGGGAGGGGGTATCCACAGGTTTCAGCCCTAGGCAGTCTCCAGCCTTCAGGAAAACGCAGAGGGAAGGAGAGCCTACCGAAATTAGCTTCCACCCTGGAAATAGGAGACAGTCTTGTAGTACTTTTCCTCCTCTTACCAGAAACATTTGTCCGGCGTCTGTGTTTCTTTCAACCCTGTTGTGCTTCTCAGCTGACAGGGTAATTTGACCCAGAGGATTTTGGCTATCTAAGCTATGCTTAATCATTTGGCCCCATTACATCACTACAAAACAGTTCAAAATAGAGGGCTCCTTTTAATAGATTTCTTGGTTCAGCTAACAAAAATTATTCAAACTTCAGTTTTAGTTGAGCTTATTAAAGCAGGACTGTGTTTAAGTTATAGTAATTGTCAATAAAGTCTTTTATAGCAGATTTAACTCAGCATATTTTAGATCTTGCCAATTTGAGACAGTTTCCATAAAAAGGAGAACAGCAATGTTACAGAGTGATAACTCAAAAATGGAAAAAAGGAATTATTTAGCATAAAAGGAATTATTTAACATAGTAAAAGGAAGTATAACTAGGAGTAATGGGAGGAAATTAATAAAGGGAATATATCAGTAGGGGAAAAAGAAAAACCTGACTGTGAGTTAACCAATAGAAAAATCTCCCCGGAGAGCAAAGAGTGGCCCACTGCTAGGCAATTTTAAAATAACTGGCCAAAACATTACCAAATAAATATACAGGCTGGAAACAATTCTGCACCGGTACAGACAGCAGACTAGGTTCCCGGTCTGTCCTCTACTTCTAAATTTTATGAAAGTGAACAAGTAAATTGAGCTTTCTGATTGACAAATCTAGTGAAATTCAGAATCCCGGCTGCTGAGATGTAATTGCACAGCTTTTATCTTTGCCAGCATCAGAAGAAAAGAAAAAAAAAAAAGGAAAGAAAAGTGTTGGTTCTGTTTTTTTTTTAAATTGACATACATTTTGTTGGTCTGAGTGATTAGTTATATCTGAGTTATCTAGTAATAATTTGTTCCTTGACTGACATTAAGAAAACAAAAATTATTTGTACTAAAAAATGCTGTATAACAACAACTTAAACTGTTATTTTAGTTTTTTAATCAAACATTTTTAACTGTAAAATAAAACAGAAAAGCTGAAATGCTCTTTTATATAGACCTCACCGTCATATCAAAATACAATAATTTCTGAAAATTTAAAATCAAAACTAACATCCTTCTGAAATCTCTGTTTTGCAGGACACTACATAAACCATTATGTTTATTCAACAGAAATTAATTGAGGCAACACTAATGTATTTGTGGGTTTTAATATTATTTTTTAATTTTTTTAAACCATACTGAAAAACACACACTCACTTTTTAAGCTAATAGCAAGTTTGCAGACATGAAGCAAGCTATACCATACCAGTTAGACAGCAATACCTGTTCAATAAAAAGGATTAGACTGTTCTTCTGGTGTTGGATCTTTCTGGATAGCCCAAAACTTTTGAGCTATGCAATGACTGCATTGATACAGCAAGTAACTTATTTAGTAGTCCATAGAAAAATTTAATTGAATGTGAAAATACAAAATAAAAATCCTCTGAATAGTTTCTGTATATATTATGACTATCACATGTTTTGAAATAAAGAAATAAAATAAACAGACTTGTTTTTAGTATCATTACATGTGAAAGCATTGCAACAATTTTTTTAAAAATTGTTATAATATTTAAATAGTTTATACCTCATTCAGGATTTAAAATATATCTTTTTTTTCTTTAAATATTAAGTCCTATCTTAAGCCACAAATTTACTACAACATGCCATAAATCCTTACGTCTAATTATTTTTTAACTTCATCTGCTGACACATAGTTGATTTCAGTCTGATCTACAGTGAAAACAGGGATCACAACAGCAACTCTGACAGACTTGGGCCAAACCAACATTAACCTGCACAGCTGTAATTTTGTAGGATTAAACATGTTTCAGTTTACTTTTGATGTTGTTTCGGCTTGGCATGAGCACATTACAAGTTTGGTAGGGTTTTAATATGTTTTTTCTTATTCTTATTATGCAAGTTCAAGTGCTTATACTAAAACTAGTGCTCATCATATATTTGCAGTGATATGTCCTCAATTTTTAAGGATCAAAAGCTGTATTTCTATATACAGCAGAGAACTTTAAAAACAAATGACTACAGAACTCCTCCATAAACCAGAAATACTTATATTATGTTGCGCAAACATTGATGTTATTATTTAGCAGTTTTAAATAGCATATTTTGCCATGTAAATTTATGTTTTATAGTGTGATTAATATTGCTAAAAGATTAATACATTGATTGATAAAGGGGTTTTAAAGATTATGATTTTTTATTAAAATAAAAGTATGGTGCACATCAGTTCTCTTTAAACATGTAAAATTAGGAAATGGATTTTTAGCTCTTCCTGGGTATTATTTCATTTAGTATAGAACTTCAAAGTACTCTAAGCTTTGCATGTAAATATACAGCTAAAATAAACAAGTTACAAAAGAAAAAAAAAATCAATCCAACTTTAAATAAGATTGTGTAGCTTGAGATCAGTGTATTTTTTGTTAGGTATGAAATAGAATGTTTTTCTAACCGGGTCCTCCCTAGCAATGTTGCCAACTTTGAGGCTATAAATAAGAAACTGAAGTAACAAAACAAATGGTCATATTGCAACTAGAAGCTTATGATTGCATCATAAAAATATTTAAGTCATTACCATTTTTATATTAAAAATCTCTATTCAAATATGTTTGAGTATTTCAGAACAAAATAACTCAAAAAAAATTAATATTGAGGTTTAAATTTATGCACTCATCAGAAATGATTCAGAGCAATGCTGTTTTTACATTTACTCTGAGGGATACCAACTGATTCACTTGTGTAAAAAGTGTGGAAGGTGAAATGGAAGTTGAAGGTACACCTGAAACATAGTATCTCTTCTGTATCTAGCTGCCATGATATGCGAACTGAAAACAGTGTGTTTGTGCACATTTGTATAAATTTCAATATCCATTCACCAATTCTGCCTATAGGTAACAGTATCTCTGGAGATAAAGTATACTTTTATATGGATTTTGTTATTACCACAATGCCAAATTCAATACGATATACAAACATTCAAAGAAAGAATTTACTCCTTGAAGAACCTGCTTCCTTAAAAATAAGTAGTATCAGTGCATGTACTCCATTATGACATGCTTTAAATTCAATACTTTATCACCTCACTTATACCCACCTAATAAACAAACAGTGCAACATGACTCTGGAAGCTGATTTTTTTATATATATGGTTTTTTCCTACTATTTAAAATGTCACATCTTCAAAATTGAGGTAACTTATAACAAACACATCATAAATTAGGCAAAGAAATTTTAGATAATATTATATACATTTAATTTTAAATATTGATCTATCTGGAAAGAAATAAAATTGCATTTTAAAAATATCCCATATTTTAATAATACAATTTAACTATAATAGAGTAATTGCAGAAACAAAGCATTCTATAAAGCATCTTCCCTTCAGAATTTAAGAAAAAGCCAGTATTGTAATATTTCTCTAACTTTCTCTCTTTCAGTTCATTTTCTTAGTTTGGTCTGTTCCCTTTGCTTTTTACTCTCCTGCATTCTCTCTAACACATGTAGTTAATAAGAATCAGATTTGTAAGCCACGTATTCTAATTCTTTTCATTTCTAAAAATTAGGTACTTGGGAAAAATCATATTATCACAAGTAAAATCCTTCTGTAAACTGTGACAAAAGCAAAAAACTGTTTCAGTAAGGTACAGTTTCAGTACCTTACCCCTATCCAAGAAGGTAGATAAGGGGATCTTTTACAAGACAGTGTTGTCACTCCATGCCACGTCAACTATTGGGAATAGAGAAACAGTAAGGCTAGAAAGCAAAGCATTAGGACTTTATCTCTTTTCTCCTTCTTGAGATCTACTACTTATTAGAATTGTTTGATAATAAAGACTTTATCCAAAAAAAAAAAAAAAAAAAGGCGTCACAAATATTGCGCTCTGCTACAGTAGTTCTGTTCTGTGCAAAACAAGAATACACTCTAAATCTTATTTATTTACCTATGACTATTTAGTATCTTATCTGTAGTTATAAGACAACACAATTTTCCCATTTGATTGTTTTGTTTTAATCACATGTATGTAAGTAAAGTCTATATTGTCCATGAGAATTTTGCAACGGAGCTTTTACCTTTTCCATAGTACTATAAGATGCAGAAGGCAAACCACGTGCTCATTCTAACAAAGCAATATAATAGGGATGGAGGGGAGAAGCAATTTGGAGTCTATAGGAAGGTTACCATAAAATTTACATTTTCCATAAAATATAAGTAGCCACCATTTTGCTGTAATCCCAGAGCAGCAACGAAATGGTGGTACAGAAGAAAACTACCCTATCAGACACATTTCATCATTGCTTCTATCCATCACTATCTTCTTTCGCTAGCACGATTATCATTTACCTTTCTCCTTCTCACAAGCAACATCCTAATTTTAGATTAAAAATCAATAGATATAACACAGTAAATAGTTAAGGTGTAATTATCAAACTAAGGCTACATACTATAGCAAGTCTTTTTTTTTTTTCTCCCCCCTTCAAACTGCAAAAAAGTACAGCATAGTGTTTCTATCACACACTGATGAACACATCTCTTGGAAGTGCTACTGTATGAAAGCTGTATCCTAGAGGTAGAACACATGGTGTGGAATATGGCTGCTGCATTGGTCAGTATGGTATTTTAATTATTATATGATGAAATATACATAAGTAACACTCAAAGGACCAAAATGGCTTAAACTGATTGGTTTTGATTGTAATGTACAATGTTACATTTTGTGAAGCATTTTATGTTTAGGTGGATATGTATATAGGCATACTCAGTTTAGAAATGTATATTAAAGCATCAATTTTGTTAAGCAATGCCATCTTTTTTTCGTTAATGCGTGCTTTTCAGAAGGTGTGGAAAGGAGTGTCTACTTGTACATAAAGAAGGAAACAATATTCGTAGATTAGTGCAGGTATATTCTGTGATACTGTGCTGTACATACTAAAAGAATTCATAAAGTTTATCCTGTAATCTCTACAGAAGCACTATGTGCTATAAGCTTTATTAACTAGGTCCTAAATTTATAAATTTGTAATAAACCAGAAAAGTAATTTCCGTAATATATTTTCTAATACCATGCTTGGTGTTTATTATTATAAATATGTAATGAAGTTAAAATGGATGACATTTTCAAATACAGTATGTCATAGGAAAATGTTCTTATTTTTCAGATACAAGTTGAATATTTTAGATTCCAATATCATGTTTTAACTAATAAATCACATAACACAAAAATGTAGGTCATTTAAGTGATAATGGATACTGAATTTAAAGTTTCTTAGGAAAACTTTTTGAAAACATCCTT
Source organism: Calonectris borealis (assembly GCF_964195595.1). Classification (NCBI taxonomy): domain Eukaryota; kingdom Metazoa; phylum Chordata; class Aves; order Procellariiformes; family Procellariidae; genus Calonectris; species Calonectris borealis. The sequence goes on from NC_134313.1 coordinate 35,387,907, forward strand.
AATGATGTAAAATTTGTTTGTACAAATCTGCAATTATGTACAAGTAAAACAAATGTCCTGTTCCTCTTAAGTACTCCCATTCTTTTCCATTTCAAAGCAAAGAGTATTTAGGTAACACTGCCACCTATTGCTTAAACATTATAGTTACTAAAATCTGTTGCAGTTTTTTGTCACTCGTCTTTGCTGTTTTGACTACTATGCTTTCATTATTTCTAATAACCGAATGAGACTTTCATATTCAAGGATGCTTAACAAATAATAAGTGTCTGCCTCCAGTACTATGGCTATAATTTATCAGCAATTAATGGAAACTTAACAAAAGTACATTTCAATACCTATGAAAGTATATGTCTAGAAGATACTAAAAAATTTCATTTACAATATAAAATCCTTCCAGAAAAGGAACAAAAGAAGATTCTTCAGGCTATAACATGACAAATATTGCAAAATCCAAGTTATTGGTTAGATAAAAAGTGTCTAATGTCATCCAAAATTACACGATTCTTGCTAACATTTTGCAAACACTCAAATTATAAACCTACATCTGCAGTTCTTTTAGGAAGACAGATATAAAAGCATGGAAATAAGTCAGTATAAGATCAGACCAAATTCTTTTCAGTAAATAATTGTGTTTTCAGGACAACCATCAAAAGATCACTAATTCTACATCTGAACAAGAATTCTACCATCAGAATAACCCTAGCCAGCCTGAAAAAAAAAAAAGGAAAAAAAAAAGAAAAAAAAGAAGAAAAAGAAAATTATTTCCATCTCTTTAAAAGAAAAGTAAGAAACAGATATTTGACCACACTAAGTAAGGAAAGTCATATGAATCAATCAGGAAGAGAACTGTTTTAACGTAAAATAACATCATTTATATAAACTTACATAATATAAGTACTATCTAAGTTAATTTACAGCGATATAGAAAGATTACTTAGTCTGGAAGAAAATTTATTGTTGAAAGGCCTCTTTTTATCCTCAGTGTATTACTCAGTCTGCATCTGTAAAATAAGCTGACTTTACTTCTTCGCTACAGGGAAGTAACTGTATATTGTATAAAATCCCTTATATTCTCTTGTATTATTAGAAGCAAAACTACAAATCCATTGTTCTTGTGCCTAAAAATGTTCACAGTCACTATGCAGAATTTGACATTCACTCGATATTAAAATATCTCACTATAAGTCCAGTTGTATTTCTAATATTTGTGAAATTATGAGATAGATGGATGCATTCAAGAAGAGGAAAAATAGAAAATATTTTAAAAAATAAAAGTGTTTCTTTTTTATTTTGTGTTTTGTTGGGTTTTTTTTAACTAAATACAGTATTTTAATTCTCAAAGTATTTAAAATATCTATGGTAGTGGAGAGAGTTTTAGGGTTTTTTTATAGTAACATAAGGAATCTATAAGATGGCTAAATTTCTTAACTACTTAATATTTTTTCTATAATAATAACTATATCCTTTCTAAAACAGAAGTCAGAAACAACATATAAACAAGAATTGTTCTTGCAGTTAGGGACTCCCAATCCTTTTCCTCACTCATACGGTTTTACCCTATGACATTTTTAACCATTTCCCTGTTACTAGAAGGTTACGTCTCAAACAGTCAGCTATCACAGCCAAGCAGTGTATAGAGATAATGTCAGAAAGTGGACAACTGAATTCAAATAAATAGCTACACACCTCTTTTTATTTTTTCTGGTTTATTTCTTATTTCTACACTCTCAACTCCAATACCAATGTAAGATTCTTGCACTGATGTAAAGCTGAAAAAAAACCTGAACGATATTCTCTCCCTTTTTAGCTCTTTAAATAAAATGAATATTCAACACCTAGAAATGTTATGTATTAAAGGAAAAAGTTGGATATTTTTCAGATTTCATTAAATGTTAATGTAGCTAAAACAATTTGGCACCAGAGTATTCAACCTTAAATTCACTCAACTTAGTACAGTAGAATGAATTATTAATGACCTAATTGGTAAACATTGATTTGTAATGTAATTACTTGTTTAATGCACCATTTTATGTAAATATCAGACCAAGACCTAAAAGTCTGGTACTTTTAATAAATTTTCTTTGATGAAATACACCACTTGTTGTATATACTCACATAAGAAAATATCTCCTCGTTTTCTCCTTTAACAAACTTTCTTTTGGAAACTATAATGTTTCCTAAACAAATGTTTTGTGACACCAAAAGTTTGCAGGTATATTTTCCTCACCTCTTTTACTACCTAAATTTTGACATACCTAGACACAAAGGTTGTGTAAGAAAAAAAAAAGTATTAACTTAAAAGAATATTCAAAATGGGTAAGGAGAACAAACAAACCAAAAAAAAAGGATTATATTAAATCAAGTGTATGAAACCTAGAACCGGTAAGGAATACAATGCAATGTCTAAAATCCCAAAGGTACAGAAGCCTTTGTATAATAATGAATAATTTCTTAATTTTATCTCCAAAATATAATTCACACTTGCATTAAATCAACACTCTCCACAGATAGTCTAAAAAACAGTATAATTTTGACCTACCCTAAATAGAGAGATTAACAGATAGGCACATGCATAGTGAAGTGCTTGTGAAAATGCTCGTATGCCTTGCCGGTTAACATTTGTGTGTTAAAATACACATAGTTAAGACAAAGGTACAACTTAATGCAAGGAATAAATACAGCATAGGTGAAAACCAGTACCTTCCTTAGCTATCTGCTATAATCGACTACACACCTCATGTTAGAATATATGTTAAAATGCAAAGATGGTTATACTTCAACAGCTAACATCATCATTACTTTTATATCTTGGCTTTGCTAGATCATTGCTTTAAATGAGCATCACAAAACCAATGGAGCTTTAGTCTCTACATTACATTTTCTTCATAATCATTTTCAATTTATTTTTTTCTTGCATGTCATCATTTTAATGTAAATCTTTCTTTTTCTTTTCAATAAAATGAAATGATTAAGTAATCCTGCTTTTTGCATGATTAAAGATGACGGATAAGCTTGGGTGGATAAAAATCAAGGCTCCTAACAGAATCTGTGCACCTCGCATGTCAGAATTCTTCCAGCTTGTTCAATGCTAATGACAGGAAAAATTAGCATGTCTGTGAGTTGCCTAAAAAGAATAACAAGCTACCTTTAAGGACCTAACCATATCTCTACACTAAATTTTAAACAGTATTTTTCATAATTTTCTGTAATAAGCCCTGATGAATTGTTTTGAAACAGATTAATAGAAAAATCTTTGTTTAGAGCAATAATAAATGTTCATTAACTCTATTAGTGACTACTACTGTGCTGTTTAATCACCACCTTTGTATCATCAGATATAACACATTTAGAAAATAAAATACAAGGAATACAAGGACTGCTGAATATAGTACAAACCTGATGAAAAACAATGACATATTTTTATTAGCCAGTCAGATATGACTCAGTTTTAAAAGAAAAAACCTCCAAACTACTGATTTTTACCAGTCTCTCTTTCCTTTCAAGAGCCCTATGCAATATGTGTTCATCCCTTTCTGACTGAGACAAGAAAACTAGAAAGGGGATATTACAATACAGCACATACATACTGCCATCGCCTCTAGACATATGACCCAAAATGATGCTAAGAAGTCTCTCTCTGACCTCCTGCTAACCAGCCTCTTGTGATTAATTCAGCATGTCCTTGAAAGTATCTGCTAGAGATCCTTGTTTTTTTAATTTAAGAGTTTCTGAAGCCCACCTATAGTTTCACCAATGGATTTTTATTTATTTACTTTTTTTTTTTTATATCAGAGGAAAAGCATTAATCTATGAGCAGAGGTCTGCAGCAACAGAAAAGCACCACCTGCCTAAGCATTCGCCAAATAGGACCATAAATACCACAACATTTCCTGACCTAAGTTTCGTAGACATCTGTATCATGGTAACACTGCATTTCCCTTCTTTGACAGATGAAATTACTATTCTTTGATTTTTTTTCCCCCTCTCTCTCTCTTTTTTTCTGATTATGTTCTGGATGGCAAAATTTGGGCCACAAAATGCTAATTTCTAACCTAACACCATGACAGCAATCACAGCCATCACAAGGATGGAATAAAGAGAGCAATCTAACATCCAGGGATATGAATTTCTGATCAGTGGCTGGCAGACTGCCGTGAAAGCTTACAGTAATCCCATTGGACAGCTAGGGTTGATGAAGCCTGGGAACAGGCAGCCACAATGTAGGTAGTTCACAATTGCAAGCATTTGTCCATAATTTAAAGCTATATGAGAAGTGGAGAGTATTCATCTGAACAACAAGCTGTAATTTAACTAGAGTAACATTTACACAGTTTTTAACCCATTAAGTCCACCTCTTCTTACACTGACATTCCCTCTGTTTAATGCCCATTGTAAACAAAAATCCTGCACATTAAATGAACGTATATTTTTAGCATTTGCAGAGCTAATTGCAAGATTAACTCTGATTAAATATTTGGCGGAAAATATTTATTCTTAAATCTAAAGTCCTGACCATGTAAAACCTTACTGAAGCGAGTGGTCCCCCTGAAGTCAAGGGGGCCAGTCCTGCCACCCTGGCTCGCACTGAGTAAAATCTAATTTATAGACGATCATGCGATTAAGGTCCTTTTCAAAGCGATAATGCCTCAATCATCCAGTGACGTTACCACCAGATGAAAACTAGCCCCTGCTGAAGTCGAGAGGCTCTGCAAATGGCAGATACTAACACAGGCTTTGAGCTCTGCCAGACGAAAGGGTTTCTCTATTGGGCTTTAAAACTGTAGCCTGAATTGTAAAATGTTGCCTCGTGCTCAAAAGCCTCGAAACGCATCTTTTGACACGACCCAAGTATGTTCCTCCCTCTCCCAAATTCAGCCGTCATTAATTGTCATTCTTCTATTTTGACACAAAGCCTTTGCTGTGTGCGTAGCGCTGCTGCCAGGATTTACAAGGCCCAGACACGATGCCGAAGCTGCTCCCGGTGTAGACGTGTCTACCCAGACACAGGACTGCCGTGACAACTAATGACACATAAAAGTGGGCAGGTGAAACTGCCACCGCTGCACACAGAGCACAGCGCAACCACGAGAAAAGATTATCAGAGAAATGATAGAAATACACGAGACGCGCACTTGCAAACCTTTTCTGATTTCCTAAGGAAACTCTGCAGCAAAAGAGAAAGAGATTCACAGCTGCAGTGCCCCCAGTAGCCATGGAAGGAGGGAAGCCAGACCCTCCTGCGGGCACAGAGAGTTGTGCCAATGACTGAAATGGGGCAAGTTTCCAGAAACATTTCACACTTGTAAATTACTATTAATATACACAGAAATAATAAAATCCCAAACGGGCTAAGAAAATGCCAAGCGCAACTGAAAATGTTAATGCACAAAGAGCAACAAGCCCAGGATCTGTTGATGAAGCTCAGAGAAAAAGTTATATTCCTTTTGTTTGTTTGTTAAAGAGAGATGCTCCTTCAAGTTTAGTGTAATACAATGATGGGCCAGTTCCGTGTGCCTTGCAGCACTCTGAAAAAGGGGAAAACATCATTACAGTGATGTGGATGTTGTGGAGCGACTGTGGTGGGTTTAGACACAGAACTAACTTTTTAAGAGTTTCATCTGTTTTGGAGATTCTACTGATTTGTGAGCTGGTTCTAAAAGGAAAAAGGGGAGGAGAAGTGGGGAAATTACTACCGTAACCACCTGCAAATATTTACGGCCCAAACACAATAACTGCAGAGTGAGCTGGGTTTTGTTCTTTTCTTTGTTCTTTCTTTTGTTCTTCCCTCAGTCCTTTCTCCTGCTCTCCCCCTCCTTCCTCCTTCCCTACTAGTTTCCTCTTCATAGCCTCTTCGGTGTGTTTTCCTTCCAAATTAATTTTTCACTCTCATTTGTAAATACTGATTCTCCCTCCATCTGTTCCTTTCTTTGCAATCTTTAAATACATTCCCTCCTTTCTTATTCCAACTCTTTTTCTTTTTTTTAAGCTCTCCTCAGCCTTCCTTGTGACCTTTTTCTTTCCTCATTCTTTCATGATCGTAGGCATGAGGGAAAGGCATGAGGGAAAGGCATAGCTATAGACACTAAGTCCAAGAGTGGACTGCTAAGAGTGGACTCAAAGAATGGTTCAGAGGTTTCTTTTTTCTCCAAGCTGCTTATCAGTTCCTGAAAGAGCATTTCCATTTTATGTTATCTGCATAATAGATCTCTCTCGAGAGAGAGAGTTTTAGATCTCTCTAGGTGCAGTTCACCTGCTTTGGGGCATGGCTTCACAAGCTCCTTCCCAATCCCATTGTGACTGGAGGATGTATCTATTAGCTGTTTAAGGAGGAAAAACCCGGACATTTGTTGGAACAGCTTCCACAGTGTAACTACAAGTAGATCCCCAAGTAGCTTGACTATCATCAAATAGCATAGGCAATTTATCACAAAAATGCTTGTATATGCATACCTGATGACAATGAATATTTAATAATTGCAAGAATAACAAATATGCACATACAGACACACACATATATGCCTAAAAATCTGAATTACACCATGCAAAAAAAATGTTACGATAAAGTTAGGAATCCCAAAGCCAACATATTGTCCCTGGTATCAACCCAATGGAGCCACTAGCACAGAGGACTCAGGTATGTTTCTGCACGGACACAAGAAAAAAGAGAAAAGCAGATAAAGGCTCAGACACTTCAGCAACAATATCCAGCAGCGATACCTATTTTCTTTGAAACTTTCAGTAAGTCTTAAAATCTTAGTTCTCTCTCTCTGTTAAATGAGGAAGATAATACCCTTTCTCCATTCCTCACAGCTATGTTGTCAGCCAAGATTCATTCACACTTGTGTAATGTGGTGATGGAAGAAATACAAATGTTTAGATAAATACATACAGAAGAGACTGCTAGACACACATGTAAAATGTCATCCCCCAAAACAATCTGCATGGCTAGCTTTTGGAATTAGTGAGTGGGGACAAGTGGGGTTGAATGGCTGTTTGAACCCAACCTGAATCACAGGGGTTGTTATTGGCAACCACTGTAACATATGTCTGCTATTAACCTTCTAAATGTCTACAAATCTGAAGAAAGTGTAACATTTGAAGTCCACGCTTGTCCATCAATTACCCAAAGTCGTAACATGAAAAGCAAGTTTTGATCTGATACTTTTCTATTTTTCACCATATTTTTCTATGATTCCAACTCTAAAGAATTCTGTAAAAGTACATATGCAGAATCAGAAATTTAAAAAAAAAGCCATTTCAGAAACAACCAAGCAAGAATATTTAAGTTCCTTGCCATATTTTGCGTTCTCCTATCACTCCATTAAAGGTAAATTTTCTACATGTTAACAAACAGCTGCTTCTTCAAAACATTGCCATGAAATAGGGAAGGTAAAAATCAAATAAAAGTTGCTTGCCTCAGATTACACAACCTTTCTTCTAGCCTGATGGCAGATCAATTCATTGGGTAAAAAAATCAGTTTAATAGCATTCCTTTTAATCAGGATTTCAGATTATCATACAATCTTCAGGCACATAATGAGATGTTCATTTTGTCTATTTTATTGGAAGAACCACTGCCACAATCTTTTCTGTCTTTCACAACTTCCATTTTCAGTGCTGATATTGTAGTTTGCTTCTGATTATTTTAAGCCTGACAAGATTTCTAGCAAACATTACCAAAAGGCAGAAATGCAAGAACTAAAGAATTGTGAACACTCTCGATGCAACTCCCAGACAGCTTCAGTGTATACAGTCAGACTGAAATGAACAGTGTACACTGAGTCATGCCCACAGTGACTTCCAACATATATTTCTAAGTACAAAATGATCAATTTCTCTAAGTACACATTTTAGCCTCTTTCCCATATAGGAAGTTTAACTCTTTCACGTGTGTTTTTGGTCTGCAATTCAAATGCCACAGCTGCAAACCTTTTTGTCAAAAGCATACTTCTTTAATAAACACAGAATAAATAGAGAGTTGAATTACCAAATAAATGTATACGAGGATACATGACTGCATGTATCCTCATGATGTATGTACACATAATGTACACATATCCTTATGATGTATGTACACATAACGAGGAAAAAAATCACCTATACACCCACAACATGAACCCAATTTTTATGATGTCCCACACTGCTTTCAAATGCTTCTTGTTGTCGAAGAACCCCTGAAGAGCAATATATATACATCTTTTTTAAATATTCATTAAACCAATAGTTTCTTTACATTACTTGTATTTCTTTTAAATTGATATCTGACTTGTGAATTCACATCATAATTTAATGCAAATTTAGCTCTCCATAAGTGACACCCTTACATGTTCATAAAGCCCTACAAACCACAAACATCACTCAGAGAAAGAGAGACAGAGAAGAGGAAGCAAGAGGTTTAAACACTCCTTAAGAACTGAACATTTCATTGCACAACAGAAAATTTGCCGAAGCCCCTGCTAAACCTGAAATGTTGAATCCTTGTGCAGCATGTTTTATATTTTAGTTCTTCAAACTACGGTCAACAAATCTACATAGAAAATTCTGTTATGAACTGTACGAATATGCAATATCCCACAATCTTACCACCTGTTTTCTCCTTCTGTGCCATTTCTCTGACATCTGGGAAAGTAACATAAGGCTGATAATATTAGCAGAATCAGTTGCATAATTATGCAGTTATCACCCACGTTAGGAAAACACATTTTGTTCCTATTCTAGGTCAAGTCATTATGAAAATTTGTACGCATGACTAGCAGAATAATTTGTAGAATGTTGTTTGCCTTGACATTTTGCTATCGTAATACCTCTAAAAGCAAGGGTGTTTAAGCCTGTTAAAATCCACAATTACATTTCAACTCCTGGGTGTCACCGGACAGGTCATGAGAAGCAGACAAGTGAGTGGGGAGTTTGTATTTCAACACTCGCAAAGGAAGTGTTCCTGAAGCTTTTGTCTCCTTGGTAGGTGTTCAAATGACCTTTCAACAGTGGATTGGCACAAAGCAATGGTCAATAACAGCCATTTGCTGTAGAGAAGTCTTCCACTCTCACCATGGTTTCCAGAGCTGAGAGTCCCTTAAAAGTAATTTTCAGCAAACGTGACAAAATCAGGAATTGGATGTAAATACTCTTTGTCCACTATGTTAAATCCTTGCGAGAGATTCCACAGCTCTACTTTACAGCTGAGACATGCTGGAGGGTAGGGATGCCATCCAGAGGGACCTTAACAGGCTTGAGAGGTAAGCCCATGCGAACCTCATGAAGTACAACAAGCCCAAGTGCAAGGTCCTGCACGTGGTTGGGGCAATCCCAAGCACAAGTACAGGTTGGGCAGCGAATGGATTGAGGGCAGCCCTGAGGAGAAGGACTTGAGGGTGTTGGTTGATGAGAAGCTCAGCATGACCCGGCAATGTGGGCTTGCAGCCCAGAAAGCCAACCGTGTCCAACCTGCATAAAAAGAAGTGTGACCAGCAGGTCAAAAGAGGTGATTCTCCCCCTCTACTCTGCTCTGGTGAGACCCCACCTGGAGTACTGCATTCAGCTCTGAGGCCCCCAACATAAGAAGGACATAGACCTGTTGGAGTGCGTCCAGAGGAGAGCCACAAAGATGATCAGAGGGCTGGAGCACCTCTCCTATGAATAAAGGCTGAGAGAATTGGCGTTGTTCAGCCTGGAGAAGAGAAGGCTCAGGGGAGACCTTATAGCAGCCTTCCAGTACCTGAAGGGGGCCTCCAAGAAAGCTGGAGAGGGACTTTTTACAAGGGCCTGTAATGAGAGGACAAGGGGTAATGGCTTTGAACTGAAAGAGGGTAGATTTAGATTAGATATAGGGAAGAAATTCTTCACTATGAGTGTGGTGAGGTGCTGGAACAGGTTGCCCAGAGAAGTTGTAGATGCCCCAACCCTGGAAGTGTTCAAGGACAGGTTGGATGGGGCTTTGAGCAACCTCATCTAGTGGAAGGTGTCCCCGCCCATGGCAGGGGAGTTGGAACTGGATGATCTTTAAGGTCCCTTCCAACCCAAACTGTTCTATGATTCTATGGATATCCTGGCTTCTACTTTAAGCTTAAATAAGCACCGTGAAAATGCACATGTTTTACACTATTAAATGGTATCTAGAATGTTATTGTACATTATTATAAACAAGATACAGGAATGTCACAGTTGACTAAATTCCTATCAATTATGAACTTAATTTTTACACACATTTAATACTTATCTCATTTCAGGCTTTTCTATACTAAGAAATTTTCTTTTAAAGAAAAATGGTTTATACAGTTCACTTCCTGCCATAATCAAGGTCTTTCTAACCTGATATCTGAAGGTTATGCTTCAGTGAATAATTCAGTAGGTTAGTGAAACTGTGGCAGCAAAGAAAGTGCTAATCTTAGATGGAAGCTGTGAGGGATATTAAGAAACAATTGCAAAAAGTGACATATTTAATAGAGAAAGATTACTCTGTGCTACATCTATTTAATTTGAATTGAATAAATTTTGCCAGTATTTTATGAGATGCAGTCTGCAAATTATGTGAAACTTCATAGTGTCACTGAAGTCTAGAGGAAAGAATAAAGGTTTTTTCCCCCCCCAACCATTTTATGAGTATTGTGATTTTTGAGGACTTCTCACTCTTTCAAAAGAAATTTCAAAGGAACTGAAGAATCATTCACTGCAGGACTTTATTAATTTGAATTAAGAAAGACGAAAGGCTAGTAAAAGGTGATAGTATTGAAAGATAAATAACAAGAGGCAATAGGAGGATCTTGTGTAATGAGACTTCTTGAAATAACTGAATTCCTTCTGGACTGTGACTGAGTGAGGCCGGATATGTTCTCAATCTTTCAGGGAAAATTTAGTTGATCTAGCTGAGACAAGTCTGAAAGTATGAGTAAATGCAAGTGTGAAAAATGATAGGGGGCAGGTTTTGCCCTTAATCACTAAACAGATCCTTAATGCAAACCCAGTCCTGACAAAAATAATTTAAGTCTATGTTCATATGATACCTTGTATGAGTAAGTGGAATAGGAATATGATGCTACTACTAAAAATATTAACCTCATCCTATGTTGTTGTAAAGATAGAGATTATTAAAAAAACCCTACTCTTTTGTCTCCTCCAAACAAACATTTATACTTTTTTCCTTTATATTACTGATTTTGTTCTATAATCTACCAGACTGTTAACAAATTATACAACAGGGGTATCCTCTTAACATATTCTTTGGAAAAAATAGAATAATTTGCAACATCTGGTAAAAGATAACCAAAGACTTAATTACATAGTAAACCTTTTAAGCTTTTAAGAAGAGCAGAAAATATAATTATTCCTGCACACCAAGAAACACCTTGAGAAGATAAAAAGATTCAAAGTGCTGTGAAAAAAAAAGCATATGAAGCTATGTATTACTGCAGCTTATAAATTCAATTATATATTGGGTTTATATTTTACTAATTATGGTATAAAAAGTAGAAACCTTGCTTAAAATTTTGTTCAGAAAACTCCCTTTCCAGGAATTTTGAACTTTGCCCCTGCACCACCACCACCCCACCCCAAGTTATTCTGCTGCTCAATGCAAATAGCCTGAAAGCTATAGATTTATTATGTTTTTTTTTTTAATTTGAGGATGATAACTTTTATTTTTAAAGTACTTACACTATTTTATTTTTAAGAGGATGATAGACAGACATAAAATAACTCTTGAATACTTTGGGAAGGTGCCAACCACAGAAACTAACTATACATTTTGAAGTGAAATTTTGCAAGCTGTTGGTCCTGAATGTGAATTGTTTCATATTTTCTTTCTCTCTGAGTGGTCACATTATTCAAAACTGAGAGGAGACAATAACTCCTTCCCCCACACCCCTCTCCCCTCCAAGTGCAAGAATGGTAAAACCATTAGAAGTCCATACTACGGGCAAAATTGTTCTCTCTGATCTGCACAGTGGATCCAATATTCCCAAAGGGAATTTTGTGCTATGTGAATAAAAAGACAAGTTTCACTAATATTATGAAACACAATAATTTTACTATGCATTCACTGGTACTGTTAACACTATAATTTCTACTTTACCCATTCATAATCCCCTTTGTCTGCTCCAAACAGACAGAAAGGAAAAAAACACAGATCTATTGTGCACTTCAGAGAAAAAAAAATTCTCTTGTATGCATGATTAACCTTATACTGAACAAATTCATATATGAGCAGGAATGGAAATAAGATACGGAGCATTTCACCTCTGCTATAGGTTACCAGATCAAGTCTGGTTCAGGTCACTGGTAACCTAAAGATATTACAGCCTAATGGCTGGTTTGTGACCCACATGAAATGATCTGGAATTACTTAAATTCATGAAACACATTTCTGTATCACAAAAAAACCCACAAAACCCACACAGGACAAGCAACCTTCCTGGTAACTTTAACAGCAAACAGTAACTGTTGAATTGTAGTAGAGATCGGACTATCTTTTCACTTCAAATGGTGGTCATATGAGAAAGCTGCAGCAAGAAATCAGTTGAAGTGTAGGAAAGACAGAGAAAGAGGCAGAGAGGGGATGCTGTGTTTGTCTATGTATCGTCTGATATGTGTACAAAGAGAAGACTTCAGTCTCAAGGCCTGTCAGTTCAGCACCTTTCAGAAGTACAAAATGTCATGTACTACATACTGATGAAATAAAAGACAAAGGTGTCAAAGGAACCATTACACTATATTCTAGCAATGATCAGAGGATCAACATCTTCCCTTCTAGATTGACACTATGTTAAACTATGCCAGCATATTTGGCCTGAACCTCTTCTTACCTGCCCCAGTTTTATACCATGGGTGGAACTTAATTTATCACAATAGCCTCACACTCTGTCAAGCAGAAGAGAAATGAAATACATATGTATTTCTCTTCTAGGTTATCTTTTGGCTATTTTTCAATAGACAATATGGCTGCACATATTCACATGTATTAGGAAGCTTACTGTTTCTTCTGTTACCAAAAATAAAGGATGTATTTTTACTCACCGTATGGATGCAGTGAGTAATCACAGTAGGTAGAATAACACCTTGCACTGAGAGGGCTGCTTATAGCTGGGAAAGCAATGTGTGAAAATACCACCGTTTCAACTTTGCATCACCCTGCATATTTGGATCACAATATATTTCTTGCATCAACAGACTCTTCTGTAAGTACAGATAATTATGCAAGAGCTCTGCATCTCAGCTATCATGAATTGTGATGGCCTCAGAGATACCAGAATGTATTATCCTCTGGTATATTCCACCCACACCAGCTAATACATGTTGAGAATTCTCTGAAAGACCAAACATTTGCTTCTAGCAGTGCTTCTGACCTGAAATGTCAGAAATGACTGGACATGACTTTCCAAACTGATATTCCCATTAAAAACCTCTGGTTTGATTACTTAACTTGAATAAACAGTACAGAAGGAAGAATCTCTTTTTTTTTTTTGGCCATTACAGTGGCCTTTACAACCATAACTGCTGCAGCAGCAGTGTCCATTTGTCGAGTTAGGTTACCACATCCAGTCAAAATTAGATTAAATGGCTCTAAAAAGTTTAGATACTTGCTTTCCTCACAAATGTTTTTACTAGTTCACAACCCTGCAACAGCTTTGATTATTCAACGAATGTAGGCTAATTGCCTACAGGTCTCCCTGTATTACACCACTTACATAAATACAGTTACTAGTCTTCAAAGAGTAGCGAGTTAGCTTTTACAGGACCTAAAGTGAAATAATATGTAGCTTACTCTTTCCCAGACGCACCTTTTTCCTGGCAGGAGATTTCCCCAATCCATTCCAGAAGCACAGCTATAATGCACAGCTATAATGATGGTCGACTGCTGCGTGGAGCCTCCTGCTGCTGACCAGCATGTGTTCCTGGTGGAACAGCAGCTTCCCACCCTCACAAGGGGTTACTACTCTTAGGCTCATGTCTTAAGAAAGACACCCTACAAGATTGTTCAATTTTAATTACATCATGCAATGCAAATCTTATAACAATGATTATTTGGACAGATGCTATTCCAAAGGCTCTGTAGCACAAATGGCAGCCTGAAAAAAAAAAAAAAAAAAAAAAAAGAGAAAGAGAGAAAGAGAAAAAGAAAGAAAGAAAGAAAAGGAAAGAAAGAAAAGAAGAAAGAAAGAAAAGAAGAAAGAAAGAAAGAAAGAATAAAAAAGTTATGTTACAGCTAATCTCTTCCTACTGTGTTCACCATCATTACACACAGTAGGAATGTCTTGCCATTCCTACCATATTGCCTCACCATGAGGTATACCTCACGGATAACTTTTCACCTTTTATTATGTTTGCATACAGAACATACCTACTTCTTTATCTAAAATTAGTATTCAAAATCAACATGCATTGTGGAATGAGTGCACAGTACCAGTGACAGTCACATCTGAAACCGCTCACATGGCCTACCCTAGTCTTGTTAGTAATTTACTTAGTTACACCATGAGAGTCTCAGTTTCACAGATTTCTTTGTGACTGATCATTTTTGTGGGGGCTCAGGTAGCTTTTCCGAAATTTTTCTCCCATTTTCTGCAGTTCTTTCAGCCATTATCCTGCAGGCAAAAGGTTCTAAAACCCACTTTCTTTTTCTTAAGCTTACAGGACAGTTTAAAGGAAAAGAAGAAAAGGACAGAGACAGGCACTTTTCTGTTGATAAAATGTCATTTCAGAAGTCCTTCTGTGCTTCCTACTTTAGTCTGACCTACAGCAGTTCAGCAACTTTGCCTGAAGTTTAAAAAAAAGTCTAGAAAGAAACATGGATGTTGAAAAGGATCATTCTGCATTCTTAGAGCTGATCAGCAAAAAAATTGGTGTTAAATTCCAATTGTTGTTGTTGTCATGCATGGAGAGATGCAGTCACAGTAACACTTCAGAAGAAAAATGCCTAAGTAGAAACATAACGCTGTAGGATTTCTAGACCAAAGGTGCTCAGGTGTATTTATATTCTCACCTATTAATTAAGAAATAAATGTTCAAGGCTTGCCACTCAAACAAGGACTTACAAAGAATCTCTTGCATGCTCTAGCAATGCCGAGCAATGTTGGGGGTGGGGCACAATTTGGTACGTCCATCAGATGGATGTACATTAGACAAGTATTTCCAAATAATCTCACAAGTTTTAGCAATCACAAGTAGGTAGGAAGCCATCTGATTAAGAAGTGTATTTACTCCATCATAAAATCCACCTGTGTAAAAAGATGACAGCCACTTCATCAACCAAACATCATTTTTCCCCAGTCTCGCTCCACACCTCTCTGCATTCTTAAGACATAACAAAGTCTAAAGTAGCCAAAAACTTTGGCTTGTGCAATGAATATCAGTCTTTAACTACCTCAGACCGACACCGTGCTGTATTGCAGGCTGGAGACACCTGCCAATACCCCTTCAGCACTCATGCACACTAGTATTACCTTCACACCCATTAGTCTTACCTAAAAGGTGCTACTGGTTCGTCAACCCCTTGGTTCTTGATGCTAAAGTGCAAAAAAGAGGCAATCCCTGGTATAGAAGAACCTTTGATAGCTGACTAAGATTCTTGAAAGAGGTCACAGGATTTAAATCCTTTTTCCAATTATGTGCCAAAAATCACCCAGACTCTTTTGGGAATGTCAGATTACCAGTCTCATGCTGGATCCAGCATCAAAAGAGGAATAATTTGATTTACACAGGGTCTAAACTACAGAAGATTTTATTAGTCAGAAGCACATCTCACATTTAATCAAGAAACAAACGGGAAGCCAGTGCAATCTCTGGGGAACAGATATCAATGCTGCTCCCACTAACCAGGTACGTTACTACTTGCTGAACTTTGAGACACCTTTAGGGGCTCATTGCAGCCAAGCAAAACAGAGGTAGCAAAGGTTTAGATAGTGCCAAGAGATCTTGCATCTGAACGAAGATTTTGCCACAGCTTTGCCTAATAGGGGAAGGAAAGGACATGCTTGGCCAGTTCAAGTATCCCGCCCTCCACAAAGAGCCAGGATCTAAAAGGACATCCGTTGTTGTGAATCTGAGTAACAAAACACAGGCACTTCCATTCAAATAACGGTGGCCCTGAATCTGCAGACAGTGAACCCTAAGGGCAAGCACACTTGTACATTTGCCACACCTGACTTTTAATTTTTTTTCCCCTCTATCTTTCAGTGTTTAGTGGTATCCACCATTGGGGGTCTTGACCCTTTAAAAAGAGGGCGTGATAACCAGATGCTAAAGATTGGTACAAGGGTGTTGAGCTCCCACTTCAATAAGCTGACCAAGAAGAAAACAAACAGAAGAGGAGCTTTCTGAAAGCTAAGCACTGTCCTGTCTCTCAATTTTGGGTACTGAACACTGAACCCACTAAGCTTTACAGCTTTAGAAAACAATCAAATCCTTAATTTCCACCTGTCTCTGAATAATGTATTAGCATTGTGTACATACTCGGCATTGCTCTGTGCTTTACCACTTCATTCATGAGAATAACAACTGTGAAGACATAGCCTTTTCTTTCTGCCTACAAACGCAGAAGTACACACACAGGCATACATATAAACAAATAAGCGCATGTATACAGCCACATAAAAATTCACAGTAAGGCTCACAATCAAACAGAAAATTTGCAAATGCTTTAAACGTAACATGCAGGCTAACTAGACATACAACAAAAGATTTCTGAACCTTTATCAAATACAAATTAACAGGAATACATTTGAATTGTTAAGACGAACATTGCCTTTCAAATAGGTTAGTAACTATTTCCTCCTTAGCATAAAGACGGGAAAAATATTGTTGCAGCTCCACCTAGTGGAAAATGGGGAAAAATACAGCGACGAAACACAGTCCCGAGGGGCCGCGCCCCCTCGGGGAACGAGTAGCCGACCGCAAGCGGGGGCAGCGGGGCGGCCCCGGTCCGGCCCCGGCGGGCGGCAGCACCGGCCCCCGCCACCGGCGGAGCTGCAGCCCTCAGCGCCATGCACCAGCCCCGCCTGCTGCTCTCGCTTGCGAGATGCGTGGACCGGTCTTTTTCCACCGTACAAAATGCTCTATTTTGGAGATCAAAGATGAGGGGTTATTTGGTTTTATTTATTTCTCAGGTGAGGCAGCTTTGTCAGAAAACAGCACCCTTTAACGCTGGCAGGGTCATCCATCAAAACAAAAGATAAAGCTGCCAGAATTATATAATCAAAAGGAGTCTGAATTTTCATATACGTTCAGAATTTTCCTATGACCTCTGCCAAATTAAAGGGCTTTACTGTGTGCGCATTTTACTGCAGTATTAATTTGTGCTTCTCTAATACGTTTAATTGCTTCAAAGTTCTTTCCAAATATTAATGTGGCAGAATTGTACATGTAGCTAGACATGAGTGAATCCAGGGGATGGTTACTGAAATCTCTCTGTGCCTCAGTTTCTTTGCGTGATATTTCCAAGTTGACAAAATATGAGAATCATGATGGCATGCAAATGCATCACCTCTTCACTGAGGTAAGAAGCAGACACTGAAGGTAAGAACTGTAGAAGAACTGTATGCAGGAAAAAACAGAACAAAACAAAACCCCCAAACCCTTTCAATGTGTATAGGTGTTACACTCTATAGCAGTCATCTTTTCTGAAAGACAGTGAATGCCATGGGATGTTCTCAGCTGAAACCCTTGATTTATTTCATTTTTATTATTCAGTTTTCAAACATTTTCTTACTGTTTCTGTCACGAGCAGTCTGTGTTTCATTGTGGCCCATTAAAAGGAACCATCTTTGTAAAAGTCAGAGCATTCTGTTAAGGCCTACTGTGTAAGCAACATCTTTTGCTTCTGTCTTTTTACGAAGTTGCTCCACTAGTTTCTCTGCTCCACATGTGACAGCCAGAATTGACCTTACATTTTGCAGGGCTCTAAACCGCTGGCACTAAAGACCAGGGCTTGAATAGCCAATGCTCCAGCCCTGCTGCCAGAGGGGCAATCTGACACTGAGCTGTTTCCTCCTGCTAGAGGAGGCGATATAAAAGAGAGACCTGCAAACAGAAGAGATATTAATGGACAACAGACTGCAGATGAGTAGGGCTATACTGCTTTTGCTTAAGTATAGCATATCTACAGATTAACTTTAATTTAAAGCAGCAGTACAAATAATTCCATCATACAAATAATTTCATTCATTCCAAAATATGTAGTATGCATTCTGTACAGTAAAGAGAATAATTGCAATTTTGTGCACATTCTTACAAAAATGCTTGGTACTGTATAGGGTAAAAATGAAAAGAAAAAAACCTTACTGCATGTGGTTTAAATAGTGAAAATATTTAGTTGAAACTTTCAAGTATTCCAGCTAATGGGACAGTTCACAGACTTTAATTCACTATATGAATACATATTTGCAGAACTGACTCCACAAAAGCAACAGAGAGAAGGGATCCATCCACCAGAATTATTTACTTCAATATTTGTATCTATTCTAGTTTGTTTCTCCTGAGAATGTAAATATTTTTTTCCCAAAGAAGAAACCTGAAAGGTGCATAATGATTTCACTAAATTTACGTTAACTATACAGGGGTAAATTAAGCAGAAAACATAAAGGCCAAACACTGTACACAGTAATTAAGCTCAATATTACAGGGCTGTACCATAATAATTACAGCCAGCATTGCATGCACACTCTGATAATTCACTTAAATTGCCTTCAGAACATGCCAAGAAAATCTCCTTTAACCAGACGGCAAAAAAGATTAAAAAAAAAGAAAAGATAGAAAGAAAGAAAAGCAAATTTGTACTTTTCATTTGAAAACTATCATTTTTCCTTTCCCTATCTTGTCTCTTCTGGAAAGAAAAGCCCTAAATATAAATAGAGCATTTGCTGTTGTCTTTCTACTAAAGCTTTTAAATTTAAGGAATAATAGATGCCTGTCTAGACAACCCTAAAATTGTTTTAGTTACTGATGTATGGATGACTGATAAATGTCATCTTTTCTGCCTGCAGTGCATTTTGCATCCAGTCTAGTGACATTTGTCTATAGCTGACCTGAGTCTGCATTTTTCATTTGCATTAAGCATTTAAATTTTACAACTCTGGAGCTTCAGGATTCACTGTTTACCAGAAAATACAATACCATTCCCTCCTCCCCCCTACACCCCAAAGGAGAGATGCTTTCTTTGCTTGTCACATGGCCATTTTTAATTAAACCAGCAGGGAAGATTCTAATCAGACAAAGGCAATGGAATTTGCTTCATACTTTTCCAAGTGAAATAATTATTAATTCCCTAGTTTCACATTTCTCATACAGATAAAATGAAATATGTACCATGGGCAGTGAAAGGAGGTTTTTATTTAAATATGGACAGTTTTTTTTAAAACAATGCAAAAAACATTTAAGTATTTCATGGTAAATGACAAATACATAGAGATGTAAGAAATTAATAGGTTTACCACTTGCTTTTAAAATACGCTTTATGCTGTTAACACCTTTAGTCATGTGATTGCAAGATGGTAGAATTACCTCATATAGAGATTTCCATTGCAAAACGGATCACTGTATTTTTACACACTTCTACTGAGAAATGTTTGTTGCTGCCTACTTTGTAATACAGATGGTTCCAATATTTTACTGTGTGTGAACCATATTCTCCAAGCCACCATTGCTCAAGCAAGGCATCATTTTTGCAATACGTCACCTCAGAGGATTGAACTCAATCAAAAGCCTTTGCAACCGATAAGCAGTCCCCCTGATTTCGAGCGTGGCTTGTTTCGTAAAGACCATGCAAATCTGGGATTGCAGCAAGCTTTTGCTGTTCACAGTTATTGCAGGCTTTTAAGCTTTGGGCTTCTTAAAAAGTCACCAGAAAATAGTTGCACAGAAATTATTGTTTTCTATTAACATTTTTTGTGACAAAACTAGAACCCTTTTCATTGTAAACATTCAATATCAATTTTTCATTGCAGATTTTTCCTACCAGTACTTTCACAAATGTTACCAAGCTAAAAGCTGGAGAAATTGCTTTGCTTTTTTGTTGAACTAACAAGAGAATGGCTTGGGTGGAAGTAACGGAGACCTAAAGCACATGTCCAACTTTACATACATGAATAGTGCCATTGAAGCCAATGGATTTGCATACTTCCCATGAAGGGTGCACATAAGTAGTCCACAATAGACTTTTTGTTCCACTAATAAAGCTACATCAGGGTATCTGCCCTACTGCAAAACCCTTGGGCAAACATTTTGCCCCACTGACTGGCACCAGCACAGTTCCTCACAGCTTTGGGAAAGTCTTACTCCTATATACCATTTTCTTCGACGGAATTATGAAAAGGTTTCTCTTCAGTCTAAGCCTATTAGGACTGTTCAGCTGATACAAGGAAAGGCAACTATTTCTCCTATGCCTTTCCTACCTTTGGCAGAAGTGCATCAATGTAAGACAGAAGCAGGGGCTTATACAAGCACCTGTGTTAGCCGAATCTCACCCTACCTGGTAGGAGACTCTCTGTAGTTCCCTTGGTCTAGGCAAATTTTCTCTTGGCAGTTTTTTGTTAAGCTGTAAGTCATTTGCTTTCCATTTGACAGAGCTGGCTTTAATATTTTCCCCTCTCCAGCACCAACCAGCACAGAAAACCATCAGCCATCAAGCACCCCCAGCAGTCACAGCGACAGTGGGAAGAAAGAGTTTGCAGCATGTATTTTTCTACTAACCACTGCTGCTAAAAATACAGCTCGATCCTAGCAAACAGAGCAAAGTAGAAATGATTGCTGTACATTTTTAACAAGCATAGAGGGTACAGTTTTAAAATGGGACTTTTCACGAGGTCTAGTCAAATAATCTCACCCTCCAAAAAAAGTTATTTTGAAATAGTATCAAGAAAACATATGCTCTGAGCTCAGAGGAAGTTGTAGCAAAAGGAAAACAGAAAACAGTTAACCTCCACCTTGTATATAAATCAGTGCAACAGATGTAAAACTAAGTGTAAACTACTGACCCAGAATACCAGCGCTGCACCTTTGTTTTCTCTCCTCTCCAATAGACTCCATCCTGTGATTTTTGCTCACAAAGCACAGAAGACAGAGTAGTTTTGTTCTTTTGTAGGATTCACTGAGAGAAACATTTCTGCCTTGTCTTCTAATGCATCTCCTTTCCTCAGGAGAGGTGAGGAAAGGTGTCATCATAAGACCACATCCAGTATTCAGGCAATCTAAGCCACCTGGTATTCTTAAATGCAGGGATCAGGTATTGGCAGACCTGAAGGAAAAAAGAAAAAACAAACAATAACACAAAATCACTCTAGGATTGGCCTAAGTAGTCGCTCATCAACATTCAGCAGCAGTGCGATAGCAAAGAGGAGAAAAAAAAACACCCCACAGACACATGAGAAGGAGAAAAGATAAAAGGAGGCCTGAATGAAGAAAAATGTGTTATTTCTTAACTGAGCTGTGGATTAGGAGGAGGAAAGAGGCTCTGACATGGCCTGCAGCTCTTTATTTATAAGAACATCCTTCCAGTGATCTGAACCAACATCAGATGGGAGCACAGAGCTACTCTTCATCTGTTTTCAGCACTCTGGCTCCTATGCAAACTTAGGGAGATACTAAGTGCAAATTTTTGTGAAAAGGCTTGTTATCAAAGACTAGGAACAGATTTTGTTTCAACGTTTCATGCAGAATCTTTAAATTCAATGCTAGGAAATACACTAGAAGTTTGCAGGCTTCTCAGGAGTGAAGCTCTCTTACAAGAGCTCACATGTACTATACATCAAGGTCCCAGTCCTGCAGTTAAGCCTCTGTGAGCAGCCCATTGCAGTCCATTCCAACTTTAGGAATACAGAGATGTATGGAAAGATGAACAGCACAGCAAGAACAGTTCAGACACTGATTTGGGTTCTAAAGCAGAAGGTCTGCATTAAAAAAAAAAAATTACAAATACATATATAATTTATTTTTATATGTAAGTACTTATAAATACATATATATTCTAGTTAACAGAAAATTGGAAAATCTCTTACAAGCCTTCGTTTATTTCCTTTCATTAGGAAGATCTTCTCAAAACCTTATTTCCTTTTTAAAGGACTAAGTAGACATTTTTCTTCGAGAGTCTGAGCCACTCTACATTGCAAACTAAAACTTTTTAATTTGAAAAAAAAAAAAAAATTTCTTCCTTAACATAAAAATTCTCTCTGCATAAGAGCAGACCCTTATCAGAAGGCTTAGGTTTTAGGATCCAGCTTATATATGATGGAGAAAATTTCTTAAAGAACAGTTGTGTGAAAATGAAAGTGAAAGCACCTGTATTGCTTTAAGGATCTGGGTTTATATCACTGACACAGGCTGAAAATCATCCTTCTGAAACTGCTTGTGTTACATCAATACAAAACTGATCAGAATTTGACCACTCAAGCTTTTTCAGGAGACATGGAATAAATGTGTGTCCTCCTACAGAGGGGCAGATTATTCTCTTTCCTTGGGCTTTTTTATTGTTGTTCTGACTGCTGAAGAAGACAATTATTAGGACTGTCCCCTATAAATCTGTCTGTTTATCATTTTTATTTGTTTATTTGTCTGTTTTTAAGCCATCCTTCTATCTCACTCACCTTCATAGTAACAATAGGTTTTGTTTGACACCTACAGGGAGATTCTTCATGAATTTCTGCATACCGTGCATCCATTTATGTGTGTAATGTAGCATTTAAATACAGAAATAATGCCATGCTATATTGGAGAAGATTGCATCCACCAAATATTTGCCTGGGAGAGATAGGAGGCTAGATAGATGGAAGTTTGGAAATGACATTAAAGGAAGGACAGGTTGCAAATTGCTTGATCAATACAGTGGAGCAATGGAGAGAAGAACTGAAAAAGTCTATATCCTATAGGGATAAGGAGGAATATGGGCCAGTGATGAGAATTCAATTGCCATAATAAAAGAGATGGAAATGAAAAAGCACAACTTTCATGCAAGGTCAATAATTGCCTTTGCATCCAATGGCTAGTGCTCGAAATAAAAAACAAAGCTATAAAAGCAGAAAAATAACTTGAAAAATAGTAATGAACTGTTGGGTCCCACTGTGTGTGACTGCTCTCTCTGTGCCCGTTCTGCCTCTGCAAATCTCTGCCTGTGCCCAAACACATTTCTGGAGCTGGTCCACACAGTTTTTATAACCTGCTTCTAACAGCGCTAATGTTTAGTAGACATCTGCACTCAACTGTTGCTTATATTCAGGGATCTCCAAGGGCTGGGAAATGGCATAGATTAGATGTTCTTGGTTTGCAAATGGGGAAACTGAGGCCTACAGAAGGCAGGATTTGCATATGGTCCCATGGGGACTCAGTGGCAGGGAGAAAAAGCTGCTACAGGAGCCTCCTTAACAGTGGAATATCTTCAAGTCCTCTCTCTAGTGACCAGCCAAGACCCTATCATCAAATGTGAAGCTCGTAGAAGGGTTTTCTGCCATAAGGCAGAAAGAAGCGTGCCACAGCACTTCCCAGGCGAGGAGGCACAGTCCTACTCGGCTCTGGTGGGCGAAGGGCTGCCCCTCGCAAGCTGTGAGGCTTCGCACAATCCCTGTCTACGGCTGAGTGTCCTCGCCATTCCCTGCCATTTGACCCCACCAATACTTGTGTCCTGTAACATAGGCTCTCACGTAGCATGGTCTCTATTAGCTAAAGCAGTGAAAACGTGAAAGTTCTGGCTAGAAACATGACTTAGCTTTATATAACTCCTAGCTCCAGACACTGTTCTTTTCTCCCAGAGAAATTCCTATGCATCCCCACTCTCAACTGCATGACTGTAACACATCTCCGTCTTCAAGAGTGTGTCTTTCCTGCCATCGTATGAATTAGATGTATAAAACATGAGTCTTCCTTCTCAGCATGGGAGACTGTTGGTACAGACGCCATTACAATACAGCATCAGCTGCAACCCTCTTCGTATTCATCATATCAAATTCAGACCTTCATAAGTTCCTGACATACCTATTTTGTGGGCTGAAATTACCTGAGTGTAGGCTTTTCCTAAAATGAAATTATTCAGGCTGTAAAAGTTTTCCAACTATTTCCAAGTGTTAGCAGAAAGACACATAAACAGGGAAAAAAAGTCCTGTAAATCTAAATGTTGAAGAGATTTGGAAACAAAATATTTCTCGATGAAAGCTGAATTTTGGCCTAAGTGAGGAACAGCGTATAGATTAGTCCCTAAACTGCACATTAAAAAAAAAAAAAAAAAATTGTTAGCCTTTTAAAATTCTATATTGGTCATATCTGGGCTAGAGGGGGGTGCCTCCATTTTAAAAAAGCCTATATGCATAAAATTTTCACACTAATGAATCTTCCATGTTACCTTATAAAAGATGATAAAGGATACTTTACCATATAAAAGATGATAAAGCATGGTATACTAAATGAGATTCACCAATCTCATGTGGACATTTTTTCCTTAGTATAAATCTCCTCCTTTCCAAAGGATGTAGTTAAGGTCTTCCACAAAGTTTTAAGATGTAATTTTTATGTGAAAATAGTGACTTTGGAGTTCCCAATTTCAAAAATCTTGAAGACATGAAAGAGGTTCAAGAAATTAAAAGTCTTAAAGGTTGTTTGGAGTTTTTGCCTAGGTCACTCAGGGAAAAGGCGTTTGAGGCTAATTCCTATGGCTTTGTTCTCAGCTGTCTTTTACCTCTTATTGTCAAATGTGCTTCATCATGAAGAGCAAGAGGGATATAAAGTGCTGTCAAGTTGATTTGGAAAATATTTACAATTATTTTGAACTGGTATAAACAGCTAAATGAAGTTCAATACAATAGGGAACCAGTCCCCTATCTCTATCTGCAAGAGCCTCTAGCAAGGTATGCGTTGCACAAAACTTCTGTTTATTTTGGACACACTGTAAAAAGCAAAGACAAAGGTCAAGTGGCTCTAGTCAGCCAGAAAATAGGATTGCCTGCTAAAACTATACTTTCTTGCATTATTGCTTCCATACTCCTTTGTTTCCTATCTGAAACAAGTCAGTAGCATCTGCCTATGGCTTTAATTTGTACTTGGACTGGTTTTGCCTGCTAGTAGCACATCCCAGTTTGTAGCAGTCCAAAAAACGTAAAAGCCTAATTACAGGTGACTCCACAATCCCTCATGTATTATTTTCATCACCAATACATGCTCAGTTCTGTTGTGCTGGGGAGGCTTTATTTCTGATGGGTTTTTATGGGATAACATCAGCCTTGTTTCTCTCCCCTCAGTTTAACAGGATGGTCAAGGAGCTCTACTTTCACCTCCCCAGGATACAGGAAAATCAGGTTGCTTGATCCCAGCAAAGGAGGATGTGTTAGTGCCATGGCAGTAAAGTCAATGGGGAGCTTTACACTGGCTCCAGCGGAATCTGGATTCCGCATCTTAACCAATCTGCATTTTACCTCTGTCTAGGTTCTTAAATATCCTTGACAACATTGCATGGTAACTAGCAAAGCCCTCGAATAGCATTTAAAAGAAGTAAGATTTGATTATATTTTGTTCAGTGAGAACTATGCAGCCTTCTTACAAGTCAAATACGAGTTAATGTCACTTTGCGGAAAAAGAAGGAAACCAGATCATTCGAATTACAAGATTGTTGATGGATTAATTTGTGAAAGAAGAAAGTGAAAGTGAGGTGGTGACAAGGGGATTAGTTAACAAGATGCAGTAAGAATGCTAGGAGGGCTGCTCTTGCTTTACAAATACACTAGACTTTTTAAAGATATTGCTAGCATGACAGATAAAGGGAATGTAGCTGCATTATATATTTAAATTTTCCAAAGGCATTTGAAAAGATACTGCACAAATGGCTTATTTTGAAAATAAAAGCCCATGTGATGAAGAGGAAGCCACAAAATGAATTAAAATGTAAGAAGAAAGGAGGGGGAGGAAAGGAATAAAGAATATAATACACTTAAAATGGAAGGTATTCTCCTGAGAAGTATCACAGAGCTCTGCAGGCTTAAACCAGGGCACCTGCACCTTGTATTTAATCTATGTAATGCTTTGCTTATAGACTCTTATTTGACTGAATTGATGAAAATACTTTATGGGAATGCTGATGTAAAAATATTTTTTTACCTTATTTATAGTATTTATACTATATTTAAAGTATGAAGCTCCTTCCTTGATATCACAGAGATGGAAGGAGAGATTAGCAATAGCCTTATCATTACAAAACTCCCATGTTATGGGCTTAATTGTTCCAGAAATCCTTTCCCCCTTCAGACACAGAAATGACTTTTCTGTAGTACTTCTGTTACAGCTCATCTTACGATGAACACCTGGAACCTCTAGAAAAGAAATGCCTAGTGGAGTCTATAACCCAGAGATGTTTCTTCTTAATTAGTTTCTCATTTCAGCCTTTGTGAATCACTGGCCCACTATCTTCGCGTACTATTGTGTTATTAGATATCCATGCACAGAACTTACGTGGTCCAATTAACCTTGTTGCTACAATTTTATAATTACACTCGTAGGATGTGAGAAGCACCAATATCCCATTTTTATGGACAAGGAAAAAAAGACAAGGAGAAACTTAAAGGATTGGCTTCTTCAAAGTAACAAGATGCAGTATTGCAAAATTTAAGCCATCACTTAATGGAATCCTCAGTTATTAACCCTCCATGAGACTCATGAACCTAAACCTCGTTTGCCTTTTTGCAAAGAAAACAACAGAAAGAGCATAGAGTAAACTACAGTCTAAAGCATTCACACCGAGGTAGAAGATCTCCATTCAAGTTCTGCCTCTGCTGGAGCTAAACCGAGAATTTTCAGCATAGCTCTGCCGGTTTCCATGTGACTACCTTGATTGTAAAATACTTGGTTTTCCAGTGAAGTGTAAATTTATCTTATTGGAGTTACTCTGTCCTTTATAAATGATTTAGTAAGGAAAAAGGGAGTGTCTCTTTAATCCAGCAATTTTCATCTACCACATGGAAGGTCTTGTGTTAGCTCACTGCCATGAAAAAAGCAGAACAGGGATCTGAATCCAGTTTTCCCCACACCCAAAAGAAGTGATCTTAGCACTTATTCACTCTTGTGTTGGATGCACAAGTCAAAAATATTGTTCAAGAAACATCTATTTCAGATGTGTACTTCATTAGCTCTCATTCTGTCTGTTCTGGGAAAGTGTTAGCTCTTATGCAGCTCTGTCCATATTCTCCTACACAGCTATAGTGATATTGAGGATGGTAACCAAGAACTATTTAAAGCCGATTTTGAGGAACCTAAGAACTACCTGGGCCAAGAGATTTGCCAAAAGACACACAAAGGAAAAAATGGAGAAACTGAACCCATCACTCCTAAGTCCATAGCCTGTGTATGAGACCTTCTCTTTCTAAAATGGAAAAAGGGAGAGCATGTTATGGCATCTCCTGTGATTGGTCACAATGCAATTTGCCTCACGCCACTTCAAAATTTTGGTATTCTACCATCTTTTCACATTTAGTAGGTAATTTGATCTCCTTCATAGCCATAGTTTTGACGAAAATGCTATAATTGAACAACATGGTGAAGTTGTTTTAGCAGTGGTACTTGTAAAGAAGGACAGTTCAGAGGCCATTGAATCAGATTTAGCATGGTTTCCTAAGTGGGCTGGAACTTTCTACTTGAATGCCATCCTCTCATTCCAAGCCACATTACTGCAGGTGAAATCAGCAGAGGTGATTAAATTTTCTGGGGCCTGATCCAATAGAAAAACTCCATTGACTTGAACAGAGCTGGGGTAGACATTACATAAATATGAAAAACGCCCGCTGTCAAGGATGTTCTTGCCAGCCCAGCTCAAGATAAATCATTCCACACATGCTCAAATTTAAACTCATGTTTAATTCTTCTCAAATCAAATATTGCATGCAGATATGAAGAAATTTCTTGGAAGGAAAGTTGTGTCTACAGTAAATTTTGAATATGTCCAATATTAAGATTTACTGCTTGCTTAGGGCATCTAGACTTCAGTTCTTCTCCAATATGAATCATATAACCTCTTTTTTGTTGATATCCAGGCATCTGCAAAATCCTTTGGAGGACAGGAAATTATGGATGCACTTTGGCTGAGAAATTACAAAGAGTGAATTTTGTATAAGAGATTGTGATTTCTAATACATTTTGTATTGGTTTGTATTTTATAATTGGGACAGGATATGCTGTTACTTTGGATTCTTAAAAATTTCTGAGTTTTAACTTGAAAATTAGTGAATCAAAGTACACAGGCCCCACGTAGGCATGTTTAAATTCATACTCTACCTCCAAATAAATGTGCCTGTACCTGAGAGAAAGAGAAAACGTACACATGGTCCACAATGAGCAGTTAACTTGTCTTCAAATGGCTGTTTACTGTGACCTTTAGTGGTTGGAAGATGTGGTTCTAGTCTGCTACTGACAACTGTATTAAAACCAACAATATTCATTTGGCCATGAATTAAATAGCAAAATAAACTGTGCAAAACCCCAACAGCAATTGGAAGGAAAAAAAATCAGGAAACGAACAGACGTGAAGTGAATTCTAGGGACAACAGGATAATTCAGAAGACATTCTGATGTGTTCTGCTCTCCTTGAATTTCCTGATCTGTCTTCAAGGTCACTTATGTGTAATGTCAAAAGGATTGCACTTGGTTTAGTGAAGGCTATCACACTCGTCAGCATGGTTTAAAGAAGTCACAGCCTCACTGCAAACTAAAGATGGAAAAGGTTGTTGACTATTACTTCTGCCTAGAACTCAGAAGGAACAAAAACTCCAAGAAGACTCAGAATCTAACTTGCAGAAAAACAAACCTCAGGCTGCATGTCTATTGGATAGCACAAGTTGTATTTTGATTCTCTCCCCTTTCCAACTCAAGAAAGCCTCAAGGTGGCATGAATTCCGTGAACCTGTTCTACTGTGCACTGAGGATAGGTTCAGGAATAATGTAGCATGGACTTTCCATAGTTCTCCAGAAATCCACTGGGGGAAGACTGAAAACTTGCAGGAAGGCAGAGCAAACCCTCAGTGGAAGAACTATCCACCCATAGGCTTTCCCATTAAAGTCTCATTAATGAAAGAATAAAACAAAAAGCAGGTGTTGGTCGTGGGGGTTTTTCCCCATTCTGGGCTGCTGGGTCTGCATTTGATGCTCTTGGCCATGACATGCATTTTAATTGCCTGTTATAGTCCACTGGCATCTTAGGAAAGAGAACCCAAACATCAGGCCTATCAAAGCTCTTTTGTAACAAACTGCAAATGTGCACTACAAGACAGAAGGTATAACAGTTTCATCAGCTTTTATTTTGGAATGTGGGATGTATACTAGGTACAGAATGGCTTTGTTGTTAGAGAAAACGTTAATTACTGAATAGCGATAGAAATAGGATTGGTTAATTTTCACATCAGTATAGATGCAAAATTGTTTATGCTGGTTTATTGCTACAGGGAGGTGTTAGCTGTCAGATCCCATTGATTTCAGCTTAGATGTCTTAATTAGTCAATCCTATTGATTTCGATGAGGATGTCATGAAAAGTAATTACTCTACATTCAGCATAATCATTTTTCTATTTTAACATCTCTTCTCTTTCAAAAAGCAGACTTTTTAAATTGCTAATGGCACTAATACCAAGAAGGCAGACAGATTATTTGGTTTAAGAATCAAACTAGACTCCTAAGACCACTTATCATCTTTTTGACAGTTTTTGAAACAGACCACCAGAGCTATACTCAAAACTGTCAAAAAAAGTTGTGTTTCAATACTGCTTCTTCCCCAAGGCCTGATTATGGTTTGGTATTCTTAACTTACGTATTGAATTTTCCCTCAAGTAGTCTTTGTGCCTGCAAACTGTAGAGCTGTTCCATCATATTAGCAAGAAGTGCTTGTTCTAGTATAGTACAGCAAGGACAACAAGGCTCAACCAGTGTTATGTCACTTCATTCATTTTTCACCTCTTTTCCGTATTTCATCTCTGACAAGATCTTCTCTATGTCTTTGTATGATCAAAGTCAGGAAAGTTAGTTTTTGGTGTACTGAATATGGATCAAAGAGTCTTTTTATCTAAAAAGCTTGCATTTGGTTAAAATCAATATACATATTTTATAAAACATTTCAGTTTAGTCTCAAGTGCTGTTTGGGTCATTCTTTAATTTAAAATTAATCACATTTTAAAGACAGAAGAGCCAAAGTAGAAGTATTAATTCATGGAACAATACTAACCACACTCGAATGTGAGTATATTTATCCAAACTGTAAAAAAAGTTGTCCAGAACTAGGACAGTAGAAAACATTTCTTCTGCTGCTCTTATTTAAATAATACAAAAAGGAAGAAGTGGAAAAAAAAAAAGAATAAAGCCAGCAACTCTTCATGAAAGGTACCAAAGATTGCTAGGAAGCCTTTTTAATGTACAGAAGTAGAGCACAAAATTTTGGCCACGCAATGGCCCTATCTGTGTGACTCTGACTGCCTTTGCAAGTCAGGTTAATACATTCTTTCAGTTTTTCTCTTTTACTGAGCCTGCCCAAAAGTATTCCAATTAAGGCCGGTTGTATATCAGTGGCTTTCTATTGATGTGAATACCAAAAGCAGGCCCTGAGTTTTAGGAGTTGGGTAGATTATTTTAGAGGCTAGAAATACTAGTTTTGGAAGAAGAACTGCACAGAGATTATGAATACATATTACACATAAAAAGCAGCAGCCTGATGTCATGAAGTTTGATGGCAAACAATGGAGTCCAGTTTCAGAGGAAATTTCAGACTTAAAAAGGAAAATTTCCATACTTCCTTGCCCATTCCTAAATTGCTTTTTCCCCTCATAATGTTGGGATTGGGGAAAGTAAAAGAGAATATAAAATGGGCATGCAAGAATCAGGGAAATTTTTTCTTGACAGGTTGGCTTACTGCAACAGACGATTCTCAGCATAGCCATCAGGCTAGCTGCTTGTTATTTGATCAGTCCTTGGAACCTCATTGAAATAAAACCTCATTCCTTCCTGTTAGTCCAGCCTCAGAAGTAGCACTGATGACCTGCAAGGCTGCTTCACATATTCTTCTTGCAGCATTACATGCTTGTTTTGAGAAGTAGGTGATGAAACAGTCTGAAGAGATTCCCTGTAGCTTTTATCCAGGACATTGTGATTTTGTGCACATGCCCTGCTTTCACAGAAAAATAATGCCACTTTTCAAATAATTTATACAGAAGAAGAATGAGTTGATGGTAGTTCATGGGCTAAGTTCCAGCACTAGAAGAAGAAACACTGTATTAAAACCTTCTTCATTTAGACTAGATTCTGCTACTTTAAGAGGATAATACTTGGTTCACATAGTGGTACTGAATGCATAACAAAGATTCTGGAAATCATGGAGTCTACAATATCTGCCAAGACAATGAACATCCTATAAAGCATGTTGGACCTGTTTTATATCAGCAGTAATTGTTCGACTATGTAAACCTGTGCCACATCTATTATAATAAATACGGGCTTATCACAGAACTGAGATTGATTTCCTAAAGTATAAACTTTTATAAATTTACTGTTCAAGCATCATTCATTTCAGTGTTTGAATGTGATGTGTTATACAATTGTATTACTATTTAATTGTATTATAAAATCACCAGTTTTCTGACATGGCATATTCTACTTGCTTCAATATGCAAATTTCTCTCTTGAAATCAGATGGCTTTTGTTTTTCAGACCTTCTGAGCACCTGCTGCTTTCATTGGGATGGGCAGGACTGGTACAAGAAGTACCAGTACCTCAGTATCTCAGAAGATAAAAAAAAACCCAAGCAAACCAAAAAAAAACCCTAACCCTGAGAATAGCTCTAGAAATTCAGTTCTGACACAAATCTATAGGAACTGGTTTTGTTTGGGATTTTACATTTTGATAATCTGTAAGTTTATTTTGTGGCACTCTTTCTGAAGGCCATTTCTGAATCTTGCTATATTTGTACTCTATTTCTGTATCAGTTTTTTCTTCCTTGAGATGTCAAATCTTTCCCTCTCTCTTTGTGCCTTAAATGTTCAGATTTCTCCCCAAAGCCTAAGTTGTGGAAACTGTCCATGAAGTTCCATGGTACAATAAAGCAATTCTCAGTGAGCTTTGTGCCTACCATTTTAATACTCTCTATATCTGTTTTTTATTCAGGTGCACAAGTTAAGTGCAATGCGGTCACTTAGATCTTTATAGATACTGTGACTATTGTATTTATTGTATTTATACTGTGACTATTGCAAGATCTAATAAGCAATAGAGGACTTTTTGCATTTTAATATACCCCCTGAATACCAAGAGTATTGTTTTATATCTGTGTCTACAATGAACAGTGTTATAGAAAGGGAAGATCTCTTATTGCAAAATGACTAGGCCAGAAATAATTTTTTGTGTATTACCCCCTGACTTCCTTTAGGATTGTCCTTACAAATTTGAGTCTAGTTCAGTGTGTAAATTAGGGTGATAGTCTATAATGTGCTAAACTTTTATGATTATAAGGGAAAAAAGACAGTGTCTTCAGGTGGTACAATAAGCTGGAGTTTTCATGGAAGAAAGAAGACACATTTATCTTGTTCTGGATATCTAAGTTTGGTATAGAATCATAGAATCATAGAATCATAGAATCATAGAATAGTTTGGGTTGGAAGGGACCTTCAAGATCATCTAGTCCAACCCCCATGCCATGGGCAAGGATAGCTTCCACTACATCAGGTTGCTCAAAGCCCCATCCAACCTGCCGTTCCAGCAATGGGGCATCCACAACTTCTCTGGGCAACCTGATCCAGTGCCTCACCACACTCACAGTAAAGAATTTCTTCCTAATATCTAATCTAAATGTATACATAAGATGTAAAACGATACTGGTCCATGCAGGGATCAGTTTCTTCCTAAAGCTGCTGAAATAATTGGAATAATTCAATGTTCATTGTATAATTGACAGAGGACCAACAAGTCGAATCTGCTAAGAATTCCTAAAAGATTGTGCCAGTCTTTATGTGCGTATGACAGTTGATCAATATAATATAATGTCCTGGTTTCAGCTGGGATAGAGTTAAATTTCTTCCTAGTGCTGTGTTTTGGATTTAGGAGATGTTTTGGATGAGGAGAATGTTGATAACACACTGATGTTTTCAGTTGTTGCTAAGTGCCCTCCTAGTCCAAGGACAGCTCCCATGCCTACTGACTGAGCTAGGTACACAAGATGGGAGGGAACATAATCAGGACAGCCAGCCCAGCTGGCCCACAGGGTATTCCATACCATGTGACGTCATATTCAGTATATGAATGGTAGGCGTGTTCCAGCGATCGCTACTTGGTTATCGGTCAGCGCAGGTGGTGAGCAATTGCGTTCTGTATCACTCATTTTGTATATTCTATCATTATCATTATTTTCCCGTTTTCTGTTCTATTAAACTGTCTTTATCTCAACCCATGTGTTTTTCTCACTCTTACCCTTCCGATTCTCTCCCCGTCCCACCGGGGCAGGAGGACTGAGCGAGCAGCTGTGTGGTATTTGGCTGCCTGCCAGGTTACACCACGACATAAAAATATATACAAATATAATTCATATGTGCATGCATCATAATATGCATACTTTATTTAAACAAACTCACAAATATACACATTAAAATAAATAAATATCTAAAAATGTTGCAACAGAACCTTATCTATCAAAAAATATAATTCTGAAGGGTCTGAACACCAATATACATCAGAGTTCAATTCTTTCTAGCAATATGAAGTTGTTTTTATTTCTCTTTTAGATTGCTTTTGTCCCACTAAAATGAATTGAAGCTGTGGGTTATTTTGTGTACCAATGTGTATGAGGGTTATGTGTTAGAAATATGGCATCTCGATTTCTTATTCATCTCCTATACAAATCTTTGGCCTGTTGAGTTCTTATGAAACTTTTGGGTTGTAACGTAAAAAACTAGGTTATTAATATCCATCTGACATCTTTTCATGAATAAGTCAAAGATCAAAAGCAGCAAATTTAAAAATCTCCATTTTATCTGTGGTCAGAAAGATACTATGAAAAATAGGGACTGTCAAAGGTGACACTGAGATAATGAGCACAGTCAGAGACAAAATACTGTAGGACTGGAGGCAGGGGCTGTATGCATCCTGCAGGTCCTGGACTTCCCTAATTTATTGCAGTTGCATGCAATTTTTAGGAATATATTAAACAATTTCAAGTAGGGAAGACTGTGCCTTATGTTAGGGTTCCTCTGGGTGCTGGGCTCGAGCATGGTCTGACACTCCTTGGCCGCTGCACTGCCCCCCGCCCCAGCTGTGGGACCCCCCCATAGCTGCTGGCCAGCAAGGCAGGTGACTAAGGAGCGTGCTGACTTCTAGATATGAAAAGTGGCCATCACATGGAGCTGAGATGGAAGGCAAATATGTTTACAGAAAAAATACCCTGCTCTCATTGACAGTTCCTCTTTTTCCTGAGGGAAAACTTTTTTTAGTTTTACTATCATAGGTTCCAAAGATAATAATTACAGTTTTCTTCCTCTCCTCTGCTCCCATTTTCACATCACCAAGAACCATGAGCAGTGTTTTCTTACTTGTCCTTTTAACTGTGCTGAAATTCACTTGTTCATTCCTATTTCTCTTTTTTGTCTCTTACTGAAAGACTGTTTGTTACCTTCACCCTTATAACTTCTGAGTTACTTAATAGATTAAAAATTTTTTTTGAAGACCAAATTTATTTCTACTTACCTTTTCTAGTATTTTGTTAGTATGCTTGCGAGAACTCTAGTATGTAAAGCTCTGATTCGTCAGATCACTTAATCCCAGGTTTAAATCTTTTTGAAACACACAATTAGGTGGGTGTTGTACTGAGTCAGTTCTTCAAGATGCGTTTTTCTTTTATGAAAGTGATGTGGGTTATAATAAAATGAAGGGACCATCGAACTGGTTCAAAATTGTGCATTTAATTTCTGTGATTTTTTTTTTTCCCTTCACTGTGCCTGATAAGATTAATATACCTGGAAGTCTCAATATCATTTTATACCATTTATTCAGGAGAAAGACATATATTGTCTCTTTGTCAGTTGTGTAAGACCTAATACAAAGAACAACAGATTCTCTTGGTTATAGTTCAAGTATCTGCATGTCAGTACGTTAAGCTGATTGACCTCAATGTGTCTATCTTTCATTTTGTGTAATCCTTATTTTGCCTTGATCACCTCTCTAAGCAACACATACAGACTAGGGTTGTGCAGTCTTTTACCATTTATGGCCAGATGATCTCCTAATCTCTATTCTGTAGAGGAGGCATGAGCGATCCGTGGCCTATGATGTTCCCCAAGGCATGTCCAGCTCCCGTGAACCCTGGAGGGTCAGATGGACTTTTCTATTGGGAGAGAGAGGGACAAGACCTGGAGCACAATCTCACATTGAAACCCAGAGGCTCATACTGAAGCTCACATTGAAGCTAGCAGAATGCATGAGGCCAAATACAGTATTACACACATCTCTATTACATTGGCCCTTGAAGGTCTGGCTCGAAATAAAAATATTTCCCAGGCATAGAGAAGCTGGTTTAGGAGATTAGAGTAACTCCGTTATTGGTACTGAGGTGGTACTGGTTTGTCAGTGTACGAGCCCTGGAGACAAACTGCCTCCAGATAACTCCCTCTCCTGATGCATTTGTATGGAGAGAAGTGACAGAATCACAATGATGCTCTGCTTCCACTGGGCACTTGCTCTTTCATTTTTTTCATGGACAATTTTGCCTCATATAAGTCATATCCGCTGCCCTGATTACTCTTTGTATAGTAAATCAAGGAATTAAAACAAAACAAAACAAAACAAAACAAACCCTTCATCCAACTCAAAGCTAAGTCCAGAAGTTCATGAAGCTTCAAGTCAGGTCTTGAATAGGGTTTCACATATCCAATCCATCCTTTCTTCAAGGCTAAAAATTGACCTTCCTTTCTGAAAAAAGAGCAGGGGAAGATGCCAGGCCATTATGGAAATGAATTTGTAGTTAGTCCCTTGAGGCCTTCTGTCTAGTTACTTCAACAAGTGTCCCCTTAGTTGTTCTGGACACGCACTGGATGCCACTGTGGCCATCTCCTTGCAATCTGAGGTTTTACAGAGGGCTAGTTTGGTTGTACTGCACTTTATCGCCGTTTGGGGCACCAATGCAAACCTGTCCTCTGGGAAAAGATAAATAAGTACTGGAAAGAAAAGGATCTGTGCCAAACATTTTGTGGCACAGATGAGTGCTTGTAAAGATGCAGTGGCCAAATACAAAGTGTTTTAAGATGCATTAACTACTACAGAAAAAAACAAATGGAAGGAAAGAAGGGATTCTTTCAGTCTGTATATACTAACTGGAAACACAGGTCCACCAGTCAATTTGTTGAATATTTGTCGGACTGATTCTGGCAGGAACCCTTTAAATCACCTTCCTTTTCCTTTGTTACCTCATCTTTCCAGTATTCTGGGATTTAGTAATGTTGTGGTTTAGCCCCGGCCAGCAACTAAACACCACCCAGCTGCTCACTCACTCTCCCCTGGTGGGATGGAGGAGAGAAATGGAGAAGTAAAAGTGAGAAAACTCGTGGGTTGAGATAAAGGCAGTTTAATACGTAAAGCAAAAGCTGTGCATGCAAGCAAAGCAATATAAGGAATTCATTCACTACTTCCCATCAGCAGGCAGGTGTTCAGCCATCTCCAGGAAAGCAGGGCTCCATCACACATAGCGGTTACTCGGGAAGACAAACACCATCACTCCGAATGTCTCCCCCTTTCCTTCTTCTTCCATGACGTCATATGGTATGGAATATCCCTATGGTCAGTTGGGATCTGTTGTCCCAGCTGTGTCCCCTCCCAAGTTCTGGTGCACACCCAGCCTACTCGCTGGTGGGGTGGGGTGAGAAGCAGAAAAGGCCTTGACTCTGTGTAAGCACTGCTCAACAGTAACTAAAACATCCCTGTGTTATCAACACTGTTTTCAGTAAAAATCCAAAACATAGCCCCATACTAGCTACTGTGAAGAAAATTAACTCTACCCCAGTCAAAACCAGCACAAGTAAATAATTATGAAGAAGATCATATACCGCTGACTGCTATTTTTTCTATTACTAGCACAAGCTAGGGCATTTGAACAAGTAATTCACTGGGGACTATTGTTCCCAGTTTGTACTAGGTTCTGGTTTCTGCCTATTTTCATTGGTGCCCTGAAGCATTTCCTAGTTTTGTTGCTTGAAAAAATCAGCTGCAGCACTATGTTTACCTGATCACTCTCACACAGCAAATTCAATCAGCAGATTTCATTCTGCAGGCACTTGTTTATTTTTTGGTGGTGGTCAATTACACAATGACAATTGTCAGGACACAGGAACAAGACTGTGTTCCCTAACAGGGAGGTCAAATTATATTTCAGCTGGTAAGTAGTAGAAGCTCAATTAGTACATGAATCATTTAAAACCAAATTGGACACAGCAGTCGATAACATTCTTTTGGGAGTAATCTTGCGCTTGCAGAGGGATCTGTCTACTTAACAAGGTAGCCTCAGGGCTGCTCTAACCTGTGCCTGAGGGCTGGCCCTGCACACAGCAGCCCCAGGACGAGGGGAGGCCTTAGGTAAGAGTTCCTCTTCCTGTGCATTCCCTCCCTCCCTCCCCAAATTAGACAGTGCACTTAGCCGCCGTACCTGGAGATCTGGCCCATGTATCAGCACTTTGTTCCTTAGCCACTTCTTCACTATCACATCGAATGCCATGGGAAAATGAAACTGAAACCATTCATTTTAATATCATTGCAAAGCCTTTCTTTTTTTTTCTCTTTTATTCCCCCCACAACTTTTGAACTATCAGAACAAGTACAATTGGGATGTTAACAGCAAGCTGGGACCAATTGCAGCCATCAGGCACCTACTTCTAAGCATTTAGGATGAAACCCCACCCCGCCTTAAGTCTCACAGATTTCATCACACCATTTCCAGGTAAAATTATTGCATTCTATATCAGCTTGACTATAAATTTGTATAACAGTTATTATACTCAATTATATTTAATTTTTAAACTTACTTCCTTGGCCATGTCTGGATCTGTAGATGTAATCATTTGGATCAATTAAGAAGTCAGACTTGGAGAAGTGGCAAAGAATCCTCTGAAGAAAGCACTGAAAACAAAGTCTACAAAGGGATCCAACAGAAATACATGCCTGCCCTGCACAGTGCAGCATAGATGAAGAATATCAGGTTAGCAGAGACATACCTGGAAATGCTAGCTTGGCTCTGAAGGCAGTTTAGCCCTATCAGTGCATTATATCTTTGAGCTTAATGTTGTACTGACACAGGTATAATGCTTGCAGTATGACAGCTGGCATGCCAGTGAGAGGCCAAGGTGGCTCAGAGGCCGCAGTATCATCCTGCATCATTGAATATAGACAGGACCAAAGAGGGGCTGAGGTCCCAGCTGCCATCCTCAAAATTCTTCTCTGCCTAACACCAAGGCCCCGTAAAAAAGCTCCTAAATTTTCACTTGTATAAAGCCAGTAGCATCTTAGCCTCAATAGTTTTGAACTTGATCAAATTTCCTCATGGAGATCCACAGACTGGTCAAGAAAAGGGATGAAGAAGGAGGTGACATCCTGTTCTGCCTTTTAGTTGCTAGCTCAGTGGTTAGCACACATGCGAATTCCCAGGTAGAGATATCTGGACTAGGAATGTTTAACTTTCTGGCTCACTGCCCACTGGTCAAATTCTCAGTCTTGACTTAGGAGCTCTGTCCTTACCCTGCTTGGGGACATACTTTAAATTAGAACCATGGCAGCTAGTAGACTAAATGATGGGTTCCCTGTGTTATCGAGCAGTAAATGAAGACAAGATGTTTCATATTTGTTCCTCAATGGGTGTTTGCTCAGAGAGACTGAGTGTCTCCTCTCAGGATGCATCCCTTCCCAGTGCTGGCTGTTTGAGATAGGTCAGCCCCTTGAGCCAGAGAGAGATTCTGTAGATACAAAATTCGGCTAGGGCTTCCACAAGGGAAAATACATCACTGCTACTATAAAGATCTCAGCTTACTCTTTGCAGTGATTTATATACTGCTAGTGTATAAACCTTTTTGTCCCTATATGAACTGTAAATGGTAGCCACATTTTTTTCAGATATGACAGTCTCATGCAGTAGGTTATTTTTTTCCATTAGAACACATGTCATTAAATCCATTATCCTTTCTAGTTTCTCTGTCAGTGCAATCTATCTCTTTGCTTTGCTGCAGTTAATGCCACTATTAATTAATCTTATCCTTAATTCATACCTCGTATATTTTTTAAAGTAAATGTAGAGCTTGTAATGAGCTGGACTGACAGATTTTGAGATCAAAGGCAGAGATCCTCAGAGATACATGGGCACTTAATTACTCTTTAGGTACCAAACTTCCACTGATTTTAGTAGTAGTTAGATGCCAAAATATCTTTGAAGATTGGTGCCAAAGTTTAGATTCACGTATTAGCTATAGCAAAGTTCCCATCACTAGATTCATTTTGATGGGGACTGTGTCCAAAGGTGTTAGAAATAGTGCAGACTCCCATAGTCCATTCAGTCACGGACTTTGCTGCAAGGATGTGAGTGTAAATCTACTTGCAAGCATAGCTCTGTGATAGGACAAAAGTTTCTACCTAGCTGATGGCTGAGCAGTCAGTTCCACCAACACTTTACACGCAGTTGGACAGAATTGCTCGCTCCCTTCAAAACGCTCACCAATGTCCAGGGATAAAAATCAGAATTTTCCATTTGTGATTAATTTTGTATTCAAAATTATGAGGAGGTGGAGGAGCCTTTGCAATTTATACAGGACACTTAGCTCAGTCTGCATCTTGTCTTCTTACATTGTTTCCTGTGGATAGGAGAGAGCAGCTGTTCTGCTGAAAGGGTTTTTTTAAAATACTGTGGCTGAAGCAGCAATAATTTATATGATGGGCTGCAGCACTGCACTATTTTCTGTTCCGCAGGGTGGCATGCCGCCTGTCCTTACACAGCACAGCATTACAGAGTGCGCTCGCCTTTAAGCCTATAAGCAGCTCCAATGAAGCCAGCCATGAGTCTGAAGTTAAGCATTGCTTAAGTGCTCTGTTGGATCAGGTCAGTGTGCTAAGTGTTTTTTCAGGTTGTATCTCAAATGTTTTAGCAGCCTGAAGAGCTCTACCTTTGCTCCCCAAAGCGATCAAAAGGGACTTCAGCGCACGGGGGCGACTGGTGGGAGGATCGGGAGCACAGGTAGTGTTTTCCTCGATCCCTTTAGTGGCAGGGAGGAATACTGAAGGGAACAGGAAAACTCACCGGATCAACACGTGGCTCAGGGGCTGGTGCCATCAGCAGAATTTTGGCTTCCTTGACCACGGGGAGGTTTACACGGCACCGGGCCTGCTGGCGACAGACAGAGTTCAGCTGTCTCACAGGGGGAAAAGGATTCTCGCGTATGAGTTGGCGGGGCTCATCGAGAGGGCTTTAAACTAGGTTCGAAGGGGGAAGGGGATAAAACCAGGCTCACTAGAAAAGAGCCTAGGGGCAGCACGCCAATGTCGGGGGAGAAATCAGCAGCCCAGCTCAAGTGCATCTACACCAATGCACGCAGCATGGGCGGCAAACAGGAGGAGCTGGAAGCCATTGTGCAGCGGGGTAGCTGTGACTTAGTCGCCATCACGGAAACATGGTGGGATGAGTCTCACGATTGGAGTGCTGCAATGGATGGCTATAAGCTCTTCAGAAGGGACAGGCGAGGAAGGAGAGGCAGTGGGGTAGCCCTGTATGTTAGGGAGTGCTTCGACTGTCTAGAGCTCAATGGTAGTGATGATGAGGTTGAGTGCTTGTGGGTAAGGATGAGGGGGAAGGCCAACAAGGCAGATATCCTGCTGGGAGTCTGTTATAGACCACCTAGCCAGGACGAGGAGGCAGA
Organism: Calonectris borealis; assembly: GCF_964195595.1. Taxonomy (NCBI): domain Eukaryota; kingdom Metazoa; phylum Chordata; class Aves; order Procellariiformes; family Procellariidae; genus Calonectris; species Calonectris borealis. Next base: position 35,428,754 of record NC_134313.1, read on the forward strand.
CGAAATATTCTGCCAGAGGCTCGCAGAAGTCTCACAGTCTTGTTCTTGTGGGGGACTTCAACTTTCCGGATGTCTGCTGGAAATACAACATGGCAGAGAGGAAACAGTCGAGGAGGTTCCTGGAGTGTGTGGATGATAACTTCCTGACGCAGCTGTTAAGCAAGCCCACTAGGGGAGGTGCCTCGCTTGACCTGCTGTTCACAAACAGAGAAGGACTGGTGGGAGATGTGGTGGTCGGAGGCCGGCTTGGGCTTAGCGACCATGAAATGATAGAATACTCAATACTTAGTGAAGTAAGGAGGGGGGCCAGCAAAACCGCTACCATGGACTTCCGGAGGGCGGACTTTGGCCTGCTCAGGACACTGGTCAAGAGGGTCCCTTGGGAGACAGTCCTGAAGGGCAAAGGGGTCCAGGAAGGCTGGACATTCTTCAAGAAGGAAGTCTTAAAGGTGCAGGAGCAGGCTGTCCCCATGTGCCATAAGAAGAACGGGCGGGGAAGACGACCGGCCTGGCTGAACGGGGAGCTCTGGCTGGGACTCAGGAAAAAAAGGAGAGTTTATCACTTGTGGAAGAAGGGGCAGGCAACTCAAGAAGAGTACAGGGATCTCGTTAGGTCGTACAGAGAGGAAATTAGAAAGGCAAAAGCCCAGCTAGAACTCAACCTGGCCACTGTCATGAAAGACAACAAAAAATGCTTTTACAAGTATATTAATGACAAAAGGAGAGCCAAGGAGAATCTCCATCCTCTATTGGATGCAGGGGGGTACGTTGCCACCAAGGATGAGGATAAGACTGAGGTACTCAACGCCTTCTTTGCCTCAGTCTTTAGTAGTCAGAGCGGTTATCCTCAGGGTACTCAGCCCCCTGAGCTGGAAGACAGAGACGGCGAGCAGGATAAACCCCCCATAATCCAAGAGGAAGAAGTTAACGACCTGCTACACCACCTGGACGTTCACAAGTCTATGGGGCCGGATGGGATCCACCCGAGGGTGCTGAGGGAGCTGGCGGAGGAGCTTGCAGAGCTGCTCTCCATCATTTACCAGCAGTCCTGGTTAACTGGGGAGGTCCCGGACGACTGGAGGCTCGCCAATGTGACGCCCATCTACAAGAAGGGCCGGAAGGAGGATCCGGGGAACTACAAGCCTGTGAGCCTGACCTTGGTGCCAGGGAAGATCATGGAGCGGTTCGTTTTGAGGGTGCTCACGAGCCATGTCCGGGACAACCAGGGGATGAGGCCCAGCCAGCACAGGTTCATGGAAGGCAGGTCCTGCTTGACCAACCTGATCTCCTTCTATGACCAGGTGACCAGCCTAGTGGATGAGGGAAAGGCTATGGATGTTGTCTACCTGGACTTTAGTAAAGCCTTTGACACTGTCTGCCACAGCATTCTCCTAGAGAAGCTGGCAGCTCACGGCTTAGACAGGTACACTCTTCGCTGGGTAGAAAACTGGCTGGATGGCCGAGCCCAGAGAGTTGTGGTGAACGGAGTTAAATCCAGTTGGCGGCCGGTCATGAGCGGTGTTCCCCAGGGCTCAGTACTGGGGCCGGTCCTGTTCAATATCTTTATCAATGATCTGGACGAGGGGATCGAGTGCTCCCTCAGTAAGCTTGCAGATGACACCAAGCTGGGCGGGAGTGTTGATCTGCTCGAGGGTAGGAAGGCTCTGCAGAGGGACCTGGACAGGCTGGATCGATGGGCCAAGGCCAACTGTATGAAGTTCAACAAGGCCAAGTGCCGGGTCCTGCACTTCGGCCACAACAACCCCAGGCAATGCTACAGGCTTGGGGAAGAGTGGCTGGAAAGCTGTCCAGAGGAAAAGGACCTGGGGGTGCTGACTGACAGCCGGCTGAACATGAGCCAGCAGTGTGCTCAGGTGGCCAAGAAGGCCAATGGCATCCTGGCCTGTATTAGAAATAGTGTGGCCAGCAGGAGCAGGGAGCTGATCGTGCCCCTGTACTCGGCACTGGTGAGGCCGCACCTCGAATCCTGTGTTCAGTTTTGGGCCCCTCACTACAAGAAGGACATGGAGGTGTTGGAGCGTGTCCAGAGAAGGGCAAGGAAGCTGGTGAAGGGTCTGGAGCACAAGTCTTATGAGGAGCGGCTGAGGGAACTGGGGTTGTTTAGTCTGGAGAAGATGAGGCTGAGGGGACACCTCATCATGCTCTACAACTACCTGAAAGGAGGTTGTAGCGAGGTGGGTGTTGGTCTCTTCTCCCAAGTAACAAGCGATAGGATGAGAGGAAATGGCCTCAAGTTGCGCCAAGGGAGGTTTAGACTGGACATTAGGAGAAATTTCTTTACTGAAAGAGTGGTCAGGCCTTGGAACAGGCTGCCCAGGGAAGTGGTAGAGTCACCATCCCTGGAAGTATTTAAAAGACGTATAGACGAGGCGCTTAGGGACATGGTGTAGTGGGTATGGTGGTGTTGGGTTGACAGTTGGACTCGATGATCTTAGAGGTCTTTTCCAACCTTTATGATTCTATGATTCTATGATTCTACCTCATGCCCTGAGGGCGGCTGCTTACTTGTGTACACTAGGTTACATTAGTGAGTGATACCCAGATGCTCCTAATTTCTGTATGAAGAGAGGTAATAGGACCCTGCTATCTTTCCTCAAGTTTGCTTACTTATACAACAGAGTTTGATCAAATTCCAAGATAGGCTTGCTATGCTCTTTAGCAATTTTTTTTTTCCAATAATACTGTAATGGTTTGTAGTGTGTCATTATATTGCACAGTAATATTTTTCATATAAAAAAGCAAAATGCCTAATGCATGAACAATAATCATTCCAATGGAGCAGCAGCTTTAGTGGAGGCTGAGCTGTCTTTATTGCACAGAAAAAGAAGCAGAAAGTAACTCCCTTCCAGTTACAGGGTGATGTAGCCCTACAGACATGCTGGAGCAGGCACTCTGCTGCTCCCTTTTTACATTAGAGGTCATCTGCACCACTTAGCCTCATTACCACCGAGGACACGAGTCACGTGGGACTGACCGAGCACTCTCAGTTGTATTCCTCATCATCTGAAATGAAAGAATATTAAAGGAGCTTGACACTCTACTTCAAAGGTCAACAAATAACTCTCAGTGTCTCCATATATAAAGCAAATGGCAGTGGACAATGGGCACAGCTTTGTCTCCTGTGCTGGTTGTAGTTTAAAGCAAAGTGACAGGAAATAATGAGGTTTAAATTGGTGAATTGGTTTGTGTGTACTGGGGATTAACCTGTAATACACATTGCACCCAAATTACAGAACAGAAGAGCAGCTTTAAAGCATTGTAGCATACACTCTGACTGCAATGATACCTCATTTACAGAAATACTGGTATTCCTTATTACCATGCCACAGTCACATGTCATAAACTTAGATTAAAATCTTAAACTACCTTGCAATAAAATTGGGTGGTATTAGAAAATGAACACTGATGAAAAATGATTTTAGTAAGGTGAGTGGTAGAGAGTGTGAAATGCATCAGCTAAGATCTGGTCCAAATGTTACGTTTTTACTAATACTTCAGCATCAGTGTTTATGAATTAAATAAAGTGCAAAGAGGCAAAGGATGACTCATGTATTTATGCTTTTTAAACAAAAGAATGGGATGAAATAACTCTGCTGCTTACATCCTTTCAAATACTCCCGGTAGCAATCAAGAGCCAGGTTGCACAGAGAAAATGAGTGGCACCGTATAGACCTTTGTGTCACCATATGTCTCCCTGTGACATGAGGAACTACCGTGCAGTCACTAACACGTTCAGAGGTCATAAACAGTAGGTAGTGAGTTCAGCAGCAGTGAGTAACAGAAATGACAGGATGCTCTGCAACATTCTAAATCTGCTGCTGTTTTCTCTTGCCTTTTCTAGTTATGCTAGTGGGTGCTTTCTTTTGCTCTAGGAAACTCAGCCTGAGCTCACATGAAATGGGACTAGCAGTGTGGCAACACAAGTGCTGTAAGCTTGATGGGTTCAAGGATTCTCAGGCACAGGATTCAATACAAATTAAGCCGTAAATAAATAAGAACTCTTACTCTGGGAAAGATAAGATTCAGGTGAGGGAGAGGACAGAGCAATGCAATTAATAGTTATTACGCTAAACAACATTTATCACCAGCAAACTATATTATTAGGGTTGAAGACAGTAATTTGAGAAAATAGTTCCATTCACATGCTTTAGTTGAAGTAGGTCCCATGAGCCTATTTAGTGCGCTGATAGAGGCGTATTCTTTGGGTCTGAGAGTTCCCACCGCTTTGGTTTCTTTTTGGCCTTTTAATATCTCCATTCACTGCCCACCCTCCCCCCCCAAGGCAGAACATGAAGATGACATCTGACATAGCATGGTCAATTCCAAGCATTTAAAATCTGAAAAGAGCACTCAAAATACCAGAAAGATTGGCTTGTATAAAAAATCAATAAGCTGAATTATTTCCAAATCAAAATAATATTCCTTCTGATTTTTCTGCGTGTAAATTTCATTGTTTGAGGAGGTTCTCTGTTAACTGTGATGCCTTGAAGCTTGCTCGGACCATGACAAAAGAAAGATTCCTTTTCACATACTCATATACCTCCAGAAGCTGAGGAATTGCAAAAGGCAATAGTGCTGTGCAAAAGGCAATACTGCTGTGTTAGTTCCTTGGCTGACTGCCCTTCTGTGCTCATCAAGCTTTCTTGAATCTATCCTCTCTAACTGGGTATGCTTGAGACTAACACCACTTTATTTTTTTAGGGATATTTTTCCCACTATTACCCCTATGTTCAAAGTGCAAATTTCTCCTTAAGCAGGTGTTTCCTTCTGTAAGTCAAAAGCTGAAAGCTCCAACAGTGCCTTCCTTGCAATCAGGGAGATGTGGATTCCTCTCCTGCCCTCCAGAAGGACTCCGTACCTATTTTCATTTTCAAATTATTTGTTGGTTAATGAGCAGCACCTCAGGCTGTCAATCTCTGAACAGGCACAGTGTCACAGGGATGGAATATCTGCCTCTATGTATTTAATCACATGATGCAATTTTAATCAACCTGCAAAAAACACCACATTAAAATAGAGGACAGATCATGCTACAGTTAAATTGTGATTTTGCTGTTGAGATAAAAAAATGGATATTAATGTTCATGTTGCAAAAGAAAAGTGTACTTCACAGTACATAAATTAAATATATAAAGTTTGATATTTTATAATACATCTGTCTGCATATTTTAGAGTATTGTTCTGTTTTATTACATTTCTGATCAAGACTAATCCTCATTAAAAAAATCTACTATGACAATGAAAAATTTTATATGGAAAATTCTTGTCCTCTATTACAATTGCTATCTGCTCCACTTTTTGGAAACCACAGCAAATTAGTCTTGGGCCATGGTAATCTTAATTATATCTTGGAATAGATGATGTTGGAAATATATTGAATAAACCCTTTTGGTGAGATTGCCTTTGCCTTTTAATGCAAAATCTCCATGTTCATATGCTTGCATTATTTAAATTACAAAAGGCAGGCATCTGAAAAATGGGATGCTTTGTTGGGCAGTCATATTCATGAAAATTCATTCAGTTGTGAGGGGGGTCAAAAAAACAGGGGGAGGGAAACTGCTTGCTGATCAAAATGTAACATAAGCTGCACCATTTCATTTAAGCAGCCAAATGCATAGACTAAAAAAGAAAGTTTTATATGATCTCAAAACTCTGTTCCTATGAATTTGGCATACTTTTAGCTGAATAGCAGTTGTAACCCGATCTATTTAGTTGTTTTATTTCAAAAAGACAGGAAATAGCGGCCATTCTAACAGATGACACAAGCACTCTGTAGATTGAGTGGCTGATGCTACTTGTGAAGATGACAGATGAGAACATTACCAGCTCCAACGCTTTTCTTTTCTCCAAAGTTGTATCAAATTGAAACATTGCCTCTGTACACAGCTAAAAACTTGACCAAGTTTTTATCTCATCTCAGTTGGCCTGAGAAGTATGAAATAAAGCATGACTTAACATAATGGATCAGTTGCTACCATGATCACTTTGCAAGGTGACTCTGACTGCTGGCATCGTAGCATCAGCTGGGTGCTCACTGTCTTACAGTGTTCTCAGAATGGGGGAAATGGCAGAGCCGCTCCAGAAAAAGTGGTCAGGACACGTGCACGTGTAGTGCAGGTGATGCAACTGGCAGGTTCAGCTGTGCCACAGGCAACAACACACGATGATAAAAGGGGATTGGTGACAGTAAGCACTGCCATGGACTACATGAAGGATCCTGTTTCACTCCCATAGCATTACTACCCATTGATAAGGAATGTGTTTAAACAACACTTAGAGGAAGGGTCTTTGAGCAGTGATGCAGAGTGTGCCCAGGCCTCCCTGCACTGCAGCCCTGTGGAGAGCCAACAGTCTGTGGGCACCTGAGGGCATGCTAAGCTGCTGGGATATGTTTCATGAACTGCTCAAGAAAAATTGTAAATGAATCAGCTGTTCCAACTTAATCTGATGTTTGCAAGGTACAGGTGATATACTGGACCACAAACCAAACTATATTGAGCAAAGCTGTCTGATCTTATACCTCCACTGTAGACGTTCTTGTAATCCCTTAATGGAATTGATGGTGTTATCAGATTTGTGCAGGCCTTGTTCCTTCTTCCATTCACTAAATTCCCTTGAAAGACCTTGTCATATACTCTAGGAAATATTTTTCTCTAACCACTCACTATCTCCTTTAACTTCTTAAAGTAATTTAACTCCCAGAGAAACATCTTCCTGAGCAATCTTTGTTGCTATATTTCCTTGAAGACATTTAGGATTCTAAAATTGCTGTCTGTTTGGTCGACCTACTAACAAAAAGGCAGAAGAGGGAGGCCAAACCCCACAAAGCCCCTGAGCCTAATCGGACACATGAGGTTCTCAACTATTCAAAGAGTGCCTTTTTGCTACAATAAGACTCAAAGAAACCAGCCAGTGCTATTCAGATCCAAGTCAAAGAAATTTTAAAAATGTGGATTTCTAGGCTTTCTTCTCTAACATCAGAGCACAGTGTCTAAGCTTCAGATGAAACCACCCCTTGATCAGATTGGCTAAAGGAAAATCTTCAACACTTGCTGCTGTTCACCCCATGAAGCACACCTCATCATATTAGACATCAGTGGCATGCACCCTTGCAAAAGGAAAAAGTGGTGTCAGGCCCAGAATCATCAGCAGTTGCAATTAAGAGCTCTGTTCTGGTGCAAGGCCATACCGCCGTTATGTGACCTGGAGCAGCTGTCACATCAGGTATTGTTAGTGAGGAGGTGACAACCCTCTCAGCACCACCAGTAAATCTAGTGTTGATGTGGCATCTTTGACTGACACTTAACACAGACAAACTACCAGATAACGTCAGTAGCGCCACCACAACATTAAAGAATGGAGATCATTGTCATAAGAATATTTTTTAGGCATAACATGCTTGCTTCACCATCTTGATGAGATTTTGCCCATCCTGTTTAGAGGCTATTTAGGTATGCTGGTATTCAGTAAGAATGATTTGCCTCTTTCCATCTTGTGACAGAAGATGGAAGTTCTCTTTCACTGTATGTCTTTATATTTCATTTCTGTCCTTAAGTTTCTTATCCTTTCATAGAAATATTTATCATTTTGATTAGAAATCAGGCATGCATTCTAATTTAATTTTTATGGAAGAGATTTTTGAAAATGTATTTCCTGCAGTTCAGCACCTTTACTCCTCTCCATAATCAAATTTATATTTTGACTTCATAGAGGGCTCTTTATTAACAAGTAAACTTTCCAATTAATTAAAATATTTGGATTTGCCACAAGACAATAAGGAACCAGAAGAAAGTAGTGATCAATGCCAGCCTTGATGACAGCTATGTTCCCTTTCTCTTTATATTGCAAAACTGACAGAAGAGAAAGCAACTTGTTAACGCAACAACTTTAAATTTTGGGGTAAATATTTTTTTTCTTTTTTTTTCCCTAGGGAGAAAAAAAGGAAAGAAGAAAGCTAATGGCTCTACATCAGGGACAATATGAAAAATGTAGACATTTGTAAAACAGTACAGAAGATTTATGAAAGGCTTACTGGAAAATGTGGAGCTAAATATTTTCTTTCTATGTATTTTAGCAGAAGCAACACAAATATTGGAGGTGCATGACTAGAAATAGTCTGTTGGAAAGACATAAAAAATTTTAGTCAGTCACAGACTGACAGACAACCTTCAGGTGAAAACAGAACTGCCAAGTATACAAATATTAACCAAGAGCTATAACGAATTTTCTTCTTATATTCTGAGAATGTTAAATTTTCGGTCACAGAAGGTTCCTGGAACTCAATAAATACCTTCACCCACATTCAGAATTCTTTAGTTGGAGGGAATTTTGTACAATGATTAGAACTGAATGCTAATATATCCATCTCTCTCCATAAAATATACATTCCTGATTCACCTATTGGAGCTGTTTGTAAAGTTGATTTATGGAAATCCTTAAAGAAGAGTGTCAGCACTTCATCACTGAAGACGTAGGGGTTTTTCCACGTTTTCTCCATTGTAGGCTGAAAAAAACCTCTTCTGTTCCCTAAAATCATTAACTTCCTTCACCCAAGTCAGCATTTACAAGTAAAGGGCAGAGAAATCATTCACCTAGAGTAATCAGCCACAGACACAAGTTTCTCAAAGGGACCTGAAGATTTCCAGCATTCAGAAGCGAACTCTTCTGCCTCCCACAGCAGCTTTGCCTTGCAGCTCTGCAATCCAGAGCAGAGCACATGTGAGCAAAATCAAACAGCCCAATTCGTTATGTTACTACCACCCCCCCAATCAAAAAAAAAAAAAAACCCAAAACACGTCTATTCAAAATCTACTCAAAGGAGACATACAACTGAACATACTTTCCAAGGCTGAGGAGATACTGGTTATCTAAAAAAATATATCTTAAAGAATCTAGAAGTTTTCAAAACCTTTATCTACAAAATAAATAACTGCTTAGTTGCAACTAAATTAGCCTAAATAGTAATGCACTAGGCAATGAAAGGGAGTGATTTGTTAAGTTATCCCTGTCCAGAAAAAAAAAAAGGCTGTTGAACATATGCTTCATTTTAAACAGAGATGGAATTAAGCATGTGCTTCTATTCTTTTCTGAGTCAGAACTAAAAATTGAAAACCATATAGCTATGTAATACTTTGCCATGTTACAGTAGAATCAACTAAAATGTTGCCATCATATTCTTTCATATGATTTCAATATCCTGCTTGAGCAGGACAGTTGGACAAGATGACCTCCAGAGGACCCTTCCAATCTCAGCCACTCTGTGATGCTGTGAATACTGTAAAGATGAAAGCATGTTTCAGTTTTATACTTATACATAATATAAGCGATATAAAGCATTGTCATTGTTTATATAAATAGTCACAGAATTACCAAAAGGCAAATGTGTCATTTGGATCATTCATTTTTCTTTATTGAGCTTTGATGAAAAACAGTCCATTTGAAGTATTTCCAGCAACCATTTCAATTCCAAATGCTCAACACAAAAACTTGGTATCAGAGTTCAAACATAAAGTTACATCTCATTATAATTTAATATTTAACAAAGCTAATCATTTCTGATTTTTCATAATTAAGTTTACAAAAATAATGTTACATTTATAAAATAAATCAGCTTTTCCTAATAAATTACAGTGGTGTTCTTTTTATTCAAAAATGTAATATATCGTACAAAATAGATAACAACTTTTTGTCAGATAAAATATTAAAGTCTATTTTTCATCCAGTACATTTTGGCAGTGTATGAAAACATTTTATTGTACACTTGATATCTAAAGTACAGTGTGAAAACTAAACCCATTAAGCTATTATGCACATTGCTTATATAAGGCAAGGGTACCCAACCTGGGGACTACTTTTTATTTCCAGTTCAATGTTCTTAGTCAGACCAATACTGCCACATTTATGCAACTGACTTAATTAATCTGACCCAGTAAAGTCATGCAGATCCAACTTGAGCCAAAAACTCTTTCTATGACAAGTACACAAGTGACCCCCATCAGTCAACTTTTGGGCTCTCTCTCTCACTCATGCTTTACCTTTGTGTTTCCTCACAAAGCGTTGGTGGTCAACTTGTAAAAATAGCACAGTCCCTGAAGTTAACGGCAAAACTTCGGTACTTTATTCTGTCATAAAAACTTATATTAAAAGGGACTTGTGAAAAGAGCAATGCATTGATAAAAAATAAACAGTAACCAGCAAAAAGAAAAAAACTCTAAAAAGCAAAAGGTAAATATTAAGAGCTACTCTATGCAGACTTTACAAAAGCAACTACTTTAAAATAACATAAAGAAACACAGCATCTACTTGGTGGTAAGTGTATGCTCATTAAAGCCTTTTGAATGTTCAGGTCAGCTCAGCATTTACTGTGTTGCATTTCCTGCCTGCAAAAATGTATCTGAAGAATCGTATCAGTTTGTTTGACCAGCTTTTAAAAGCCAGAGGTTTAACTACACCATCTTTGGATGCTGTGATTAATGCAGGTGTCTGGTTCAGGATGATCAACAACTCACCTTGCAGAATTTCTGACTCCACTATGTTTTCTCTTTGCAATAGTTCAGCAAACTGCAGTATTTTAGTCTCTCTTTTTTCTCTGTTTCTCTCTTACATAACTTCTGGGAAGAAAGTTTACTTTAAATTACTAAAGGAAAATCATTGCTGTCTGGAGTAAATAACGTGCAAAGTGGTGATTTTCTTATGACGTCAGTATTGTATGAACAACAGATCACTTTATATATCATAATAGATGTCCTGCTTTCGGCTGGGATAGGGTTAAATTTCTTCCTAGTGCTGTGTTTTGGGTCTAGTATGAGGAGAATGGTGATAACATACTGATGTTTTCAGTTGTTGCTAAGTGCCCTCCTAGTCCAAGGACAGCTCCCATGCCTACTACTGAGCTAGGTACACAAGATGGGAGGGAACATAATCAGGACAGCTAGCCCAGCTGGCTAATGGGGTATTCCATACCATGTGACGTCACGCTCAGTATATGAAGGGTAGGCGTGATCGCTACTTGGTTATCGGTCAGCGCGGGTGGTGAGCAATTGCATTGTGCATCACTCATTTTGTATATTTTATCATTATCATTATTATTTTCCCGTTTTCTGTTCTATTAAACTGTCTTTATCTCAACCCACGAGTTTTTCCTCACTCTTGCCCTTTCGATTCTCTCCCCGTCCCACTGCGGGGTAGGGGGAGTGAGTGAGCAGCTGCGTGGTATTTGACTGCCTGCCAGGTTAAACCACGACAATAGATCATTTTCACAAATTGTAACTAAGTGAGTATATGCCCAAGGGGGCACATGTCACAAGGTCCCCTTTGTGCAAATCCACAGAGGGTCCAAATCCAGATGGGTTATTATAGACTCCAGACACAAAAAAGGGGAGGAAGAAGAGGAGGAGAAGAGGGCTCGTCACAGTAAGTCAATTCCTCCCAAGCTTCTGAAAACTCTTAAAAATCCATAGAACGAGCATTTGGTATGCTGGCTATCCTCTGGCTTGAAATACCATGGCTCAAAACAGGAGTTCAGCTGGAGCTGAACTCAGGCACGTCTGCTGCTTGAGTTAGTCTCCAGACACAGAGCTACTACGTAACTACAGCTACTCTGTAGGTGAAGTTTAGAGTGATTGCTGAAACATGCATTCACCAGCCAGTTAGGCAAATAAACACAATGGCTACATTTACACTAGTAAATCAAACAGTACAAAGTCTATACTCCAGCCCTGAGGTCAAGTGGCATGGTCTGGCCATACTCCTAGCTATACTCTCTGTGCCCCTAAAGTGAGGTGGCCATATCCAAAGCGCCTAGTGAAAAGTGTCCTAGACTGGCCTAATTCCCAAAATGTGCCCAGAAATTGTTTGGGAGAATACTAGTTAGTCCTTACCAAAAAGCAATATAAATGCCTGCAATCATGCCTCGGCACTGTCCAATTGACTGATATAGACATTACTGTGCATGCAGATTTTAAAAAGTCCTCAACCATATTTGCATGTGGCAGGCCCTCTGATTTACAATCAGGTAAGCAGGAACGATCCAACTCTTTTGTTGAATTTTTACTTGAAAAAGATGGTTCTTTCAAATCAGGATTTTTTTTTTTTAATTAATTGGGTATTTCTGTGCATTATTTTCTCCTATCTAATACATGTGCTTTGTTGGGTAGCCTAGGGTCTTACTATTTAAGGAATCTTAGCTTTTGTTTGATTAACCCACTTTTTCATGTCTACAATTCACAGCTAAACAAGCACTAACCAGTTCCATCACAATGAAAAAAATTATATACATGTAAAACAATAATATTAAGACAACAACTAAAACAGGAAATAAAAAATTAATCTGTGCAGTTAAAAGATCTAAAAATAATGTCAACCTCTATACATCTTTGTCAGACTGCAGTGTCCACAGTTACAGTTGTACGTGGCAGTCAGAACAGTGAGTATTACTTTCCAAATCATGAGGTGTTTTAAGAAACACCCAAAGTAGTGGCTGGTGAGGAAATAATTTCCTTTATCATCCTGAGATTTCAAATGTGCAAGAGTCTTACCAATTTATCTAGTGCATAAAAAGGACGAAGGGAAGGGGGGAAGGGGGGAAGGGGAGAAGGAAGGAAGGAAGGAAGGAAGGAAGGAAGGAAGGAAGGAAGGAAGGAAGGAAGGAAGGAAGGAAGGAAGGAAGGAACGAGGGGAGGAAGGAAGGAAGGAAGAAAGGAAAGAAGGAGGGAAGGACAGAGCAAGACAGACAGAGAAACATTATCACAATGGTTTTTGTTTCAAAATAGATTGCTGTGCAATGACTGAAGCCTGATTTGTAGACATTTTGTATTCTTGCCCAGAGCCTTGAGGAGGGGAAGGTAATGGAGTTTCTGGAGTTGCTGAAAAAGAATATAGAAAGAATTAAGTATTTTTATATTCTGGCCTATTCTGCATACACATATACCTACTACTGCCCCAAAAGGAAGTTCTGTTACATTTGGCATGCAGGTAAATATGATATTTTAATTATCAGAATTTTTAGTTTATTAAAAATTGTGCATGTGAAACTGATGATACATCAGAATGGTGCTGAATTTTTAAAATTAGATTAAATTCAGGTCAAAGTCTCTCACTTAAGACTGTTTATATACATACATTTTTAATGCACAATTAGTTTAATTTAAGGATAATGATGAAATAACTCTATGAGCACTGACAGGCCACCATTCTAATTAATATTTTTAACTGTAACAGTGAAATGTTATGACAGAAGGCTAACTTGCAATTACTTACAAATCTGTTCTGTATGTACAGGAGCAGACATTGAACTTATGAGGATAGTTTGGCCAGTTAATGGATCTTGGGCTAAGTGAGGATGTACTGGATGGTGCAGATGACTGGCATCATTAGAAGTACCTGCAAAAATAACATGAGCACATATCAATTCAAAAGAGCATGTTGTTGCCAGCAACCTATACTGCAATAATTACATTTCTGTAGAGCAAATATTTTAATTGGCAATTTGAATAATTGCCTCTGGGTATTCATTAAACAATTTAACCAGACTTCAACCATATTAAGCACTGTGTTTATTTTCACTGTTTTGACTGCATTAACAGTGGATTTCATGAAATATTTGTAAGGGTTCTTCCATCTGCCTAGGGAGTTGTATGTCTAGATACCCAGCAATGATTGAGAAGTACACAGCACAATCTGAGGTTGTAGGACTGTAACAAGATGAGCAGCCAAGACAGGAAGGCTTTAGCTAGCAATCATATGACTCAAAGCTCAGCCAGCAAGGCAGTGGTCAAAGTGCTTGCTTACATCATGATTCCCTCAACGTCCCAGCATGCTAAATTCAACATAATACAACATGGTAAATTTAACAAGTTGTTAGCTTACCTCCCAGTAACATTTCCTGAAGCAAACTGTCAATTTTAACAATTCCAAATAGTTTAACCAATTGTATTTGCTCAATCATTTGCCAAGTGATGCTCTGGAGTGTAGGCAGTAGAAGCAGAAGTTCTCCAAATCTTCCTCGGGAGTCATACTGACGGTCATTAATATAATCCTCTAAACTGATTTGGACTTGGAACCGCATGTTCTTAATCTTCATTGGATTACTTAGGCCCTTTGCATCTTAAAAAATGACAAAAACTTAAAGTCAAGGCAGATTATGATTTGGGAGGAGCATCTTACTTTTTTTCATTTTATTCTTTTCCATCCAGCTAGATAACATGAGCAGATGCTACATCAACAAAAATTACTTTAAATATAATCACATGCACAATAATTCTGAGACATATTTTCGAAAAGGTACCTGGATCAAAAAACACAATCGCTTTCAAGCAAGCGTACTCATTGTCGTCTATTTGAATTTCCTGGAAGGGTCGAACTAGTTCATCTAGAATTCGATTTGCCACTCGGCTGATCTCTACTTCAGTACTGTTGCGGTGGATTATGTAATTGTTGCCTTGGAGAGAAAGAATACCAACATATGGATTGATATAAAGACTTTGATGTAACATACTAGATGTAGCCCATTTTCAAATGCACCTTTTATTTTGCTTAATCAAATTGTTTTTGGTTTTTTTTAAGTAATAACTCTCCTTTGTATCCTACAAAACTGTTCTTTGCAAGTAGAGTATATGTGCAAAATACAGCTGTCACCCAGTAAATTATCTGTGCATGTAAATATGCCAACATGTACAGTTACTGATTAGTCTGCAAGACTGAGGCCCATATTTGAATGCACAAGCATGGAGCAAGTAGGCCTTTATCTTTACAAAATAGACAAATATAATGGTAAACTGATCTTAAAATTTCATCTTCCCCCATTAAAATAATATATCCCAATCTGAATGATCAGGATTTGCCAATGGACAAAGAAGCCTTCTTCCAGAGGAGGCACCAGGAGTGTTTCTAACAGATGCTTCTGCCACTCCTCATAAGATTTAGAAGCATCTTAAAATTTTCAGTAAAGAATGAATTTTCTCTGCTCTTTTAATTTTAAATTTTCATTTTGGGGAAGTCTCCATTATGGCATCTTAATTCACCTTCTGTCCAGAAATCATCTAACATAAGTGGTGAGAACAGTGGGAAAGCTACAGAGCTTCCAGAATCCACCAAGCAGTTTTTGAAAGAAAAGCTGATGATTATATCACAAGAGATCTATGCCAAAATGACTCACAAGCTATACAGATATCTACCTCCAAATATCAGAAATAAGCCTTGGAGCCTCAAATTTTTTCTTCTTTCAGTATGTATGCTGATGTTGGTGATGTTGACTATAATTTTCTACTTATTATTTTCTCATTATTTGTCCTTATTACCTACTAATCCCAATAAAACTGCAAATATTTCCTTTTTATTTCTGTTAATTTTGTCTGTAAAACTGTATCTAGAGAAAGAACTAGGTTAAGAAGGTAATTTGTATAGTTTTTA
This sequence comes from Calonectris borealis, assembly GCF_964195595.1. NCBI lineage: Eukaryota > Metazoa > Chordata > Aves > Procellariiformes > Procellariidae > Calonectris > Calonectris borealis. The sequence goes on from NC_134313.1 coordinate 35,444,183, forward strand.
ATTTGAAAGGATTGCTGGTTAGAGTGGTATCTCCAGAACAAGCCCTTCCTGTCCCTTTAATGTTATGATATGTGTAAAAATAAATTCAAACTGATTAAGAGCTATGAAAAGGCAGGCCCAAAGAGGAAGGAGAACAAGTAGCGGAAAAACCCCTTGTACAACATCACCAGTGAAGAAACTAGTTTGAGTTGATATTCCGCATAGTCTTGCCTCACATCAAAAATCCTGTCCAAGACCTACCCATTTTCTCACAAAACAGCCTAAGTGCTGCACATGTTTAATGAGACCGTTTTTGGCAGGGTGCACTTCAGACTGGCGGAGTACTGTGTCAAACAATGCTAACAAATGCCTCATCACATCACTATACACACAGGCACATATCTCATCGTATTACTGTGCCTCTCTGTTGTGTGAATGAAGGGAAGACAGGCTTCTACCACGCGACGACGCCCCCTTCCCTAACAGCCATGCTCTTTTTATATAACCCAGTGAAGGAGCCATTTCAAGTGACCAAGAATATGCTTATGCAGGCGTGACTCCTCACCGTGCCATGGATGCTTCCACCTCTCACATGGCAGGGAACAACAGGCATGTTGTTTACATGATGGCCACGTGGCGACTGTCAAGGCAGCAGTGAAAGGGCTCTTGGGAAAGCGAGTTGCAGGGAACAAGCTATCCAATTTTCTAGCCTGTAGGGTCTTCTCTGACTGTGTCTGAAGGGCTCTTGGGAAAGCTCCAGATAAATGATTTTCATGAAGTCTGAAATTAGTACCCAGGCCACAGGTTGGCTGCTCCTCTCTTAAGCAAAGATTTTTTATGGGTTTTTTCGTTGTCGTTTTGTTGGGTTTTTATGGGACAAAGGTGCAGAAAGGATGCTAATGTAAGGAGACAATTTGAGTTCCTGGCAAATTGTGGTTTCTGGTATCCAATAAACCTTTAGCTGTATTAAGTCACAGGAAACTGTCCACCTGCTTTTGCTGGAACAGGCACGTGACATTATGTCATTAATAGCTATTTAGCATTCACAGAATGCATTGCTTTGACTGCACAGAACAGTTGTCCCACTTAAGTGATTATATGGTTGCTAATGTACTATAACATCATCATTATTAATTAAAACAAAACCAATATTTACCTAAAAGTAAAATGTCCTTATACGCCATGGACCGTTTTGCTGCTCCAAGCAACAAGTGTTCCCCAGCATGTGCTCTTAACAGGGCAACCTCAAGAAAAAAACAGCAGACTCATTAGAAGATAAAGCAGTAAGTTCCAATAAGGGCAAAAGAAATGAGGATGCACATTACCGTGAGTGTATTTAGCTATAGGTACATGCTTAAGATTGTTACGATTCTAATGTAAAATGTAGTGAATGTAAAAACCTTAACACTGTACTAACAGCACACTATAATTAGTCATCCTCTGTCACTTCTAGCATTTGGTCTAGATTTTAAACATATGGCTCTGCAAAATACTTCTCAATAAATACAATACTTGCATTTATTTCCTAGTGCCTATTCCCTTAACAAAGTTTTTTCTGGAATTTTAAGTTGACACTAAATACTCCGGTGGGCTGGAATGAACTGTTACAGTAAATTTGGCACTATCAGTGTTTCATTTTTCTCACCTTGAATCAAAAATTTATGTGGCACTTAAAAGAGCTTTTTCTCCAACAAAGCCAGATATGTTAAAATATCCACTACTGTCAACAAAGAAGAAACCTGATTCATACCAGGAAGGCACTTTAAAATGTGGTCACTAGTTTACTCTTTGTCACCTATTTACTTTCCTTTGTTTTTAATGTCTGCTTGAAACTTCAGTGCTGGCCTCTATTTCCTCAAGGAACTCCTCTCTTGGCAAGTAATTCTTTTCTTACAAATCCAAGCCAATGCTTTATGAGTGATGTAAAGGTACACAGCACCTAGGAATACTTCATGTGTTAAGACTTTTCAGGTTCTCAGCAGTTAACTTATCTGCTCTGGTCTGCTCTATGGTTTATAAATCAAGCTGATTCCCAGATCAGGAATCATTTGTTCAAAACCAGAGGGTTTACTTTATAACTAAATGCACAACGCCCCTTAGAAAGAGGTTATGAGAAATGCAAAAGTGGCATTTGTTTTAACTCCCAATACTTCTGTCACTACTCCTCTAAGGTACTTAAAGTTCCTCAGTATTTCCCAACGTATACTCTTCAAGCACTGCGGGGGTGTTTTCAGCCTATCTTTCTAAGGTGATTTTTTTTTTTAAATACAGACAGGAACTTTTTAATGAAGTTTGATCCCTTCTCTTTTCCTTCATGCCATCTTAACAATAAAAACAGCAATATTTTTGCTTGTGTAACCAATCAATTTAAAATTCCCCTTCTTTCACATGAACAGATTTTTAACTTATTCCAGTATGTTGAGCTTATGCACACATATCATATTCTGCAGGTCTGCAAAGACATCATTAAGCTCCTATTTTAGGGGGTCTCCTGTGGCCTGAAACACCTCCATATTCCTGAGGAGGTGTATAAGAGGGAATGAGCTCAGTTTGAGTCTCAAACCGAAGGATGATCTAACCCTCCTTGCAGGATTTTGTTAAAAACTGAGAGAATGAAGAGGAAAAAAGGAGGAATTATTCAATTTGACTCCACAGAGTCATTTTCAAGCTGAATCAGATTTTGGTGGACTGGAATCAAGAGATCCTGAACCGTGAATTAATCTCCTGTCCAGGCGGCCGGTAAGAGAACTGCTTACCGCAACATGGAGACACTGGTTCTGAGTGTGCCAGCACAACTTATTCTGAAACCCAGTGATGTATTAGGATATATTACAGATGTGATGATAGATCATCACTCTGTCATAAAAACACTTAAGAATTTTCAAGGTTTGATGCTTTTTAACCACAGTCATTATATACAATATAACTTTAGTACATTGTATTATATGAAAGATTATTTGCTATGGATTGATAACAGTATGTTTGGCATTTGTTCGAGATTCTAATGGCTTTTATTTTTTGCAAGTAGAGAAGACCTGGTTCAAATTAAATAACACACTGCCTTAAACCATATTGTAATGAAAGGTGAACATGAAATAAATACTCTGCAAGGTCAGGAAAAAGCATGGCTTTTTTTTTCATTTTTGCATGCAGCTTGGTATCTCTGCTTCCAAAAGAATACAGAAAGCACAAAACACTGAAAGACACTGATTTGCTGCTTCTTTTTGTTAAGGTGCTAAAGCTTTATCAATTTCCTTTGGTTTTTTTGTGGTGGTGGTGGTGCTATTTCAGAACCTTACAAAATTTTAAGATGGTGGGTCTAGCACCCATCTCTAATCAGACGAAAAATGAGTGTTTAATCATAACATTTAAATATCACAGAAATAACAGAACAGTAATTAACATTCTCTCTTTGGTCTCCTCTTATACCTGGTCATCCAGAGGTAATTCACAGAAGCCTGGAATATATTTAGCCCATTCCACCAGGACCAAAAGTTGTTGCTTCATAGATTCACAGACATCACTAATACCAGCAATTTTCTTAACATTTATGTCAGTGCTAGCACCAGGACTGGAAATTGAGATCTGGCCATAAGAGAGAAAAAATTAACAATGTTAAACTTCATATAATTGCATTTTCACTGGTTAACAGTGATATTTAAGAAAAAATCTCAGCAGTAATCATGCATACTGTTGAGAAATCCCTTGACCATATGGGTCATTAGTCTGCACGTAAAGTATAAAATTTTATTTCTCATTATTATCAGTGTGTATTACAGTATGTTAAAAATTACACTATTCATATAATAATACAATATCTTCTCATTCCAAAATACCGTTTTAATTACACCAGAACCCTTATTATTTTTAGGGAGGGAGGTGCTTTTTTTATTCCTTTAAAATGGTTGACATTTTACTTCATTTCAGAAAAAAAAGAGCTCATAGGGCCATGCAGTAACATTAAGAGAAAAGAAAGAGAGAGATAAAGGGGTAGCATGTTCTTCTAGTGAAAAGATAAGTATCATTAACTTTAGAAGGTAAAACAGCGGTTTTTTAGTGCCTGTAGGAGAATGGTTTGTAATGATGAAGCAGCAGTATAGGTGGAGGCCTGAGACGTTTCAGAGCAAATGTAAGGGATATGAGTGTGCATTAGACCACCTGCAGTGAACAGTGTTCTGTGAAATAAGAAGAGAGCAATATCTTTCTGGGCCTGAAACTGGGACACTTTCAGATAATCACTGAGCCAAATCCTGAAATTCTTAATAAGTTTTCAAGGAAAGGAACAAAACCAGGCTTGCTCTTAAGCCAGGCAGGAAAGACAACTTAAGATAAAACCAAGCCTGAGAAGAGAAGGTCAGTTTATAGCTGCTATCATACCAGGGAAGAGAAAGAAAAAGAAGAAAGAAAAAGAAGAAAGAAAAAGAAGACAAAAAAGAGGAAAAAAAAAAGGAAAAAAGAGAAAGAGAAAGAGAAAGAGAAAGGGAAAGAGAAAGAGAAAGAAAAAGAAAAAGAAAAAGAGAAAGAGAAGAGAAAGAGAAAGAGAAAAAGAAAGAAAAAGAAAAAGAAAAAGAAAAAAGAAAAAGAAAAAGAAAAAGAAAAAGAAAAAGAAAAAGAAAAAGAAAAAGAAAAAGAAAAAGAAAAAGAAAAAGAAAAAGAAAAAGAAAAAGAAAAAAAGAAAGAAAAAGAGAAAGAAAAAGAAAAAAAGAAAGAAAAAGAGAAAGAAAAAGAGAAAGAAAGAAAGAGAAAGAGAAAGAGAAAGAGAAAGAGAAAGAGAAAGAGAAAGAGAAAGAGAAAGAGAAAGAGAAAGAGAAAGAGAAAGAGAAAGAGAAAGAAAAAGAGAAAGAGAAAGAGAAAGAGAAAGAGAAAAAGAAAAAAAAGATCCCACCACAACAACACAAAACCCCACCACTGTACAAGGCCAGTGAAACTGACTTTCACCTTACATTTTATTACAGAAAGCATACTGAGGAAATTCTGTAGTTTGATTATCTTCTCACCCTCCCAAAAAAATTGTTTGATCTTCCAATACTGTGTACCTACAAATTTCAGGATGGTGAATGCTATTTAGGTTGACTCCTACCAGATCCCCTTCATTCCCAGATCCATGATAAATTCCCCAGTGGGAACTGTGGTGAAACCCTATTATCCTTGGGTTGTCAAAGGAGCTGCACTTCTGAACTAAAGCTCAGTGCTTCCTACATAATTCAGTAGTCTAAAACACTGAAAACAGCTTAGATATTAATGGCAGTTAACCAGCTGAACATTAATTCTCAGGGAAATACAGCAGCTAGGCAGGTGAAAAAATCCTTAGACACATAATTCAAAGGCTATCATGTAGGAAAAAGGTTAGACGTATTGTCTCTTCGTAGAAAGAGCATTTGTGAAATCCCTGCTGTAATCATGAGTCCATTTCTGACACCTGTTCTATAAAAATGAAGTTGAAAATATGGAATATCATTCAGGTGAAAGCTACCAGAATGATTCAGTCTAGAAAACCTTCAGTACAGAAAGAGAGTAAAGAAATTCAACATATTTAATTTTTTCCAGAAGAGTAAGAGGAGTCTTGATCATGATTCAAGAGTACCTACACCGAGAAGAAAGTTCTGACAGCAGAAGGCGCTCTCATCTACCAGAAAGATACCACCATGCACTGACTAGAAGTTAATTCAAGAAGGTAAAGAACAGGCAGATTGTTTAACCATTAGACTTACTGACTCAAGAACTTAACACATTGTCCTTCCTTTAATCTCTTTTAATCAAAACTATGCATCGTTATAAATTACATTTTATAGGACAAACTATAGACTCTGTGCTGAAATTACTTGGTGAGCTTCTGCTGGGGATTCATGAGATGACTCCCATGGAGTTCATTATGAACTCCTAAGGTTGCATCTCTTCACAAGGATATGAAGCTGTGAACTTTCCTCTTTCTATTTCTCTATTGCTTTAACCTGCCTCTCATTTCTAGGGTACAACACGGGAGTCACTGACTTCATAGAATTATAGACCAGCCCAGGTTAGAAGGGACCTCGAAAGATCATCTCATCCAACCTTTTATGGGGAAGGAAGCCTAGATGAGATCTAGCATCCTGAAAACCTCCAGTGATGGGGACTCCATCATTGGAAGGGGGAAGGGGATAAAACCAGGCTCACTAGAAAAGAGCCTAGGGACCGCACGCCCATGTCGGGGGAGAAATCGGCAGCCCAGCTCAAGTGCATCTATACCAATGCATGCAGCATGGGCGGCAAACAGGAGGAGCTGGAAGCCATTACGCGGTGGGGCAGTTATGACTTAGTCGCCATCACGGAAACATGGTGGGGTGAGTCTCACGACTGGAGTGCTGCAATGGATGGCTATGAGCTCTTCAGAAGGGATAGGCGAGGAAGGAGAGGCAGTGGGGTAACCCTGTATGTTAGGGAGTGCTTCGACTGTCTAGAGCTTAATGGTAGTGATGACGAGGTCGAGTGCTTGTGGGTAAGGATGAGGGGGAAGGCCAACAAGGCAGTTATCCTGCTGGGAATCTGTTATAGACCACCTAGCCAGGACGAGGAGGCAGACGAAATATTCTGCCAGAGGCTCGCAGAAGTCTCACAGTCTTGTTCTTGTGGGGGACTTCAACTTTCCGGATGTCTGCTGGAAATACAACATGGCAGAGAGGAAACAGTCGAGGAGGTTCCTGGAGTGTGTGGATGATAACTTCCTGACGCAGCTGTTAAGCAAGCCCACTAGGGGAGGTGCCTCGCTTGACCTGCTGTTCACAAACAGAGAAGGGCTGGTGGGAGATGTGGTGGTCGGAGGCCGGCTTGGGCTTAGCGACCATGAAATGATAGAATACTCAATACTTAGTGGAGTAAGGAGGGGGGCCAGCAAAACCGCTACCATGGACTTCTGGAGGGCGGACTTTGGCCTGCTCAGGACACTGGTCAAGAGGGTCCCTTGGGAGACAGTCCTGAAGGGCAAAGGGGTCCAGGAAGGCTGGACATTCTTCAAGAAGGAAGTCTTAAAGGTGCAGGAGCAGGCTGTCCCCATGTGCCATAAGAAGAACGGGCAGGGAAGACGACCGGCCTGGTTGAACGGGGAGCTCTGGCTGGGACTCAGGAAAAAAAGGAGAGTTTATCACTTGTGGAAGAAGGGGCAGGCAACTTAAGAAGAGTACAGGGATCTCGTTAGGTCGTACAGAGAGGAAATTAGAAAGGCAAAAGCCCAGCTAGAACTCAACCTGGCCACTGTCATGAAAGACAACAAAAAATGCTTTTACAAGTATATTAATGACAAAAGGAGAGCCAAGGAGAATCTCCATCCTCTATTGGATGCGGGGAGGTACGTTGCCACCAAGGATGAGGATAAGGCTGAGGTACTCAACGCCTTCTTTGCCTCAGTCTTTAGTAGTCAGAGCAGTTATCCTCAGGGTACTCAGCCCCCTGAGCTGAAAGACAGAGACGGCGAGCAGGATAAACCCCCCATAATCCAAGAGGAAGAAGTTAACGACCTGCTACACCACCTGGACGTTCACAAGTCTATGGGGCCAGATGGGATCCACCCGAGGGTGCTGAGGGAGCTGGCGGAGGAGCTTGCAGAGCTGCTCTCCATCATTTACCAGCAGTCCTGGTTAACTGGGGAGGTCCCGGACGACTGGAGGCTCGCCAATGTGACGCCCATCTATAAGAAGGGCCGGAAGGAGGATCCGGGGAACTACAGGCTGGTCAGCCTGACCTTGGTGCCGGGGAAGATCATGGAGCGGTTCGTTTTGAAGGTGCTCACGAGCCATGTCCGGGACAACCAGGGGATGAGGCCCAGCCAGCACAGGTTCATGGAAGGCAGGTCCTGCTTGACCAACCTGATCTCCTTCTATGACCAGGTGACCAGCCTAGTGGATGAGGGAAAGGCTATGGATGTTGTCTACCTGGACTTTAGTAAAGCCTTTGACACTGTCTGCCACAGCATTCTCCTAGAGAAGCTGGCAGCTCACGGCTTAGACAGGTACACTCTTTGCTGGGTAGAAAACTGGCTGGATGGCCGAGCCCAGAGAGTTGTGGTGAACGGAGTTAAATCCAGTTGGCGGCCGGTCATGAGCGGTGTTCCCCAGGGCTCAGTACTGGGGCCAGTCCTGTTCAATATCTTTATCAATGATCTGGACGAGGGGATCGAGTGCTCCCTCAGTAAGCTTGCAGATGACACCAAGCTGGGCGGGAGTGTTGATCTGCTCGAGGGTAGGAAGGCTCTGCAGAGGGACCTGGACAGGCTGGATCGATGGGCCAAGGCCAACTGTATGAAGTTCAACAAGGCCAAGTGCCGGGTCCTGCACTTCGGCCACAACAACCCCAGGCAACGCTACAGGCTTGGGGAAGAGTGGCTGGAAAGCTGTCCAGAGGAAAAGGACCTGGGGGTGCTGACTGACAGCCGGCTGAACATGAGCCAGCAGTGTGCCCAGGTGGCCAAGAAGGCCAATGGCATCCTGGCCTGTATTAGAAATAGTGTGGCCAGCAGGAGCAGGGAGCTGATCGTGCCCCTGTACTCGGCACTGGTGAGGCCGCACCTCGAATCCTGTGTTCAGTTTTGGGCCCCTCACTACAAGAAGGACATTGAGGTGCTGGGGCGTGTCCAGAGAAGGGCAAGGAAGCTGGTGAAGGGTCTGGAGCACAAGTCTCATGAGGAGCGGCTGAGGGAACTGGGGTTGTTTAGTCTGGAGAAGATGAGGCTGAGGGGACACCTCATCATGCTCTACAACTACCTGAAAGGAGGTTGTAGCGAGGTGGGTGTTGGTCTCTTCTCCCAAGTAACAAGCGATAGGACGAGAGGAAATGGCCTCAAGTTGCGCCAAGGGAGGTTTAGATTGGACATTAGGAGAAACTTCTTTACTGAAAGAGTGGTCAGGCCTTGGAACAGGCTGCCCAGGGAAGTGGTGGAGTCACCATCCCTGGAAGTATTTAAAAGATGTGTAGATGAGGCCCTTAGGGACATGGTGTAGTGGGCATGGTGTGTTGGGTTGACGGTTGGACTCGATGATCTTAGAGGTCTTTTCCAACCTTAATGATTCTATGATTCTATGATTCTATGTCGCTGGGAAGGTTGTTCCAGTGACTGATTGTTCTCACTGTAAAAAATTTCTTTCTCATACCGAGATGAAACCTCTTCTGGTACAATTTGTACCCATTAATGACTTGATGAACATGATAATATAACACTATATCCCTATTGTTCTGAGAACCATCAGAGACACATACCTTTACTCCTATGAGTCTCCAGCATGTCCCTTTCATATTTACACAATCCAGGAAGCCTCTCCTGGGTCTATAGGAGAAACATCGTGCTTGGACAATGTAAGGAATCTCCATGGACAAAATAATTCATTTTCCCTATTTTAATATGAAAATTTTAAAAGGGATGAATGCCACCTTCTTCCTTAGTTCACAGTTGAAGGACTTGGCCAATGATTTGTGACACTACCACCTCCTCCAAGTCTCTCCTCAGGACTGAACTCATCTTACAGATCCATTCGACTGAGGGAAAAACAAGGACTTTTAAGACTACTTTGCCATCATGTTAATGTGACCCTTTGGTCTTTGAGGCCAAGAGTGTATCTTCCCATATGCTTGGCATAGTGGGAGTAATTCTCTCCTGCTACAACATACCAAATAATAAGTAGAATAAATTTTTGTGTATACACAAGGTGATGTTTTAGGCCAGGAACCTACGGGCTGAAAATAACTTTATGGCAGGAAAGGCTAAGGATATGATTCTGTTTAAGACAGTTCTTATTCCTGAATTGCATACAGCAGTTGGAAATGATTAAGAGACTAACACAAAAAAAGCACGATAAGCAAGTTCAAAGAATTACTAAGGATGTAAAAATAGGTATATTTTTCATACTGTATAGGTATGAAAGGTAAGAAGGTGCATTATGTTCACCTAGTCTGCCCAGACATGCAATATGTGCCAAAGACTATCACCAAGTAATTCCTGCATCAATTCTTTACAGACAGTTCCACCCTACGAGAGATGCTGATAAAGGATGAGATTACAAAACATTTGGGGATGTATAAATCAGTCAGCATGAAATCATAAAGGTGGCAGTTAAATTCTAAGTAAGTTAGTAAGAGGTGCAAGAATGCAGAATCAATGACCATGATTTATCTGAGGTGCAGAAAAGGACTGGAGACTGTTCCATTCAGCAATTGATTGGATAGGGAGAAAAAAAAAAAGGAAAATGAAGTTCAGATGAGACAAAGAAAATTTAAAAGCGAGATGTGAATAGGCTCTACAGTTGGAACACTTCTGTTTGCCTTATTTATAATGTCTAAGGATATTAAAAATGGGATTTTCAAAAGAATGTAAGGAAATGAGTGTCCACACCCCTTTGAATGTAATGGCTTTGGACAATTTTTTCCGTAATGTTTCATGGGAAAGCCAGCCTCAAGGATAGATAGATGCCACCAGCTGCCTGATTTAAAAGCAACTAATTTAAAAGCAGTAAGAACCATAAAGCTTTATTAAGAAAGGTGCCTAGGACATATTGTCCTGGACAAAGTAGAATTTTTTTTTATTGACTTTGCTTTAAGAATGTATTCCATTACTCATTCTTTCATTGGGAAGAGGAAGCTGGGTGCATTTTGGAAGTAGAAAAAAGTAATCTCAGTAATTATATTTAATACAATAAGAAACTGAGAAGTATTTAACTTTAGAAAAAATGGTCTTAAAGTCATCAAATAATTTTGTGGTAGATCTCAGTACCTGCCGGGAGAGTGTCTCAGCTTGTGACAATGTGCTAATAGAGGGGATGTTGCAGCCATCAAAAGTGTTTCTTCTCGTACTTATCCTGTCCCGTTCATTTTGTACAGCTGGAAAAGAATAATAATCTCATTTATTGACTTGTAGGCATTGCCACACAATATAATTTCAGAAGTTTACTAGATAACTGTATGAATCAAAAGTATGACATTCAAAAAAGACCTTGTGCTTTTAGCTCTGAGTAATGAGGAAGGATGACAATACATGTTTATGTATACTGTTTGCCTATGAAAACTACGTATAACTAATTGTACACAGATACTGAATCATCAGCACTTTTTGTGACTGGTTTTATTACAGTAAAACCTCTTTCTTCCTTTGAACATGCTGTCATTTCGTTATTTTAACCAATTTAATAAGTGAGGCTTTATGCTAATGGTAGGAATGGACATTTCCAGACTGTTGAACAGGTCAAGAGGTACAGCACCACCACTGACAAGATGTCTCAGTCAGAGGAAGTGTGAAAGCCCTACTCCTGTTCTCCTTTGAGAAACCCCGAAATGGGAATGAATCATGAACTTAATCCCCTAGTAAGATAATTTTGAAACTTAAATCTCATGCTACTCCTCAGTGACATTGCATTCCTAGCCAGTTTACAGAACATTAACTAAGTAAAAAAAAAAAAAAAAAAAACACCACCAAAAAAGTTTCAGGCTGATAAGTTTTGTCTCATGGGGTCCAAAAAAGGCAGTTGAAAGGGCTTTGGATAAGGAATCCTTAATCAGCACATGCAAGGCTTAAGAAGCAACAAGGCTTACTTTTGAATTGAAGGAAGAAGAAAAAATAAAACTATCAATCAGATTTTTCTAAAACCTAGATCATGTCCAAGGTCAGGCCAAGGAGAAAAGAAAAAAAAAAAAAAGAATTGTGCTGATCAAAATCTTTTTATTGCACAAGGAATCTCATCATCTTTTAAGAGCAGCAGCTTTATTTCCAAAGATATGTTTGCTATTTTGTGGGAAACAATCTGCATTACAGAATTTAGGAGTAGTACCAAAGGCTTCAATAAAAAAAATAAAATATTCTATACACGGAATAGTTTTCAGGGTTTATCTGAACAATGCACATAGTTTATTCCAGAGGTGTGCTAACTTTTTGCCAAGGACACTCACTGATGAGCCTTTTATTAAGGTCACAGTAAGAAATGTTGTGCAGTGATAAACACAAAGTGCTAAATGTTCATGTAGACAGGAAACAAAAAATACAACCTTTTTTAAAAGAATGGAGAAAAAACTATTCACTGAATCTCAGCAGCTTAAGTGCTACATAGATAATTAAAATAAGGTCAGTGCTGATTAGTGTTAGAAAAATAATAAGCTATTCTGTCAATCACTAATGAAAGTCACTGGTGGAGCACTGAGAATCATAGGGAAATGCTTCAGTTTTCTCCTGCATATGCATAATTTTGGATTGTTAGACTGGATTGTCTATGTTGCTAAACCCTTTTTGTCAGTTCAGGCTAAAATTGCCTTAAACAGAGACTCCATGAGGAAGGGGGAATATTTGCTCAGAGGGCTTCTATAGCTTTTAGCAGCTGAAGCCTTTCTCACCTTCACCCTGAAAAAAAGAAAGCGATTTGCTAGAAACAAGCTGAGAAACTATCATATAGACTATGCTACACCTATGCTATGAGACATCCCCTGATGGTGTAGAGAGGTATATAACAACACACAAGCAGTGAAATTTACAGTTCAGCATTTTGAATTATTTTAGCACTGGGAAGCCTTGAATAAACATGGCTCAGACGCAATGAAAAATGAAAGTTTTATAGGTAGTGGAACCAGAGGAGGCACAGTGGTGTAAATTAGGTTAAAAGTTTTGTGCAGGATATACTTCACTTCGTAAACATGAGTCAGCAGCGTGCCTCGTGGCAACGTCAGCTAGCCATGCACCGGGCTGCATTAGCATGTTGAAATAAGTGATTATTTCTCTGGTTTAAGTTCCCCAGTACATGAAAGATGCTGGAAAACTGGGCACTATCCAGTGGAGGGCTATGGAGATGTAACCCACAAGACGTACAAGGTGAAGCAGAGAGAGGCATCTTTGTTTATGTGGAAAAGAGAGGACCAAGGTGGAGGTGGGGGTCTTGATTTCTGTAGTTTACAGAAAAAGGAGTCAGATTCTTCTCAGATGCACAGTGAAAGGACAAGAGGCAATGGACACTACCCTAATTGCAGTAAGACACATTCCAATTAGATATAAGGAAAAAACTCTTCCCAATGAGGGTGGTCAAGCACTGGAAGTTGCTGAGAGAGGTTGTGGTATCTCCCCTCAGGGACTGTATAAACCTGGCTGGACAGGGTCCCAAGCAATCTGACTGAACCTAGAAGTTAGCCTTGCTTTAAATGGGGGCCTGGACTAGATGACTTCCAGATGTCCCTTCTGAGCTAAACTATTCTTTAATTCCAGGTTTTGAAAGTCTGTGAGGCTCTGCTTTTTGCAAAACTTCTAGGGCTGCTGTGGACACACAGGTCTTCCTTTTTCTTCATGTCAGCTTGATAATATATATAAAATATGTTACCAATTTTAATGGCTTGAATTCCAAAAGGCTAAACTGTGTTCAAGGAGATCCACAAGAACAAGCAAATCTATTTCATACATACACAGTGTAAGACTGTTTAGAATATCCACATCCAGCTGCAAGGAGAAAATCCATTTTACCTCATACCAAAACTTGATCATTAGCAAAGCAGTACTATAGCATAGATATATAAAAGCATAAAGAAACAGCTTTCTTTATCTTAGGAACGCTATGTATAGGCAAAAATATAATAGACTAGTTACAGTACAGGAGAACTGCACACCTCACATTGCAGACTAGCCTTCAGGCAGATATACCACGCTCCCAAGAAAACAGGTGGCAAAGTTTGTGATGAAAGAACCATTTTTGGGTGCTTATTTGAACCAGATCAGGACGTCTTTTGCCTCTACGTCATAATTGCCAGTGAAGCAACAGTCTGAACAACCCGATACAAGAATCCTCTGATATTCCCACTGCCTTTCTTTTGCTATTGCTCTGCTCTTGTGGTCGTCTGGTCCTTCCACTTTGACGGGAGGATCACTGTGACACCCGTGTTTCTTCATGTCTGTCAGTGAGATGCATAACAACATCTTCCCATATTAAGCCCTAATGAGATTAGAAATTTTTTCGATGAATGTGGACACTCCACTAAGAGCTACCACTACTGTTCTCACCACTACTTTTTTGCTCAACTTCACACTCCCTCCTCTGGCTTAAATGCTTCAAACATTTAAATTTAAGGGGAGAACCAGTAAATTGGCACTGCCATTACTTAGATAGGATAGAAACAAAATCCCAGATCGATATTTTAGCACTCAAATTTGGTAAAAATTAAAATTAAAATCTCACACTTTTACCTTTTCCAGGATATGGCTCAACACTTAGAAATCAGTGAATTTTGATGCCAGGATTCATAGATTAAACAGTTGCAAATTCACTTTAAACCCATAGATTTGCTAATGCTCAGTGTTAGAACTGCTTACCCACCTGAAAATTAGATGATGCATATTTCACCTCAATATAAAAGCATTTCTCCACCATGAAGGCATTATAGCACACTTTCCATTGAATAGTTCTGCTGGAGTTTTTTAGAATTTTTATTACATTTTAAAAATAATTCTGATTATTTCTCTTTGTATATCAAATAATAAATGATTCTATTACCTTCTTTTTTCATTCCTGCTCGAAAACACTTCTTTAAACGACAATATCTGCATTGATTCCTTTTGTCCTTGTCAACAATACATTGCCGGTTGAATCTATCAGAGACAAGAAAAGGTAAATATATAAAACATTAATAAAGCAGCACCCTGATTATGAAGAAAAAAAAAACAACTAATTTGGCCTGTCAGAACAATGTCTGTAACCACAGACTTTCTTCTTCTGTTTTTTTGTTTTTGTTTTTGTTTTTTTTTTAATTTTTTATTAATCAGTCTTGAGAGGTGTTTCATACCTGCTTGGTTTGCAGGAATGTATGTGTGTGTATAGACACATATATGCATTGGAATGGGCAAGTGTGGAAAATTTTGGAGTTATGTGCATCATTTACACCTCAGTTTATTTGTGGGATATGTCAATAACTGGCTGCATCAAATCGCAGTGGGGGAAAAAAAGAAGAAAAGCTACAAATAGAAAAAGGAAAGGACAATGAAGGAAAATGTCAAGTGTCACTGGATTGGAGTACCCTTGGCTGGAAAAGTTTACTCCTTCAGGGACGTACCAACAAACAAGCTACATGATGTATCATTAGAGATGACAACCTAAACAAGAAATGGGAGGAAAATTTTCTAACCCCACAATGAAATAAAGACATAAGGAAACAACAGAGCATGACACTGCAAGAAGGCTTACCCCAGCTCTCAAGCACATCTACAGGTGTGCCTAAGGGGAATGTATATGAGCCATCCCCCCTCTCCCTGTTTGCTTCTGTCTTTTTGCTGTGCATGTCTTTGTTAGATAAATAGATCTATGTTTTGCAGATCTCTTCCTGAAATCACTTATACCAGCTCTTGTCACACCTCTTTAGGGGTATGTCTATGCTATATGACTGTGGTATGTCTGTAAGGGAGAGATTTCCTTACAAGAGTATTATGCAACCAAGGAAGAGTGTAGCAAAAAACATTTCCGGTAACAAGCCATTCTTACAAAAAGTTTTCTCCTTTAGTGATTTGGCTAAACTCACAGAGGTTTCCATATATTCTGTGCACGGCTTAAAACTGACGTTTTATGGACTTGTACATGCACAGAGCAATTCGTCAAACATGGTGCACAGACTTGCAGTGTGATTATTTGGGCAGCCAGACATCCAGAAATTAGCAGATTGCCATTCAGACTGACAGGGGGGAAAATGGTCACTCAAAAGAGCAGTGTGTCACCCAAAGTGGGAAGATGTGCAGATGTGCTTATACAGCCCTTAAAACAAGACTCTTAAACCTTAGACTTTCAATTCAGAAACTGCCTACATAAGAAAAAAAATTGAAAATAATTTTTAGAAAACAGTTAAGAAATACATTTTTCACATTGCCAGTGAAAATATGAGAATTTTTCCTTTTGTGGTTTTTTTTTTTTTTCAGAAGATGACCTTTGTAATCATAAATAAAAGAGTGAAACAGCTCTTGGGTGAAGTAATATCAACAATATCAACAGACATCTGGAATGTAGTATCTGGAATGTGTAATATAAGTAATCTTGAATAAAAGACATTTTTTCCAATCATAAGAATATACCATGAACCACATGCTCATCAAAAGTGCTGGATAGAATTCCTTAAGAAAAAGCTGAAAATATCCTGACATAGTTCTGAAAAATCTGAAAATGTCTGAATATAATTTTTGCTTAAATTCATTAATTTAGTGCCTCTAGACAAACTTTTGAAATACCTGCATGTATAGACATGATTTTTCCGTATACTGCGTCTAAAGAATCCCTTGCATCCATCACAACTGGAAGCACCGTAATGTTTTCCGGTCGCTCGGTCTCCACATATTGCACAGAGACTACTGACCCCATTGTCAGCAGCATTCATGTTCACAGCTTCTCCTGAACTGTCTGAGGAGAGGCAAGAACAACATACATAGTTATGGACAAGACTTTCAACAACCACCCCATGAAAAATTTGTACTTAAATGGACGCTTTTTCTGGCCTTTTCTCTTTTAATTGCCACTTACTATTTATATAGCACGGCGTATCTGATTACATCTGGTTCTTATTCAGATGAAGCACTTTCAAAGTTATAGAGATGTTAACAGAATTTAAGATGTTCATAACAACAAATAATTTTATTCTCAACTCTTTCCAACTAAAAGAGGTTAAAAATTAAAGTCTAACTCTGCATGTATAATTACGTATACATTCTTACTAACATGAAGAGGAACTTTGGCACAAAGCAGTGTTGCCTAATTAGCTGGCAAAGATCTTGTATATCAGTTCTCATAGGAGCTGGCAATAACTGGCAACTATCATACAAAGATACAACTGCATACGTGATATTAAAAAAAAAAAGACAAGACAGTTTTTGTACAATACTTAATGAAAAAAAATGCATGCTAAGAGGACTGTCTAAGTGTTATTTCCTTGAACAAATTTTCCAAAGGAACATTGTGCTGACTTTACTTGCACAAGAGAATATTAGCTACGTGATTAACAATTAGTCACTGAATATGGTAAACAATACTGAAGAAATTCAATTGAAATCAAAACAGACATATTTATTGTTCTTTGAGTCACAATGTTTAACAGACGTGTTCAAAGAAATAATTGCAAAATAGCTTTTTCTGTTATGCTTCTGGTTTTACGAAAGGAAAGCTGTTTGCAATATGCCCTGAACATTTGTAGTTGTTCAGTCAGGGAGAGGAGAGAGTGCCACATTAATTAGTTATTCAAACATGTATTCAAAAGTCAAGTACATGAGTTCATGAACAGTGGACAGGTCGAAAAGTAAAACTGTTAATATTGATATATATTATTATTCATATTATACTAGATCTAACTGAAATGTATTATACAAATATATTATAAAATTTTCATTGTGTGCCAAAGAGCTTACAATTTAAACAGAGTTCTTTAGATAATGAGAGAAGAAGGAACATTTTCTTCTGTTTTACAGAGACGTCATTGATAGGAATTACATTAAAAATTGATTAAATAAAAATGAAATCTTAAAGGTAAGAATTCAGTTCTGTAAAGATTTATTTTAAAACTAGATTTGTCATGACTGGAAAATTATTTTTAGAAATGGGTTAGAGTTACTTTAGCTGGAAAAATACAAAACCTTTCTTCTGGAGTTTTGTAATTTTGTACCACAATGATATAGCAGAATAATTAAAAATACAGTATTTAAATTTAATGATAAAATATTTCATAGCGGTATAACTTGTATATATATATATAAGGATATACTTATTTTCCTTGGTATTATTCTGAAACAAAATGTCTGGGAAATTGACCTGATTTTGCAAAATTCTTTTATTTCAACAGAACTACATAATCTACCTGAATGTGCCTTGTTAAACTTCTCTGGATGTTTCTAGTTAATTTAGACAACTGGAAAAGACACATAAGAGGCAGCTTTCAGTTCCAGACTAGCACTGTAGCTACAAGACAATGTTTTTATAAATTCCGTAAGAAAATACTTAGGCTAAATTCAAAGCCAACTCTAAACAGAAAAAGGCTACACCTAATAACTAATAATTATCAAACTAATCACTTACAGTGAATAATTTAACTAGCTTTATCACCAACACATAATGCAACACAGCATAACCTCCTTAATCTGCTTTCCCATTTTATGTAACATTAACAGATCTGAAAAGGTGCTATTCAGCAAAAAACAAATGACCAATGAAATCACCCATATTAGAACAAAAAGCAGAGAAATCATCTAAAAGTTACATAATCATTGTTGATATCTTCAAAATCACTTAGGGCATAAAGGTCTGTTTTTCCTTCCTAAATCAATAACCAAATCTACCTTTCTGTTTACTAAGCTTGCTGTAAAGTAACATCAGAAATTCAAATAAAATTTCAAGCCCAACAATAAAAACTAACTTAGGTTCTATATGGCAGGAATATGTGGAAATGCAGGTGATAAGTATTTTTCCTGAAAATCACTAAATATTTGTTCTGCCTTTTAAAAATACATATTACAACAGATCTATGAATTATACCTTATGATACAATAAAACAATTTTTAAGTATATTAGAAGATTTGGAAAGCCATTTTAGAGTAGTTTAATTTGCCTGATACTTTTCTTCACTTTAATGGACTGACATTTCCTTTTTTTTTTTGGTCAGTACCCAATGATGGCAGAATGAAATGGTGTGCTTCCTATTTCAAGCATAACTTACTGATACAATTTCTTGAAAATTTATTGCATTAAAACTTCCACCTAAAGTTAAAGTGTTACATTAGCCAAATGCAAATAGTTTTTCTCAGCTAAACATTAGCCTCCAGAAAGCCAATGTGATTTTTTAAAAAAATCACTCTAGTTCATATATACACATACCTAGAAAGGCTAGATTAACATTTAAATAAATAAAATATTAGTCCAACAATTAGAAACTAGGCATCAAGAAACAGTAGTTAATTTTTTTCACAAGCCTCTGGATAATTTTGTCCTGTCCTTCCCAATGTTATATACAAAATATACTTTCATGTCCAAATTGTCAATACTAGTTATTCATTTGTTTTACAGTAAATGAAACAACTGCTGAATACACCATTTTCTTCCTTTGATTAACTGACTGGTGACAGTACAGTTCAGTTACTTTATTACATATAACCTCTCTTTTATTTTCCTTAATGTTAAGAATTATAATGTTATTAACTTAGTGATGAAGTGTAAAAGAGCAGATTTGTAGTTTGAAAACAACCCCCAAATGCTCCATTAATAAAACATTTAGCTAACACCTTATAGCATTACTAAACTTCACTTTTTCTGTTAACTGGCTTGATTTTGCATCACGGAGCAGAACTCACCATTGCCATTATACAGAATTTGCATAGTTTCGAACTCCAGTGCCGTATACGTCGGATCTAAAACTTCACTGTAGTTTGCCATTTCCATGTCTAGTATTGGTTCCGAGAGCCTCATCATTGAATGCAAAACCAGTGAAAAAGCTGCTCAAATGTACAACCTTCCCATTCTGTTTCACAGTGATTGATAAACCAAAGTTAACTATAACTGTGTCACTTACGTGCTGCAATGGGAGGAGCTGGAAAACTGCTTCTGCATGCTATATTCTATCTGTTTTTTTTTTTTCTTTTATGATACAGTGCAACCCTTCTGATAATCTTGGAATGCTTTATGGAATAACCTTATCAAGAGTTGTACTGGTTCCAGTTCTTGAGTGAACCCAAGGACATGCAGGAAGCTTCCTATCTCCTATGCCCCGCTATACGTTTTGTCAATGTGTGGTATAAACAGTCCTAAACAAACCACTCTGGTTGTTCTATGTAAAGAGATTGTAGGTTCGTATGCCATTTTGCTCTCTCTCTTCAGAACAATAAGGAAATGTGATACAATTATGGAATATCCTCATACCCAAAACATCCATCATCATATTTTAAAAGACAGCTGCAAAACCTCCCATTTTTACAACTGTTAGCCTTCTTTAACAGCAGCAATGAGCTGGCTTTGTAGGCACGCTTAACCAGGGCCTCAAGCAACACAAGCTCTGCAGCAAGAAAGGTGAGTTTATACATCGCCTCCATCATATACTGTGTTGCTGCAATGGCTCTAGGCAGTGGACCTTGCACACTCTCAGAAGGTGGCTTCCTGCTCCAACTCTTCTTCACACAAGATGTGATGGCAGCATGTTGTTTTCAAGCACCATTGAGATGCACAGGGGAAAAAAATCATTCACCTTCTCTGAAAAGAAGAATCTCTGGGTAGGTCCACTGCTCATCAGTTGATACACATGGCATGTACAAACCCAGTTAAAAACCCTCCTGTAACACTGCTGTGCAAAACATATCTGTGCAAAAGATAACTGAATTTCACTTGCTAATCAGGTGTTTTTAACTGCTGGATAGCAGAATTTCAAATGTTATTACTTCTCAAAAAATTCTTTACAGAAGACTACCCTTTACACTGCTGACCAACAGTTACATTAAAGATTACATATACAGGAAAACTGTCCAGTTTACGTTTAATTAACAAGAGCCAATAACTGTATGTAGAGCATCAAAATGCTTATTTGAATGGAAAGAGTGCCTGCAGTTGCTGTTCAATAAAAATAGCTGCAAAATGGCACCATAAAAAACTACCTGATTAAAAAAAAAAGAAAAGTAATCGGTGACAGACAAGCTACTGATGAAAAAGGAAAATTTACAGGAAAAGACCTAGAAAAAAAGCAGTCCAAAATTCATCCTTCGAATTTCCACATCCCCAGGGCTACCTGAGAGTCACAAATCATCCTGTGTCCTTGCAGACACATGGATGCAGTCTCAGGCCAGTTCTCCTCCTGGCCCCAGTGGAGTCCAGTGGCCTAATTATTATGACAACAGGATTCTTGTATAAGTGGCTATCACAGAGCTATCCCTAAACCGAAGAGCATTTACGATCATGTTACTGCTTGCACAAGTTCTCTGCAGATTTTGGAGGGTATCCACAGGGGCTGTCTTTTTCAACCTACTGCTATTTGTTTTCCTTTAAACCACTTATCCATTTTTATATTCAATGAGATATCAAAAACCTGCAAAAGTTACTACTTAAAAAAGGGCAACCTATAATGCCTTCATATGAATAGCACGTTTATTAATGACCAATGTAACTACAAATACTTCCTATACACTACAGAAGACAAATAATATATGGGAATTTTATAAGATATTTAAGTTTATGACTGAAATGTTAGAATATTTCATGTGTACAATCATGGAAGAAATTCTACTCAAAGTATCATTTCACAGTGCTGGAAATGTACAAAGTATAAATTAAGATTGATGAAAAGCTATTTGTTGACAGCCCATATTTGTTTAGGAAATCACAGCAGTTTCGTCATAAGATGGAATCATTTTATACTATCTGATGGTTCATTTTGAAAAGTTTCTTCCGTAGCAGAATTTGCTGTATTTGCTACAACAATTTGTTGTATTTGTATAGTGTTTGCTACAAAACTAGTTACTAGGTACGTGACAAATGATTCATTGCTTTAAATAAGCTATTTAAAATAATATACAAAGGTTTATATGTTAACTAGAATTATCTTTTGTTCCCTAGTGCGTAAGTTGATAAGATTTTCTATAAATAACCTCTGGCTTTTTCATAACAAATTGTATGCTACACAAATACAAACATATCTAACACCAGCTGAGTTTTATTTCAAAACTCCAGTCCCCAAAACACTCTGGCATATGAATAACTTTAAAATAAGGGAATGAATGTAAGATGGAAGATATCATGTATGACATGATCAAATCCTGCTATTCCCACCGCTGTTAGCAGAACTTCTTCAGTGCTGCCAAAACAGGCCCCTCAGTGAGTACTAAAGAGAGGGAATGAATTGACCCTTCATACTTCTGTCATATAAAAACTCATTTCAATTGATTTTTTAATATGGAAAAATGTATGCCATAGGAAAGCCGTTCTTTATACTATTTTTTTCAAGTTTTGCTATGGAAACTTCTTACAGTCAAATCTTGCATTCCTAAAAACCTGCTTTCTGGAGGATTTTTGGCATCATGAAGTAAATCATGAACAATTAATGTATACTAAATGACTACTGTAAAATATTGATATGTTTTCTTTCTGCCTTAGGTGGATCAGAATGCAGTCCTGAAATTAGAGCAGTTGAGGAAAGAAGCTAATGATGAACAGCTTCTGGTCCTATGTCAGTCCAAGCTTTATAACGTTCACTAGTATTCAGACCCCCACACAGCAGATTTCTTTTCACATTGGACACCTGCACTGTTTTTCAAATTCTGAATGACCTTGCAGCTTGTAGTATGAGATGGTCTTTCAAATTCTAAGTCAAGTCATCTACTACTGACAGCCAAGAAATATTAGCCTTAGATAAGCAGAAGTTTTAAAATTGTATAATTAGTCAAACTGCGAAACACTCCTTTCAGATAAGTGATACTGTAAAGTTGAGTGAGAAATGATTTTTCAAAAAAAATTTTGCAGTAATTGTGAAGAAAGAGAAAGCTACACATAATGTTTTTGTTCATGTGGTTTTGTTGGTTTTTTTCTTTAAATCTGATGACCTCACAATCACATACAGAAAGCATTCCTATCTTATCTTTAAGACTATTAACTCTGTTAATTGTTCAGCTCTCCATATTAAATGTAATCATTCTTTCTGATTGTGGTATAAAATAGAACACAAGCTAATAAAATCAAGGCTATTTCCATAAAAGTCTTACTGAAAACAAAAACAAATCTCAATTTATTATCACTGCTGAAAACAGTTTTGTTTTCTTGTTTTTTTTTTATAAGTAGCAATATGTGCTTTTATTATTCCAGCTTAGTAAGAATTGCAGGTCCCTATAAGAAAGTCTTTATTAAAAGCTGGGGTTTTTTTCTTGTTTCCCATGCGTTCTATGTAAGGAATACCTTTTCACAGTATTTCTTTGTTTTGCAAGTACAGTAAGTTGTGGTGGACATACTTGGAAGGCATCCTATTTTTGTCAATAAGCTGGCATATTTATCCAGTATGTTGATAAAACACACATTTTGATATGTCTCTCCTCCCATTTGCTGGCACACATGTGAGACAGGGAGTCTGCACTAACCAAGCCTAATGAAACCATATGAGCTGAGCCAAAACATCACCTTACTACAGTAAACTCAGCCAAAGATCTCCAAGTTTATTTGCCAAAAGCTTGCTACCCAGGAAGCGGTGTACAAATTTCCGCACACCAGCAGGGAATCTCATCTTTGGCTTACAAAGACACACGCCCATGTAATACCAAAGACCGAGTGTCCCCCTCCTGTAACACACCCTCAGTGCCAGGGAGAACACTGCCACTCATCGTCACATCATCTCTGCTACCACCCACCCCCAAGTCTTTCATAAATGGTCCATGAGTAATGACTGGGAAATGTTTGCTTGTATTCTCACCATATAAAATTATGATGTGTTTGACATGAAAAGATTTGTAACACTGTAGTATTACTTTATCTGATAAAGATTGCTGGCTTTTTATTTTTTAAATAAAAACGTTAGAGTTGGATCAGATCTAAAAATTAGTGATAAAATCTAAATGTGTATTACCAAACTTGTTAGCCTTCTTGGAAAATAAATAGCCTTTTGTGCTTAAGACCTAAATACCATGATGGAAACATGGCTACAGTCCTCTACAACTCTGAAACATTACAGCAAGTCTCTTAACATTGTCATGCCCCCCTCCCCCCCAAAAAAAAAGTTCAGAGCCAAACAAGGACAAAGTTGCCTTTGAGCTGTTTAATGTTAAAGGATTTTTCAGAACAATTTGTGAATCATGAGAGTAAATGCACATCACAACTGCTTCCAGTAAGACGATCAAAGGCATCACCTCATACACGCTTCTCAAACCCAGCATCAACTATCAGCTTTACCGAGTAGATTTACGGCACTTAGATGCTTCTGTGCCTTTTCATTTTGCATCTTCCTTTTGACTTTGTCCTAAAAATATAGTGGTTAAATAAAACACTAGAAAAGCAAAGCCACTACCAAAATTGAATAACAGGTTTTCATGGCACACTTATTAGGCAAGGTGGTAAGATTAGCTGCAACAAATCATGCCTGGTGAAACATAAGTACAAATCTTTGTGGGAAACCTAGGCTAAGCGTGTTTCCATTACAGACATTTTTAGACACTT
This sequence comes from Calonectris borealis, assembly GCF_964195595.1. Lineage (NCBI taxonomy): Eukaryota > Metazoa > Chordata > Aves > Procellariiformes > Procellariidae > Calonectris > Calonectris borealis. The sequence goes on from NC_134313.1 coordinate 35,468,275, forward strand.
AGACCACCCCAGGCATTCTATAAAAACAAGGTTCTTGCACATATTGAATTTGCCTCTTTTTTCATTCGAATTGGTGATTCATTATGTTGAGCTCCACTGTATCATACAGCAAAAATACATAGCTTTCTTTAATAAATTATAATGAGGGTAGTTTTTTTCATTTTGGCGCAACAGGGAACAGATCATTACTGTGAGCTCTGAATTGTCTTTGTATTTATGCTTTTGGCTTCATAAAGTATCTGTCTTGCGGAACATTGGGCTACAACTTCCACAGCCATGAATATGAATAAACACAGAAAAAAAAGAACATACCTGGCTTTTGACTTGTCAAACACTATGGAACCACCATATTTAGCACATTTTACAAGCTGTAAATATTGCCAAAATAGCTATGAAGATGTCAATGACTAGTCTACATCAGAGTTTCAAAGCTGAGTAGAAGATTTAACACTCCAAATTCTATGATGTGCAATTTACAGTTTTAATCTCGCATCCGCTAGGGTCTTTGCCCTGTCTTTACTTGAGGGGAAATATTAAAAGAATATGAAAGCTCTAAAATATTTTGAGCCTGAAGAATAGTTGTCGCAGGATAATTTTGAAGATAATTTACAATGGCTGAGGATATAGCTCACTTTCAGATCCTCTCCCCCTATTCCAAATATAATTGTCTGCAGCTTATTCTAAAAGGATAAATAATTTATTCACTTTATATACCACATTGTCATTGAAGGGATATGCTACTAGCATAGCAACAGTAATATAATGGTGCCATATAAAGGGAAGATGTTACGTTCGCTATTTAAGGTCAAGGTAAACAAAGCTATCTATCTGGTTTATCTGATTTTATTTATCACTTACACATGTGCATATACATCAATGAGTATCTTGGGTAGCATCTCACAAAGTACTAGACACATTCCAGTTCACAAACCCTTAGTTGCACTCTCTTTTTAACAGAAAGGTGTGTTTTGAGGATGATTCTCATATTGCATTCACCCACACTCTGCACAGACCAAAATTATTAAAGTAATATCTTCTGCATTTTCCAGATGTGCTGTGATACTTTCTGTCAATGGTTTAGTGAAACCAGTAGTCTATCTGTGTGGTGGTACTGCAGCTGCACTCTCCAGTCCTTGATTATCTACCAGAATCAGGAAGATTTTTGCTAATTGTTACTATTTCACTTCTTTATTAGTCTTGTGTTGCAGTGAATTTCTTCAACTAAGGAGAGCTGGATTACATCTATAATAATTTTATGTCAGCAGCTAATACTTAAAAACTTCCTTCTGAGATTTCTCAGCCTTCAACTTAGCATAGGGATTTTGGACAGCCTTTCACCAAATAATACCACTACTGAAGAGTAGGAAATAGTCCAGGAAAAGCCATCTTATAGCCAAGAGGTCACATATGGACCACTGCATATAGGCCACCACAAAATGTCAACTAGTAGCTGTGCAACTGCGCTGATGGAGAGCAGTGTGTCTGGGTGATGGAAGAGTCAAGGCCATGATGGTGCCTGTTGAAGCATCAGGGAAGATTTAGAGGGATAGCTAATGGTGAAGTGGAAGCCTGATGACAGACAGGACACATTATGCCAGGTACAGGGGTTAGGAGGTAAAGACTGAGGACACAGAGTAGTTATATTCCTTTATCGAGCTGTTCCAGGAGGTTGTCCACAGTAGACCTCAACATATGTAGATATCAAATGTTATGCACATTTAAAATCTTGGTTTATATATACATATGTACGTGTGTAAGTATGTGTATGTGCATATATGCGCATGAAAGAATTTATTTTCAGTGTTTTTGTGACAGCTGGATTTGCCTCCTGAATTATCAGTGAGTATACCTACAAAAATGGATTTGACAGGGTGAAGCTCTCCCTCTTACATACTAGATCCTGGTAATCCTTGATGTTGTATTGTCCATGCGCAGATTCTCTCCATGAGCTAGCAGTAAATCTGCATTTTACCACTTCAATACATTCCTGTGCTTGCTTTGTATCCAGATTAACAGTAAATTTGCTAACCCTATCTGGGGTTAGCAGGCATTATAAGAAAATTGTGCATTTTCATGCAGAGGAAGGATAAAAAATAGGATACTCTTGCTTTTTACATAGCAACATAGAAGGTTTACTGTTAGGTATGTGAATAATTATTAGGCAGACTTTAGTATTTAATATTTCTATTTTAACTTAATATTCTTCAGTTCATTTTATTCTTGAAAACTCACAATAACCATGAAGTGTTGCCAGTTTAAAGGGCTTAAAGGATTTTTGTAGCATAGAGTTTTGTGGTGAGATTTGTTGAGTTACAGTTAAATGACTGGAGTCACTTGTTAATTATTTGCTTAAATCAGGTAACTTATTATTTTTCTGACACACAGAGGAAAATTAATCAGAGACTTGTCCTAGAGAGCAGAATGAAATGAGAAGAAAAGAGGAAAGAGTTCAGGTGTAAGATAAAACCAAACCATCATGATATTGATAAGCAAGACTAAACACTCTTGTTCAGTCATGCCCAGGTGATTAGTAAATTCTTAATAAGCATTCTTGGCAGGTTTTTATGCAAACTTGCTCTTAGACAATATTTTATATAGCCAGTTAAATAAATTTTACTTCCAATTTATCCACATTTATCTTAAGAAATACCATACAATGAGATTTTTTTTTTCCCACAGATGAACACCCTTGCCTTTGTCACACACAATAAAAGAGTTCAAAAAAAGGTTAACCAGTATCAAGGCAAGTTTTTTGGGTTTTTTTTTTTCATCTTGCCTAGAATCTTTCTTTTCTGTGTGATGAATTAATCGCAGCAAGTCTGCTAATTTCTACAGTCTATTCCCTGCTAAATGAGTTATATATTCTACATAATGTTTCAAAACAAACTCAGTACACTTCTGCCCATGTTAGTGACTATATAACTCTTGGTCCTACGTAAAAGGCTAATTAAATAACTGAATAGTCAGGCAAGTCCCATTATTTTCAGTTACTCTGTCTAAAATTAAAATTTTTAACTGGAGTCTAAACTGACTCATCACATTCCTGCAGAAGGAACGTTGTGTGAACACACTTGGCTTAACTCTTCCAGGTCACTGGCACGGTTATGCTTAGCTTGACAACTTCTCTCATTTTTATTGTTACAAAAATCAGTTAATGAGAAGTTCAGAGCATGTTAAAGACTATGAGTTTAAACTGAAAGCATAGCAAAGGGACAGAAAATTCAAAATACTACCCGAATAAAGGAAAAACATGAAAGCATAAAGGCATATATTCTGTTTCAATGATATTTTGGATCAGCTTTTTAAAGTATCAAAATAACTCGATTTTATGCATCAAATAAATATAAGGATTTTTAGAACAACTCATCTCCTGGGGAGGCATGCATGTAAATACCCTGATTTTCAAAGGGATACTTTTCCCTCTGAGAACAATAATATATGATGGGATTGAGTACTGCTGAAAATCTAGCTTGTAAAGCCTATCAAAACCAACAATCCAAAGCTTCTAAAAATCCTAAATTGGGCCAAGGAAACCATTACACTAGGTCATAAACCAAGAAATGTCACATTAAAATTCTTACATTATTTTCCTTGAGAGAAAAAAGTCATTCTTGGTTTCAGCAAACATGAAATGACAACGGTATCTCCTTGAAAATGCAAACAAAAGGACTGTCCTAAGAATTGGGGAGGCCCTGGACACTTGATATCTTTATGTGCAGAGGCATCAGCATTGTAAGTGCAGTAAATTCAGATCCCAGTGCACATAAAACAGAATCCTCTGTAGAAGGAGCTTAAGTCTATTCTTTGCTGTACACGGATCCGCTCTGCAATTGACCAGTGGTTAGCTCTCAATTTTAACATGCTAGGTGTGTTCCCAGGTAGGAATAAAACATTAGCTACTGTGACTTGCAAGAAATACAGATATATCTGCTCCTAATATATATATGTTTTAACAGTGTTTTAACGGTGATTTTAATAAGCTCAAAATCAGTAAAAGTCCATTTTAAAAACTGATGATAAATATTACAAAAATAAGGTGGGCCGCATCTCTCTGATTAATAAAGCCAGAACACTGACCAAGCTGAGCAGGAAAAAAATCACTGGCATGGAAACTATGAAAGAAGCAGTCCTGCAAAGTTGTACTTAGTCTCTATCTTAAGAGCAGGTAAGAGCAAACTTTGAAAAATGGTCATAGGTGCAGTTATGAGTAAAAACACAATGCAAATCATCAAGATCCAATCTGAAAAGTTATGTGCAGCTGCAATAATGTAGGTTACATGATCAGTTCCACCTTAAATATTATAGATAACAGCTGTGTCTGAATGGGTTTTCTGGACATCAGCAATATTCATGTGGCCGTATTCCTTGTTTTTAATGTACTCATGTAGGTAGGCTCCATCATTTTATCTGAGAACCTTGCAGTCAGTAAAATTATCTCCATGTCTGTGAGAGAGGGCCAAACTATATTCTTTTTATGAGCAGAGAACTGAGGCAAAGGACAACTAAAGATAGTGTTTATGACACTTGAGTCCATGTGTCTACAATATAGTCATCTGTATGCAAACTAGATGCCTAACTCCCTTTGTATACAATGATCAGAAACAGGCACTTCTAAAAGATTCATCAAACCTGTCTTTGATAGTAAGTTGAACTGAATCACCTCTCAAAACACTCATTTCTTCCCACTGGTTGTCTAACTAAAGTGCTCACACAAATACATCAGACACCTAGAGTTAGGTAAGGTGAATTTAAGCAAATGACTCCCCAAAATCAGAAGAAAGCTGAAGGTGGAGACCTACCTCCTGCACTATCCACCTGCGCACTTTCTCAAAACTGAAAGTATATCACATAACCCACCTGTTACAGGTTATGAATGCCAGAAAAAAACATCCTTTATCACATTTTAAAACAAATTCAAAATATTGCTATACTCCTAATTCACATAATGGATGTTTGCTCCAGCTTAAGACACTCCAGCTCCAACTCAGAGGGCCTGAGCTGACGAAGAGAGTCAGCCAACTTAACGTGTGCAATCATAAAATGATGGACACTATACCAAGTGAGGATTAACGGAATCAGACCCAGGTATTTCTGCGTTTGATAAAAATGGAGATACATGTAATATAATCCAAAAATAAGCTAGGTGAAGAACGTTCCTCATAACATAAAGCGACAAAGCAAATGTTAAGTTACCATACCTAAATGTGGGACAGCTGTCTCACCTGCACTGTCTCGCCTGCAGTCCCAGTTTGTGAATGTGCACCCAAAATCCCTGGAGGATAAGCCTCTATAATTTCCTTTGGAAGGTACACCAAGCATGCACACAGGCTCAGAGCCTAGCTGATACCCCTGTGGCCTGGGAAACCAGAAATACAAGGCACGCGGAAGACACAGGTCACTTCCTCACCCTGCTGGGACACTATTGAAGTGCATCTTCTGGGGCCAGGACTGTGACGCACTTATCCCACAGTTTAGATACAGTCACAGGCACAGCTTTCCACTCGAAGTTAGGCTGCCTTATCAAATCTATGTTGAACAAAAGGAGAAATCACAACTAATCTGCTAAATTTATCTCAGAGGACACACAAAAGTTGTTGCACTCCAAGGTTTTGGTGATTTTTCAAAACAATGCAGTAAAGATATACATCTTTTCATCTGATTAAGGAGAAAAAGCAGCTGCAAACTGTACTCTGTACTGATTAAATGCCCTGACAACACCTAAAACTGATTCATCTTCCAGACAACATTGCTTTAATTAGACAAATGAGAAAACATCTAAGGTGACAGTCCACTTTTGATCAATAAGTTCTGTAAATAAATCAGCATTTAAAACACACTAGTATTTGAATATCCCTAGATGATTTGTAAGAATGGCAAAAGTAACTTCCTGTGAAAAGATAGTCTTTCAACTTCCAAAAAAGGCAAAATCACAGTGAAAAGAATGTCCTAATCAGAAAGAACTGCAGAATAAATTTGTTTAGGAATCAGGAAGGCTGAGTCAGTAGCAGTGGTGTGCAAGGAAACAATGATGATTTCACTTAGACAGGTGATGAAAAGGTCACTACTGGGTGTATCCTAACAATTTCTGTTAAGGTTTTATTACAGATACAACAAATGAGTCATTTGAAAACTTCTGGAATCTGCACGTGAGTGCAAAAAATAGGGGTAACAGCATTTTCTGTTTTAGAATCATAGAATCATAGAATAGTTTGGGTTGGAAGGGACCTTTAAAGGTCATCTAGTCCAACCCTCCTACTGTGGGCAGGGACATCTTCAACTAGATCAGGTTGCTCAGAGCCCCGTCCAATCTGGCCTTGAATGTTTCCAGCGATGGGGCATCTACCACCTCTCTGGGCAACCTGTTCCAGGGTTTCACCACCCCCATTGTAAAAAATTTCTTCCTTATAGCTAGTCTAAATTTACCCTCTTTTAGTTTAAAACCATTCCCCCTTGACCTGTCACAACAGGCCCTGCTAAAAAGTTTGCTGCTGTCTTTCTTATAAGCCCCCTTTAAGTACTGAAAGGCTTCTCCCTGAAGCCTTCTCTTCTCCAGGCTGAACAACCCCAACTCTCTCAGCTTTTCTTCATAGGAGAGGCGTTCCACCCCCCTGATCATTTTCATGGCCCTCCTCTGGACCCGCTCCCACAGGTCCATGTCTTTCTTGTGCTGAGGGCTCCAGAGCTGGACGCAGTACTCCAGGTGGGGTCTCACCAGAGCAGAGTAAGAGGGGCAGAATCACCTCCCTCGACCTGCTGGCCACGCTTCTTTGGATGCAGCCCAGGATATGGTTGGTCTTCTGGGCTGCGAATGCACATTGCTGGCTCTTGTCCAGCTTTTCATCCACCAGTACCCCCACGTCCTTCTCGGCAGGGCTGCTCTCAATCCCTTCATCCCCCAGCCTGTCTTGATATTGGGCGTTGCCCTGACCCAGGTACAGGACCCTGCAGTTGGTCTTGTTGAACCTCATGAGGTTCGCATGGGCCCACTTCTTGAGTTTTTCCAGGTCCCTCTGGATGGCATCCCGTCCCTCAGGCATGTCAACCGCACCACTCAGCTTGGTGCCATCTGCAAACTTGCTGAGGGTGCACTCGATCCTACTGTCTATGTCACCGATGAAGATATTAAACAGTACTGGTCCCAGTACGGACCCCTGCAGGACATCACTTGTCACCAATCTCCACCTGAACATTGAGCCGTTGACCACTACCCTCTGGATGCATCCATCCAACCAATTCCTCATCCACTGGACAATCCACCCATCAAATCCATACCTCTCCAGTTGAGAGAGAAGGATGTTGTGGGGGACCGTGTCAAAGGCCTTATAGAGGTCCAGATTGACGACATCTGTAGCTCTTCCCATGTCCACTGATGTAGTCACTCCATCATAGAAGGCCACTAGGTTGGTCAGGCAGGACTTGACCTTGGTGAAGAAGTGCTGGCTGTCTTGGATCACCTCCCTGTCCTCCACGTGCCTTAACACAGCTTCCAGGAGGATCTGTTCCATGATCTTCCCAGGCACAGAGGTGAGACTGACTGGCCTGTAGTTCCCCAGGTCCTCCTTTTTTCCCTTTTTAAAACTGGGGGTTATGTTTCCCCTTTGCCAGTCAGTGGGAACTTCACCAAACTGCCATGACTTCTCAAATATGATGGATAGTGGCTTAGCAACCTCATCTGCCAGTTCCCTCAGGACCCGTGGACGGATCTCATTGGGTCCCATGGACTTGTGCATCTTCAGGTTCCTTAAATGGTCTTGAACCTGGTCTTCTACAGTGGGCAGCTCTTCACTCTCCCAGTCCCTGCCTTTGCCTTCTGCGGCTTGGGCAGTGTGGCTCAAGCACTTGCCGGTGAAGACTGAGGCAAAAAAGTCATTGAGTACCTCTGTGTTCTCCGTATGCCAGGTAACCAGGTCTCCCACTTCGTTCCAGAGAGGGCCCACGTTTTCCCTAGTCTTTCTTTTATTGCCGACGTACCAATAGAAGCTTTTCTTTTTGCCTTTGGTGTCCCTGGCCAGATTTAATTCTATCAGGGCTTTAGCTTTTGTAACCTGATCCCTGGCTGCTCGGACAATTTCTCTGTATTCCTCCCAGGCTACCTGTCCTTGCTTCCACCCTCTGAAGGCTTCCTTTTTGTGTTTGAGTGTGTCCAGGAGCTCCTTGTTCATCCATGCAGGCCTCCTGGCGTTTTTACCCGATTTCCTCTTTGTTGGGATGCATCGCTCCTGAGCTTGGAGAAGGTGATCCTTGAATATTAATCAGCTTTCTTGGGCCCCTCTTCCCTCCAGGGCTTTGCCCCATGGCACTCTAACAAGCAGATCCCTGAAGAGGCCAAAGTCTGCTCTCCTGCAGTCCAGGCTAGCGAGCTTGCTGTGCGCCCTCCTCGGTACCCTAAGGATCTTGAATGCCACCATTTCATGGTCACTGCAGCCAAGGCTGCCCTTGACCTTCACATTCCCCACCAGCCCCTCCTTGTTGGTGAGAACAAGGTCCAGCACAGCACCTCTCCTCGTTGGCTTCTCTACCACTTGGAGAAGGAATTTACCGTCGAAGCATTCCAGGAACGTCTCGGATTGCTTATGCCCTGCAGTGTTGTCCCTCCAACAGATATCGGGCTGGTTGAAGTCCCCCATGAGGATCAGGGTTTGTGAACGTGAGGCTGCTTCTAGCTGTCTATAGAGGGCCTCATCCGCTCAATCTGCCTGTGGCAGACCCCCACCGTAATGTCACCTGTCCCTGCCCTCCCTTTAATCCTGACCCATAAGCTCTCGGTCGGCTCCTCATCCATCCCCAGGCAGAGCTCCATGCACTCCAGCTGATCATTGACATAGAGGGCGACACCCCCTCCTCATCTCCTCTGCCTGTCCCTCCTAAAGAGTCTGTATCCCTCCATCCCAACACTCCAATCACACAAGCCATCCCAGCACATCTCTGTGATGCCAATAAGATCATAGCCCTGCAGGCGTGCGCACAGCTCTAACTCCTCTTGTTTATTCCCCATGCTACGTGTGTTTGCACAGAGGCATTTAAGTTGGGCCCCCGATGAAGCTGTCTTACTGGCTGGGGTTCCTTTGTGCTGCTCTTTAGGCACTCGCCTGCTGACCTGTGATCCTTCTCCAGGCTCTGGGCATCTATTGCTGGCCCTGGCAGCAAACTGGTAGGAGTGGGATGGATTGAGGTTCCCTTTCCCTCGCAACTTTAATTTAAAACCCTCTTCACCAGCTTGGCAAGCCTATGATCGAAGATGCTCTTCCCCTTCTCTGACAGATGGACCCCATCAGCCCCCAGCAGACCAGGTTTCTCAAAGCAAGTCCCATAGTCTAAGTAGCCGAACCCATGGCTGTGGCACCAGTCCTTTAACCATCTGTTGACTTGCCAGGTTCGACTGACCCTTTCAGATCCCTTCCCTTTGACCAGCAGGATTGATGAAAAAACCACCTGCGCTCCAGAGTCCCCTACCGCCGCTCCCAGGGCTCTGTAATCCTTCTTGATAGTCCTCAGATTGCTCCTGCCTGTATCACTGGTGCCCACGTGAAACAGCAGCAGCGGATAATAGTCAGTGGACCATATGAGGCTTGGTAGCGTCTCGGTGACATCCCTGATACAAGCCCCTGGTAAGCAGCACATCTCTCTAGAGAGTGCGTCTGGTCAGCAAATGGGTGCCTCCGTGCCTCTCAGAAGAAAGTCGCCTACTACTATCACCTGTCGCCTTTTCTTAGTTGCGCTGTTGTTACATGGTGGGCAGATCGGGCTGCCTTACTCAGTTCCGACATCTCTCCTGGTGTGACAGGACTTTCCTCTTCAGCCTGCAGAGCGGTGAAGCGGTTCTGCAAGGGCACCTCAGGCTTCGGGGGAAGTCTCTTCCTCCTGCTGGTCCTTGCCGTTGCAACTGTCCACTCTTCTGCATTATTAGCCGCCCTCCTTTCTGCGTGTGCCAGTGGGGGAGTTTTTGGCTGTTTGGCCGTGGGTTGTGGGTTCACTGTAGACTGCGCTTGGAACCAGCTATCTGACTCCTTCTCCGCCTCCCTGATGTTACGCAGCCTTCTCACCGTCTCCTGCAGCTCAGCCACCTGCCACAGGAGGTCCTCCCCCTGGGCACGCCTTGTGCAGGCAGGTCTGCCGCCTGTCCCTGCCCCAGGAGAGAGGCCCAGGCACTCCCTGCAGTCTGAGGTCTGCGCTGCAGCCGCTCCCTTCAGCAGCTCCGTCTGGGCGGAGGCATCGGCCACCGCTGGGGCAGGTGGTGCAGACCCCAAAGCCAGAGCTGTGGCCTTTGCTCTCAGACGAGTGCCCACCATTCTGCCTTGAGGGTCAGGGAGGAGGAGCGCCCTTGACCCGCGCAGATGGTCACAGAACGTTGCGTGGTTGCTGGGTTATGTGCACGCCAAGTCTCCTGCTCAGCCCGTGGAATGCTCTCCTTCGAAAAGGCACCCTCCCGCACAAACTGCTGTGCAAACTGCCGTGCCACGCCCTAGCTGACGTGCCATGCCCTGTTTCCCCGCCCTGTTGGCAGCGCTCCTGGTCGGGGCTGACTTTAGTGAGAGTGGGGGCTGGCCGCCGTTACCCCTGGCCCCACCCAGGTCTCGCCAGCTGCCCTCGTGAGAGCTGCCAGCGGGTCTCTGCGCTCCCCTGTGAGTTCCCCGGGGGAATGCCGCGACCCGCCGCTCCGCCGTGGGATGCGCCTGCACCCGAGCTGATTGCCTCTGCGAGGGATGGTTGGTGGCGGTTACTCCGCGTTTAAGCCTGCTGTTTTAGATGCCGCCTAACAAGTGCTGAGTAAAGGGGGATAATCACTTCCCTTGATCCTGCTAATACAGCCCTGCTGGCCCTCTGCTCCTGGGACACGCTGCTGGCTCATGTTCTGATCGCTGTCTACCAAGACACTTCGGTTCTTCTCAGCAGAGCTTCTCTTCAGCCAGTCCCCTAATTCTCCCCCCAATACAGGATTGTTCCCCAAGTGTCTCCCAGTTTCTCAATTCTCAATTGAACTTTTATTCTCTAAGAATCACAATACCTTCCTAGCCTCCCCTGGCTAAATTACTACGGCATTCTCTATTTTTCAGATGTATACATAAATTAAGTTACCATGATGGACTTGGTTTGAAAAGATTGACTTATGACTTAGCTGTCTCAGTTTTAATTAAAATACTTCCATATCTGTTCATTTAGTCAGAATAAGAAGTCAGCCAGTCGCTTCCACCAGTAGTTCTGGACACATTTCGTAGAGCCAGAAGAACTCATCTACACCTCCTGCTATCTGTCATTCATCCGACAGTGAACGACATTTCTGCTTCCACCTGCACGAGGGGGGGGGTTAAAAGCTGCCATTACAGCTGGAATTAAGGAGCACTAATGGCTTGCCAGCCATGTTCAGGGCATGAGAATGTACATCTTGCAGAAGGAGACTAAAAGGAGTTGGTTTGCCCATCTCAGGGAAGTGAAAAGTGAGAGGGTGTTTATTCTACAAATAAATCATGCACGGTAAACACCTTAGGGAGAAAAAATTATTTAGACAATAAAACAATGGTGCCATAAGAACAAAGGCATAAATTTGAGGCTGGCAAGTGGAAAGCTTCTAAACATGGCAGGGTTACAGCACTGTAACAAACCTCTATTTAGGTAGTAGAGGCAAGAGGAGAGGAACCTAACTGGTTTTAAGACATGGAGAGAAATTTATGAAAGGTATTATATGGGTTGGTGACGTCAGCCAAGTTGATGACTCAGGAGATCTCTTCTAGTCTTATGTTGCTGAACATTTGCATCATGAATATTTTTTTTTAAAGTGGTCAGTGAACAACATCAAGTGTGTTATTCTAATTATGAATTAAACAAATATAAATAACAGAAAGTTAACCTTAGTGTGATAAGCAATTAACAGAATTATGCTGTGACTGCAGCTGATACATAATTAACAACTGCTGCAAATGATGTTATCCATCTAATTTGCCCAGATTGGAGTAGCATTATTCTTAGGCATGTTTAGCAAGTTCTGCAGTAATGTGCACTTGAGTGAAGTGCTCTTTACTAACGTGTTCAAATTCACAAAGCTGTTATTAGAATTGCAAATAAGACATACACCAGCATCATTTCCTCTGCCCATCATTTTCTCTTCTTTGGAACTATCCTTGACAGAAAATAAAATTGTAACAAGTCCAAAGGATGTTTGCACAAATTGAGCAAAAGCGGCGTTATATAATTAAACAGGGAAAATGTGCAAAAAATCATCCTGATGAACGAAGTGGGACTGTTCAAAACATGTGAGTTGCTGCTGGGTAGGAAGGAACAAGAATCATGGAGTTCACAGGGGGACAGAGGGAAACGTTCACAGTAGAATTCACTTAAAAAACTGGAAAGGGGAAAAATATTTTTTGAAGTATTGTGTATTTAAGGCACAGAACTGAAGAATATCTGATCATTCAAAGCCTAATGAAATCAGTACAAAAAAATCATCACCTTTCAAGGACTGGGTCTTCAAGGTCAATATGTGTTGGAGTTGCAAAGTCCTTAATTAGCTGATTAAAGCATACCAATTAAAAAAAAGGAAGAAGAAAATAGTGGTTCACAGGTCTTCTGTTCATCTTTCCCAGAAGGATATTGGCAAATCTGGACAACTGGAGAAAGTAATAAGATATGATGAGGGAGCAGTTGCCTTATAAGGAGCACACACAGCCTTGGGTGAACAACATAATGGTATCATTCAGCAAAAATCCCTGGGGTGTGCATACTTTCCACCAATCTACCAGCAATTTCTCCAATTTCATAGGTATTTATGTGGCTTTCAGGAGCACATGAAACTGATGGACCTTTCCAACAGTTGCATCTCCAAAAGGTCATCATTTTCTGAGAGCTGTGTGTTGAAATAGGACAGCTAATGATATAGTCTCTAGCAAGCAAGGAGGGTATTGAAGCATGCAGCAAAACTTTACTTACATTCAAAAAAGAAAACAACAGAGTACAGAAGCTTCAGTTCTCCATATACAGATGAGGGAAGGCTGATTTCCTAGGCTGTGTTTCCATCCTCACCTCTAGTTAATACCTGCAGCCAATAAGAGTAAAATAAATGCTAAGCTACCTGCAATGCAAACCAACTATGCTCCTGAAGAAAAATCTTATTTGGATTATAAAGGTTGAGAATACAGTGCTTTCATTCAAGGTATTTCTGAAGATTAAAGAAACTTCAAGAAAATGTTTAAATCATCAGACAATGTTGATGCCAGATTTTCTTCCACTTGTAGAATAAAAAAACATAGAATTTATAAAATGTCTTGAAATACTATCTGGAAGGATTACATATAGGGAATAAGAGACAAAATGGTTTTTAAGACTGCGGAACTGTTGACAGAGAAGCGTATGAATAAAAGATTCCCTGTTCTTTGGATGACTCTAATGTTTAGGTACTGGGTAAACTACATAGTAAAACAGGATTTGTAGAAGAAAAGCTTGAAAGAAAAATAAGTTTAATTTGACTATGTGGAGAGGGTTTCAAGAAGGATGAAGGCATGAAGGAAACAAAGGGACATTTTGCAGTAACCTTGAGAACTACTTTACAACTCTTGCAGTCAGCCTCGCTGACTTTTCTTGGGTGAACTGCACTGCTAAGCTTTAGCTGGCCACTCACTATCTTGTTTTTTCGTTTATGTATATTTATGTCAATGCTACCAATTAATTCTATACATTCTTATATATGTGTAGTCTGTACATTTATGAGCAATTCTTAAATACAAACAAAATATATATCGGCCACTCATAAAGTTCTGAAAGAAAATTTTTTTTTTCTGCATCCCAGATGCAACTCGCTGCTATTAAGATCCAAATATGAGCATGTAATTTTTACATTTTCCTATTAAAAAAAAAAATCGACTGGCTTCAGCTAGGACAGCATTCTTTGCTTTGCTTTTTACTTGACTACAAAGCTTATGGGTCATACATCGTTCTTTCCCTTGGAAGAAACTGACAACACAGAAAATCACTTCTAGACACCAGGGATGAAACTAGCTCCCCTTATTTAGATACAACAGGACTTTAGTCAAGAACAGAGATTCTTACAGTCTAAATTGTAGGTCTGCTGAGGCACTACATTCTTTATTGATCTTGTAAACTGCAGTGCATGCAAAATAGAAAGCAGTAAAATTATTAGCCCATCAGTACCTTCTGTCCTCAGAAGTGAAACTGCTACCCCAGTATACCAGATTGATTCTGGCAATATCAGAAATGAGAGTGTTTTATTTAATAGTTAAATATATATAAATTTAATTCTTATCTGCATATTTTCACAGGTAGACACTGGATCAGAAACATGCCGTTTGGCTAATTGTGGAGGAAAAAAGCACTACTTGTAATGACACAGCCTCTCCCACTGGGGCCACTGTAAAGACACATAAAAATCACCAGCTGTACTAAAGTGAGGCTGAAGCCTAGAAATGGATCTGTTCTTTAAGTCCCTCTGTACCTCTCTCCCTATCCTTGCTTATCTATGCAAGGTAAATTAGTCTCTCCATCATCCATGATGAGGAAAAGTTGGAATCTCTATGGGAAGTACACACTTTTTTATATACCTCTTTCAGTTCTACATTTTCAGAACTCCCTTACACACCTAATCCTATAGCCGTTAGTAAGGCAATAAAACGACATAAAATGAGCAAAGAGCAATAAAGCAATCATATCCCAGCATGTTTATTTAGTCGTGGTCCTTAATGACGGAGACCTTCGTACCCAGTGATACCTGGAGCTGCTACTAATTCTCCTCTGTCTCAAATCCCTGGTTATCATTACTCTCAGACTTTTGCCTAATGTTTTAAAGCCCGCTTCACATAAACCATGCAAAAAAAAACCCCTCACAGTAAGAAAGATTAGTTTTATGGGAAAAAAAAAAAGCTTTGCAAATTCAGCCCAAATCCATTTTCTCTTAGAGCAATACTGAAAGAGTTGAGTTAGGGGAGGCAGAAAGGTAGAAGTGGACATCAGGTCTGCCTCATCAGAGGGGTACAGGCTGCACTTCTGCTGCCCATACTCTGGCCCGGTTGGATGTGAGTTAGATGCAATGCAAAATTTTCATAGCTGCACTGAGGTTGTGTTAAAACGTTGTGTTGTGTTAAAATGAGGTTGTGTTAATGTGTGCCTTAGCCTTTGAGTGCACTGTCTAAATTAGGTACATAAAATGGCTGAAACACCAAACAGAGCTCAGTGGCTGTTGTTTAGTATTAGACTGTAGACATATCCTTAGCGGTAAAAAAGGTATTTAAAACTTAACTATGTACTTGTGAATCTGATGGCAAATCAGATTTTCCTCTCCTCAAAATACTTGACTAGCAGTCAAATTTAAGCTGTACTAACTATAGCATATTGTGATTATTTTTACAATCACTTCTATGTCAATATAAAATCTGTTCCTTTTAAATACCACATCTCTTCAATTTAAAGAGCTATAGTTATCTATTAACTGTTTAAGCAGAGTTTCCTCTATCTTTACTTCACCATTTATATTATTCTCTAAGAAGCTTTAAGAAACATAATTCCCATAAGGGGACATTCTGATAATCTACACTGACTTCTGAATAACACAGAAGAGTGCAATTTCATCCAGTTATTCCTAATGGAGACCAAGAACACGTGCTTGTCCTTCAGAAGAACCCATTTTGATTTAAAAATGGCCAATAACAACCTACCAAAAAAATTTAGGGACCAGTCACAGCCCAGTGATTGGTCACAGTCACAATTACAGTCACAGCCAAAATATAGTAACTTACTTCCAGTTTGGATATTTCCAGTTTCACCTTTCGAACATCCCTGGTTGGTTCGTTGGTTTTTTCCTATTTGTGAAAATTAATAAAATTTATTTTTTTAGGGTTGCATCTTTATGTCACGTAAAATGTCTGCAGAGTCATTTTACTTTTACCTCACCCATGTGCCGCGTATGTTCCAGTCTTTCCTTCCCAACATTCCTCTCTTTCTTTTT
This sequence comes from Calonectris borealis, assembly GCF_964195595.1. Lineage (NCBI taxonomy): Eukaryota > Metazoa > Chordata > Aves > Procellariiformes > Procellariidae > Calonectris > Calonectris borealis. Next base: position 35,484,221 of record NC_134313.1, read on the forward strand.
TCCCTGTCCCACAGGCTCCTTTTCAGTCAATCTCCTCTATTTGATTTTGTCATTTTGTTTAATTAGTTCCCTATGTATAAAAATCACTTCAATATAATAAAAAAATATATATCATTAAGCCAACATGTCTTTAGACTACTATTGAAATTAGAGAAATTCCTTCATGGAACGATTTTTCAGGATCAAAAAATCATAATATTTCTGAACCTGGAAGAGGCCACTGTTGGATTCCTTATTACATTGTACTAAAATGTCAGCAGATTTTACTTTTTCTTCTTTAAAACCTTCATAACAGATGTTTATAAAATGAGTGTGAGTGCCGTTATGCACTTCCTGTGGCAATCTGAACAGGATTGGTCTTTGAATCCCTTCCTTTTTAGTCTGAAAAGAAGATCTGGAATTTTCTTTTAAATAATGTAGGGGGTTTTAAACTGCATTTCCCCTGCTGAATGATACAACTGTTACATTGCTTGTTCTTCTCTTGCTCTGTCCATCTACTCCAGACTTTTCCAGAGATATTCCCTCTTTCGGTTAGCCTTTTTTCAGAGAGATTGTTTTTACTACAGATTTCAGCAGTGGTTTATTCCTCTTCAGTGAGCTCTGGGAACCCATCCTTTTTCAAATTGGGAATAGCTGCACAAATGTGGAAGCCCAGCCATAAACTAGCAACTGCTCAGAAAAAATAAATTACATGACCCAGATAACGTGATATGTTGCATTAATATTGTAAGCAAAACGTACAACAGGTTGTGTTTGCACAAGCAAGTGCACACGATATATAGAAAATGCATATAGCTTGGCAACATTCTTCAAATAGCACGCTCTAAATGGAAAAGTTGGTCAAAAACTACTCTGAGGAAAAAATTCCCCTTTTCATTTGAATTTTCAAGTGTCCAAACACTATGCTATTGTGCAAAAAATGGCTTGCTGAAATAAAAACACAATAAAAAAGAGCCATGTGTTGAATTATTTCATTGAGCCAGGATCCAAAGAAAAGCACTGTGTATAAATCACATCATTTTGCTTAAAAGCAGGGGAGAACAAAACATGGGCAGATAGAGGAAAAAAAAGACGAAAAAATCATGGGAGAAAACCAAAACAACATAGTGCCCTTTTCAGGATGATTGAATTTTGTTTAATCCATATTTTACTCTCTGCTACATAATTTTACGCTCTTGACAAAGTGTCAGGCAATTGGAAGAGGGTTGGAAAAACATATGCAGCTTTTTGTCAACTTTATGCCTCCCTAAATTTAGAAGACTTTTCTGAATAAAGAAACCAAAAATAAATCAGGAAACAGTGTCAATAATGGGGTCTGAATTATCCAGCAATAAAAAACCTGAAAACATTTTTAATATACTTAAATAGAACTTTCGTAACATAAATAGTGGCAACGAGACTTGTCTGGCCACGAAAAAAAGTGATTTGTAGCTGACTTACACAGATGGCCTTTAAAAAAAATTTACGCTGCCTATATATACTGTGGCTTGTTTACTTACATGTTTAAACTATTGTAAGAACTCATAGTTAAAATGTGGCCAACATGTACTTTACCTAATCTTAATAACAAAAGCTGGCACTGAAGTCTTGGATAAGCAAATATATTCACATTAATAGTTACAATTTTAGTTTCCAGAATGAAAATCAATGCCAATTTACCTGGACACTGTAAATAAATTAACAAAATGTACAGGAAAAATTATTGTCTACAGTTTTACATTACAATTTTATTTTCATCACACATATATAGTGCGCTTTTGTGCATACAGAGAGATAGAGAGAAAGAGAAGGTTACGCAGTTTGGCTTAGGGACGATTTTGTGAGAGAGTCATGTTTAAATGCAATACAATTAATTTTAAGGAAATGTGCTGATAAGTTAAAAAGTTGAAAAATATGCATTTATATAAAAATAACAGATTTAAGTCTGAATTTTCTAAGAAGAAAACTTCCAGAATTCTGTAAACATTCACCATACTAATTCTTTGGTCATCAGAGTAATAACATCAGAGATACCTGACAAGAATGATAACTACTAGGCTAAATCAAAAATGTGGTTAATAGATACAATTTTTCTGAAAAAGCATCCACAAAATAATGGCACTGAAAAATGAAAAAAAGAGGGAGCAAGTTCTCAAAATCAACAAAATGTTAGTGTCATGGTTTAACCAGGGCAGTTAGTTAATCCAAATATGAAAAATTCTTAATCAAAGTTAAAAAAAGGCCTTTAAAACGTTAGCATATTACGAAATTTTCTACCTAGCTTTAACAATAGTTAGATGCAACACTGAACCCAGGTTCATATTTACATCTATTTCTGCCAATTCTTTACCTCTTCTCTACGAAATAACATATTAGGTCCAGAGTTGCAGTACAGTGCAGTCCACCTGCACAGCTAGCCAACAAGATTAATCTTTTTTCTCTTTGGGAACTTGTGACCAGTGAGGAGCAGAATGATCAACCACCTTTTTTACAACTTCTGGATGAGATTAATCATGTCTCACCTTACAAGTCACTCAAGCCCCTGAAATTTTTCATTCTGTTACCCTTTCATGTCAGTCCTCTTGTTCCTTATCCTTTTCAATCTTATTAGGCTTTTATTTTCCTATGTTAATGAACATAGACTTTTACCACTCATTCTGACAAGTTCATCAGTGAAACCATTGCTTGTCGGAGGTACGCAAAAGCCAATTATATTAATTGTACCAGAAGTGTTAGTAGATTGTTGCTTTATCAAGCCACTCCTCTTGATTTTCCAACATATCTGCATTAAGCTAAACAAATATGATCACACAATAAACTTTCAATATTTAACTGAATGTAGTCATAAAGTATACCACTCAGTATATGCACACACAAAATGTGCAAATTATTACAAAGCTGCACTACATCTGAAACAATAGCAACATGCACTATCTCCTAGATAGCACTAGGGGACAAAGGACACAATCCCTTTCAGTCTTAAAAAAAAAGTATATCATTCAGGATACTTCCTTCGAACAAGCCTGTGAGGAAACCTATGTAAATCTCTTAGTAAAATGTATAACTAGAAAAGATATTTGAGGCTAGAAATAGTAGTAAATCTAGAAATAGAATTGCTTGATGACAAGTCTGATAAAAGATAATCAAATTTTAGTCAGACCAAGAAAAGAAATTTTGCAGTTGTTTTATGCCCCTTTATTTCCCTTTATAAAAGGGGAACTCTGTAATGGTTTTATACTATAAAAATATTCATTAATGTGTTTATAGGCTGCCATTGATTTTAGTTGAAACATTCCATTAATTATTGGAAGACATGGTATAGAAAACATTGTGCAAAGCAGTAGCTAGTCTCCAGGAAATTAAATAAAATTATGAGATGAGATGAGATGAGATGAGATGAGATGAGATGAGATGAGATGAGATGAGATGAAACAAAAAGAAACGAGAAGAAACAGTGAGATATACCAGCTACCAATGTTCTTTTCATAGAAAATGTTCTGTCCCCACCAGTTCTAAACACTGAAGAAGGTGGTGAGCAGAGAGATCTTAGATCTGCTTACAACTCATCTTCTCAACAAAACATCAGTGGGCAAAATGAAATGAGAAGCATACACAAACCACAGACCAGCAGAAGATCAAGTACCCCCATAAAAAGGAGCTGCAGAGATTTTTCAAAAGTATTCAGGCACCTTAAGATACAAATATGCACTGTAAGAGAACCCATGGCTCGATAAAGGCTGGCCTCATCCTGTTGGGAAACAGCATGCTGAAAAGCATGATTCTCAACTGAAAGAGTAAAAGAGGGAAGGACAGGATCGCTGGCATTCAGAAGAGGCTGAGTAAGAGCAGATATCTTGTACAGAGACTTCTCCAAACCAGAGGATTCCCCCTGACACACACACACGTACGCGCGCATGTGCACGCAAACACACACACACACACTATTCACTGTACCACCATTCTCAACAGGAAAGAGAACCAGCAACCACAACTATTTCTGATGGTTTTGATCACCCTGTTCCTTTTCTCTGGCAGTCAAGATGATGAGTTTACAGATAATGTGTAGGATAGGTAGGCTGTATTTCACTAGATGTCTACTTTCATCTTTTGATGCATGAACCACTTTGAAAATCTAACCCTAGTCCTAAGTATTGCCTAGAGAAGTGTGATGATAAGAGTTTGTATTTGTAGACCTTTTTTTGTGTTGAGCTCATCAGTTGTCAATTAACTGTAAATTATTAAGGCTATAAATGCTATAAATGCTAGCAGGCAATTCTTAGAGCTTAGTCCCAGGTGAACATGAAATCTGTTTTACGAAACAAAGTCTTGGAAAGTATAAACATCAACTGATTAACTTAAAAATGCCTTTTTTGTAGTAGATATATCCTAAAAAAAGAGCCCAAGTTTGGATTTTGAAATTTTTTTTTTTTATCTTTCATGGATAGGAATTTCATGGGCAATGTATGCAACTAACAAGTCTAAAATGAATACATGATAAATTTTAATTTAAATGCGTCTAAATCAATTGAAATAACTGAAATAATTTTAAATATTTGCAATTATTAACTAAATGCATTTTTCCCCCAAATTGGTTTCCATGTATCTGAACTGCACATGGCTGTACTATCAGCCACATTCTGCTGTACTAAGACAACACAGCCAGTAGCAATCGAGAAAACACATTATACATAGCACTTAGTTCGCCATGAAATTCTAGATGAGTTAATGATAGGTAATGGCCTACAATTCATGTGTGACCTATTTTAGCAAATCTCACTGATACAGCAATTCAAGCGCACTGCATCAAGGCTGCACTAAGTATAATCAAATGGGCTTGCAGAAAAATCAGCAGAAATTACAAAACACTTAATAGAAAAGAAAGTGACACGCTCAGAAGTCCCATGAACTCAGTGTTGTTCGACTGTTTTAACACATCTATGTTATTAGGATTTCCAGCGCAGAGTTTGTGGAGAAAAGAACTAAAGTGTCAGTGCTTGTTAGTACCCTGCTCCTTACCCAAAGCCATTGAAATAGTTACAAAAACCTGTCCAGTGTCACTGTGATGGCAGCCATCTTGACTGACACTAAAATGACGTGTAAAGGGTATCTTTGCAAGCCGTCTTTCATCTTTTTAAGTGGGTTACCAGGTCCACATCCAATACTGAAGATATGGATGCACACTAGATGTACCCTGTGGCAGTAGGTCTGCAGCAACAACAAACTTTGCAGCCTCATGAATCAGCCCCTTTCAAGAAGCCCTGATGAATATATTGAACAACAGAAGTCCCAGGAATATCTGTTTATCTGGACAAGTCTATGTGTGACTTCGTTAGCAATTTCCTTTCATTACAAAAGCTAACCTTAAACCTAATCCTAGCCCTACCCTTTGTTTTTTATCTATTAAACAATCATTAATCCAGGAAAAATCCTTCCATCTTAACCCACGATAGCTTTGTTTCTTTAAGTGCTTTTTCGAGGAAATTTGCCAAAGGCTTTTTGGAAAATTAACTATACTGTGACAATGTCTAAAATCACAACCGGAAGCGTTTCAAAGCTCCTAAGCCTGACATAAGCCAGCTTTGGTACATATTGTATTGGGATGAGATCTGGAAGGGCACCAGCCCCCTTGCTTCCCTCTCACTGGCCTCATCAGCAGGAGAGGAGCTATGGCATTTGCTTGCTCTCTCAGGACAGGACAATCAGGGACCAGGACACAGGGAGCACACAACACCAGGAGGTCCACTGAGGCACACCTATGTCAATAACATATCTTTTCCCAATACCTAGTGACTCCTTGAAAGAACTGCAAGCCTATGCAGTGTTCACACCTGCTGCAAAAATTCTTTTTATTAGAGGTTTAAACATTTTTTTTTCTGCATCGAGCTCACACTGTACTTCCTCAGATTTCATCTGCAGCCCTTTCTAGAAAAAAAAAACACAAAAATTTTTTAAAAATTGCATGGCGTTTACCATTTTCCATGACATTCTGGTCCTTTGATACAGGGGTGTAGGGTGACATAACAGACACAGACTAATAAGACAGATTAGTAAATATGAATCGTTCTGTAACAAAATAGCTGAAATAATAATACTTTCAAATACCTTCCTACTTGTGAACAGTGTGAAAGTAATGCCTGTTTTACCCATACTATGTGCAAGAACCTCGTGGAAAAGTTGAACAGGTGAGACAGAAAACATTTTAAGGTAGAGCAAGAATCCTGGTTTCCTGTCTCTGGCCATGCTGCAGACGGTTCCCACACCGCCACAGGAAACCATCACCTCACTGCTGGTCACCCCAAATGCGGCCCACCCACCTCGGGCTCTAGACGGCAACTCTCTCTCTGCAGCCACGGCCAAACAGACCAGTGATAATGGATTCCCCTAAAAACAAAAAATCCACTCTGTGATCAAAAAGCCATCGAAGTCCACAAATAATACACACTTGAGCACAGTCAGTAGAAACGTATCTGATCATTAACAAACGTCTGCATTCATTTGTGGTGGAAGGTCCATTTTTTAAAAGGTGTGTGTTATTTCATTTTTGTAGTTTGGGGTTGTTTGGGAAATACTAAACCAAAGTGAAGTAAAAATACACATGCAAAAGCCCAAACAGATACCAGAGAACTTGAAACACCTTTTGTTATGAAAAATATAAATAAAAATTCAGGAAACACATAACCAGGCAGAAAAGATATTGGAGTAAGATTTGTCTTAAGACATCTGGCAAAACTAACCTATTTCCACAATAAAATGTAGCCTGAAGCATAAACATTACCATTATTTAGTTTTCTCAACTATCTTTATTCACCCAGTAGCAATACAAATCTGTGTAACTGTGTAGATACAGAGATCTCTTGTGTAATTATATTGTCTAAGTATATGCTTTTAATTAATAAACAGCAGACATAATAATTACCTAAAGCTGAATTACTGGTTTTACTTGATATTACCTGTCCATTCTCTTCAACAAAAAAAAAATAGGAACAACAGAAATGTCTTTGCCCTTCTGCTGCGGTTTCAGTGGAAATCTAAAGATTCAAGGCTTTTTAGACTCACTTTTTATAAATCACATGGAGTTTGACATAGTTTAGTTAATTCACATGCATAAAGATGGGCCCTCTACAGAAATGTCAGCTTTGGTAGCACTGGCCACTTCTCAATACTTTATCTAGATAAAGAGTATAAAACAGTTCAAACTATCTTATTAACAACAACTCCCCTAAGAAAAGTGTGCATCAAAATCTAACACCAACACACCATTTCTTCCAAAACCAGACATTATTTTCACCAAAAGACAAATTATCTGTAAGAATATGTGTAACAGTGCCCTCTGGTGAGTATGTGCCCAAGCAATACGCTTTCATTATAAGGGTAAAGGGAGGGATTTTGTGGCAGGGCTGACAAATAATTTGGACAATTTTGCAGACTGAATTATGGTATCACTTTTCAAAACCAGCAATGAAGAAGTTAGGTGTTTTGAGATTATAATTACTTCATGCAATTGGTTTATGCTCATTTTTTTAAACGCAAACTTGCATGAAGAAAGAGACAGTAGCCTTGACTAGGTGAAGATTTATGAGTGCTATAGACACCATAGCTATTTTTATGGCTGAGAATGTAATAGATCCTAAGCAAACACTGATAAGTCCTCTATTCTTCTGAGAAGTATCCACCCACCAAGTGTCCTGACATTGGAAAGCCCCACAGTTTTGATAAGAATAAAGACAAGCTAACTGTAGAAAACAACTTCATTTCTTAAGTCAGTTGAAAACATTCATCAAATGTTTTGCAGGCAAGGGCTGTGTCTTCCTCCATTAGTGGGCAATGACCACCGCATTTTCAAGCCTACTGAAATGTATATATATGTAAAATTTATATATATACACACACATAAAATATATGTCTGTATATATGTATACATGTATGTGTGTATATATACATATAAAAATTAAGTTAAAATATTGGAGAGACTTGTTATTGAACCAAGGAGTAAAAGTCTACTTTCAAAAGGTTTAATTGTCAAACACAACAAAAGGTACTTCATAAAAAAATAGTTGATATGAAATTGGAGTGGTTGAGGCTTCAAAATACCATTCTGCTCTAGTTTATTACCCACTATCTGGGGTGAAACCAAGAGTGGCTTTACCGGGAGCGTTATGCTCCTTCATCAGTACGTCCCAGTGATCATACATGGTCCGTCTCTCAAGGTACTTGAGAGACGTACTTCTGGCCTCCACAGTGCAACCTAAACTACAGCAGTGTTCTCGTAAAGGCAGGAAGACTTAGAGAAGTTACCAGAGCTGTTTGTATCTATGATGTTTGTACTGCAAAAGAATGAGAAAGTAAACTTAATGAAGATACTACCCTAGTCAACTTATCTATCTCTTATGACAATCATTCTTCTCACTCATATTATATATACATCATCACCCTCTTGTTCTAACTGTGGTGACTAATTAATATCACGGTTTTTAAGGAAGGAACTTGGCAGTCCCACTCGGTTGTTTAACAAATAACCAGCTGTCCCCAGAAGACTTAAACAGGAGTCACTTTCAGCCAAGTTCCTTTGGGCCAGGTATAAATATCGAACAAAAACTCATCTCAGCAGGTGGCAGCAAGAAGTCGGGGGGGGGCGGACAGGATTATCATCAGCAAATAAAAAATCTGACTTCTACATTATTTTGCAATGTTCAGTCAATTTATTACAGAAACTGCGATAGTTACAGTGGACATTGTAGGTCTTGATTATACTATATGGCTCATCAAAGTTATGCATTAGCCTCCTCTAACACATTTACTTAACACCTCCAAACATCCAGCCATCAGCTTTCCCAAAAGAGAGGCACTGTCCTCAAAAGAGGACAAGATAATTAATTTTACACACACACACACACACACACACACACAAAAAGTGTGCTATGTTGTACACAACAACAAATTACAATACCTTCAAAAAGTTAAAAGTGCTCCCTCCTTTGCAAATTGTCACCCTGGCAAACACACAGATCGAGTAAACTCTTTTTCAAAATCTAACTCAGTTTTGCTAGAAAAGTCCACATGTGGAAAATGAAGCCGATTTGATTTATTTTGGCAAATAAAGAGGGAAGGGGCTGTGAAAGTCAGGTCTGCAGTAGAAATATTAACTTTACTGATAATACTTTAGCAAGCACTAAAGATCCTAGAGCAAAGGCTACCTTTTTATTATGGCAGCAACAGCATTCAGCCTCATGAGGCCAACAAGCATCACTGTAATATATGAAAAACATAGTAATGGTTCAGATCAATTTGGGGTCTTCTCTGAACCTTAGATGTAGGGTAAGCTGGAAATCAGCAAATTAAATTACTGGCTTTTAAACTTTCCCATCATATATTTTTGTATAGCTCCACAGATACTTCTAAATTAGGGCAACTGTTAGCTTAAGACTTTATTCAGCAGCAAAACGGAAGAGTGAAACTAGAGTGTAAGTTGTCACCATTTGCTGACGTGAGGAAGAGAAGTAAGAGCTCAGTACAGCCACATTAGGTTAAGTGTCCCTCACTGGTGAAGTAATTGGTAGCTGAAAGTGCCAGGATGAGAATATAGTTATTTTGTGCCAGATTGATAATTTTGGTAGAGCAAAAAAAAATTATCCAGCGTAGTTGTAAACACTACTGCATGGGAATCTAGTGGAAGTAACACAGAAATTTAAAAGCAAACAAACAAATATGAAAAAGCACACTTCTGCAGAAAACCTTAGCAAATTGACAAAACCTGACAAATTTGTTACAGTCCTCATAAGTTCAAAGTCAATGAGATTTGACTGTAATGGACATTTTTTTCAGGTACTAAAAGCAAGAAGGTAAAAAAGTCAGAAATACTGTCCTGCTTGGGGGTTCAGCCCAGGCTTGTTCCACTTGCTACAAAGCTCCGCATTCCCTAGGGCGCAGCGCACTCCCTTGTGTGCCACCAAGGCCACTGCCCGTCGCTTTCTCTCCGAGCGTTTGTAAAAGAAAGGAAGCTTTACTGAAATTAACTCCTTATTAATCAAAGGCAAAATAATACTCTCTCTTCCAGCCACATGAGAGAGGAGGGGACAGTTATTTGGAAATTGGAGAACCCTGGCAGCACTCCTGGCTTTTTTAGCTCAAAACAGTCCATCTCTGTCAGTGCTGCGGCATGATTGCATCAAGCCGACTTTATTCTTCTGTTCACAAAGGGGTGCTTCACATGTCTTAGATCAGTCACAACTTGCCCCAGTGATTCTAAAGGAAAAAGGAACAAAAATAAATATAATATTATTCTAAATAAAAAAAAAAACAACCAAAAACCAACTGGCAGAACGCTCAGATTTCTCTGAGTGCTACTGATTTTCCTGTGCATTCCAATATCTCAAGGTGCTCTGACAGCGATGTTGCATAGTAAATAAAGTAAAAAGAAATCCACTCTAATCAAATTTATTTATGATTCCTTTAGCTGTGTAACATTGCCAAAAATGGACTCTCGCTTGCTTTCTTTGCACTGTGGAATCACACCATTACAGATCTTTCAACACAAAGTTACAAGAAAAAGCAGTACAAATATTTTTTTCTGGTTTTATCAAGTTTTTATAGTGTCTAGGTTTTCCATCTCAACTGTTCTTGTTCAAACTAAATCTAGTTCAGGAAAAAAATCCCCACCTCATTTCCCTGAGAATCTAGTTATTTTATCTACCTCAACAACCAAGCTACTCTACCTTGTCATTTCAATTTTCACATATTTTCTCTTTGTGTATTAGTTCTATGATTCAATGAAATCTCATCTCTTCAGTCCACTGCCATAAACTACTGTCCGGAACAAAGCTCTCTCTCAAATTCAATCTCAAACAAAATGAAAAAGAGAAAATCACAAATGAGAAAGTGGACCACAACCAATCCTATGGGTCCCATTCTCACAAGGTCTGCAAGTTATTTTGCTTCATCAAGTAAACCTGAGCTATGGGAAGGTGCTATCACCTCTCTCGTTGCCGAATGAGAAAGTGTTAATAAAAACAAGACTTCCTTCCAGGGACATTGGAGTGTCAATGTTAATCACTGATTTGGCTGAAATACACTTCTTGGTCTTAAAAGTGATTTCCAGATGAAATACAAACAGATGAAATTTTATTGTTTAAATAAATGGAGATGCAGACTGTCACACATCTGGTGGAATTACTGTTGCTAAACTATGATTACTATAAATAGTAATTATTTACTGCAATGGTAACACCTAGAAATCCTTTGTGCTCATCTGAGTTTTCTCTCAGACATTTAACAGTCCTAGTAACCAGCAAGGCAACAAAAACCTTTACCTTTATGTCATCTATACCTCTGCACAAAGCACTGACCTGCAGAGGATCTCACAGTTTAAAGAACTTTTAGTTAGGGACAAATTTCTTTTTGTTTCAAAATTTAGGACATTTATTGCACTTTCTTATACTGCCTTTTAAAAGCTTTGTAATTACCATCTTCAACTCTCTGCATGCATTTTTTTTCTCCTATACATATGTCTTCAATAGCTTGTCCAGAGCCCCACCTGCTAAAGCCTCCCCAAGAAAGCTCTAATAGTTGTAACTCATAGGACTGGATTATGAAGCTTTTCCTTCAAACGAAAATCTGGAAAACACCAAAAATAAAGCATTTATATAGCAAATATTTATAAATGCTGGAATGTGAACCTGCGAGTTAAAAGGACTGAGCAAAGAATCTATTAAGGTTCTCTACAGTTAGAAAATACTTTGTCATATAATGGTGGCTGTAAGTAATTTTTGCAATCAAGAACAAGTAATTATCTGTATCCATACTGTGCCATCATTGAGGTACAAGCTAGGCAAGCCCATACAATTGCTTCAATGGAACTACATCCAAAGGGAGTTGGCACTGAATTAAAAAATTTCTTTCACACAATGACAGTACATTTTAATGAAAATGATGGAATTAATTTTTCCCTCTATCACAGTGATTTTAAACTAGTGTAACTCAATTAATTGAAGATTGGTCAGCAAAGAAATCAGCCACAGAGTATGTAGAATTGGTGTGAATATTCCCACATGCCACATGATAGCAGTGACGTACTAATAATAGCATATTGATGCTGATATTCCTAGAGTCTCCATGACTATTAAAACAGTTTCATTTTGTTGAAAAGTTGTACTTCTAATTCTTTATTCAGCTGCAAATAGGAAATGTTATTAATAATGCTATATTTTTACTTCTTCAGCTGCGCTTTTAAAAAGTTAGGTTGCAGTGAAAAATTGCTAGCATTTCTCCATGACTTTTCAGGGTAGTATCTCTTTCTTATCAAGTTTACCCTGGTGTGATTCCGTAAGTGTGCATATGGTATAGAATGAGACATTAATGAACTTGACAAGCTGCAATATATTAAAAGTAAGCCTCTAATGTGTATATGTATACACACCTTGTAATATATACACATTTCTCTAATTCTTTCAACTTTCCGATTGCTGTATTGTAACATAAATTTATTGCTACTACTTTATCTGGAAAATGCTCATTTTTCATGTCTCAACAATTTTTTTTTTTCTAAGCAGAGAATCCTTCCTTTGTGGACTCCTGCAAGGCTCAGTTCTGAGCCCTCTGTTCTGTTCTCTCCCAGGTCATCACCTTACTACCTCCTAAGCATCGAACCTGAGGTCATCAGGCACCTATAATCTTAATCACCACACCAGCTTTCAGTGATGTTTATCTATAGACACTTTAACACCTATTAACATATCTCCTTCTCCTTTGTCCCTGCTGTTCAAGTAAGTTCTAGGCTTACAATACCAAAGCCCGAGATGTGCCCAACCAAAGCATCTCTTTCATTATTTACCCCTTCTCTCTGCTCTTTCTCAACTGCTTCCATATTTCATAATTGCAGCATCAATCTGGTTCTTCTCCTCCTGCATCTCATCTGCTTGCAAACTGCCTGCTGATGCTGAAACATTCTCTGTATATAAAAATTTCCTTGGCACACAGCCGGAGTATGCTTTTTTCCCAAAAAAAACTGTGAGGGCAACAGCTTACTCAGAATCCCAGACCTAGAAATGGAAAGTTTTACAGACTTTGTCCCTTTTTGAAGATACCTCCACCTAGAAGTCCAACCCTGTTCAGTAGGTGCTATGACTGCTGTCTGAACTGTGATCTTCCTGGCCATAGCGAGTCCAGGTGCTGGAGGCCAGTCACTTCATTTCATCCCTTCCAAACACAAGGTGGAAGAGCAGAGCCTTTGGAAATATGCCCTACACACATCTTCACTAAATTCCTCATCTTGACTTTCATCTGTTTTCAATTCAGCTACACCTCCTTCTGCCCTAAAGCCAAGCTCTCCAGCCCTACAGATGTACAGACTGTAATCCATCCTCTAACACACAGAATAATGCTCCTGCTCCTCGCCCAAGTGTAAGTTACAAAACAAAAAGAATAAATTTCCTCCAACAATAACCCCCTCCCTCTCCGAAGTATTTAATTGAAAGAAATCTACAGCAATGCAATGAGAACATGGTATGCCACATTTTTTCATGCTGCAACTGCCCATCAACCAGCTACATCTAATATACGGCCAGCTGTTCTTCTTGTGTCTTAAGCAAAAGTTGGAGTACTCAAAAGACAGACAAAAACAAAAGAAAACAAACAAAAAAGCCAAACAAACTCCCAAACACACACACAAAATATATGTATGTATATATGCGTATATGATCAGCCTTTGTACAGAAAAAATTACCTTTGCACACTATTCTTGTTTACTAGTACTCAAGTCTATAAATAACTTGCACACACTCATGTTCATTCAGCTAGGGCAAGGCAATTCTTATGGAATTGGACAGCTGTACTAAAAATGGCAGAAAAATATATAACAGCAAAAGATAAGTTTTACCTTCATGTAGGTTAAACAATTTACAGTTTTGCTTAAATAAAAATGTGCATAGTTGTTCTTCTTTAGAGACACACATAGAAAGTTTGAAATGAGCTGTTTGGACATAGGTATCAACACAAACATAATAGGCATCAAGGCTCAATCAATAGGCATCAATAGGCACCAAGAAATTGTTCAGGGAATATAAAATGTGTGGGATTCTTTCCTTCATTACAACCAACTCCGTTTCTTAACATAACTTACTAAACCTTAATTTTTTATTTAAATAACAGTCTACAGTAAGGTTCTTACATGTGGGACATCATTCTAAGGTGTTCTAAGTGAAGTTCCTAGAAATTGAAAAATGTGTTGGTCGAGACCTAGACTAGTCAATCACTTATTCCAATTTTATTTTAAATTTTATGTTTTCATTTTAAATATTATTTTAAGGATCTATTTCAAAAAACAAACCATTGAAATATTTATTGCTTTTGGTTTTATTTTGGTGGAGATTATTCTTAAAAAATAAATTTAAATAAGCAAAGAGTTTGCTTAATTTAAAATTCCTAAACACTGACTGCATGTGGGAAATAAATATAAATATAGTAAAAATTAATTATAAAAAGTAAGACTTGTTTAATAAAGCAGCTGTTAAAGGCTTTGTTTTTTCTTACAACTACGTCTAGTATAGCTGCATCTGCTTTGGTATTGCTGCACATTTTACTACATGAAAAAGTAGGTGTCACTGTACTTATAAGCATAGCAAATCTTATTTCTTCACACATTCATTACATATGACATTCAATATTTTTCTAACTCAAATAATGCCTATCTTCAGTTTTTTCTGTAGGTCATCAACTGCATCCCATTTATTTTATTTGGCATAATTCCCACAGGGTTACTGCAAGGAATTTCAAAGATTCAGTATCATTAAAGGTTGCCAACTACGCATAAAACAAAGTGACCCTTTCTGCACTATAATCTGCTCAAAGAACTTCCAAAACACTCACTGGAAGTTTTATATAGAAGTCAACAATATTCTTCTATGTCATATGATGTCTTTTCTCTCAGGAACTCAATACCTTTTGCTTTAAATGTTGACTGTGCTTAAGTATAGGTCCTGTCTGTAAAACAATTTCTATACCTATTCACATTGACCATACACCTTCTAATGGGCAATTGCACAGAATCTTTAGGAATGCGTTTAATGTGGTACATTTAGTTCCCATGAAAGCAATGTAGCAGATGAAAGAAGGAAGAAAGGTAGCAGTGGCATCATACTACCTAAGCACACTGTGTATCATCACTAAGTGTTTGACGGACCGCAGTTTGAGAATCACTGCTCTGTTCAACCATAAACACAGATATTTATAGACTATCAGATATATTTAGTGTCATAAACATCCCCTTTGGTTGGAAAAATTAAATTACGTACACTGTTTAATAATAGGTGGCTGGTTTGCTTTCTTTTTCTTTTATTCTTTCCTAAATTACAAGGCTAATGAGGCATACAAAATGATTCTAAATTAATTTAGGAAAGGATGTAAGGCTTGCTTTATGGGAAGGTTATTGATTTTCAACATTAATCTAACTATGTCACATACTAATAACAGCATTAAATGTTTTGTGTCAGGGCAAGAAGGCAAGCAAGTTGCAGATTCGTATGATTCACGGATTTACGCACAGCCATAGAAAATATACATTCATCTAAATGTTGTATCTAAACCTTGAGATACACTATAAGTAGTTCCCACTGTTCCCAGCTGGAATATATCTTTGTACATACACAAGCTCCTCTTGCAGTTCTAATATAACTACACCAACTCTGGGGTCAGGGTCATCTCAAATAGCCAACACAGGGTCTGACCCAAAATGGGTTAGAATTTTGAATTCAGTGGCATTAGGATCAGGATGCCAAGAAAGAAGTAAAGATGAGGATGTTTGTATTCTTTGGCACACCAAATCCAAACTGTATATGGAAAGCATCTCAGCTGAAACAAAGGGATTCCTGCAAACAGCAGCCACTAGCAAGCCACAGATTTTTCTTGATATCTGAAAAAATATATCTTGACTCATCAAGGATTACAGGATGTGTTGAATTCTTTATCTAGCTAAGAGCAATGGAGCATCTTTAATTTTCCAGGATCAGAAGCTGCACTTCTTGTGGGTAGATGTATCCTTTGCGGAGAAGTGCACCACACAATCCATTTTCAAGATTTCTAAATTATTAGGGGGTTGATGCCAGGAGTCCCCAAAGTTTCTACTTCCAGTTGTACTGGTCTGAGGTAGAACAGAGCTCTTAAACTGAAAAATAGAAATCTATTACTTTGACCACCTAAAATTACCAGAAAAAGAAGCTGTTTTCATAGTGACTTCCCAGAGCACATTGTCTTTCTGGGTTTGATAATGTGTTTAGTTCTAAACAGCAGCTTCCCGACAACTATTTAACTGCATTACACTGCCCAGCTAATGAAATACTTCTGTACCAGAAGAGTTTTTCCTTCATGACTTTCCCTATACAGCTGAGTTTAACAAGCACCATGTTGGCTTTAACTGGTCTACAATGCTGCTTTTCGTCCTTTTATGGAAAGCAAGACACCAGCTTTACAAATTCAAGGCTGCTAGACGCAAAAGGAGATCATAAAGGGTTAAAAAGTTTGCTGCAATCTCATAGATATGCTTTTCAGGCTGTTCGAAGCTGTGCTTATTTTCTACCTGCCAAGGTTTTTGCAATTCATACATGTATCTTAATTTCAGAACGCTCATTTACGCTCTCTGGTACCATAGAAACATGGGAATGATCATTGGGAGTGTTTTTCATTTTCTACCCTCCTTCAGCTTCAAATCATCTTGGGAAATAAATTACTTGACCTATTGGATTAAAATAAGATAAAAACTCCACTATTAAGTTCTGTACTAACAAAATTCATGGTAAAATTTCTGGTAAAATTTGAATCCCTTTCTCAGCCAGAGCCTGCAAACTCCTTAACATTTTCTTGCCCTTGAAATGTAAGCCTATTCATTTAAAGTTTCCTGGTTTTGCTCCATTATTAAAAAGGTCTTTATAGACTTGCTATTGGAAAGATTGCTGTAGTGGAGTTGCTTGCTCTCCTATTTACCACTAATCAACGTGATGTTAAAAATGAGAAATGAGTTGCCCTCAGACAATTTTCGAGCAGACAAATACACCTACCATTATATATCCACCAGTCAGCTTACTCTTTTTGGCAAGAAACGAAAAGCCTGATTTTGTTGACAGAACAATTTGTTGAGGTCTGGCTGCAATACTCTAAAACTTCAGTCTTGGCTCTCCTCGGAGCTGACCATTCCTTTCAACAGGGACAGCAGAGGCGGGCACGCACCCGGACCTCAGCCGTGGAAGTTCAACATCCACTAGATCAATGCAAGCATCACGGTATTCGGCAATTTAAGCAACTATCTCAACTGCTGACAAGGGTATGTATTAATGCTGGCACCTTTGTAACAGGGACAATGACCTTCAGGAGAGGTGGGAGATGAAGTGGACAAGCAAGCGGTGCTAATGCCTTAAACTGCCCCGGTTGTTTCGGCTGAGCCTGAAAATGGAAGTGAAATGCATCAGCCTGCGTCAGGGAACATGTACTGTTTCTCCTCCACTCTCATCTGCAAACAAGGGCATCTGAATGAAGCCTGAAAATTTTGGCCAAGGAGATGGACCCCAAATCCACCCAAAAGCTCAAACCAGACTTGTGTTCTGTGAAGTACAGAATGCACCTACATTTTTAAATGTACTATGGATTGTAAACTCCTGGGAGCTGAGGCTCTGATTCATCCCATTTATGTTTTACTCTCAATGCTGAATAACAGTAGTTAAGGAGATACAAACCCTGTAAAGTACATTTTATTTGAGATAAGTTCTTTTGATCTTGACTCACTTTAAACCAAAAAAAGCCATAACCAACAAACAAACAAACAAAAACCACACACCTGCAATTAGCTTAATGCATTTTACATTTTTACACTAAAACTTCTTCCCCCTAATCCTGAGGCTACTTTTTGCTCTTTGAGGAAATTCCTGTGGAGGTTTCCTTTTTTTTTTTTTTTTTGCAGATAGTGTTTTGTCTTTCATACAATGATCTGGTTTTCCATGCAAGCTTGGGTGTCAACACCAAACTCTTAAAGAGACTAGCTTGTATCACTGTAATTTGTCTAGAAGATTCTGAAATGAAACACAGCAAGATAAATCTCATATTAAAATTGAGTGCCTTCCTTTGCATTTTTTTCCCTCTTACTATCACGGCCAAAGTTATTCATATTACTATGATCAAACCTAAAGCTCTGCCTTAAACTTCTGTCAGACCAAGTTCTGGCACTTCAAAACTGAAGTAAATTAAAAAGCATTGCCTCTAAATCTCCCTAAACAACTCGTTAAAATTATATGTTTAATATTAATATAAAAAGTCACTGAAGCTTCAGTCACATAAAAAGGAAAAAAAGAAAGTTAAAAGCAATAATAATATAGGGTAAGACACTGTAAAACATGAACTGAGACAAGAGGCTTGGAAGACATTAAAGCCTCTTTAAAAATGTAAATCTTTTTGAAATGTTGTGGATTTGGACATTAAAACCAGGAATATCACTGTTCTCCCAAAAGGCAAGAAGGATATTAAATAAGGATAATACATACCTATTATGTAGATAGCGTCTACCACCAAAATCAGAACTGGCAATAAAAGCTATGCATTGTTTTCACCGTTTGTAAGTAAAAAGCCTATTTCCATTTTTGTGAGGACAAAAGAAGAAATATGGCTCGAAGGGTAACTGCCCAGAAACCATACGAAACTACACACGCAGCCAACAATGTACGGGATCTCTATCCTGCCTGACAGGGTCACTGCACGGCTACCAAACGATCCAGCAGAAAAGACTGTTTTCAACTTGTTTAGCAGTTGGGAGCAGGGGAGTAATAAACAGGTGAAGTATTTATCAATTTGGGGAACAAAATCCTATCCATTTCCCAAATCACAATTTTACCCTTGGAACTACAACAGCAGGTACAAGCCAACACGTGGCTACATGTATCAGGTGCAGAGAGAGCACAGTGAGTGTGTATTAATGTGCAATCACAGCGTGGTCACCATCTCATTCCCTGAGTAGTGTCTAGACCTCTACTGGGGGAATTTCGTCTGCTAATATAATGTCAGTCTGACATTTCCTTGCAAAAGGAATAAATATTATTGTCCTGAAGGGCATAGCAAAAGACACTGTCTGCAAGACAGTTTGGGGTGTGATTGTGAAACAGGTGGTATCAGTAAGAATCATCTTTCTCATCATGGTCATCAATTTAAAAAAAAAAAAAAAAGAAAAAGAAACTATGTACCTGTGGGAGACACAAAAAGTGCCTGAGATACATGAGGCAACATGGTCGTTGCGGTGAGCAATCTTCAAGCATCTGGACTAGCTCTGAGAGTATGAACTGGTCCCACTCGGTACCCAGCGTTGATACTTTACATGTCAGCAGTTAATGAAAAAATGTCTTGTCTTACAAAGAAAAAGGGAAATTCAATTTGCATAACTTTCTGTCAGTGAGGCTTCTTTTGGTCAGCAAGTAGCTGGTTACTGACGGACATTGCTACTGTCTCAGACAAGTGCAAACCAGGCTGGTGTAGCCTAGCAAGCCCGTACAAAAATGATTCTCAAAAAGCAGATTCTCATTGCAACATTGCCATAGATGCACTATCAATTGCAAGACGAATCGTATTTGCCATTTCACGGAGGCTCGATCCCCCTCTCCCACCTGAGCCTAATCCCCATGTTTGGGCAGGTACTGTCACACACACACATCGAGAAATCCTCTTCCATCAGAGAACTCAATACAAATAAAAAAACAGAAGCCTAGGGGCAAACTTTACCATGCTAGGAAGAGATAGTGGAAACAGCGCTATTTGTATAGGTCTGTTGCAGTTGGATTCCCAGATAAACAGGAGGCAAGGAAAACGCACACAGCACCTTGTATACTGCTGACTGTAATGTATTCCCTTGTTGCCAGGATACCTCTAGTGAATTACCAAGCAAGGGTGCGAGTCTTTTTCCTAGTCAGTATTAAATACAGAAATCCCAACCTACTACTCCATAAGAGGCAGAAGATGCACATGGAGGCTTCCTGCGCCCATGCCAGCCCGAGTGCCAGAAAGAGACAGATCGAGCCTTGAGAATTTTAAATCTTGTGGGTTGCCGTGCCACGTTATGAACTAGATCTCATACAATTCATCACCCAAGTTGCAGAAAAATAGTTCAAGAACTCAAAATAATGAATTCTGTCATTTCCAATAGAAGTGTGAAGGGAGAATTATGAATGAACCTTTTAAAAACACGTATGTGGAGGGAGATTGCCCTTCTACAAAATGAAAGCAGCAGGCTTCTATTTAAATGGCCCAATCCTGAAAGCGAGACCTTTCATTTTCAATTAACTTAAATTGACAATTGAGAAAGGTTTGAAAATGTTGTTGGAGCCTTTCAGTTTGATAGATCTCAGCTCTGACATTACACACAGCATTCTGACCTGATTTTTAGGGTGTGCTGTTTTAAAATTGAAAATTTGAAATGAAAAATATTTGATTCAATCAAAGCTGCTGCAAGACACTCAAACATCTTAATCTGTTAGAAATGCATTTTCCGTATTTTCTCATCATGATATGTTATATAATGCATCATTCATTAAGATACATTAAAACCTAAGGGCCATGCCTTCCTGCAACCTTATGTTATTTTATGTTGCACCGTTATTTTCGTTGAGAAATTAAATTCTATCACAGAACATATTACCATATACAACACGTAACTATTTGCCACAGAAATAAAACCTTTCTTTATATTCTAAAACAGTCTACGTTACCAGTCTATATTACCAGAATAATGCAATTATCTAATACTTCATACCTCATATCAACATGACCCAACATAGGCAAATCAAACTAATTTTCAGGCTTGATATTAAACAGTCCAGATTGTTTCATTCACTTTCAAATACAGAAAGAGAGCAAAAGAAAGACTTCCGAACAGCTGAACCACTTCGTTAAATAAAAAATGAAAATAAATGTATCGGAGAACATTTCAAAGCTCACAAGCAAGAGACAGAACTTTGAAATCATTTAGAAGTGAAGCAGAGAGATCCCCGCATTGAAAAAGTCCGTTTATCAATCAATAAATGGAGTACATTGCCCCTGTTACTTGACAGATGTAAAAGCACAATCTGCTCAGCTCAGAACCACATTATACCAACGATGCAGTCTTAAATCAGTTGTGAATTATTATTGTTTTGTTATAATAGACTCAATTCCCAAATAAACGAAAACAAAGAAAAAGTTGATGTTTTTTTCCACAATTACTAGTTTTGAATTTTTTTCAGGAAGTCTCTTTCAATTAATGACCTGCTAAGAAGAATTAATATGGTTTAACGTAATGTTTTGTTTCTTGTAGCCGTGGAAATTGATGTACGTGATGCAGATTTGCAGGTAACACTGATGACATGTGCTGGACCCCATTTTTCCACCCCAGTCATAAAGAGCTTGAAGAGACAACAGGGACCAACCTCTTGTAATATTGAGTCCACACGCATGATATAAATTCTGCCGCAAAGTTTGAAATGGGAGCCATGTCAAGCTCAAGGACCAAGGTGTGTTTTTGCGCTACTGTAGTTGTTTGGTATACTCAGGGGGATCAAATAGGATTTGATTCAGAGATTCAAATTTGGCCAAGCAATACTAGGCCATATCTTGAGGAATGGGAGTAGCAAAGATGTGTCTATACTAGAATGCTTTTGTTAGGCAGTGTTGTGGTTTAACCCGGCAGGCAGCTAAAGACCACACAGACGGTCACTCACTCCCTCCCAGTGGGATGGGGGAGAGAATCGGAAAAAAATAAACCTCATGGGTTGAGATAAAGGCAATTTAAAAGGACAGAAAAGAAAGGGAAAATAATAATAATAATGATAAAAGAATATATAAAATGAGTGATGCACAATGCAATTGCTCACCACCCGCTAACCAATGCCCAGCCAGTTCCCAAGCAGCAGACCCCGGACAGCTTCTTCCCTAGTTTATATGCTGAGCATGACGCCATATGGCATGGAATATCCCTTTGGTCAGTTGGGGTCAGCTGTCCCAGCTGTCTCCCCTCCCAACTTCTTGTGCACCCCCAGCCTCCTCGCTGGTGGGGTGGAGTGAGAAGCAGAAAAGGCCTTGACTCTGTGTAAGCACTGCTCAGCAGTAACTGAAACATCCCTGTGTTATCAACATTATCCTCATCCTAAATCCAAAACACAGCACTATACCAGCTACTAGAAAGAAAATTAACTCTAGCCCAGCCAAAACCAGGACAGGGAGTTGGCCTGGAGATGATTTAATGATGTATGGAAATTAGCAGTAAACATCACTTGGCCATCCAAGGAACTGGCTATTACAGCCAGGCCACAGGAATCCCATTTTCCTCACTGTACCTCCTGTGTTCTTCCCCAGTGGGAGGCAGGATAGAGGGCAGTGGTAGCTCAATGCTATCTGAAGCTTTTCCCAATAGCTGCCTAAGGGTACTTGGAAATGCAAACTGGACCTCTGCATTGCTCTGGTTTTACACTACTGCTACGAAGTACAAAATTTTGGAATAGAGACATTCCTCTAGTTATGTAAGATAAGGTGCAGAGAAAGCTATGCTTTATGTTAAGGAAACACAAAGTTCGTGTTCTGGGAAATGAGTCCAAATACGTGAGCTACTAAAATCAAAGGTAACATCATGAACAAGATAACAGCATCCTGGTCTTGTCCTACACCTGTTTTTATTTTTTTTTAAATATATGTATGAAGTGAGCCTTAGGCAGCCTGGTGCACTTCAGTAAGAGAGAGAGGGACAGGGAGCTAAGTACTGGGCAATGGAAATACCACTTTTAAAATTCTTATTTCGTCTCAACGCTTCAGAGACTGAAGGATAATGAGAAGTGTGAACTGAGTTACAACAGAGCATTTTAAGCATTTCGTCCCTTTCTCCCTTATCATATGACCAGAAAAAGGAAAGAGGAACAGAATGAAATGACCAAAATAGTGTTCATAATATTTGAAAATCACCTGCATGTATATAAATGTTTCATATGCCTCCTATATAAGTTGTAAGAATTTCTGTTCTTAAGGAATGTGGGGAATTACATAGCACTTTGTAGTTTTCTCAGCGCACCAGAGACTCAGGGACTTTGAAAGCTGTGTAGCATAATCAGTCTTATTCACTAACTCAGTTTTAACAAACTCAGCACCAATAACAAAGCAGATGTCCCTTTAAACTACTCCACTGTCTTTGTAATATGGGTGAGAAATCACAATAACTCAAAGTATGTGCAGCACTGTACAAGAAAAGGCCTGCACAAAGGAAGGTCCAATTTAACGTAACCATACTTTACTATGGAATAGTATTCACTGCTGCAAATGTGAAAAGTCGCTTTAAAATACTGTTATTGCAACCTACTGTCTACTTCACAAAATGCTTGACTATATCTCCTATTTCAGTGTACAGGAACAGATGTTCGACTCACAGGTGTGACATCTGAAAGTTGGCTTTCATCAAAGCTCCCCTGTAAACAGTGCACCTGCAACACTGTAAAAGCACTGGAAACACTGCTGGATCTGCCTGAAAAACTCATCCTTGGCTTGCTTTGCCCGTTTCATGTTTGAATTTTCCTCTTTTACAATTATTTTTCCCGTAAGGGAAGTATTTTGGGATTCTCTACCAAGGCGCCCAGCAATGGCCAAGTGCTATTACTAGGAGCAGCCCTACAATAACAAATCCACCTGCTGCACAGGTGATCATGAGGGCGGGGGCGGAGAAATAAATAAGGGAGGCAAAACCAAAAAGCCTTCAGAAAATCTTCCTAAACCCGAAGCAAAACCGTGACTGGATTCACAAATGCCAGCACAGCCCCAGGCAGCTGCGCGACCGGCCGCCGGGGCAGGGGCGGCCGGCAGGGGCGCAGGAGCGCGCAGCGGGGCCGGGCTGCGCCGCGCTCCCGCGGCCTCGTCCCGCGGCGGGGACACCCGCACACCCCGCCCCGGGGCCCGAGGCTGCGCCCAGCGCAGCGCGTTTCTCCGCAGCGCCTCGAGCGCCGACAACAGGGACACGTGACCAGGCGTAATTTAAAAAAAAAAAAAAAAATTAAAAAAAAAAGTGTAAAATGAAATACCCCCCCAAACCGGCTGCTGTCCCTTTCGCCACCAGCTGACTCAACTTTCCCCACGTTGCACGTTTGCCTCCTCCGGCGAGGCTGCCCGCCGGCGCGGCGGGGTGCGCGGGGTGCACGAGGCTGTGTCACTCGGTGGCCGCCGGCGCCGCCAGCCCCCGGGAACTTACCGGCGGGACCGCCCCGTCCCTCGGCCTCCGGCGGCGCGGTCGCAGCTCAGGGCGGCGTCATCCCCTGGGCGGCCTGCCTCCCCCGCACCCCCCGGCTCCCCGCGGGCGTCCCGGCGCTGGGCTGCGTGACTTGTTTGGTGTGGCTGGCACCGTCTTTACCATATGTTCTAGTGGGAAGGAGGAGGAGGAGGAGAGAGTGTGCGGAGCGGGGCGGGGGGGGGGAATTAACTTTGCTCAATGGCGACAGGGCAGCAGCCTCAGCCCAAGCATCAGATCGATTTACTAAACAAACTGAAACGTGGGTGGGGATGTTAAACAGTAACCAGCAGCCTCAATGAAAACTGAAAGCTGCTGCTGCTGCCGCCAGCGGCTGGCCCTGCGCGCAACCCGCGCCCCGCCGGCGGGCGGGCCAGGCGCTCCCGGCCCGGCCCGGCTCGGCTCGGCCCGGCCCCGCTGGCCTGCGGCAGGCGGGAGCCGCTGTCTTGCGGCGGGGTTTTTCCCCCCCAGCCCGGTGCCCCCCGGCTGGCTCCGCGGCAGCGCCCCGGGTCGCCGGGCCAGGGAGCGGCCGGTCCCTCGCTTCCTCGACTGCACCGCGCCGGCCGCCACGCCGGGCTGCGACTGCTCCTGTGCTACGAGCGGGGAAATACCACCCCGGCCCACCCTGCTCTGTCCCCGGGGGCCGGAGTGAGCGGCGACCCCCGGTCGCTGGGTCTAGTAGCCACAGATTTGCGGGCGCCCAAACCTCAAGGGTTCCCCACCGGGTGTTTTCTCCACTGAAGCTGTCACGGGGGGAAAAAAGCCCCCCCCTCTTTTTAGTTAGGCGCCTGGTTATGTAAAGAAACGGGACCAAATACGGGGATCCACTGCAAACTCTGGGTTCCCTGCACTAGAGACACCCCGTCGGCCTTTCACCATCGGGAAGGTCGTGACACAAGGAAGTATTTATAAAATAGTAATTGTCATTGTCCTCCAACACTGAACATTCACAGACTCGAAACAATAATTAACGCCTTGCCTATGATATCACCAGCTCACACCCACAGAGGCATCAGGAAGAAAGGAAATAATTCAAGGCAGTGAAGGTGGTGTCTTGTCACTCCAAATATCATCCGGGGGGGCCTCCTTGGCGGCGTGAGAGAAGGATATTTGGCAGAAGTTCCCATGCAAGAATGAAGAAAGTCCCCGTAGAAAGGGATTGCCTTGCCGTGGATGCGTGAACATGCCTGACTCCCATAACTGCACACCCGTGTCAGTGATTTAACGACACTCTCGCAGGAGAGGGACTACGCGGGCTTACACAGGAAGGAGATTGGAAAAAAAATATGAAAAATGTTCTCTTCCTCCAGCCTCTGAAAGCGGCCGGTGATTGATTGGTTTCCCCAGTGAGGAGATCAGCGAGTTTCCTCTACTTTCTTACTGATGGTACCTTGCCATGCTGTTGTATCTCGTTAAGACGGCCAATTCCTCATTTCCAGAGTTTGCCCGTGGAAACTCTGGATCCAATTTCTAGGGGCTTTCGATTGTCCCTTGGAGGGAACAAAGGGAATTTTGCTTGACAATTCCCCCCCATTACGAAACATTAATGATCACTGGAAATAATTGCCCAGCTAGCCACAAAGAAGGTGTAAATACATCCAAAGTCCTCCGGTGTTATTTCAAAGGTGGTTTTTAAAAGGCCAATAAAAGTCGCCGAGGAAGACTTGTTCCTGAGGAGTTCTTGCCCATCTATTGCCGCAGATAAAATACTGCAGGCAAGGGCAGCGCTGACAATGAAATAAACGTTACTGCTGCTGGCTACAGCGCGCCTCGGAGCAATCCGCAGGCGCAAATAGCCGGTTTAAAAAGTGACTGTCACTTACACGAGGGTTGTTTTTTACCTTTCTTCTGAGAATCTCAGCTATATGCCGTGGGCTAATAACCAGGTTTTTTATATGAATAAAGAGGATTGGTCGTCATTTCTTTGCTGTCTTAATTAGAATAAAGTTAACATACTAAAACCCTGTGGTCATCTGTAGCAACTGTATTTCCATACTTTCATCTGGATAGAAAACACAGATGCGGGCAGATTTGACGGAGGGGGGGCTCAGGACGTTTTGATTCCAGGCACTTCAGCGTATAAAAACGTTATTATTATTCTTTCTGCGGGAAAGGTACTGCTTCGTGCCAAAAGCAAATAGCTTGCAGAATAGTAAATGGAATGTCTTTCCTGTGCGGGGAATATTTGCGCGTATTTCTCATCACATAAGGCCACGTTTGATTTAACCTTAATGTAACTAGTGGTTTTCATTTCGACTTCAGCTTTTCCTTAAATGGTTTTTATGAAGTGGTTGCCTCTTTTAGTTATCAACAACGTTTTTGAGGAAGAGTGGGGGGCAGCATAGAGTCCCTTGACGGTCACCTCGCCGCCAGTGCTACCTCTGAAGCAGCATTTTCACGTGTCACCTCCACGATGAAACCATGCGACCACCCAAAGAGCCGCAGTAGCTGTGAAATGCCCCGGCCCCCGTGGCCGGGAGCCCTTCCCGCTTGCCCCAAGGGTGGGGGCTCCCGCCACCTCCAGTCCTGTCCCCCCCTCCGTTGACGATGGAGCACTAGGGCAGCGGCGGGGACGTTCTGCCCGGGATCCCTGAAAGCACCAGCTGGGCCATCAGGGGCAGAAGATGCCCCTTTTGCTCACCACATGTCTCCCTCACAACATCCCGGGAGGCAGGGCTGGGAGACGGTACTGAGGTTAGGGAGGGGAGAAAATCCACGCAGCCCTTTGCAGCGGAGATAACGAATATTTCCAGGCGTTGACCTCAAGGGGGAAGTCCCAGACAGCACAGTTTCCGAGCCAATTTGCAGAAGCCCCTCTAAGCACTTGGCTGCCTCTGGCTGCGGCCGCAGACACCTGCTAGGCTGCTGCCCGCCGGGCTGCGGCCGCCGGCTCAGCCCCCTCGTCCCCGCCGTGCGAGCGACCCGCGCCCCGGGCGCGCAGTCCGCTGCGCTCCCGCAGGGCAGCTACCGGCCACCTCTGCGAGGGTCTGCCCTTCCCCGACCTGCTCCGAGCAGCGTTTGTCCACCCCTCGCCAGGCAGACTCCCGGCGGTTTACTTGGGGAGAAAACAAGGGGAGCTGCCCGAGCTGCCCCTGCGGGCGGCGGGGCAGGGGCTGGGGCGACAGCCAGGCTCGGGGGCGGGCGGCCGCCCATCGCGGCAACCCGCCCGGCTCCGCTCGCTTCATTCCGGTATCATTAACCTGCGGGTGAAGCAACTGTTTGTGTGCCCTCTGTCCCTCCCCTGGACTGCTTTCTCCCTGTTACTGATCCATCCCTTGTAAATCATTTATGGGGAACTGGGCACTTCTCTCCTCGCAAGAGCTTCCCTTGAAAAACTTTTCCATCTTCAGGCAAGCGCCTTTTCTTTGTTAACACGAATAATTGATAAAGGACCCCAACGTGCCTTCAAAAAACATCTAAACGGCTGTCGGGAACTATAGTCACTTAGGGTCACGGGGCGCTCCTGGCTTTAAAAGCGCAATACAGGAAACGATCGGGACCAAACCGGTTTAAAGAAACAGCTAGTTTTATGTGGTTACCTGAAACCATAAATGGGAAACGCGGTCTAATTTTACAGGTGCGGGTATCGAGCGTTCAAGCTGACTTCTGCAGAGCCCTTTCCCCCTCCCCCTGATCAGAGAACACCTGGCATCCTGGTACTAACTAATGTTTCTGTGTTTTCTTGCCTCGAAAAACAAGAGTGAGAGAGAAAGTGCATTGTTCAAAAGAAAAAGAAAAGCTGTAAACCTCTTAATACTCTGAATCGTGAGATTACGCCGGCACCACGCGGCTATGAACCGATTTCAAGGGCTGCATTAGAGACTGTTTTCTTTAAAGGTTCCCTGGCTAAACTATTAATTGCCAGGGTTTCATGAAAGATTTGCAGACTTTACAATCATTTATGATCCGTGCAATAAAAACTCGGAGATATGGGCAGACTGGTTCAAGGTGTAATGCAAAGATGTATTAGGTGCCCTTGGCAACTATCTGTGGGTGCTGTTTGTATTCTCCGAACACGCCCTTCGCTGCAATGAACATTTCTGCAAACCGCGGGTTGAGTTGTTCATTTCCAGAGCTCCGAAGGTTCACACAAAAGAGCTATAGATTTCAGGCAGGGGAATCAAATGATTGGAAACTCATTCTAGTCCCCCGAAGAGTTCAAATGCAAGTGAGATAATTACCCTTGACGAAAAGTAAACTTCGAGGGAAAATATATGCCTTTCCCCCCCGTAAATTTAAAGCCCGCGAGAGAGCAGATTTGAGTATTCAGAGCTGTAATGCTCTTCTGACCCCCATCAAGGCGGAGATTACATTATTGTCCGCCACAGCAGAAGGCGGAGAGGAACCCCTCGAATCCGAAGAAAGACACCTCAAAGGGTATTGACGCTCCTCCAATGATATCCTATTTAGGAGCCTCACAAGCGAGCACCCTAGGCATTTTAAAGATTATCCCCCTAAAGATCTTTGAAGATTATGCTAATGACTGCAGATTACAAGAGTTTACTGCGAGAGCGGAGAAACAAAACCAGCCTCGTGGCGGTTGCCCATGGTAATTCTCTGCCTCTCTTTTAAGATGATTTGCGCCCCCCTCCCCCCGGCCGTTCCCCTCATTAGCCGCGGAGTAAGGAGGGAGGCGAGGGGGGCTCCTGCTGACCCTCTCGATCTAACGGGGCGGGGGGGCTGCGGCTGTGCGGAGGCGGCGGGCTGCGCCGGCAGCGCCGGGCGGGGCAGCACCGCAGGTAGCGCGGGCGGTGGCGGGGCGCGGGCGCCGTGCGAGACCCAGCCGTGCCACCTAGCGGCGCCGGGCCGCGCTCACCGACGTTGACCGCCGCCGCTGCCCGCCGCCGCTGCTCACCGCCGCTGCCCGCCGCCGCCCGCTGCCCGCCGCCTGCAGCCCGCCGGCCCCCGCCGCCACCGGGCACAGGGAGGCCGCGGCGCAGCAGAACCGCAGGCTGGCCGCAGCTGGAGCGAGGGGGGAGCTACCGCCCCAGCCGTAACGACTGCCTTCAAGTGAGAACGTGAGCAAAATCCTGCCAGAGTGTCAAAATGTTACACGCGAGGCGTCCCGCGTATTGCAGGGGAAAAGGAAACGGTCGGCAGCCGAAAGGTTTCGCGCTGCCTGAAGGTTTTGTTCACTCCCAGCCCGTCTTGACCCTTTCACCCCACAAATGTTCATCATGTAGATGGATTGCTAAATAGAGTATAAGAGCCACGGCCTCCGTCCCGTTTGTTCCACCTGACCCATGTCAGTGATACTATCAATTCCTTCCCTGGAAAAAGCACATCCTCAGATCATGCAAATAGAGGCTGGGGGGCACATCACCATCTAGGACACTGTCATTAACATAACGGTAGTGAATGTGTGGAAGTACAAATCATGTTCACCATGTTTGTTTTTCTGATTAAAAATCCTGCCAGGCTAAAGTGGGAATAAGGGCTCAGAAGCACAAATGCAGTTACTGATGTAATGAGAACAAATATAATGAAAACGATTCCCCAGATGAAGACAGCAACTGCATATTTGGAGATACTACTTTGATCTTGTTGCTTAATCCAGGCCATGTTCATGGTATGCTTTATGCAAACGGTGATTAATTTCTTTTCCTCCCAAAATACAGTCAAGAGATGCATGCATGGACAAAAGATGAAATGAAAACTGTTTCATAGTTATTGTAAGCACTTCAACATACCATATCTAAAAACACTGGTCATAGCAGATCAGCTTTCTAAGGATGTGTTGCTTGGTCTACGCATGTGAAGTGTATTGTTCTTTCATTATTTGATGCCTTTAATGTGATTTAGAATATATCTCATGCTTATCTATAAAAATGATCAAAAAGGTTTATATGCATGGCAATTTCAGCATGGATACATATCTGCTCTATCCAATATGGGCTACTCCGAAATGATCCTTACTCAAGACTTCTCCTCTATGTTTGAGTATGCAGTGGTCGCCTTAGGCTGCCTCCCAGGAGATACAGGTTTTGGGAAATACCTTGGAAACTTTAGGGTAGGTAAGCAGAGGACATTGCTGTTGAAAGAGATTTAAACAGTACCAACAGGAGAACACAGCAAAATTGAAACAAGCTAGACCAGAGATTAACAGGATGAGTGTGCATCTGATACACAATTTGTACACAAAGTAGTTCCACCTCATTGATTCAGTTAGGGATGGTTGAATTCAAAATATAGGCAGGGCAAAAGAAAATGATCTTTTACTGATAACTGAGTATAATTCACACTGCTGATAAACAGTGTGTATACCTTGATATTGACAGTGTAGACATGGCATATGAAAATCACCTTTTGCTGAGAATTGGGAATAATTCAATCTCCATGACATCAACTGATGAAAACTTCTGCAATGTTTTCAGTTGGGCTCTGCAGGAAAAAAAGCACCATAGAAATCTAATGAACTATTTAAATAAATTCCATTTGTCTGGGTTAATAATGATGGTTAAAACTAAGTGGTCTGTCTGGGCTTTTTTTACGCTTACGTAGATGCAGAGAAGATGAGACAATTAAACTTTGTCTAAATCTTAAAGTTTACCAGCTATTTTTATAGCATCCCAGAATGCATTGTGCTTGGTACTGGATTTAAAGAATTACTGAATAGCTTTGGAGCCCATTTTGGGTGTTAAATTGTTTAAGAGAATGGTTTTTAACTTATTCCATTTGTAGATCCCCACCTTTTCTTTTCAGTGAAGGTACAGACTCATGGCAATACTCGTGTTTTTATTTACTTTTCATAGTTACTCGTCATGTTCTCCTTAATCTACACATACCACAGTGAGTCATAGAGTACCAGCTGAAAAGTGCTGCTTTAGGAAAATGGATGCTGACTCCTCATGGCTGGTTTCAGTTGAACTGGTTGCACTTTAACCGCTTCAACACAGTCCGCTCAGAAACACGTTGCCCAGGCCTTTAGCGCAGAAGAAGGCCTGAGCTTTGGCCACGGCAGCTGAGGCTGAGGGGGCTGAGCCAGGTGAGTGCTGAAGAGCCCAGCCAGTCCCACGCTTGCTCCGGGCACTTCTTCTTAGCCTCTTCACACACACCCCAGCTGAAAGCTGCCAGTTCCTGAGATGTGCTACCAACCACTCCTGATGTAACCATGTCAAAATGACCCAGCTTAACTTAAAAATTATGTCAACTTGTTTGCTTTTTAATCAGATGATTCTAACAGTGCTGGACATGCATGCAATTTTGATAGGAGATCTGAAGGGGGATATAGTCTTCAAAATACAGATCAAAAGAGGACAGGCAGCTTGCAGCAGAAGTTGAGTGGCTGTATTCTGTGTTAACTACAGTGTTGGAGAATTTGGAGGTATAACTTTAATCATCCGTGAGGGGGAGAACCTCTCTTTATCTTCAAGTTCTGAAGTCAGCAGATCCAGAAGGGGTAGGCTGTTTTATATGGACCTCAGCCTTGTATGCGCTCATATAATTACCAAAGTTATTTAGAACCCAGCTACAGCTGTGATTCTTGCATATTCTTCACGCTCTGTATAGAGCACAGCAGCATTTGGAACACATGATCAAACACTACTATGTTCATATTTATGTTAACAATATGAGCCCACTTTAATTTTGAAGGTAATAAAAAATGGAGAAGAATGGCATTTTAATAAGTTTGTCTTAACACTCTTGTTTAACATAGCTATAGATCTAAAACTCTACATTTACATTTTCAGTAAGAACAGTGTGATACAACGCAGTCTCTCTTAAATCTAACCTAAAGCCTAATTACAGTATGGGCATCTTTATGTTCTAGATGATGAACCTAAAGTTGTCATTTATTTAAATATTTTACATAAAACTAAAAGCTTAATAAAAAAGTGTAAAAGCAGATATCACTTAAAATTGCTAAGAGACAATTACCTATTAAATCATTTGTAAAATTCAGTCACTAACCCAGGAAATATGTCGAGGTCACCATAAAAATAACCACACTCCATAAATCATATCACACTATATAAATTAATACTTGCTAACTTTCAGTGTATTTTCTCATACTGATTTGTACAAACAAGCATTTTTTTCAAGGAATGGGAAAGATCGATGCATATTTTTGCCAGCCTGACAATAGGATGTTTTAGTGAAGTACTCAGATTATTTTTTTCTAGAAAGTTTGTATGTCTACTTTGATAGCATGCTAACATGAGTGAATTTGGGAGCGTCCACCTTTCCCTGAGAAAGGGAGACAAAAAGACCATTTAAGTTGGGATAATGTGTTGGTTAGAAGAAATGGAATGCATCAAACTCATTACAAAATAGCTGTTTTAAGAGTTATTGGTTTGCCTCTGTGATACAAAAGATGTAAACCAAGAGAGGCATGCTGGGAAAGAGTACGTTGAAAGGAAATTCTCTCCCCAGTGTGGAATACACTGGATCCTCCGAGAAAGATGTCCTTGGGGAACAGCTGCTTCTCTATTGTCTATGCTACCATCATCACAGAACAGCTGATTTGTCTCTGAGGGATGATCTCTGTATACATTTATACATTTGTATAGATGTACTGATTCTTCTGCTTTCTCAATAGACTTACTGTGTGATATTTTGCCAAATTTCTTAGGCTCTCTGTGTTCCAGTTCCTGATTCATGTATCTGGTATAATGGGATGTTCCTCATGTTGGGGCATATAGAAGTTCTGGGGAGAAGGCCAGCCTCACACAATAAGGGAAAGTGGCCCCAGACTCCCTAAAGATGAAGCTGCACGCTCCACAGGTCTAGCACAGGAATTCAGATAAGTATACAGAACATGTGTGTAAGTAGACCTAAGATATATTTTTCAGGTGCTCGGTATGAACCGTGTACACTGGAACCTACTTTTCCAGGACCTGAGTTGCATCTGAACTATTGATGTGCACCGGATTCATCTTCTGTTATTGTTTTTGAGCCTCAGGGCTGGAGATTTGTACTATGAAGTGAATTTCAGACTTGCTTCTCTACTGGAGCATCGCTGATCCTGATACCCTTCATCATACAGTGTTGTGTGAAACAGGGAAGGGGATTCAGAAACGTGAATCTTAAACAAGCCCTATGACTAAAGAAAATTTCAGCAGATGAAGCTTCTTGGGAAATATTGCTTTCAAAAAGTCTCTTATCCTGACTTGTGAATGAACAAAAGTGACCAAACCGAGTTATCGGACTGGCAAAAGAAACTTTTCAAGGGAAGAACAGCTATTTACATGCTTTAGAGTTACTGTCAGTGTTCAAACAGGTAAATTCACACCAATTCGGTTGTACGCATATTTCGCCTTATTTTTTGACACTTGAATATATGTAGAGTAAAATCTATAGCTGAAATACATTTATGCAGCCTTCTTGTGGGCCCTAATTATGACAATTGTGCTAGTTACAGAGGCAGAACATTTCTATATGCACATAGCTACTGGTAGTGTAAACTCTTTCAGTAGATGAATCCCCTTTCCCTGCTTTCATTCAAAACCCCTAATTATAGTTTTAAAGCATCATGGAAGGAAACTTAGAGAAGAAATTATGCCTTTTCTTAATTTAAGTCCTTTGCGTGTAACAATTCTAACAATTTGAAGTCCAGCTCTCTACGGTGGCTTATATTTTGTGAGAGTGTGTAAAATGTAAACTCTATTTTATTTCTCTGTAAATGTCAGGAGAGTATAAATCAATAATAGAGTGGTAACTGTGCAATTAACTCATGTCACCCCTGTACCTTCACATTAGCATCACTGAGAATGGTATTACCCTTTCAGTGACCTCAGTAAAAGCAATAACATCCTTTTCTGCTAAAGTTAATTTTTTTAAGTGAACTTAATGCTCCTGAAAGGTGATAGATTGACAATCTTGTAAAGTGAAGTTCCTTATTTGGTCATTGACTAGGTACTGTATGGGCAGTATGTAATTCCACAAATTATCTAGTGATC
This sequence comes from Calonectris borealis, assembly GCF_964195595.1. Classification (NCBI taxonomy): domain Eukaryota; kingdom Metazoa; phylum Chordata; class Aves; order Procellariiformes; family Procellariidae; genus Calonectris; species Calonectris borealis. The sequence goes on from NC_134313.1 coordinate 35,518,349, forward strand.
CAACCCTGTCCCAGAAGGATAAGAATGGACTCTGGTACTTCTTCTTTCACCCATTTCATTGAGGCATCACAACTTAGATGTCAGTTGTCAGGGTAGTTTCTGATGCAGTTGCTGTCAATTAGCAAGCAGAGTTGGAATTCCAATTCATTTTCGGCAAGCAACCACAGATTCCTGTAATCAGTATTGACAGAAGGTAGATGTCCACCATAGACCCACAAGTGAAGGCCCCGTATCCTGTTACCAGTCCCTTAAGCTGTTTCGTTTGCAAAATGGCATCAAATAGCAGTTCAAAAGGCATCAGGAAATCCTTGAAACAACTAAGGAGGTCAAATGCAATATACTAAGCTTCTGTCAAGCTGGTAGTAAGATTTTGAAAGCTTTATGCTTACTGGGGAAAATGGAGAAAATTCCGTAAATGAGCAAGTGGAAGATAATTTCATTACTCTTACAAGTATATTTTAATGGATGAATTTTACACCATAGTATAGTACTAATCAAGTCTGTATATATTTACCAGAAGTCTGAAAGGTAATGGCACTCTGGGCCTTGTGACTGCCTCTCTGCCACAGATCTCAACCAAAGAAAAGAATGTCTCTGTACCTTTCTCTTGTCTGTAAGGAAAATATGCAAATACTTCCCGATCTTGGAGTGGTATAGGGTACAGACAAATACAGAGAGATTATGAACTGCTCTGATACAGTGGCAATAAGGGAGTCAGGTATGAAGCTGCAGTAAGACTGTGCCAGGAGTCACCCTTTAATTGCTGAAGGGTCCTTCTTTCCCTCAGATGTGGCTGCAGGGAAATGTTTGAAGAGCAATTACTTAAAATGGCACCTTCTTTGATGTCTTTATAGGTGTATTTCTTTGTGAACATGAAGCTATTCTCATGAAAGTCCAGAGGAGGAGAATAGAAGAACCAGGGCTGCATCTGCAATAGTGATCTGGTGTGTCGGAAGGGTTCTTGTTGGAATGGTGAGAACTTGCGTTCTCTCTGTACTTGGGTTGATGTGTACACACTCTAGTGCAGCAAGGACAATTTCAAAGTAGTTTCCTTCTCAGTTGAGGTATCCTGCCAGGCCACCATCCCCTCTGCCCCACTTGCAGCATGGACATGAGGATCCCCAGGAGTTTGCATTCGCTGCATGCGGGGAATTTTGTCAGCAGCAGGAAGGCGATATGGGGTGTTGGTTCAGAGATCTGCATTGCACTGTCTTTTAAGTGTAGATGTATGGACACATATAGGACTGGCAACTGACATGATCTTGACTGCCAGTACATGCGGGATGTGGACATACAGTCTTAAAACCATAGCAAACTGCACCAAACTCCCCTTTTGTCCTCCATTAGTCAGTGATGTAGTTGCAACCAGCAAAGGGTTGCAACCTTTGCAACCTCCGCTTTCTGCCATAAAAGTTTTGCTGTAAACATTGTCCTCTACTTTTTGGGGAAGGTGAGGATTTTGTCTCTCATTTCAATCTTTTCTGGAAAAAAAAAAAGGTAAAACCGATACAGTTTTTAGCAGAAGCAGGTTTAGGCCCTTGGACTATATCTGTACTGAGGGATCTGGGTAAGACAGGAGTCAACAGTCCTACCTCTTTTCCTGTGGTTTTATGGGAAGGCTGAGAGCTTAGGCTGGAAATGAGCTACAGTGCTATCTATGCTTTGTACATCCCTTATCTAGACAGTGAAGTGACAAGAGCTAGAGGGTATATTGGACATACTGCACATAGTCAGAAGTGCTTGTAGTATTTCCATCCTATTTAAGTCCTACTATTTTCTTTACAGCTGTTCTTTGCAGCTCTCTTAGAACTGAATCTGGTCTTTTGAAGTGTGACAGGAATAAATATTTGGATGATAGGACGATGAGATTTTTTAAAATGTTGCAGGAACTTAGACATATCTTTCACTAAATGTATTGGAGGATGTGTTTCCAACCCCTGAGATAGTTTTTAAAAGATTTCCTATTTGGCTTAGTGTAATATTCTCTTATCTGGGGTAAATCCAGTTACCTAGATTGCAGAATGCTGTCCTGCCAGATTATACTGATATTTTTCCTGTGGAATGCCTGTCTGGGTTTCCTTCAGGACATTTGCATATGTGGCATCTCTTCTTACATTTAAATCCAACCACCCCTCAGTGTGCCATCTCATTAATTGTACACTGGAAAAAAGAAAAGAAGAACACTGTGACCTGTGTATGTGTAGTACTTAGTGAGAACCTAGGGAATTATTTAATGAATTAAATCACCTCAGATATTTCTTCTACATTCTTGAATAGCCCACCAGATCCCACATGCCTCATTAGCTATAATGTCATTTAATTTCTTCCATGCTGGAAGTACCTTCAAATAAAGCTTCATGGCATAATTCTCGGTGGCCATAATTAACAAATGAGGCAGAGGTACGACAAGAACCCACATTTATGAGTGCAGAAGGATCTGTGTTGGTGGCAGACATCGTGGTGTTTACCCAGTGGCAGCAAGCTAGTGAACTCAGCTGTCATTGGGAGTACCCCCTGCAGTGACAAAGGTAGTGCTAATTAAAACTCACGGTACAAAAGGGCCATTCCTAATAAACATGTACTGATGAGACGTTTAGCTGCATCTCTTGCATCTTCAGGTGCATTAAAAGTAAGCTTTCAAGAGAGATGTCTCTTCCCAGGAATGGTTGCAAAATTTCCTGATGGATTTTGGTCAGTTCCTTTGCTTTCTGTGTGGAACCACCCAGTGGCAGGCAGAGCATGCTGAAGCAGAAAGTGTCTGTTGAAAATATTGTCATTTTGAAAAAAAGGTTCAGCTTGAGTTTCTGAGTGATGTTGTCAGGAAGTACTCTGGCGGCAGGAGAAGAGCTCCTCCCTTCTTTCCAGCTCATCATGGGGGTTGGAAGAGATGACCTCCGGAGGTCTCTTCCAACCTAACGTACTACATGAGTCTATGATCATTTCTGCACTTCTGTGAAGGACAACTAATGTGATAAATCTATATGAACACAAATGAGTTAATTTCATAAGAAATGTAATGCTGCCAAAGTCAATGGTAAAATTCCTCTTGCCTTCAAGGGAAACAAACCGACTTTTGTGTGCGGCGGAATGTGAATTTTTTGCATTGAATACATTATAGAATGTACAGGCAAACAGTACCACACAATTGTAACAATTGTTTATCGTAACTCCACCCTGACACGTACTGACAGCCATAAGCATGCTTTGACTTACAGATCTTTTGTAAATACTTGCTCTGGTTCAGCACCAGGTCATATTGCAGCCAAAGAATCCTATTACATCTGTCTTTATCTTTTTTTGCTATGGGTTTGAATCTGTTCTCAGAGCAAGACCAAACCTGAGACTTGCAGCACATTCTGGGACCCCACATGCCAGGGTGCGCCTGGTGTGTTTGCATGGTGGAGAGCTGCCAGGCTGCTCGGCATAACCCTCTTTCAGAGCAGTCTGGATGTAGTCGTGGTCTTCAGAAAGCCTGTGCACGTGAGAAAGCAAGAAATCTTTATCTGGCTTTGAATAGTAACTTGGGGTATCAGCATATCAGCTGGTATTATTTACATAACCAAATGGAGCTAGGCACTTGACTGCTACCAAAATTCAATGTATTCACTCAGTGCCTGAAAAAGCCTTTGAAAATCCTTGCTGAGTGCCCCAGTATCTCTGCTCAATACTGATGAGTGTCCTGAGAAAGTTTAGACACAAGGATACAGTTAACGGGAATAAATGAAGCTGCGAAATAAGCTTGTTTACTACAGTTTTCACTGTAATAGCCGGAATTTCAGGTTTCAGCTTTGCAGAAATAGGGTGCACCCTGAAAGCGTTTTTACTGTTAAAGGAGATCTGTGAAGTCTGTCAAATGGGGAGTAATGTTTTGCAGTTTATCACTTGCATTTCTCACAGTAAACACTAGATGGCCATGTGGCCTTTTTCTTCTTGCCATGTTAAAACTTAATTACAAAAAAGCCCCTGTGGCGTTCTTGATGACTGTAAATAATATCACATTAGGAAATTTCTCTAGAAAATTTAGCCCATGTTAGACTGATTGCAGCAGGGTCAGAATTACACAATAATATATAGTACCTGATATCTACACACCGTGTCCTATATGAGAGGTAGTAAAAAATCTTTTTATGAAGAAAAGAAAAATCTCTGATAACAGTTCCAAAGTAACCTTTCAAGGTACATTCTGGTGTTGTAACACAGCTTGTTTTCATGAAGGAAGGTTGCTTCATGTTATGGGTGAATGTTCACATATCTATATATTGCTTATCCCTAAATTAAGAGGCATTTCATAGGTATCAGTCTATAACAAGATCTGAATACTATGTACAATTTGCATTCCCAAAGCATAGGCACCTTTAAGAACAAAAGTTACATTAAACAAAAGAGTTCAGCATCCTCACACATGTTGCTCTAGGATGAGGTTTGCTTTATCCTTTTTGTAATGCATACCTTTTTTTCTGCAACTGTAACTTCTTAAGATTTATTTGTAAACCTTGAATCATTAAAAAGTAATTGTTGAAAATTATTATCCTCCTCACATTTCTGTAGAAGTATTAAAGTATTCTTTCATTAAAAAAGCAATATTATTCCAAAAATTCCTAGTAACAAAATAGAATAGTCATCCTTCTGTTTTTAACTTTTTAACAGGGCCTTTGACTTCCATAGGTTGAATATAGATTCTTTTTTCTTCCCATGCTTTCATTATCTCTGACAGGAAGGATAGAAATTTTCCATCATCTGTTTTTGGTTCATTGTATAGTAAGAGGGAACCTTTATGGAAATAGTAGATCCATTGCCCACAGAACTCCTAGCACTTAAATGCAGAAATGATAAAAAATGCCTTATATATAAATTGGAAATACCAGTTATAAAATAGAAAATAACATATGGTTATAAGATATAAAATAACATTTATCTATAAAATTATGTATCAACATTCTCTTTATCTCTTACAATAGGCATTCAAAAAAGCAGCAACACACTATGTATTCGCAAAAAACCTACTGTAGACTGTGGGACGGCCTGATGGATTTCTTTGATATTCCCTACATCACTGCACATTCCAGAGTTGTTTAATAATGTAAATTATTAAGTTCTCTGAAATTCTCTTCAAAAAGTTATCCCTGCTTATGCAGAAGATGTGTACACCTTCCATGACTTCTTTGGCTGCAAATTAATTTAGATAGAACTTTATTGCCAAAGTAAGGTAAATCCTGGCATTACTAGGTGGGATTAAAAATGCATTTCTTTCTTAGGATACTATTGGATACCTATACTAAATGCCATTAAGATGTTAGATCTTTATGTTCTGCCCAAAGATTTGAGGCGTATATTTAAAGCAGTTTTCTGGATTTTAGGCAGATGGCTTGTTCTTCATTTATGTTAGCCTCGAGTGGCAGATCTTTATTGACCATAAATTTCTGGCAGTCTTACAGTGCAGCTGCTTCACGTTTAATATTTGGATGGCAGAATGCTCAATAGTATTGAAAGCCAAGGAATTGGATTTGAGTTTAATGCACTGCTTATTACTGTCAAAGAGCTATTTATTTCAGGAGGGATCAAATATGTATGAAGGCTGTTATATCAAACAGATGAGCAGTCCTTTGCTGTAGATAGGATGAATCCTTGTTTTAAAATCTTCAGGGCACATGCATTGTTACCCCAGGTCGTTCCCATTACCTTCTAATGGGTAGATCTGGGCTCTTGTATTTTGCTTGTTCTCAAAATGCGTTTGGCAGCTGTGAGTGGCTTTCAGTCAGATTCCAACGCAGTTCAGCAGGCAGCCCTAACCTGGTCCATGTTCAGTGCTGATCCTGCGTACAGTGGGAGTCTGGCCTAGATGACCTTCTGAAGTCCCTTCTAATCTGAATTATTCTCTGATTCAGGAATCTAATTTGCATTCCTGAACAAACCTCTTGAGACTTTTTATGACTTCCTACTGGTTCCTACCTTTTTTAACCACCTATGATTTTCTGCTTGTTCTGGGAGAAAGCAAAAGTTATGGTGGATTTAGTTTCCAAACTATGAAGTTGGTCTCTAAGCCTACATTTATGCTGTGGAATAAAACAGGGCTGGAGCATGGAGTTGAGCAGTGGATCACAACTGTTCTTGCTATTTAATTTTTAGTATACTCATTGGCACAGCTTAGCCCCTCCCAGCTAGGGATTTGCCTGCCAGCTAACAGACAAATGCCTGGATATTCTTGCACAAGGTGGCTATTCTCAATAGGCCATTCCCAAAAGGTAGTACAGCTGCAGCCCTCCTGTCCCTGCAGGGGAAGAGGATTTTCCATGGAGATGTGAGCTGGTCAATGTGACTTCTTTTCAGGGCTGAGCTACCCCTGGCCTAATTTGTCTATTAGGATACATATATTCTCATGCTCTGAGGATCATAGTGCTCTGCTGACCTCAGAGCAGGCACCAGACTCGATTGCAAGTGCAAAGTCATTTGCAGACATAAACTTGTAGGAGATGGTAGGTAGAGTATCACTGATTGAGAAGTAGTGGGTCTTGGGGGAGCCCTTCATTCAGAAATTTGATTAAGTATGCAGATTTTCTACTGCTTGGCACTTTGTTCAACAGTGTAAGAGAGCTGTGTGGAACTTAAGGATGTTTGATAATATAGAAATAAGCTTAACTGACAGACATTTCTCCCTGCAAAGGTTGCCAATTGAACATAACAAATGCAACTGTTCCTTAAATTTCTTTCAGTAGCTGACTTCAGTAAAGGTGGACTATGGTACAACCTTACCAGAGCTATTGTTACTAAATCTGATCTCTGCTTGGTCTGTTAGGACAGCTGTTTCCAAGACTGGTTTATGTTGCTTGAGGAGAAAGCCCGCTAACAAGTTGTGACAAGCACTATACAGTCAAATATATTGACTGCTAGATGGTAGAATTGACTCCCTGCTTTCTTACAAGATCATAATTTTTCCAACTTTATATTCTTTGGTGGCTTGCCAGAAAGATGAGTATTTGTAAAGAAATTTGCCAGATCCTTCCTTTTGGTCCAAAGTTCTTAAGGACCTTTGGAAAGGCACCAGCATGTCCAGCAGCCTTCTGTAGGGTAATATCGGCAAGTCTTTGTTTTATCACCTATACTGGAAAGGGTACTGAAAATATAAAGGATGTCTGACAGTTTGACATGTTTTAACAAGTTGTTTATAGACTTGACTTTGACAGAAGTTATTTGCTGGAACCTTCATGTTCCTGATATTTATAGGATTTGGATTTACTTGCAGCAGCTTGTGAGTTTCTTGATTTGCAGAATCAATAGGTGGAAGGTTATGCTGACTTTGCAGAGTTGGTGACCTTTGCAATGTCTTGCTACCATGTTTACCAGCAAGTTTTGCTATGGACAGGTTACTGTTTGGCTCAGACTTCTCTTTTTGGTGACCCACGGGAAGGAAATGAAACCTAAGCCTTCAGAAGAAACAGGAGTCAAAATATGTTTTTTGGTGATATCCTTAAAATGCTCTCAGTCTGCATTTTCCACTCACCTAGTAATCAGAATGTGTAAGCTGACAGAAATGTCAGCTTTTGACACTGGCTTTGTAGTAAATCGTTGAATAGAGCCTCTTCTAAGAACAGTCAGGCTGGGTGTAGAATGAAAAACTTTCTAGTCCCATGGGCTAGAAGTTGGACCAGGGGAGAGTAGAAAACAGATCATGCATAGAGCAACACACAACACAAAGTAAAATTATAGCACACTTTCCAGATGCTAACCTAAAATGTTACTTGGTTGGCATCAAAATAACCTCATCCAGGCTGGAGAGGCCCATAAACATACTTTTTCTTCAGCATGGCTGATATTTCCCTGTTTTGTGTACAATGGGGGTTTTTCAAATACCTGACATTGTAGTAGGATGGTTTAATAAACTTGCAGTATTGTAGCCATTGATTCCACATGGAACATCTTAGAATCATAGAATCATAGAATCATTAAGGTTGGAAAAGACCTCTAAGATCATCGAGTCCAACCATCAACTCGACAGCACCATGCCCACTAAACCATGTCCCTAAGTGTCTCATCTACACGTCTTTTAAATACTTCCAGGGATGGTGACTCTACCACTTCCCTGGGCAGCCTGTTCCAAGGCCTGACCACTCTTTCAGTAAAGAAATTTCTCCTAATGTCCAATCTAAACCTCCCTTGATGCAACTTGAGGCCATGTCCTCTAGTCCTATCGCTAGTTACTTGGGAGAAGAGACCAACACCCACCTCGCTACAACCTCCTTTCAGGTAGTTGTAGAGCGTGATGAGGTCTCCCCTCAACCTCCTCTTCTCCAGGCTAAACAACCCCAGTTCCCTCAGCCACTCCTCATAAGGCTTGTGCTCCAGGCCCTTCACCAGCTTCGGTGCCCTCCTCTGGACACGCCCGAGCACCTCCATGTCCTTCTTGTAGTCAAGGGCCCAAAACTGAACACAGGATTCGAGGTGCGGCCTCACCAGTGACGAGTACAGGGGCACGATCACCTCCCTGCTCCTGCTGGCCACACTATTTCTGATACAGGCCAGGATGCTATTGGCCTTCTTGGCCACCTGGGCACACTGCCGGCTCATGTTCAGCTGGCTGTCAATCAGCACCCCCAGGTCCTTTTCCTCTGGGCAGCTTTCCAGCCACTCTTCCCCAAGCCTGTAGCGTTGCCTGGGGTTGTTGTGGCCGAAGTGCAGGGCCCGGCACTTGGCCTTGTTGAACTTCATACAGTTGGCCTCGGCCCATCGATCCAGCCTGTCCAGGTCCCTCTGCAGAGCCTTCCTACCCTCGAGCAGGTCAACACTCCTGCCCAACTTGGTGTCGTCTGCAAACTTACTGAGGGAGCACTTGATCCCCTCGTCCAGATCATTGATAAATATACTGAACAAGACCGGCCCCAGTACTGAGCCCTGGGGAACACCGCTCGTGATCGGCCGCCAACTGGATTTAACTCCGTTGACCACAACTCTCTGGGCCCGGCCATCCAGCCAGTTTTTTACCCAGCGAAGAATGTACCTGTCTAAGCTGTGAGCTGCCAGGTGCTCCCCACATGGAGCTCACAGATTATAAGCACAATTATATTTAACTCCATAAAAAGGATTACTTGGGCAGATTTCCTGAGCTTGCAACTTACTTGTGTAACTACTCTGTAGTGCAGGTGGCACTTGGTGGTAGTAGAATGTATAGGCTCATCCTGAAGTGACAGCCTTCTATCCCAGTTAAGTTTTCTGAAACACCAGGAAATCAATGTTTTTGTGATCACTGACACCACACATTTGCAATTTTTTGCACTTTTTTAGTATCTCACCATATGATCCATATTCCACTTCAGGATCCATTGTGACAGATTTATTATCCTATCCCAGCTGAGAGACTCTGAGAATGTTCCACTGTTATCAATGATCTGTGTTATAACCACGTAGCTCAAAATCACTGGGCACACAAAACATCCTACGGATATTTCAAATTAACATTATACCACTTCAGTATTGATGATGCCAGCTGAAAATTCAAAGCTTATAGGTTAAAAACTGAGATATAACTAAGCAAACATCATCTTCCATATAAAAAATAGAAAGGTAGGAATTCCACACTGCTGTGTGAAGGCAGGGAAATAAATCTCTTGCTTCAGAAATCCATTCCAGTTTGGTTTACATTCTTCTAGTGCAAGCTGAAGAACATTAGTACAACATTACCTACTTTCCCACTGCCTTTTGTGTTTGTATATGGGATTTCACTTTTGCTGTACGAAAAATCATTTAAAACGGTAAATCAATCTGAGGAAATCAAGTTTTACTTAAATAAGAAAAATCATCTGCCTCAGTGTTGCCTGAACTGATGGTGACAAGTTTGAACAAACCAGTGTGGCAAACCCATATTCATGTGATTATACAACCGGAGAGGATCCAGCCATAGGTATCATATTAGTAAAGAGGTTGGGAAACTTCTTTTTGCTTAATATGTGTCCAAACTCTTATATAAATTCATGTAATTCTTGATATTCTGAATTGTTTGAGATATGATTTGACTTGGCTTTCCCAGATAAATATTCAATCCTTATTAAATTAACTCTCAAACTAGTTCAGAGATCTTACTATATTGATGTTTGTCAGTTACAGGCGTTTAAAAGCTAGAAACTCCAGCTTTTCCCAAGGAAAAAATAGCAACACTTCTTAGCAATGTCTCTGGCAAACTAAAGACCAACAGACTGTAATCATATAGCAATGTAAGCTCATATCTAGCCATTTCTAGTAGGAAGTATATAGATACAAAATAAGGAACAAAGCAGCACTGGAAAGGAATATTGGTATGGAATTTACCAGTTATTCAAACATTTGCAATAAAATTTCCATCTCCCTCCTGTCAGACTGAAATAACCCTGGTTTTTTGAGCATGATTTTTAATCTAAATAATTTTCTTGATCCACTTCACAAAGCAACCTCACGAACAATTCTGTGGGCATAATGGATATCACACACTGAGGTGCAGGGTAGGAAAAAATAGACAAAGACAAAGGAAAAGGGGATGAGAGCTTTTAAAGTATCCATCTCCTGTAATAACACATACTGGAGTGCTTGAACATACTTCATTCAAGGGCCTTATAAAATATGCATGGTATTATAGGTCAAGCTGCTTGTGAAGCAAATAGTACTCTTTAAGGAAAAGAGCTTGTACTAAGAAACACGGAAACCACTATCCTCAGACCATAGGTATATAGACCATGATGTTGTATCCTCTCTGTAACAGACAGAAAACACTGATGCAGACCATCTTCCACTGCTTGCAAGGGCTCTGGTATGTCAAAGCATCTCTTTTACATTCACACAGGAGGTGTTTCAGACAATGCTGAGCTGCCAGTCTCCTAGCAGGATCTGCTTAGGACATGCAAGCTATTTTCAGTGACAATTTCCACTGTACCTATTGAGAAAATTTTTACACAAAATTCTTTTACAGTCCGTAAGACTGGAGGAAGAACACTGCAGTAGAAACACACTCTATCTCTTGTCTTACTAGTTTTGCTGTTTCCTCCTCAATTACTTATTTTTTCCATCCTTTATCTCCTGGAAACCGTCTACCATTGAAAACATCCCTGAGCCATCCTGAAGTATGCCCAATAAGCAGTATGCTATCTCAAAATATTTAAACTGTGTGTTGGTTTTAAATCTTGTGTTCTTCCCACCTTTATTACATTAATTGTTATGGATTATGAGTGTGGACCAAATTCATGAGAGCGCCAAATACAGGATCCTAGGAAGTTCATTCTGGGAGGAACCTCAGGAGGTCTTAAGTCCAGTCTTCAGCTCAAAACAGGGTCAGTTGTGAGATCAGGTCAGGGCTTTAACCAGTTGGGTCTTGAAACCGCCCAGAGAGAGAGACTGCACAACCTCGCTGGGCAACTTGTTTCACAGCTTAACTGTCCACACAGTGAATATTTTTTCCTTTTGCCCAGTCTAAGCAACTCCTGTTTCAGCTTGTGCCCATTATTTCTCATGCTCCAGTCATGCACTGCTGCAAAGGACCTCACTCCATCTTCCTGATGATCTCCTTGTACATGTTGGAAGGATACTATTACGTCTACCTGAAGGGAAGAATCTCTTCTCCTAGGGTATGTTTTCCATCTCCCAACCATGCTATATGTTCTTGTTGTCAAAGCAAATTACATGACAAAAAAGCTCTGCCATGGGGCAATTGAAACATTTGCTGTTGGCCAGGACTGAATAAGGAGAATATGCAGGTGTGTCAGTCCACCAGAAGGGAAAGGGCTAAACACCTATGGACTTGGGGCAGATAGAGACTGTGGAGTCCTGTTGTGGAGAAGGAAGAGACTTTTACAGAAAGGCATGGCTGTTTTGAGCATTTCTGAAAATGTCATAATCCTCATAAGAACAGGTATGAAGAAAGCGAGTGGAAAAGATCTTATGTTGCAGTGGATGATCTTTGCATATTTAATTTTTTTTTATTGTAGCATTTGCTTTGCTGTCTCTCATATCACTAACTGTCACACTTTGCAGGAATGCATCCATGATGAGTACCAAGATATGACTGCATTTCTGTTGCCTTGGATCCTCATATGTTCTTAACTGCCTTTGTAATCCAGTATGCACTGTTTCAGCCTTTGATATTGACATACAGTATCCTGATTTTGTATTTATGACCTCAGCTGACCTGTTTTTCCATGCATTGTCCCTTCTGTCTTTCTAAAATGGTCCCTCACTTACCATTGTCTCTCAGCTCCTGCCAGTCAGTGTTTTAAAGACATCCTGTGTCAGAGGGTGGGCATAGACCATCACACTTAATATTTACCAGTGGACCTATACTTCATGAAAGTCATCTGTAAATGCCTTTTTTAAAGGCATTTACAATTTTGGCCTCCACAATATCCTCTGCTATTGAGTTTCATGGTTTAATTCTCTCTTTTATGCAAGCATTTCCTTTCGTTTGTAAAATAATTTCTTTGCATGCTGCTTCCTCTTTGCCTGTAAAAGTTTTAGTCATCATTCATTTTTATGGACCTCTATCACAGCCTTCCTCAATTGTCTTTTCCCAGCTCAAGAGTCCTAGTTTACATCATTTCTGTTCAGCTGATCCAGAGTACTGATTATCTTTTCTTTCTAGTTTTTTTAGTTGTGCTGAAACCTGTTCACAGTGGACATGCTGTTCCAGATGTTAGTCCAATGCAGACCTAAATAGTGGTATAAGAATATTCTTTGTTATATTTCTGTTTTTAAGGGTTGATGAAGAGTTCAGTTACACATCTTTCCTGATAAGAGAGCCTTAAATCTCTCATCAGCTGAAGAATGCTCAGATCTATTTTTCCCTTCGAGTAGTGTTTCAGGTTTATTCCTGTGAAAACTGCCTTGATTAATTCTATTATCTCTGCTCAAATGGACCTTTTTGTGCCTCTTCCAAAACTTGCTTTCAGCTTGATAAGCCAAACTACTTAGGCATGATGGATGATTCTGTGGGAACTGGTCAATCTATCCTATTATTTTAAAATCCTTCTTTCAAATTTATTTCTATTTCAGTTATTCCAGCAAATCAGTATGGCAGGTTTTTCATAGCATTTTGTCTTTTAATTTCTTTCATGTTACCCAAAATGAATTTCAAGCAACTTCAGTGTTTTTTTCATACCACAAAACAAATCAGCTTTTTGGTAGTTTTACTGTATTTTATTCCAGAAATGCCCAGAGCTACAGATATCTCTTAGAAAGCTGGTAAAACTAAAGCTAAGATAAAGGTTCTTTCGCCTCAATATGAAGGCCCTCTAACTCTTTTAGCCATGCTGCTTCCAGCCAAACAAATCTTCCCTAGCAGCTCAGCCTGCAGTGATCTATGGTAGCTTTTAGATAGATGCGCCTCTCAAACATTGAAGCATTACAATTGAACCTCCCCTACATGGTTTGCAAAATATTACACTCTCAGGCATGGGGGATGTTTAAAGCAGAACTTTTGTTACCCTCGATATCTAAAAATAAACACAGTCTGGACAATCACCATCGCATCTAATCCCACTCCGAGAGAACAAACTCTCGAGCTGTGGAGGACTCTGGGGCAGGTAACGAATCCCTCGACCTTCCCACAAAAATACTAATAAAGACAGATAATTTTGACCTTGCACTCACTCAAAACTGCTGCAGATGGTCTGTGGCTGTTTTAATTAATGGGCTTACTGGGTCTTATCACATGAAATGACAAGCAGAATGTAATTTGTTGTGTCTAAAAACTGAAGGTAGTTCCACCTCATTTTTTTTAGAAAGGGTAAATCTAGTTCAATCTAGTATTTTTTAAAAAATGTCAACTATTTCATTTGATCATGTATTATTTTGGGGAGGTTTGGATACAATTTTCACAGTCAATCAACTGAATTCATTATAGCTAAAGACTTGCAATCACTCAGCACAATATCCACTTGGGAGCAGCAAGAATTATTAAAAATATCCAGTAAAACAAAAGCTCCCATTCCTTCAATGAGCAAAAAAGACACTTAAGCTGACATTTGACCCACTTGCACTTAACTAATAAAATTAAATAATAAAATTAAATGCAAAAACACTCAAAATAAAAATAGAGTTAAAAATAAGGATATGGATATATAGGAAAAGGAAATTAATGAAATGCATTTTTAAAATTTCTAGCATTATGAGGGTAAACAAAGAAAAAACACCAGGAGCTAAGCTCCACAGGTTTTAAACAAGTCCTCAAGACATTAAGAAAGCATACTCAGTGTTACAGTTTCTGGTTTATTTTTTCACAGTGTAACTGACCTATAGGGAATTCCCAGGGGATGAAATAGATTCTGCTGCACTTGTTGTTTCTTTCATAAGCAGGAAAAGAAGCATCATAAAATGCCATAACTCTGGCCTCGGACTGCTCAGAAGTTTGCTGCTCTAATTAAAAAGTGAATGTTCCCAATGTTTTGCCAAATAAAGCTCTTTTATAACAAATAACCTTTTGATGGGGAAACCACACTGTTTGGACACCAAAAAGCAATTTTAAGGCTTATCTTGAGTCTGTGCCATAGTAAATACAGGCTAGAGCTTCTTGCCTTTCCTCTCTTTACTGAGGAATCAAAACAGACGTATTTCAGCAAACAGCTTGTACAAATATTCTACTGTAAATGTAACTACAGTTTGGAGTGACAAATTCTCTTCTAATGACATTTTTAGAAGGATTACACACAGTCCTACATTAAGGCAATGGTTCTATAGGATAAGGTTGTGGCACTTTTTCTATTATTAACATAAATTTGCACTGCTTTTGTTTAACTGCCACAGAAAAGCTCCTTTTTGTCTGACTTTTTTTGGCCTTACTCTTATGCCTTTTTTTCTTACTTTTTTTTTTTTTTTTTTAAAGTCTGAGGCTATTCAAGCAAGCTACATTTGAACTTAGGAGCTCAGAAAACTCAGAAACTATAAGGCATTTTGAAGACACACAAAATTAGGTGTTCATAGTTATGGGCTCAGTCCCACTCTCGCTAACATTAATTCACACTCTTTCAAGCAAATGCAGTGTCAGTCCATAAACAGAATTGTCTTTACTAGAACACCCACAGGCAATACACTAAAGGTGAGAGAAACTATAGCACCCTAACTTGCAAGCCTGGGTAAGGTACACCTATAGTTAGCCAACAGATCATAGAATCATAGAATCATAGAATAATTTGGGTTGGAAGGGACCTTTAAAGGTCATCTAGTCCAACCCCCATGCAATGAGCAGCGACATCTTCAACTAGATCAGGTTGCTCAGAGCCCCGTCCAACCTGACCTTGAATGTTTCCAGGAATGGGGCATCTACCACCTCTCTGGGCAACCTGTTCCAGTGTTTCACAACCCTCATCATAAAAAATTTCTTCTTTATATCTAGTCTGAATCTACCCTCTTTTATTTTAAAACCATTCCCCCTTGTCCTATTGCTACAGGCCTACTATCCCCGTGTTTCTTATAAACCCCCTTTAAGTATTGAAAGGCTGCAAAAAAGGTCTCCCCAGAGCCTTCTCTCCTCAAGGCAAAACAACCCCAACTCTCTCAGCCTTTCCTCATAGGAGAGGTGTTCCACCTCCCTGATCATTTTTGTGACCCTCCTCTGGATCCGCTCCAACAGGTCCACGTCTTTCCAGATATAGGGCTTTCCTCCACAGCCGCTTCTTGGCTTAAAAGCCTTTTGGGCCTTTCCATCAGCTTTGAAGTACCTGTTAAGGTATGGCAAATCAAGTCTTATACCATATGTCTTAAGATGTAATGGCGCAGCATCTCTCTTGAATATTTTTCGTTCGTATCCTCAAATTTCTTGGTTAGATTGCCTTCAGTCCTGAATACTGAACTCCTGTTAGTAAATTAGCTGAATAGAGAGTCATCTTGACAAGATGCTGAGGGTCTCCTTGTGGTCACCAGAAACCAAGAACTCACATCACATTGCGAGAGACACTCAACAGCTTGCAGATTTTTGTCTTATGTTAATAAAGGTGAAGGCGAGTAGGCCACTAATCCAACAACACATCACCAAAATCAGTTAAGTAACCCCAGGTCTGGGGATTGCCAGCAACCCAAAATGTTTATCACCTTCTGAGGGGCTTTTTTCATGTGTCAAGGTCTATGTGTCTGTGATACTTGCAAGCACGTAATGTTATTCCCAGAAACTAGAAAGCAGTAGGCAGCATCACAAGTGATGTTGATTTGTCAACATGGTAGATACACAGTAAAAAGGAAGAGGTTGAGGTAGCAAGTATTTTGGTATCCATACATCTTTATATGCTATTGTATTTCACGGGGTATATTAAACATTAAACTTCTGATGTCTTATTACCATGACAAGACAAGAATTGCAAACAGCACAGAACTGCAGGTAATCCGTTTTTATGACAAGTTTTCAGTATGAATAAGGAATAGCAAACATAAGACATTCTCATTACTGTATTCTCATTGTCTTCCACAGATGTCACACCCAGGGCAATCTGTTTAGTTATTTTTTTTTAAAGAATTATATTTCATATTAGTACATGTTCTTGAGCAGACCAGTTATCTGTGCTGGCCACTTCCAAAAACAGATGTAAATTATCCTTGTTTAGACAGTTCAAGAAATGCATGTCAACAATGAATAATAGTTATGAGTATTTATGAAACATCTAAATGCTTCCGAAAAATTAAAGCCATTCTGTAAATTCTGGTTATTCAGATTCTATTTTGATGTGTATGCAAATTAGTATACAGTAAGGCTGTTGTAATCCATGTTTTTTTAATGAATTGCAGAATATACATATGAGCAATAATTAGAGCTCTTGGGAACAGCATTACCTAAATCTAATTTGCTGACATGTCATCGTAAGGTCAAGTAAGTCTTTAAAGGAAAGAATTCTAGTAACCTGAGATCAGAGACTTCCAGATTTTTCTTCAGTTTTGTACCACTCCATATTCATGCACATGTTCAGCAGAAAAGCTAACCCTTTTTGATAATAACTCACAAGGCTCTAAGCCCTGCTGTTACCATTGGCTGAAATCATTAAGCAATACATTATAAATTAATATGCATTTCTTATACTATGACCCTGGTTTTATCTTTGTCTTTGTCCTTTACAGAAAAATAATTTTGAGGATTTCAGAAAGATAAAGAAAAGAAAGTTTATAAACTATTAGGTCTTCCTTGTGATTGCTCTTACTTATTGCCATCTCTATATAAAATTATTCATAAAGTTCAATTCATTTATCAATAACTTCCTCATTTCTTTTAGCTGCAATCGCTGTTTTTTTGACTTTATGTGTTACTTTTATAACAACAGGATACTGGCACCTATCACCTTACAGATGGCTGTTCTGTACAGTGGCAATGTTTTGGCAGAACTGAATTTTCCTCTGTATTATGAGATCTTTAACTTCAGAAAACAAAACAGTAAAATGTATTTTTTTTTATTTCCTGTGTTTTTTCCCTAACAAGTCTCTTGGTAAAGTCTGGGAAATTCTTGTTCAGAAAACATTAAGGAATCTAGGTCAAAAGTCCTAAAAAGCATATGGAATTTTCCATAAACAATACCACAGAGGTTTGTAGTTCAATTTAGGAGTTGAAAAGTGAGCTCTTAGGTATAGATTGCAATTATACAGATATACTGCATGTTAAAATACAATCTGACACCTCATAATTATGTGGAAAATATGCTGAGGTGGCTAACATCTAAAAATATGACAATAATAAAAGTTTATGATTTGGGATTAGGAATGATTCCAGACTATGACAGTGGAGAAAAATAATGGATCCTTATGTCTTACTATGGACCCATTTGCAGCAGAAAGGTTTTTTGATCCTAATGTCACATAGCACAATGGGTTTATTCTGATTTATCTGGAATACACTGAGTAAATATTTGCCATTCACAGCTCTTTTGAATATGGCATTTGTGGATAGCTTTGAACATCAGATTCATGGTTTTCTTTTCAATAATTTGTATTTATTTTAGAAGCTCCAGGTGAAGATAAATTCTCACTCTGCTTGGCACTCCATAGACAAATAGCAAGATAGATTCCCTTCCTCAAGGAACTTGCAATTTGAGTAGCAGAGAGAGAGAAAGGAGGCCAAAATAATCTAGCCTTATTTTATAGAAGGGAAAAGTATGAGAGAAGTCCGTGACAACGATAACTTTTTGATTTGGTGCTCACAAGTTACATTCTAACTACAATTAAATATATTCCCATTTTTAAAACTGTAGGCAAACACTTGACTTTCCTGAATTGTAAAAGCCATTTCAAATTAATAATGTGAGTTATTAGCTCATGTAATATTCTTAAAACTAGCAATATGAGGAACTCATATTTCCCTTACATTTATGAAGACATAAAGAAAAGACTTGTTTCTTTAATTTGATTGTTTTTTAAAGGAAAACTTTCTTAGAAAAAGAATTCACTGTAATTAGAGGGTTTTTTTCCATTTTTTAAAGTTACAAAATAGTTGCTGCTTTCTGGATTTATTATTTTGTGAACTCTGTCTTGATAAAATCTTTCATTTTTTGAGATATCTTGTAATTCCTGAAATTCCTCTTGCTTGGACAACCTTCATTTCTATTTTTACATTGTAAAGCATGAAAAGAAGTCTCTCCTTAAGCAACCTTGAGAGAAATGTTGTGATAGGAACTAGTTTTGTGATACACTTAGTTTATGTAGAACAGTCCTTTTCGCTAAATGTCTGAGAAAAAATGCATATTGTATGCAAAATTCTGAGCTACATTTTGAATCGTTAAATTTCAAAATAAACTCTCCCTTACATTTCCTTTTTATCTTCATCTCTCTATTTGTCTCTTGCTTTTATGCAAACCACTTTCATATAAATCATTTTCACTGCATTGGATGCTCACATTCTCCCCTCGGGAGGCAGTCTGGTGGCTCCCTGTTCTCGTACACAGAATTCAAACTATCACAATCACGCTTTCATCCCTTCCTTCTGTTACTCCCCTTTTTTATGATTTGTGTTCAGTTGTCTAGCCCTTAGCCCTCTCATATTATCCTCAGCTTGTGCTGCCTCCTTCTAATCAGAGGTCATTTTTCCTTTTGGGAGTCATTCAACCTCCTACAACATCAAGTCTCTTCTCAAAACTCCTGTTTATCCGTCCTTTGTCCACTTTTAACCTGTTCTTATTGAGTATAAATCTAAAAAAAACGAAAATAGTGTTTTGCAAATGATGCTTTTCCTAATGTAGGTTTCTCCACTCATTTTTTTTTCTGTGGTCTTTTCTTTCTGCTGTCTCCATTCATTTTCTGCTGTCATTTCTCATTATTTCATCTGTCTAGTTCAAGGCTTGATCTAGCTCCACCTATATAAGATGCCCATTGAAATTAATAATGCTTGCAAAAATAAAATATTTCAATCTGGGAGCTCTTGCTTTTATTCTGTATAAACCCTGCCCACTCTTCAAAGTGTTCGGGCACAAGACAGTACAGCTTCAGTTTTAAAGATGTCTATGTAATTTGAGGACAGACAGATCAGAAGGTTGGCTGGTCCAATCTGTGCATGACAGCCCAAATAATTTTACCCCTCACCCCTCTTTTGGGTTCTTGAGTTGGATGTCAGAAGTCTTTGGGTAATCAGTGGCTTGATGAACCAGAGAAACCAGTCTGCATTCCCAGAGCATCAGTCACAAAACACACTCTTGGGAATTTCTGCATAATTTCTTTTTATGTCTAGCAAAGAAGGGATCTGCAGGGATTGCTGTGGAGGAGCCCAGGTGACCAGGGCCAGGAGCAGGGGGAAGTAGAACCCTACAGTTTTGCATGTTTGTTTGTTTTCTTTATAAACACTGACCGTGGACAGTTGCTGTCCTTTCCAGTTCTAACACTTCACAGGATCCTTTTGCTCCATCCGCCTGTGAAGAATTCAGTCAGAAGATGGTTGGTCGTTAGCTTATCTGCAACCCCGTTATCTCTGAAACAGGTGAAACTCCAGGTAAAAGTTTGAGTAAGCCACTCTAATGTGCATGTTTTCTAGACAGGTATTCAGCATATTAATATAAGAAATTGTAATTAATCATCATTTCAGTTGATGTGTGATATCTCTGCTAACTAAAAAAAAAACCTGCTGCACATGTATCACTTCTCCAACTATTGATTTGGCTTTTGGGCCCGATCCAAAATCCATTGGATGACCTTAATGTTCATAATCAGATCCTGACATTGGAATTTATTGGGAGTGTTTATAAGTAGAAGTATACAATTCTGGATATAAATAGAAAAAATGATCACAGCTTAGCAGTGTTTAGTAAACCATTCTGAATAATTTTCTCTTCTGATTTCTTCAGATCTCTATCTATAAATTCAGAGCAAAACCCAAAGTATGCTTAGCACCATAATTATTTCATTATGGGTCTAAGGACAATGTGCTTGAATAGTTAAAAGCCTTATGGAAAGCACACCTAAAAATGAATGGAAGATTTTTCATTGCCTTCAGTAAGCTTCACATAAGTTCCAGGATCAGGCTCATCCTTCACATATTTGTGAGTGAGCCCAGGCTCACCTATTTGAGTGTTTTATTTAATATTTCACAGCTTCTGGTATAAGATGTGTCCTTTCCTCAAGATGCAATATTTCTTAGGCTATGTTTAAAATCTGTAATATATATACACATACATACATATGTATGAAAGCTAAAATATACACAAATAGCTAACTGTATAAAAAATCCTTTCATGATGGAGGAACAGTTTGTATCTGGATGGGAAACATTACCTGAAAACATGTGTCTGGCCAATGCTTTCCTTAAAAATACTTCTGACAGACTTGGTTTTATTAAATCAGTCATTGTGAAACTAGCTGAAATGCTGAGATGATAATGGCGGTTGGTAGCTCTAGGCTTTCTATGAGTATTACTATCTTCTGAAGCAATAATATAAAATACTTAGAAATGAATTTTTAACATGCTGTTTCACTGACCCAGCAATTTTTAACAAGCACAAGTAAAACTGTTATTTGTCTTGACAGTCCCCATGTCTTTATTCTTAAAGTATTTACCTGATACTGATTTACATGCAGGAGTTGTGTACAAATGAACATACCAATGGGAGCTGCCACTAGCTGCCTACAGGCAGTACAAAAGCTGCTGCAACTGATATGAAGGTTGACAAAATCCTTGGCCGAACAAAGTGGCATTTGAGTTTTCCCCTGCCTTTGCTATTGGCCATGTAACCTCATCTAGCAAATGCTATCATACCCATGGAAAGTCTCCCAGCACAGCGTGGATTCTCTGGCTGTCAGGGTGGGCCTTTGTGCGTGGCAGATAGAAATCCAGAAAGCTGCCATGGAGGGCTTGGGAATTGTCAGAGGAAACCAGCAAAGTCTCACTCCCAAAAGGAAAGCAAGACTCAACAAGCAGCCTTTCCTCAGGTGTTGTGTGACTCCAGCATTGATATGTGGAATATTTTTCAGGACAAACTTTAAAAAGTTTGGATTATATCATATGTTAATACTGAAGTAGGGAAAATAGTTAATACTTTTTAACATTTATATACATGCAGAGAGTTTGGATTCTGGGGAGGAAAAAGATGTCTCAATACTGAAAAAAACCACCATGGGCTGTAAAACACAACATAAAATTAGGTCTAAGTTTTCCAAATGCTTATGGAGGTACTTAACTTTATTAGCTTGAAGAGTCCCAGGCGGTCAAAAGGTGCAAAGCCTGAGAATCAAGGAGGAATTTTGCTATTATTGTAATTATATGATTATTGATATTTTAACTTTAAGTTCCGAATTCTCTGTCTTTCAAGCTCATTTTTTATACTTTTTAATGGTCCAATTTACCTTCAAATGTGAGCAGTAATCCATATGAGATTTTTCTGGAAAACTTTGAAGCCCCAGATTTGAAAGTGTCTCTCTTGCCAGTTATCTGAGGTGAGAATCAGGTCAGCTGTATTGTTTAAACAGCTTTAGTCTGAAAAAGAACAGTTTGGTTAAACAAAAAAAAAAAAAGCTGACATTTTTACCATTTAAAATGAGAATATTTCTGAGAAACCATCCTCACTCAAGAAAAAAGTACCTTGTCTCTCTGATACTTGCCACATAACCTTAAAAAGGACACCATTAGATCATGCCTGGCAAAACACAGCTTATTATTCTTATTACAAATCATTTGCTAGGTGCCAGCATTGTGCCGCTTCACAGAATCAGGAAGAGATGGAGACATAGCTCCTGCCATGAGGATTTTACAGTCTAAATATGCAGATCAGATAAATCCATCTCAAAATGCATAGGAAGATCCATAGCAGAGATCTACAGAAGCATGTTTTCATTTGAGTAGATAACAACATCCTTGTTAAAATTAATTAGCATTAATGGACAGAAAAGTTAATTAAAAAAAGTTATTTTAATTAACATAAATAGCACACGGGGCTGATTCCAGGACAAGCAGGTACATAGAAGCTATGCAAAAGTAACCCAGAGGCTGAGACAGGCTATAATGACATGACAAAGAAGGACAAGTTGAAGGCCAAGGACAGAAGTTCAGGCTTGATGTGAAAGGCAAAAAAGCCAAGGAAGAGACTCGGAGAGGAAAGTGATACAGATCTTGTGCAAATAAAAGATCTGCATAGACTGACATACAACATTTTAAATTAAGTGCTAGCAAAACTTCCAGTACATTTTGGTTGTCTCTTGAAAATACCAGTTATCTAAGGAAGCATGACAGCACAATAGGATATAGCTGTGGATATGTTAGTAAGTGAAATGTGCTTTCAGCAAAGTAGAAATATATTTGCAGAATGTATCTGAAGAAACATGCCAGGAATTCCAACTTCCAACCACAATCTTGCTTAAACAATATTAAAAAAATGGGAAAAAAAATTTGTCTTGTTTTGTTTATTTATTCTTATAGGTTTCCATTAGATAATGTTTTGCTGGTCTGTGATCTGTTCTGCCCCCAAATGTCTTGAAGAGTTGTGGCTTAATCTAGTTTAAATTCATTTCTCACTTTGGCACATGGGATAAAAGCTACTCTTCCAATTAAAAAATCTGTTCCACTGACTTATACTAATGAGTAATTAACTATTATCAGATATCTCAGGCTTAAATAATTAATATAGCTTTTGAAAGACTATGGGTGAATGGTCAAATAAAGCCAATCAAATTAAGACAATGATGGATAACTCTCACTGTTATAAACTATATGGCTTGATTCTATAACAACTGTCATGTATTAAATTTCTGTGGTATAACTAAAGCATCTGTTTTAGAAAACAGAATATTCCCTGGCTATTAATAAAGCTGGGGCCACTTTAATTGTTTTTGAATGTCAGTATTGCGTTACCCAATGCCTGCTGTGTTACATTCAATTCATTTTTAGGAACAAGATCACAAAAACAATTTCACTGAAACCCACAGGGAAACTGGATGTTCAGGTTGAACCTTTGTCCTTAAACTATAATGTTTTCATCTTTAAAATTCAATCTCCAGAACAGAAAAGATAGCCTGAAGTGAAATAACAAATCTCTCAGTGGTCGCTTGGGGCCACATGGAGTAACACCACCACATGTGTTCCTAAGGGTGAGCTTAAGAGTATTTTGCCAAATTTAAAGACCAAAAGCAGCTCACCTTCAGTTTCTCAATTCTTTTGTCAGGGCTGTGATTTGTCAAAGGACTAATTCTAAGAATACATCTCAATTAGATGAAGACATAAATTTTAAATGTAATAGAGAGCGACATTAATTCTAAAATTCTATAGTTCCATCCATACACAAGATTTGTAGCCCAGTTTTAGAGGCTTCTTTCTAGTTCTTGGACAACTTCCACTGCAGGACAGCCTTAAATTCTCAGACTAAAGAAATTATCTCAGTTATACTAGGATGAAACAGGCATATTTTCTGGGCTGAGTAACATCAGAAAAGTTATACCAGGTTTGCTGTATTTGTTGTATGAACATCACAGTCTGGCTTTGCATATTTTGCATATATGTATAAATGTATACATGCACATATTTGAAATGTCCGTATTCTTTCAAAGAGTTTTGAACTACAAGATGCTAGGATAGTCGTAGTATCTTCTTTTGATTAGTTGATTTTCATTTTTTCTGATTGACAGTTATAAAGATTTGAGATGGCTAGTTCTCCTTTGTTAGCTCTGAGGAACCATTTCACCAATAGTCCACTCCTACTGTTTCTGGGGACAGGGTGCTTATATCATACATCTTTGTTGCCATGAAACAGGTTCTTTGATGTGATCTGTAGTCACTGATCATAGTTGCTAGTTAAAAAGCTGCACTTAGCTGAAGCTTGTACCAAGATATATAATAAAGTTTATTAACTGCTGGTAAAACCATCTGTATCAGTCCATCAGTTCTAGTTGGCATTTGACTGTCCACATATGCAAAATTTCCTTAAGAAGAGTATTAGGTTTTTTGCCTGTTCTGAAGGAAAATGTGAAGATGTACAAAGATGTTGATGAAAGGTGGAATTGTAACTTACAGAAGAAAAGATCACATGGGTCAGCTGTATTTGTGATTTGCATTTTGTCAGCTAAGGGCAAGGATTCCTCTGAATGTCTGTCAAAGTAGGGTTTCAAGATATAGTGTTTTATTTTATGATTTTGAATCCTATGGAGAACTCGCACAACAAATGCACTCTTGTGTTTATGTTGTCATAGCTACTTTAACCAGTAAAATTAAAACGTGCTCTGTCCAACTGATGTTTACAGATTGCGTTCTCTTTAGGATTGACCATTGCCCTACATCATTTACTTTGAAAGTTTTTTTACACATGGAGAACATCTGAACTCTGTCTTTACACAGTTTAACCTTTAAACTGGGAGAAACAGAGAGGTATTGTGGTGATTTATGGCACAGTGTTATCAGTTGAAACTGTAATTGAACAAAAGTTCCTATAATTTCATTCCCTTCTACACATTAATTTATTTGGAGAGAATGATGACAATGCTTTGGAGCATGACTGGAGTGCCTAAAAGAATTGCAGATTGATTAGAATACAATGCACCATCTGTGCAACTGAAATATTTGCAGAATTAAAGGTGGGATAGTCAAAAGTGCATAGCATTTTCCAGTTAACTCTTACACAGGCCTCACTGATTTTAATGGGCACAAACTTAGACCCAGGCTTTGGAAACTCCTGTTCTACATACAATTGTTCCATTTACTTGAAAAAATGCAATAATTTTACATTGCTGGTATATTATATATGTATCAGGCGGTGCTAGTACCACAATATGATCACTTAAATTCATTCTCTAACTGTGGTGTGACAAAGGGATAACCATGATAAAAGTATTCTATTATTTTCATTCATCTTTTGAACAGAAATCTTTCATGCTTGTACCCAACCTAAAGGTGAAAGTTCTCAAAAAGTACATTGCTGTATTATTAGTTGTAACACTTAAAGTAATAGTAATAAAAATAGTACTATGCAATCATGTACCCAAAAACATCTTTTAATGCAGACAGGTAAGAAGACATCTTTAAGACTGACTGAGCATTCCAACTAAACTCCAGTTCTATCAGTTATGATATCTTCATTTGTATAAGCTGTAACATGCCATTGATTTGCTGCTATTAAAGCCAACAAGCTTAGCAAGATCGTTATTGATATTCAGGGTAGGTACAGCTGAAAAATCTGAACATTTACTACATCTTTGTGAAAATTACCCAAATCAAAATAAAGACTTCCTTCACAATGTGCAAGTATTGGAATAGGCCACCACCAAAATTCTGGGTGAAATATTTCTGTATATTTCTTACTGAGAAAAATAATAATTTAATATTAAAGTATTTACTCAAACAGATTGCCTTGCTTCTGTCGTAGATAATAACTTGTGTCCTATGCATCTTAAAAAGGCATACTAGGGCCTACATTAGGAAACACTTTAGAAATACATTAAGCGAATCAACATTTTTGGTTTTGGCTACCCAATTTTACCAGAACAGTTTCAATGGCCAAGGGTACAGAGTTTTCTATAGTTTCAAGGTGAATATTTATTTTCTTGTGGTATACTGACCTTTTAAAATTCTCACAATATCACAGGGCAACTTAAAAATATAAACATTGTGTGATGATTAACTCTAGGGTACATTTGTGAGTTTTATACTAAGAATAAATATTTAACATCTATGATTTTGTTATTAGAATATCATTTATTGAAGGTATTTTATTGATCTTGGCTTAGTAGTGCATTCCCCCAAACTATTCTTTCTTGCTTATGTTTTAAACATTTTTTTCAATATTCACACTTTGCAATCGCTCAAAACAAAAGATACGGAAAAATTGCATTAGTTGGAAAAAACATGATTTCTCCACTATAGTATTCATATTGACAGAACCTGTAAAAGTAACACTGTTTTTTAAGGTTTTGAACTTTGTATGAGGTCTGTCAACAGCTAGGATTTGTTATATGACTTCTGAGAAAAAACAGCAAGCCAACTTTAAGTTCTGATTTCATACCACTGCTATGGAAGGGATAGGATTTAACCATTTCTTGCTGGAACAGAAAATAATTTAAAATGTTCATCCACATTGACCATAATACTTTCATTAAACTCCTTTCTTGCAAATGCAGATGCGAATGCTTCACTTCAAACACATGAGTAGTCCCCCAGAAAGCAATAGGACTGTTCAACTGCTTAAGTGCCTGTCTGTTTACAGGACTGGAGACTAAATTTTCACGCAAGAGCTTCTTCTGTATTGGTAAAAGGCACAATAGAATACACAGTAAAATGGAATGAAAAGTTGTTTCAAAGTCAATCACAAAGTCTTTAGGATCATATGCAAGACAATGCATATTTGGGTGCATCAAGGGGACAATGCTATAAAGCATTAATTCTCTACACTCTACTGCCGTCAGGCACCAACATACATTTTCTCCTACAGTTTGTGTTAAATTTACCCACCATTCTCACAATTCAAGAAAAGAGCTAGACCAAAAAATCTATTGATATGGTTACCTATTAAAAACCAAACAAACAAACCCCACAATCCTTCCTTCGAACAAGGAAGAAAAAACATATGCAGTCTAGTGATATAACAGCACAAGCTTCAGCTCATCTAATTGAATAGGGGGTGGACATGAAGACCTTGTAGGTGCCTGGGTTATATTATCCCCAAGACATTTTTGATAATGTAATTGGGACCAGCACATTCCAAAAGCAAAATAAATTACTCTGTTAGTTGTTTTCATGACTACTAGAGACCAATCATTTCTAATGGGGATGGTTTTTTCTACCCAGAGAAAGTAGGAATTGCATCAGAGGCTTTAAAATTATCCTCAATTTCCCTTCAATTTGGTGACAGAATTTTAACAAGTTGCTTCCAGGAACCCTTGAGAGCTTCCCTCAGCATCTCATTCTGTTAAAACCTTAGATATATCCCTGCAAGTACTATGGAATTTAAAATACAGTTATAAGCGTTTTAAAACTGGCCTTGGTACGTCACCACTATTAAAATTTCTATTAATTTTTTATTATATGTAATTCCCCTGTAGCACCATGGAGTTGCCTAATAACAAATTTACTTTTCTGTATTATAGGTTGTATGGTATAAAGTTGAGAACAGTAATGTAATGTAAAACTCTCTGTTCAGTGGTTGCAACTTTCTCAAAAGTTTTTTTTATTTGTTGCTGTTGTTGGTTTTGCTTAAATTTTCACCCTGCTCTGTATCATGTTTAATAGATGCAGTTTTTTTAACCATCCTAGCTTTAATGTCATGGATAGCAGACCTGTGTGAAAGTTGCAGGTACTTGTTCTTGTTCAGTTTCAAAGCATGGAGTTTTCCAGCACAATATGTAAATTCTTCCTCTACAAGTCCACTGTCTTTCATGACTTTCAGGAAAACATGGCTTCTTTCAAGCTCCAAACAGACCAGCAACTCCTTAGCTTAGTCTCCTAAGCCATAGAATTTCCATCAGGTTTTTGTGCAGTTTCTATTTCAGAGGGAAATGAGGCAGATGATCTGTGTCAGGGGAAATTTGTTGTAGATAGCAGTATGTTTGCGGTGTTCTGTAGAAGTCTACAGAGATCCCATGTTCCTGAGCTGTGACTTTTGCTATCTGAGTCGTTAAGTATTTTCATTGTTGTTCAGACTGGTGTAAGAACAAATTTGCACAGAATAATTTTTACAGTTAAGAGCTAGCACCAAAAACCTCTAGTGCTTTCTTTCAGTTTAGTGCAGGAACAGCACTCATGTTTATTTTATGAAGGCTGAATTATTGTAGCAATCCCCTCACATTTCTTTATAATACTAATAAATATGTGGGAGCCTAGTATGGAAGAAATATCATGCTGGCTTTGGTGAGGTTAAATTCGGCTAGCAGGAAGAGAGGGTCCACAGCATAGATTGGTATATAATTTGAGTAGAAAAATACCCAAGGAAAAGACATTGTAGGGACAAGAGTTATATACTGAGCAGAGACCCCTGATGAATGTTTAAAGTCTTGTAAAAGAAAAGAAAACTCATTGTTATGCTGGAAAATAAAATACGGGTTTATGACATTGGCATAATAATCTTCCTGCGGGTAAAGGAATTTCAGATTCAAGTAAATTGTGAAGTTGAGGAAAAAAATGGTTTCCAAATCTCACAGGTTTCAGTGTCATTAAAAATAGAATATTTGTAAAGCAGATACAAAAGACTGGGTATGTGAGTGGACCAAAAAGGGGCTAACAAAGCAATTATAGTTTGGCTGGAGGATTTGAAGGATGAAGAGAGAGTTCTTACTAAAGCTTGAAAGAAAAAAAAAAGGAAGTCAAGTGTAAAGGAAATCAGATATTATTTTTTCCTGATCTCTCGCCAAATACCCCATTGAAGAGGCAGACCTTTATTCCAGTAAAGAAAGTTTTCTTGCCAAAAATGTGGAGGTGGCTACTTTGTTCCCAGCCAAGCTGAGGATGAATTATGAAAATAAAACTTATATCTACTGGGACCCTCAGTCGTCTGAAGATCTGTTGCAACATGTTGAAAGTGACTTAATTCAGGAAGATCTGGATTCTAGCTCAGGCTCAGAGGGAACTTGAGGACTTTATGGTTTCCTTTTTTTCTATCAAGTTTTATAGCCCACATTTGTAGTAAAATAATGTTGTTTGAAGTTTGTATGTTTCATGGGAGTGGTGCCTTGAAGAAGTTATTTCAGTTAAACGGCACCAGATGGAGTGTTTAGTTTGTGACAGGATTCCAGTGTTTAGTTTGAAATTATGTTCTTTATTTGATGGTTTTATGGTATCAACAGCTATTCTGCTGGCATATATTCTTGTTCTGCCCTTTGGAAAAATTGGATAAAATGCATCTTGAATCGATTTTGAAAAAAAAATATGCTATGCTTAGATATTAACATAGAGGATTTTCTTCACTATGAGGTTTCATTACTTCATATCAGAGTATGAATTAACTTTTTAATTCAATAGTATGTCTTGGTCCTTTTTTGACTATATGACAAACCCCAAAGAAACATAGGTAGGACAGAATAAATCCTCAAAAGCAACAATAATAATTAATATTTAGTGTTAGAGTCAAAAATATTTCTGTACTAATATTGGGAGTCAGTACTTAATTTTAATTTTTTTTTTTTAATTTGCCATCTTCCTTTATGTTGGTGACATCTATATTTTAGAACCTCCACTTTGTAGCAAATAAAAACTCAAAGAAGACAGGAAGGAGATCATCAGTGATAAATGGCAGGGCAATGAGGTTGCTACTAATGGCATCATTGACTTTTAACAACTCTTTGTCCAAAAGTAATGGGGGAGAGAGAGAAGAAGACTATGGAATGGGAATTACCAGCCAAAGAACAGGCATGAAAAAGGTATCACAAATTATTTTAGGAGAGAGAGATCGTCTCTGTAATGGGGCAGCCCTTCAGAAACAGAAAGCACAGCAGTAAAAATGAGAGCGTGAGTGATTTTATCTTCCTTGAAGGAGACTGGGCTCCTCAGCCCACAGTCTTTTAGTAGTGGCAAAGACTAAAGTAGGGAGATAAACATGTGGGAGATTTTATCTTCCCTAGAAAAAACTAACAGAATCCAATGACTTTTAACAGTAAGAAAGACTGAGAAGGAGACAGAAATCAGGTCTCTCGTTTTGTGTACATTAGCAAATACACTTTCTAAATACTTGTATTATCTAGGATTAGAGTGGTTGTGCTGAAGAAAAGGAAAAAAAAAGATAAAGGAATAAAGTAAAGAAATATTTTAAACTTTCAAATGATCTCCAATGGTTAATATAAAAGCAAACCCAGTCACAGTGGGTGAGACATCACCACCGTGTGAGCAGATAGAAAGAGTTTGACAGAAGAGTTGATGGGAAAGTTTGAGACATCTCATCACTCACTTTAGGATCTAGGAGAGTTAGGTTATAGAACAGCTCATCCTGAGAACAGGTCCATACAGTAAGAGGCCATCCCACAGAAAGCATTTAGCTGTTTAGACACATTGGAAATCTTTTGGTGAACCTATCTGTCTTTAGGTAGTGTGCCTAAATCACTTTTAAAACTGAGACTTAACCTAGAAGGCACTTAGACATTCCTCAAAGTTTTGCTCGAAGTCAGTCATGTCTTTTAAAAACAAAAGCAATATCTTGATTTGCAACCAGAAACACTTTGAGAGCAAGGGGAAATTCTGGAATACACATACTCCCCGAAAGCAGAACTCTTCAGCAAGAAAACCACAGACTCTTGCCAGAGCTCAGCTCAGGTTTCCAAATAATTTGAGGTGTGGCACACTGCAAAAAGTAAGATTTATAGGAATTCCTTCATACATTTTAAATATATGACTGAATTGTAGGAACAGTTAACTCATGTCTTCTCTTTTGGAAACAGAGACATTAAAGAGACATTGTCATGTCTTTTTTTTTTTTTCAATAAAATGGTTTGAAATATATCCATTACCAGTAACTGCTTTTTTGTATCTTTCTCAACCAGATATTAATTTTCATCTCTCCTTTAGCTGAAAAGAAAAAAAAATTACACTGACTTTGAAAACTTGAATGAATTAATGCTATTAAGAACTAACAGGAAAAATAAAAAGATTTAACTTTATGAAGGAATTGCTACTGCCAGTCTCTTGGAAAAAAGTCAGATAAATAATCACAGTTATGACAAGCATATAGAGACCTAGACCTTTCTAATTTCCCTTTCTTCAGCTTTAATAGTTTTAGTGTTCTGTAAAGGCCAAGGCAAATCTGTATTTTTTGCACTGGTTTTCCCCACAGGTCTGTAAAAAACAAACCAAAAAATCAATGAACCAACGAACAAAAAAAAAAACCAACCCAACAAACCCTACAGAAAAACCCAAGCTGATTAAAAACTCTGAAGTTCCAACAAAGAAAACCCTGGGTTTCAATAATCACATCTAGGTAGTCAAAGTTCTCATCTTAAAGACATTTGATTCATTTGCTTCTCGTCTTCCCAGCGATGTCTTGGCCTTTCATTTAATTATTTTCAAAGAGATGAGTTTTATTAAAGCATACAGGTATCCTTATTCACTGAAGCATTATGACAAAGGATCTCTGTGGATATAATGATTAAACAGTTCAAGAAATACCCATTCTCAAATCATTGATGACCCCAAGTGTTCATTGCACTGATCACATTTAACAACACGACTCGTGCAACACTCCTTGCTTCTGCCATGCCCGGTTGTGGAAACCATTTGTTCTCCAGCTCATGAATGCACAGACAACTTTCCCCTTCAATCACAGTCACACAGCATTTGTTTGAAAAAATCTAGTGAACCATAAATCATTAGTACCTCACACTCCACATCTGGAAGACCGTTTAGTTCAATCACATCATAATGCTTCCAGTTATTCTAGAGGAAAAAGAGTTAACTTTTCCTAAAAGAGCTATCTGCATGTGAACATTATACCCACATATGTAGCTTTATTTTTAAATGTTATTGTGACTTTTCCCACTATTTATTCTACTTTTTATTTCTTTAATTTTGGCAATCCAATCATATTGCATTTCCTAATCTTTTGGCTAGACCTGTATTCGTGCATCCTGTAGCGTTTTCATCTTTCCGTATCCTTGGAATTTTTGTGAAATATTCAAGCTTTTCATTTGAGAAATGATTTTTTCATTTTTTGGCGATGTAATGAAGCCCTCAGAGAAGTTCTTTACTGCCAAGTCCATTACACGCTTTTATTAGCACTTATGCAATGATAGTTCATAAAAAACATATATATTTATACATATAAATATATATTTCATGTGCATATAAATGCAAACAGTGGAAGTGGAACAAATAACACTGCTTACTCTTTACTATTTCATCCTTAAATAGCTCAGCTGTTTTCCCTTTTTTCTTATAAGTAATCACCTTTCCCATCTGAAACAAATTAACTCCTGGGGAGGATATGTTCTGAGAGCTTTCATATGGTCCTTGTTACCAGGGAAACTACTTCTTTTGTCAGTATGTGTTCTGAAGCTCACAGACAGCGTAGATTGCTTTGTAACATCAGATGACAAGAGACAGCAAGGGCCAACTAGTTTGCATGTGGTTTCTGAGAGAAAAAAATAATTAGATACTCTCACAGCACCGGCTAACATTACTTATCCTGGACAGCTCTTCAAAACAGAGGTGTGCAAAATAGTGTGGTTTATCTATGTATTTAGCTTACTGTAGGTTGATGAAACAAATATTGTCCTGGGGGCAGGTGGGTGGGGAGGATGCAGTGCAGAGCATCCGTCGGTGCTGGGGAGTCCTCTGCCGGGGGATGGTGTGTCAGGCGCGTGCTGGACGCTGAAGGGTCCAGGTTAAGAGTGCTGGAATAAGCTGCTAGAGTAAATCACTTCCCTTTGAGCAGGTTCTTCCTGGGTAGGTGCATCTCATCTTGAAAGTGATTTGTATCATTTATTTAGTTTTTGTGACTACACTGTGTGTATTTTTCTACGGTATTAAGCCTAGGGCTTCCACTTCCTAATGGAGTATAGTACCTGAGAGCATATCTTTCTGATGAAAAATGCCTTTTTTTTGAACATACGGTCTGCTTTTTTATTTTCAGCAAACAAAGCCAACAGGTATAGTGGGGAAGTAAACCAGAGCTATGATTGTACCTAATAATAATTACTGCTGTTTCAGAAGTTTCTCTGTTTTAATCTCTAATGAGCCCACATTGGATTGAGGGAGGTATTTGAATTTAAAATGACTAGCAAACAGGATACGGAGTTGAGCTAATAGTGAGAAACAATGTGCCATTAGTGACTTCTGAACATCTCAGCAAGGCTTCTGTTTTCAAAAGTCTGTTAACAAGGGTCAATGTATGTCGTATATCTTTACCAGTTTGCTTTTTTAACCATGTTACTTTGTCTAGAATTTTATCCATGGTTTGTTTTAGAAGTGAAGAAAGACTAGATTAATGGATCTAGAGCATTGTTTTCTTAAAAAAAAACAAAAAGAAAAAAAAAAGAAAAAATCATCTGGATAATCCATTTTCATTCTTTGGAAGACTAAAATAATAAAACCAGGAACACTGGCTGAAGAAGTGGAAATATCTTAGCTTAGTTTTAATCATAATCATTCCACCATCGTTGCAATAGTCCTGATGGGTTGGAGTTCAGTCTTTCTTGAAAGCCATGTATGAATATAACTGATGTTTCGGTCAGCGGCACCTAACCATGAATATTGGTTGTGAGAACAGATCACAAAAAATATAACACTTTAACAATACGCGTCAAGTAGTATTTGGAAAGAATCTGTTCTATTATGCTGAGCAGATCACCAGGTAGTGGCTATTCAACAAGATGAATACAATCAGGAATGATAAATAATAGACAGCAGGCCAAGTGAAATAACTGGGATTACAGAAATGGGAGAAGAAGTGATTAAAACCACTACTGTTACTTACGTGGCACCAGATGTATTAAATACTAACACGGAGGTAAGATTCCTTGCCCAGAAGCATACAATCTAAACAGAGGAGTTTTTATGTACACGATGGGAGTTAGTCCAAGAAAACCAGCGCAACTGGATGGCAAATTTATGAATGCATTTGATATAATGGGGTGTAAATTATTTTCTTGTGATTGCTTATGATTTTCAACACATAACAATTTTCTATATCAGGTTTATGTTTCTCAAAGATACATTCAATGGACCTGATGCAGCAAAAAATATGGATGTGTGCTTACATCTCATAACCATATATACGAGAAGAATTTTAGATAAACTCTCATTTGCATCTGATTTCAGTGGGGCATAAGCGTATCCTTCAGTGTTTTGTGAAAATGGAGATTATCCCACTTTCTGCTAACATAACAGATATGTGGAGAATAAAACACAAAACATCTTCCCCTTGAGACACTGGCCAAAAATCCAAAGTAAGAGAGACTAGAGTGTGTGAGAAGCTCAGGTGAGCTCTTCCTTGAATTCTGCAAACACTGTATTTTCAGGTCGGGTTTGTAGCTAGCAGGTCCTACAGGAGTTCTGCAAAAGTGGAGCATTTAGACCCTGAGGGAAGAGAGAATGCTCTTCCCAATCTCTTTCAACAGTGGTCTCCCTTGTCAGTTAAAAGGATGCCAGCTACTGTCAGCTAGGAAAGTCTGGCAAGCCCTTAGTGCAAGATGCCTGAAGGGAGGATGCAGATTAAAGCAGTGTAAGAAAAACAGATGTTAGAGTATGAACTAGAGATGTTCTGAAATTCAAAGAGGTTGTTCTGCCTTAATGTGCTTAATTACAGAATTCCTTGTTGCTGTCATTAAAATTGAACCCTGCTGCTAGCTCATTCATCTATGCTCCAATTTCCATTAAAAAATTTCAGTTCTCTTAGGGGTGGTAGGACCACCTAGATTTGCTGATCCCTGAGATGTTACATCAATAGGGGAAAAAATATTCTCTTTGCAATTCTGAACTAGTCAGTGGTAGATGTAAAAAGGAAGTCCAGCACTTAAATTCCAGGACTAGGGATTAGATGATCTAGATTTTATTACATTAGATAGATTTGTGATGAAAATCTAGCTCCCTTGAAAACCTTGAAAGTTTTGCTATTAACTTCAAAAGACCCACGATTTCTCCCTTGCTATTAAAGTTGAAGTTAGTAATTCAGGTCAGCCTTTTGAAAAGGCCTCAGAACTACAGATCTTAAGAGAATAGAGAGCATCCTAAACATATCCAGCACTAGCGAGCTCCTTTATGCAAATTCTGTACCTAATTTTTTCTTCCTTGATTTTCCCATGTAGAAAATAGGATGAATAATTTTTGGTTTTGTAGAAAAGTTTTATTTATTGATATCAGATCATTAATCAATGAAAATAAACAGTATTAAAAAAATAAAAGGCATTAAAAACTGCATGTGATTAATCTTCTTGCTCTTTCTCTCTTCCTGAGTTAGGTCAAAACTGTATTTTCAGTTTTCTACATAATCCTTTTTTCAAATTTGTTTTCAAATTTGTTCATTCTCGGATAGGATGAAAAAGGGGAGCATTTTGGTGAAATGTATTCTTTCTAAAACATTTGAAAACTACACTGAAGACTTCCTTTCAGTAAAATTGAAACTGTTTTTTAAGGAATGTAAAAAAAATCTTTTAATTTTTTTAATAAATCTTGTAAAAACAAAAGGTTTTCACATTTTCATGAAAACATTTTGTTTTCAACTAAGCGGCATATCCAGACAGAATATTCCCAGCTACCTCATGTCATCAGAAGAAGAAAAGAAAAGCAAGGAAAATGCAAACCCAATATTCCAAATTTCCAGAAAACA
Source organism: Calonectris borealis (assembly GCF_964195595.1). Classification (NCBI taxonomy): domain Eukaryota; kingdom Metazoa; phylum Chordata; class Aves; order Procellariiformes; family Procellariidae; genus Calonectris; species Calonectris borealis. Next base: position 35,553,967 of record NC_134313.1, read on the forward strand.
GAGTAAAAATAGTCGGGATTTATTTTTGCCGCATAAATATTTAAGTTAAATATAGAGATGAAAATGTCAAGCTTGTGCCTACAGGAAGCCCAGGAACAATCTGAGCTTCCTTTTCAGGTTTTGAATGAAGTTATGTAAAGATGCCTTCAAATGCGGTTAAGGATGGGAGAGGAACACCCGTTCCTGTGGAGTCACTCTATGGAAGGAGACCGAAGCTCCTGGAAGGCATTCGGGTAGACTTCTACATGCCAGAAGTTATGAGTCATGTGTCTGAGGCAGCGTGAACCTGAAAAGACTGGAGAAAAAAGGCTGCTAGAGCCTCAGAACCACAAGTATTTGTGTCCATTTAATATAAATATCAGCATAAAAAACCTGGCACCAAATATCAGCACTGCATCACCACAGAAGAACTGCATTGTTGCAATGTGCTATTCACTTTTTCATAGACCTAGCTCAATAATTTTTATCTAGAATTTTATTTGACTTTTTAAACTTTTTGTTGTCCCTCATAGAATATTCACTTAAATACTCTGCATAGTCTCTACACTTAATTCCTGAATGGTGCTTTATAGTTCTCCAGATATTCTCTGATTGAGTACAAAGGCTGCAAGATGTCACATTTAAAGGAACTCCATATTTTTATTCAGGAATCTAACTAACTGACCTTCTCTTAAAGAGATGGTTCTCATTTGTATATATAAAAAAATGTGATAAAGTTTTCAAATGTTCTCTGTACTTAATATTGGGAGCAACAACTATTGGATATACTAAATATTTCTGGAAATCAGTTAGGAACTTCAGTGGAAGCAAAGCACTTCTGTGAGTTTGATTTGTACTGCATGAGCTGATTACTTTTGAAAATCAGCCCAACAGAATTTTTTTTTATCACTCTCTCAATATATCAGCCTCAGCAGTACCTGTGACTGTGTATTGTAAATGATCTGTTTTGGTCAGCATTTCTACCAGCAAACCCACATGCCAGGGTACTGCTGAATAGTGAGCACAGTAAGGTTAGGAAAGAAGTCAAAGCAGAATAATTTGAAAATTCAAATATTCATAGAAACATACGAGGTACTGTTTCCACAGCTTATTGTCACAACCAACTACAAACGCTGCTTCAGAAAGTGTTTTTCATTTTTAGGAACCAGGTTGCTGAAAGAAAATCCAAAATGTTTATTTATTCTTTAGTTGAAGCATAACTTAAAATCATTTTGGCATGGACTATATGCACAGATATGACATATTTGGATGGCAGTGCCCCTTGCACAATGGCCAGATGTTTTTGCTGGGAGAAAAATACACAGAACACAGCAGGAGGCCAACTGAGCACTGGTTAATGGCAGCTCGAGACAGATATTCACAGGATTTAGCAGTAGCAGAGAGAAAATGGAAAGAAAATGAGGAATCGCCATACCATCAGAAATCTTTTTTTTTTTTAACAGATCACTGAGTATCATTGCTAGTCTATGTATTCACTCCAATACCTTCAGCCAAAGTTCCAAGTCATCAGTAAAAAAGGGACAAAAAGGAAAGCTGATATGCAAAGAAACAACACACACATACCCCTCCAAAAAAAAAACCAAACCCAAAAACTCTAGAACCACAGTAGCTGACCCCTGGTATATTCAGTTGAAATCAGAAGAGAGTCTGGCCTGTACCGTATCTGCAGAAGAACAGCTTCCAGATCTGGCCTTCGGTCTGCTTGTCTGAACAAATTATGCCAGTTTTTCCCCACTCTGCACCAGGAGGGGTATTACTAGAGCATCGTGCTGGATCTACAAAATGATATTAGCTACAAAAAAAAGTATTAGGGTGTTTGGAGTGATATTAGGGCCTTCAAGACTTCTATTTTGCATGTAATCTAAAAGTGCTTTCAGTAGTAAAATATCCCAGGACAGTATATCAAGGTATTACTCCAGAAATGACCTTGATAGGAACAATGAAACAGCACAGGGAGGAGATGCATTCTGTACATCTCAGAAAAATCTGTGAGTCCGTAGATACAATGCTGAGTTTTTCAACTGATCTCAGTGAGTGTTAGGTCGGTATTGTACATGAACAAAGCAATACATTTGCTTCTTTGGTGTTTTAGAAGATTTTGCAAAGGTTAGTCAGAAGAAGGCAGGAGAAGGTGAGTCACCTCGTGCACTTCTAAAGAGACCAACAACAAAAGAGAAATCATCAAAAGAAAAACATAGTTACTTTTAATTGTCCCTTCCCTGCTTAAGTGACAGCAGTGACTTTTCCATTAACAACGCTAAATTTACCTTGAAAAAAAAAGGAAGAGGAAAGCAACATTTGTGAAAGTAAGTGTTATTTAAACAAAAGGTCATTTAGTTATAAAAACACATTCATTCACATAGTCAGATGCTATTAACATTGTTCAAACTGCTAAAATATAGGTGTAAACATTTTCAATGTTGACAAACCAAGAGAGAAATATTTTCTTCACTTTTTTTCCCCCCACAGCTTCTATGAATCTGCCCCAAGCACAATGTAGAATGAAAAACAGCTTAGGAAGGGCTTTTACTTCACATCAAAATCTTTCACTTTGTACCCCATTGTTATTTCTCATAAGATGTGGCCTCTGTTAGCTCAAAAACACATTTTCCCTGTTATTTCTTTTAAATCCTTCCAACAGTTAGAGATAATTTTTTATCAACTTTACTGCTAGAAGTGATTTTTCTCCTAAAAGTATATTTTTGTTTTAAAAGAAAAAAACATCCCCAAACTTTATATGGCATTTCATATTTTCAAAGTACTTCTGTAATACTGTACTTTTATCAGTTTAAACCAGCAAGGTTGCAGTACATTTGATCAACCCTAAGAGCCTGTCTTGTTACAGAGATCCATTTCTCAGTCAAGAAATGTAAAATGTCTATCTTTTAACATAAGCTACTTGAGCACTGAACTTAAAATAGTGTAGTAAATATTTCAACATCTGAAGCTTTTCTCTGTAAGGCATGATCCCAAGACATTAAAATCTATGGATATTTTACAGTTAGAGCAAGAGCAAGGTATCTCCCCCAATCTTCCCATCTAATCCTATGTTCTATCCGGTAGTCCTTTAGATGATGAAAAATCAACTGTTCTAGTCACCAACAATTCCACCGCTTGAATTTTTCACAGTTAACTTGCAGAGGTTACAGTGTGGATCAAACCCTTTTTTGTTTCTCTCTCTCTCTCTTTTTTTTTTTTAATGGTGTAAAAAATCTGTATCTGAAGTTGCAAACAGACAAGAAGTTTCTCCAGAAATGAACAGGCCTTATAAAACCTGTAGGTACAAACCAAAAGATTTACAGATCTTTTCCTCAGGACCGTTGAACTTTTCCTGCAACTATCTCCAACCTGCTTGACTTCTAATCCCAGAGGTTCCTCATGCTCTCTGTTCTGCCTCCACCTCTCCTTACATCCCTGCATACCTCCGTTTTGCTGGCCAGCCTGCATGGTGGCTTTTGGGAGCCAACCATTTCCCAGGTAGGGCAGAAGTGTGCCAGCATCTCCCTTGGGGAGAGGCAGGAGGAAACACTAAAACCTTCTAATTTTCAGAAGACTTATTTGAAATAAATGGTTTTGGCCATTCTGTCCTTCTAGAAAATTGGTTGACGTTACTGAATGTGTGCAGAAGCTCTCACAAGGACATGACATACGTCCACCCAGACTTGATACAGAGATAGAGTGCTCCTATAAGTCCCTTTTCCTTCCTCAGCATGCCTAGTAGTAACACAGACTTCATAACCTTTGCATATGCTGCCAAAGGACGTCTGCTTAAAAATGTCCTGTCTGAATAGGAGCTGCATGATGAGCTTATATAGTATTCTGAATAACATGGAAAGAATGTTGTTGTAATTGTAGAGTTCATCACATAAAGATGTAGGTCTACGAACAATGATGATATGTAAATGAGTTTCTCCAAACCTCGTTTTCTAACTAGGTCATCTGTCCTTTGGTTGCTCTTACCAAGTAGAGTTGGTTCTGATCTCACCTGTTCCAGCATATATAATGCAGTACTTCCATGCAATTCAATGAATATGTAATAATCAATGAGAACAGAATCAGACCTGTGTGGTTTATGTGGAAGTATTTGAGATAGCATCATTAAATTACTTCTGTCAGGTAACTAGATTAAAGGTCAGGTTTGACCCTCTTTAACTCAAAGGCAAAATACCCTTTGAATTCACTGAGTCCCTGGATTTCATCCATAATCCATACTTATCAATTTCACCAAATGCTACTCATCCAATAAGTCATGTCAGAAAATGCCAAGTAAAGTAATTGATTCCCTAGACAAGACTTAATGGAAAGAAGAAAACAGGTTAGACTAATTTTTTCAATATTTGAAACTGATAAAAGACTGACACTATTAAACTTTTCATATATTGAAATCCTGAATGTAATGCACCTGTCACTAAAGGCTCCAGATTTAAACCTCTGGATACATTTCACCCTATAAAGTTCAGCAGCCTGGTAAAACTGAAGAGTCGTAATTTATTTGCATCAACCACACCTGAAGTATCTGAGAGTAATCTCAAACTAGATGGGATATACTTGGGCTGGGTAAGGGGTTTTTCCTTAATTTCGTTAGACATAACATTGGACTATGGTATAGCAACCGTGGGGAGATGTTGAGTTTTATTGTAGGATGATAAGCTCAGGCTATTTGCCCTGCATGCATAAATATGTGCCCATTTGAAAGAGGACATTTTGTGTTCTACTGATGGGCTTCCTTGTTGTCTTGTAGTCCCTTCTGCATTGCTGCATCTCTCCAGGTGAGCTTTCTCACTCTCTCTTCCAGTCCCACGTGAATTTTCCTCAATATGAAAATGCATCCTCGTGTTCTGCATGAAAACACGCCAGTGGGTGACTGGAGGTGGTGAACACATCCACTCCAAGATTATTTCAGCTTTTGAAGCAGATTCCTCAAAGCTGCTGGCTTCTTGGGGACATAACCAGCACCTGGAGGTCCACCCGAGGTTACCACTGCAGCCCGACGAGCACCACTAGGTGTCAGCGTAGTGCCACAGATAGCAATTATGTTAAGTGACGCAGGGACGATTGCGTAATTAGCAATAAGACTTTAAAATATATTCTCTTTCCTTTCCAATACCTTTGAACAGTTTGGTTTTGGTTTTTTTTTTTAATTATTGTCCTCTTTCCATTTCCTCCCTTTTTAATTTTCAGAATTTGGTGGTCAAGCAACCTGGCAACCATGGCGTTTTCTCTATGCCACCTATGATGTCAGAGCAAATGCCATGTTAACACAGCTCAGACTTTCCTTTCACTCAAACTATATTTTATTCCATAAAACTTTCAGCATCAAGCACGAAGCAGAAGAGTTAAGCAGACACAGCAATCCCACTTGAATGTATTTCCTGAAAAATATAGGCATACGTTACTCTTTTTTGATTTGGTGTAATAATCTGTTATCTTTTGTCATGCATGTTACAATGATTTCATGCATGAGTGGAAAGGATGGATGATTTATTAGGAGAGCTCTATTCATCCTGCTGAGCAGGCTTGGGTTTGAAATTGATATGTACTTAAAGAAATACAATATCTCAGGTCACAGTTATGAAAATACATTCCCGGTTGCAGCTTCATTAAAGGTTTTCTTTTAAGAAAATATGGGCAAAAGAAATCTTAGCTGTTGCTTGGTTTTGCATTCTACATAAAAGGTTATACTAATGAATGAATTAACCAGAATAATTTTCTACAACTTCTGTTCCTGCCTTTGTGTTGATTTTCATTATTCATCCATAATTATGGTACCAATATACTGTTATAAAATGAGATTTGGTTTTGAAATATTGCTTGTAACTGGCTACCTTTCAAAGTTTGAAAAACTGAGGCATCAGTTTAATTACACCAGTCTGTCACCAAGCATTTTTTGGAAATATTTTTAGTAGGGCTTAAAAACCCATTAAGATATGATTATATTGTGAGGCCTATGGTTCTGCTTTAATTAACATCTCCTTGCAGTAATGATAAATCACCATTCAATATAGTAGTGAGGATATTTCTAAATTGTAAGCCCTGAGAAATTTGAATGTTGCTGCCAAGATACAGCCACCCATATTAATGGAAAGCTGATTAATGACACTTTCTCTGAATGGAGTGCTGAAAGTAGGAGCAAAACCTCTGTGACTTAATGAGATGGCCTCTCTTTCTTCAGGAAAGTCTTGTGGTGCCAAAGTCAGAGGTTTTGTTTAGAGACTGGTCAAGTCATGGTGGTGTTTTACTTCTAAAGAGCAGGTCAGTGGTAGATGATAAGACTTAATCTACTAAAATTCTATTTCTTCTTCTACTTCTTTTTTATAATGTAGGCTTCACAATGAACAGCAAGCTGATGTGGAAAGGCTGGATAGCTGTTATGACTCACCCAACCTATGCATTTAGATTGTCTCTGTGGGTGGTTGGAAATCCACTGTCCTTGTGTCTACTGCTCTGAAATACAGCCACTGAACTGAGAAGAAACTGCATTCATATCTCTTGCGTGCTTTCATTACTTTGCATTTGACCATGGGTGATTGTTGATTTTTTTTTAAAGGGGGTTGGAAATCTTGGTTATTTCCACTAAATCAAACCCAAAGATATTTTCACTTAAAAAATGGAATTTAAAAGTCAATGTCAACAGTCCAGCTGTTCCCAACATGTAAAGATATGGAATAAAAACTTTAGTTCACTGAAATAAAAAATCCCTTTGATATGCTCTGCACTGATCATTACCATTTAGGAAAGAGATCTTGTGGTTATAGTAGATATTTCTAGGAAAACATCAGTTCAGTGCTCAAAAGCTGTGAAGAAGCAAATTGAGTGTTGAAAATTATTAGAGAAGAAATAGAGAATAAACCAGAGAACATTATTGAAACACACTACAAATCTGTGGGGATCTCACATCTTGAATAACAGGTGTAATTCAAGTCATCCCATTGCAAAAAGAATATAGCAGAACTGGAACAGGTACAGAAAAAAGGCAACAAGGATTATCAAAATTATGTAATGTTTTTCATAAAAAGGGTCAACAAGCATACTTCACCTCTCCAGCCTGAAAAGACATGAGGGGGAACTGATAAAGTTCTGTAAAGTCATGAATAGCATTGAAAAGGTGAATAGAGGGCAACAGATCGCTGTCTTACAGTACAAAAACTAAAAGCATAAAAAGAAACAGTGCAAGGTTCAAAGTAAGTAAAAGGGTAAGACTTCTGCAGATAACACTTGCTTAAAGTGTGGAACTCCTTGCCATAAGGTATTATATGGATGCTAAAAGTTGTGATGGGTTGAAAAAGCATTTGGACAGTTTCATGAAACAAAAAAGCCACTGAGTGGTCTCGAATCTGTGGATCCCTGTGATTTCATATAGAGCTTTTCTTGTGGGTAACACTACTGTCCGAGGCCCAGCCACTTAAACATTCATTTCAGTGCAGTGCATTCAAATTCAGTTCATTGAAAACCAAGCCACAGACGTTTCAATAACTGTGACCAGGTCAGATTCTGCCAGGAGAAGGTCCAATCTTATGACTGGCCATAAATGAAAGAAGATGGTTTTGGTGGTTTTTGCCATATGGTGTAATGAGAAATGCAGAAAGATGCTGAGGTTGCCTGCCATCCTAAGAAATGAGAAGTGAGAGCAGCTGACCCTCAAGCAAAAATTTTATTACAGTGTTGGTTACTTGTCCAAAATGTTTTCCTCTACCTATCAATATTGCTTATATTGTGCCCAAGTTTAGTTCAGCCAGCTGTTCCTAGTCATAGCACTAATCCCTCTTAGGTTCCTGGACAGCTTGAGAGGGGTAGTTTATTGCAATTTGTTTTATTGGATAGCAATAAGTAGAAAGTTAGTTTACTGAATGAGAAAGTGATGTAGACCTGAATGTCACAGCATATCCCTAGCTATTTCTGTCCATTGAGTATGACAGACTCCCCAAAGATGTTGCAGAGATATGTTAAATGGATATTGAGAGGAAAGAGAGAGTTTATAGCTTTCTACATATGGAAATTTAATTGACAATTTGCCATTTCCAGTCCATCACTTTGGAACTCGTATCTACCATTCTCCTCTGTAAAACCGACAGGCAGCAGTGAGTTTTAGATTTTTAAGATTTTTGTCATCAACATCTCTTTCCTGTCCTATAGAGTAGCCTTATTTAACTGTGAGTCCTTTAGGTTTTACTGGTCACTAAATATCTAGGGCATCTAATATAATTAGAAAAGAATAGGATGTTGTAAAGTTCTTTTTACAACTTTCATGATAAACAACCTAACAATAATCTCTAGGAGGCTATTCTTCCTCTGTCTATCTTTCAGAAGCATCAGCTTCAGATAAGCAGAAGGACAACCACAAATCCTTAAATTGCTATAAACTTTTTTCCTTGGGTTACATTTACCTCCCTTGGTGCACCAAAAGTGCTGAACTCAAGTGAGTTTTTAATTTAGCGGGGTTAATAATTATCAGTTCAGTGTGACTCTCATAACACTGCTGGCTCTAAAGGTGTGTAAGTGACCTATTGATTTCCTCGGCATTTTGTGGCTTGTTCTGATATGAGCACAGATTTTTGTGCAGTCATCTTGGTGCAATGACAAACAGTCAATATGCTCTGCCAGCGCTCTGTTATTGAAACCTTTTACCTAGTTGTTAGATAGTATTGCCTGGAAAGGTACTGATTGAGCCGTGTTGCTGGTTTATACTGAAGGCTTTTCAAGGAGCTATTCGTTCAGCTGTGAATGCTTCAGTTCGCTGTGCATTCTTTATTTGCTTAGTCTTGTTCTTCCCCTTAAATTACACATTAAATATAAATCTGCATCCTGATACATCACAAAGACAATGCTGTACTTATAGCAGACAGCAACCCAGAGAGATGATGTAATGTTTTTGGACTGTCTCAGCTCCCTGGAGCAAGACAGGTTAGAATTCCCCACGCGTCAAAGATCTGTCCCCCTGTGAGATACAAACACAGATTAGCTTAGCCTAAGACTGGTGGCCAGCAGTGCTGCACATGCTGGCAGAACTCCTTTCTATTCTTTAAAGAGCAATAAATAAATAGCTCCCCAAATTCTCGAAGGCACCCTATGCAGTCATCTCATGAAGAGAGAAAGCGTACGCTGCTGGTTTGCCCTTTTGCAGACCTCAGCTTTGCTGCCCTGTCAGAAGACCGTTGTGTGAAGGGTGACCTCTTTTGCCGGACACTTCCCTTGAATCTGGACAAAACCTTTTGCTGATTAATCTTTACCTGTGGCAGACGGGTCTTGCCCCTGGTGCTGTCTCAGCTTTGTCTTACCCCACCTCCTTTGCTGCCCATTCCCCTCAACCTCTGCGTATCAGGAAATCAGGAACTGTTCGTCTCTCTCCATTTCCTTTCTTCAAAATAGGGATAGGGAATGCCATTTGAATCCTTCACAGTACACAACCCAAATTGTGCTATCACTGAACCTTTTTGTCCCTACTGCCCAAATGATCTAATCGTACAGGAGGGCCAGGACCTGTCTGGGAGGTGGGTGTCAAAGACAAGGTGACACTGGGCCTCCCTGCTCCATCCGTTAGTGTATGAAGTCCCCTGCAACACCTCTGCCCTTCAGTCACTGACCTCACACACGCAAGAGCTCTGCTCTGGCCTCCTGTAAAGGAGAACGAAGAGAAGTGACAGGTAGAAGGATGGACAAATATGGCTCACCCTCAGTCCCTTCTTCTCTGACACTACGCATGTGGCCCCGTCTCTGGGGATCAGAAAGCAGAGAGGCGCGGGGCAGCGCCGCGCAGGGTCAGACCTGTCCGTGCAGCGTGCTTCAGGGCAGTGAGCAGCACTGACGTTACCAATCCTGCAGTAGAAATGGCATCGAATAATGCAGACATTGTTTGGCATTTTGCGCTACAAAGATATTTGTCTGTTATTGCTACTCCAAGGCAGGTGTCTTGCACAGGATGAATGAGACTTCAGCTTTTGCTTTATTTCCTTTCATTGTTGAATAAGACAATAAACAGTGGCTGAAAGTAAGGCTCCAAGACCACCTCATCCCTCTATCCAATCATGAAAACAGCCATATTTATGTTATTCCCTATATTTTCTCATAAACTCTGCAAGCATGAAGGACCCTACTTCTTTCCCATGTCTGAAAAGAGTAAAACCAGAAATTCAATCAAATGTTCTTTCAGAGAAGCAGATGAGAATTGATTCCTCCTTTAGGATACTTGTAGACTGAAAGCCTATTGCAGAAGAATAAAAACTTCCAAAAGAGATTCCACAGATTCATTCATGGGTATGAGTCTGAGTTTCTTACCATTAAGGACAGTAAGGAAAGTAAGGAAACACTAAGGAAAGTTAACGTAAATTGCCTGACAATGTGAAGTCAATTAAGGGGGATTAAAACTCCACAGATGCATACACGCAGGAGTAAACTGTCCTTAGATCACTCCAGCTTCTAGTTACCTCACACTTGAATTCATCCCCATGATATTTAAAGCATTTAAACACATGCACACGGAAATAAAATCATCCTTAGCTGAATTGCCTTAATTTTCCTGAATTATCCCATGTACAGATGATCTTATGCTAAAATTGATTAGGATTTATTTAGAAAATGACACCGAGGTATAAATTATGTTTCGCACTTGCTCACAAGGCTTCTATTCTTTGAAATTCCTACCTAGCCTAACACCAGCTGAAATGAGGAGAGCCTGTCACTGAGGTGATAAGGCTGACAGACAACTTAATTATCTTGACCAAGGAGAATTTACTTGTTTGGATAATCAGAAGGGAGGAAGCCAGCTTACTTTTAGTATCCCAGCCGTAATGATGTATATTATAATACTCATCTGGACACAGTACTCTCCAGTCGCTGTCTCTAGGAAAATGGATGTCAGGAATTGTGTTAGAAATAAATGTTATGAAATGAGTTCTCTGGAACAAGTAAACGTTTCATATTGTGGAGGTGAGCTGTATAGAACTGCCTAAATCATTGAAATAAAGCGGCCCATCTGTTTGCATGGACAGCGAATGATGACCAGGTGCGTCTCAGCTGGAAAATCAGAGCATGAGCATAGCCTACTGGATTCTAGTAAAATTGCATTAACAGTAATTGCTTTTGAAAGGAGTTTGCTGTCTAAACTTTTACATGAACTGCAAAAATTTTTCCTCTTTGAATCTTTTGCATGTTGTCCTAATGGAAAATCAAAAAGAAATTATAGATCCCCTAATTAGTGAGTTACTAAAGCTACTGCTAACCCTCCACACTGCATCCTGAATTAAATCAAAATGAATTTGCTTATTTTATTGCTTATTTCAAGAAACACCATGAGTTATTTTTCTCTCCATGGCCTTGTGAAGTTAAAGGCTTGCTCAGTTTTGCGTATTAATAAGTTAGAGCAATATAGTCATCCACATACAGATATTCTGGACAGGACAGAAGGAAGCCAAACAAATTACATATTAAACTAGTTCATTAAGGGAATAAAAATTACTAAAGAAATTCCAGTTCTACTATGTGCCTTTAGCTAAAACTAAATTCACTGTCTGTATGTGCGCATAAGCTATGAAATATGCCAATAATAGCTCAGAAGTCAGGATTATTTTTGCCTCTGTAGCACCCTTTTGTTCAGTATCTGTGATTTCTGATCCTTCTGGTTTGGGTAGCTCTTAGTTCTTTCCTAGAGCAAAACTTGCATCGCTCATAAAGAAAGCTTGTATCTTAGCAGGAAATGGATCTGCCACTGCATCACAGGCTTCTGAAAAGTGAGAGCTGCCTCATCTCGACTCCGTGGCATTGTATACCTTTCTAATACCTCACAGTAACTCCTTGCTTCTCTTTAAACAGAGTTCACAAAGACCATTTAGTCTTTATTGTTTGGCCTTGCATGTCTGCGAATCTGTGTCACATCTCACCTACCATTGAATGGAAATAGCAGGGGATGGACGGCTCGGTGCATCACACCTTAGCAGACAGGTGAACGAAAGAAGGAGACAGGAAGCCTCCTAAAAGGACTGGGTGTTTAGCCAAATCTTCTGGTTTTGGGGTGCTTCTGTAAGCATAGTCTATGAAATGTAACACATCATCAATTAATAATAATTTTGTCTACCAAAAACAACAGCTAATTTATTTTCTTTGCAGAATACATGCTTTAACCTTAAATCATATAAACATATACAGTCTATAGATGTTAAGGGACAGAATTGCCTGCTAACCAGAGGACCTTCAAAGTCGTTATCAAATCTCTCAGAGTAGATGGGAGGCTGATAACTCGCTTGTTGTCTTTGGCTTGTTTCAGTTTCCTTACTTTCAATCTCATTGCTGATCTCCAGCAGCTTCTCTGCTTGCAATTCTTATTTGACCTTTTTGTTGCAAAGTTATTGTGGAGGCTTTAAATAGTTCTTTATGAGATCTCAGTGGGTATTTCAATCTGAAATTCAGGAACAGTTCTTGTTATAATCCTACGAATCAGCATATACAAGCTGACCTGCAGCTTAGTGTTCATTTCAGTCCCAAACGTCTATTGTCTCTCACAGTAGGTATAGAAGAGCACAGTATAAGGAAGAAAACTGTTTATTAAAACTGCTGTGAAACAAGAATTAGGGGGTTAGCGTGAAACTTTGAATTCTTAAACTGAAATGTCCTTGCCATCATTTTAAACTTTTTGGCTACTGTTAATGTTACAATGATAAGAATTTCTTTCTTTTGCCCAACAGAAGTAATATCAAGTATTTTACTCCCAAATTGCTTCTAAATCAGTGCAGTTGTAGTAACTGTAGATTACGAATAGGTTCTAATTTTTCTCATAGAAAATGATCTGTATATTGAAAATGCATTTGTGCTATCAGAGCTTAGATGAACTAATTATACCCCCAAATTGCAAAACAAAACTGTTTCAATTTTATTGCTGAGAAAAAAAGAGACAGACTGTGCAACTAGTGCTTGCAGCAAGTGAAAATCTGAAGATTAGATAGTATTCCGATATTTTTCCTGATGTTGATTAGCAATTTATTTTTCTAGATGAGCTCAAGTAAGTATATTATAATTTAGTCCACTGATTTCCATGGATCTTTTCTTTAAAAGACATTATTAAACATTATAAGGAAGTGAAAATAAATAAGAATAATAAAAAATATTTGGAAAAAAATAAACTGGAATGTATGGACCAGACTATATTTTCTATTTTTTGCAGTGATGACCATTAAAGTGAGAATTATGGGAGTATTTCTCTTTTAACGGAAAGATTCTGAAACCTTATATTCCTGCACAGCAAGATAGATAAGCTTTGTTATATAAATAATTATTGCTGTTGCCACTCTCCACATGATCCCACTTTTATTTTTATTTTTAAATTGACACCTTTCCTTCCACTATTTATTCCATTTCACCACCAGCTCATGTTTTTTGCTTCCCATTTATCAGAAAGAAAGAAAATAATTATTCTCATAACCAGGAGTTAAGCTAGGAGGATTTGTATTTCTATTTTGTTCAGCGTCACTTAGACAAAAGCTCACAGAAATGAAGCATAGTTTGTATTGAAACATGTAGTAGTCTGTTGACAATTTGTGATACAGCAAATGTGCTTTCTTTAAGAGTCTTCAGTTCCAGCAACAGCAATGTGAATATTTCTTTGACTTAAAATGTTTCACCTCTAACATTTTCTCCTAGAATTTTCTTGTTCATTTAAAAAAATAAACATCCTTTAATCACATTTCTAAGGCAACGATTTGCAATGACACAGTGGCAGTGAATCAGGTGCATTACCCATCAGCTGTGAAATCTTGGATGATTTGAAGCAGAATCTTGTAATAGGCTGAATTAGCTACAGCCCATTTTGCTAGTTAATTCATGCTACTGCACTTTAAATAGCATTGGACTATTTTATGGCAGCCACGCCCTTTATCTCCACTTTTTAGCTGGCCCATGAAGCGTTGCATAACTACCATTTCCTTCTGTTCAAAGAAATTGCAACTCCCACCTCCAGGTTAAGGCACTTTTGGTGCTAAGGAATATGAAATTGAAAGGTACACAGTGCTCTCTGTCCTTTTACCCAAATGAGATCAGGAGCTTTGCTCTTGCGACTTTCTTATTTTTATCCCCAAACCTGAATGACAGCTTTAAACATTATCAGATAGGGCAGGCCTCATACACTCTTTAAAATCACTGTATTTCACATTTCATTTCAATAGAGATGAGCAAAGGACTAGGAAAAAGTCTTTGTTGACCATAAATTAACATGAGCTGCCCAGGTTTTGGTACAAAAATATATGACTAGTAGCTCTGTTCAAATGAATGGCACAAATCCCTAGGGATGTGCTTATCAAAACAGGACCATGTGTTCTGCATTATTAACTAAGGGCTGTTTATTCAGATAAGTCAATATGTAGAAGAAATTCTAAAAGAACATTTTGTTCCACAAAAAGAGTTGAGCTGAAAATATATTCAAGCTTTAGCTTTCATATTGGTCAACCTTTTGTTTTCATATTTCATACCAGCAGGGTGGTGGAAATCCCATTTCCCAGATAGCACAAGCTGGCTGAGAGAAATAATTTTCTTCATTTCATTTAATTTCTTGTGCAGAATGGGCTAAGGATATAGCCTGGAGGCACCCCAGGGTTCAATGTACTAAGATGCCAAAGCACTAAATTGAACAGGAAATTCAGAATAAAAACAAATAGCAACAAAATCTATGTGAAACGCTCAGACAGTAATTCTAGTACCTCAGAGTCCTCAGCATTATCTTTCTCCTGACCGATAATAACATACATAGAAAACGGATATCAGCAGCAGAGACGTGGAGGCAGTTTCTATAGTCAACCAGAGGACAGTTAAAGATGATTCTGACACTCATTTCTTTATATAAGGTGCTCTCTCTGCATATTCCTCTACATGGCACATAATATTTCCCTCCCTTGGAGGATTTCTATAATGAGAATAAATTGGTAGGGCAGAGAGTGAGTGCCACCTTTAGCTGAGGGCCCTATTCTTTGCGTCTTGCGCTTGTCCAAAGGGAACATAAAATACAAACACATCAGACTAGAAATCTTTTACCCACTTTTTACTCATACAATTTGTAACCCATTTTTCAAATGTGAAAAGGAAGATACAAAGTCTATGGCAATTAAGGAGCCGGTCACGAATTTACTCCCCTTACAAGTTTCCACCTAATACACTTGTATTAGAGTGCGGTTTTAGATATAACAATACCTCTTAGAAGGTTTCCTCATAGATTAGGGACAAGAGATAAAATTTCAATAACTGGAAATTAAACGTAATACTTTGGTATTATTTGCTTTTTTTTGTTTGTGTTGGCAATACAAGGTTTATAGGAGCTGGGATAAGTTTTAAGGCCAAATCAGAAAGTGATCATCACGAGGAAATCAACATGGTGTCAATAAAAAGAAGACAGTGTGTTTACATGAAGTCAGCTGGGCACCTGGGAATTGTCTGGGTCACTTCTTGAAGTTGTACAAGGAATTGGAAACAAATATGTCAAAATTGAAAGCCACTGCAATGGTGATGTTTAGAGGCTGTTCGGTAGCATCTGCTCACATGGCCGTGCACTGAACTGGATAGCACTGATATGGAAGACTACAATCTTGTTAGCAAGTGTAACAAATTCATGCCTGGGTTATGGATTTTCCATACTAGGGAACCTTAGCTTCCTGTTCACGGTGATTGCTGAAAGAAACTTAGAATCAGTTGAATTTATTCATAGAGTTTCTTAGAACCAACATCTTTTTTTACAACAGTTTTCTTAAAGAATTTAGATTTTTAGATTCATAAATTATGCAAGTGATGAAAGCAAAACCTATTTTTGTTTGTTTTCATCAGAATTTTTCAAGTAAACAAACCATTTTCCTGTTCATCTAGCCTTAGACAAAGTACTTCTACATCGTACCTGAAAAGTCTCACTGGCTGCTTTGCTAAATCAAACCCTTGACATGAAGTAGTGTTGCAGTCTCATGGCTATCCTACATACTGTCATTCAATGACAATGTAATCGCAATGAAGATATTGTTCACAATTTCTTATTATACACAGACATCTGTAACGTATTTGAAACTGATCGGTATGACAGGCAGTATAGATGTTACTATAATATGTGCATAGATGATACTAACAGCTTAGTAAAGATGTGGCCTTGTAGTAAATCATAACATGAGCTGTCTCCTGGAACTGTACCAATGCACATGTGCCCCTGTGTCCCCTCCTATGCTGCAACATTAAAAAGGGTTTCTGTGCAGAAACAAGCTGTGCTGCATATGCGAGAGATTGTTTTAGCAGTTTTCTGTCAGGGCTCCCACTTAGCCCTTCAGTATTAAACACATAAATACTGTAGTGAAAATACAGTGAGAACATAGAGGAAATCAGCCTTCCTTCTGAATTTCCTTCCATAGTACCCTTAAATTCTTTCATATAGTTTTCTCTGAAGCCTGCTTTTGTTACTCTATAACATTTTGGGGAGCACTTTAGGTCCACTCTGAATTTTTGTTTTGTGAATGATGTCCTATCTCATTTCAGAGGAAGTGTAGAAGACAATCTTCACTGAAACACTTGTGTTATTGGTGCCTAGAAGAACAAACCTAGAAGTTTTCATTGCCTTTTCTGCTTATTTTCTATCCAGTCCATCAACGCTATTCTAGCACTAAACACTGATCTAGTTTTTCTTCCACATGGAATATATATGTTTCAAACGAGTCTGGAAATTAATAGTTCTCATTGTTTCTCTCAGGTTCTGTTCCTTGATGTTTAATTATCCAGTGAGTTATACTTTACTGCCTTCATTGCCACTGTAGAAAACACATTAATCAGTT
Source organism: Calonectris borealis (assembly GCF_964195595.1). NCBI lineage: Eukaryota > Metazoa > Chordata > Aves > Procellariiformes > Procellariidae > Calonectris > Calonectris borealis. Next base: position 35,570,742 of record NC_134313.1, read on the forward strand.
AGGAGACTGCCATGTACTTTCACCAGAACACAGAAGCTGTTTCAAAGGAGTTAATGATAATTGCAGAAAGAATTTTAGAAAAAAATAAGAAATAGCCAATTGTATCTCAAATAAAGAACTACTCCATGAAGGAAAGTAAAAGGAAAAACCTAACAATGGAGATTTGCCATGAGACTATAGCGTAGAGATTGGTAAACTATTTCACTTTGAAAGTAAACTCAAGAGAATGGCACCCTCTACGTGGCTGACCAGTTGGCTGTGTTTATAGCACCATAGCTGCTCCCTCTAATGGCAATTTTCAAGATTGTTTTCCTATCAGCCTCATACAGGCCACAATTATGAGGTGGTGAACGCAATGGAGATTCTACACCTTAATTGCACTGCAGATGTACTCTATAGGTTGCCTTAGGGATCATTTTTCCTTTAGCATCCAGGCCTGGGCCCTAGTGTGCATGAATAAGTTTTCTTGTCATGAAGACCACAGCATCTCTACACAAAGCACATACAAAATGAAAACAAAGCACTGATTATGTAGCAGACAAATTTTAAAAATGCTGTATGCAGTGATGTTAAGATTAACACATCTAATAAAAACACTAGAATGAATTTTCAGTAATTTTCACTGAATTTTTCAGTGTAAAGGAGTCATGTAGAAATGGCTGACTGGGGCAGACTTGTGTTGTTCTTGCTCTGCTGATTTGTTAAGCTTTTCTCAGCCAGGGGCAAAAGCACATTAATTTGGGCGTGGCTTTATTGAAAGCACTTAGTTCTACCCACATGAATCACTTAAGGAGAAGAATGGAATCCTGGATGGTAGTAAGTGCTGCTTTGAAAACTAAATTAAACTAAAGAAAGACACAGCTTTTAATTTTCTTTGTGCTATCATCTTTCTTTTTCTTTTATTTCTTCTTTCTCTTTTCCTTTTTTCCATAGTGTGCTGCTCTTCACAATGAATATGTTTCCCCCCACCACATACAGCCTGCATAAAGCACACTGCATCCACACTGCTTTGGTTTGCAGCTTAAGTCAGTGCCATGCAATTTCAAGTAGATGATTTCCAAGAATCTTCAAAAATTTTAAAATTCAAGCCTCATTAGACCCCACTGACATTTTGAAAGAAGTGAAACATCATTGCCAGGTGATCAGGGTGATCGCAACACAGTTGTTACTGGACAAGGGAGTGCAGGAGTGCGTGTTCATCCAGAGGTCACCTCAGAGAGCAGCCATAAGAAGTATTCACTGTTCAAGGGAGAAAACACATTTCTGTGTGGAATTCTACAAGCAACCAAAGATAACAATAATAGTGCAGAAAACCCTTCCCCTTGTGTCTTTGGAATGCTGGGTGAAGATGGAAATTTGAAGTTGCCCTAGAAATTCCACTGAGGAGGACCTATGCCATCTAGTACATATAAACTAGCATAATTTCTTTTGCTATGGTAAGCTTTTTTTGCTATGAGCTGGCCTTGTATCTTTACACACCAGAAGAAGCTACTGACCTAGTAAAACACAGTTCTATGGTGCTGGGATGAAACTAATAGATACTGTCTTCTAAGACAAAGGCTGTATAGGTGGGAGAAAGCAAAGATGAGAAGAGCAAAAGAAGAGCCTCTCACATGCAAAAGAATCGCACTGTGTCTCCTGGGAGAATGAACAACAGTGGCAAAGAACAGACCCGGCGGCAAGTGGTTTCCAAATAACTAATTTAGTAATAAGCTATGAGTTTACCAGCAGTGTCTGTGGAACTGGGCTAAACCCCTTGTAGTGCAGGTTTGCTGCTTACTCAGGGAATTGTACCTATGGAGCACAATACCCTACATCCAAGGCTTTGCAAATGAAAAATCTTTTTCACTCCTGAACTGTGTCATTTCCCTTGTAGGTAGATTTATCCCCATGCTTTTTCTCAACTGCAGACATATTAAGTATCTTTTAAACTTACTATGCCAGTTTTCCCATGAGAAAAACAAATAATCAGTAATAAGAAAATATCAGACTTGACCAAAGAATAGTGGTTCCATTTTGTGACAACCTTCTGTGGAATTTGAATGTATTTTGTTCTCCACTGGCATTCAAACAATAGCTTTTGTATGTATTTTCTATCACTGAAATGGTATTGAATTATCACTTTTCAAACTGACACATAAATTCCTACTTCATTATTCGGACAGGAGGTGATGGCTGGGACACTGTCCAAAGATTCCAGTTCAAATCCCCCTTATGCCTGGTTTCCCAACACTTACAGTACTGGAGAATTTATCACTTCATTTCTCCCCTCCCAGTATGATCGCGCTCAAAAGTCATGACTTTTACTGAAATATTTTTAGCTTTGACATAATAGTATATTTCATCAAATTAAAATTTTGCTGAACATGTTTCAATCAGATTTAGGAAATATAGACATACTGATCACCACTCTTGAGGTGCTTTGAACTGTGTAAACCTTTTGGATAGTGTTGAAAAACAACTGATTTTTGGCTAAAAGTCAGAAATATACTTTCTAATTTGTATGCATAAATCTTTGCTCTGGAATAGGATGCGATACAATTGTACAGTGATTAAGCAGTCTCTTTGTTACCATAATTTTTTTACACAGTAAGAGAAATGGTGCCAAAAAGGTTGAAGTGAACCTTAAATTACTTTGAAATATTGCATTGGCTTACGCAAAGGTAAAAATGTGGTGGTGCTATCCAGTCTGAATTGCTCAACCCTGTATTGATACCTCATATGTCTGAGTGTTATATGGATGACTGACCATTAAGTATGTTAAATGATTAATGCCAGCTTCTGGATGCCTATTAATTAGAGTTCTAGAGATACTGGAAGTTAAGAGTGGGCAATGAGGAGTATTATGGTCTTTAAGGCTCTTTTCTGTTCCTTCAATAGACCCTGCTTCAAAACCAGGGACTGGCATTCAGAGCTATCCAAGATCAGCATTGGAAACTTTTTACGCTTCAACCACGTGTACAAGCTTTAAGGGACCTGAAAAAACCTGCACTCTAAATGTCATGCCAAGGAGGGAGGACATAAAAGTTGGCTTGGTGTGGGGTTAAAGATACTTCCTGGCTGAAATCTTCCACTTGACTCAGGAATCTATCTTGTCTTATGACCCACATGGTACATCTCATCGATGTTGTCAGTGGGTTTAGTCCCGCCAACCAGGCATGTTATCTTTGGTTACATAGTAGTTTATAAGCCCTGTGTACCTGTAAATTGGGAAATAATGAAATTAGGGTTTACATTGTCAAAATCATGGAATGAAGCCACACAATTTCCAGTCAAGTGAATGGTCATGGGGCTGAAATTCCATAGCCAGATTTGGAAAGCAAAATCTATGTCACTCACACAAAGTCATGTAGTAAAATACCCAGCAAATTCCCATTCTTTCCTAATGCTTTATTAAAGATACTGGTTTCCATGACATAGTATCTCTACATACAAAGCAGAAGGTAAAATTTCACAGCTTGTTCTAATGTTTGATTTTTGTAGTATGTTTCTTCATTTCTGTGGGCCTGAGTCTTCAAACTTGTGCCTTAACCAAACCACGAACCTCTTGCCAACCTCCCATGAACAAGTTATACTGTTTTCTATGATCACAGCTTGAAGCAGTATCAAAAAGGTCAGAGAACAACCACCTCAGCTGGGCGAACCCAAATGCCTTCTAACAGGTAGACTGGGCAGTAGGTGACAGATGCAAAGCTATGAAGAAATAAAGGGTTGAGGAGCAGAAATATAACAGTTTCTTAACTGGGGTCATAGCTGTGGATAAGCAGCCTTTGTTCTTTTTCAGTGGAACTGGCTTAACTCAGCTAACTGTTGCCAAACAGCATCTGGTTGTCATTGCACTGAAATGGGCCAGCGATGCCCCTGAGACCTCCTCTGTGACAGTAAGTCCCAGCTGAAAAATTAAGGAGCATGTCAGTGCCAGGCAGTACTTTTGTGGCTGCAGTTACCAACGTGTGCCTTGCAGCTCAGTGAAGGCATCCTTTTCTGATGAGGAAGATACGTCGAAACCTGTAGCAATGTGAGAACTCAGTAGCCTGAGGCTGTTTTTTAAACTGTGCGGACATGGATGTAACAGGACTCTAATATTTAGACACACAGACATAAGGATCAGATGCTTTCCAAGATAAGGCCATGGACTTGGGTGTGAGCCAAATGTACAATGTAATCATGACCCTCAGGCTTCCCAAGAGTGCAAACGGAGCGAGGAAATTATCTTGCTTTACCTTATTGAATAGTGGAATACAACACATTGCACCAGACTCGTGAGACCAGAAAACATATTGGAAGGATTATTTTTCCCCATTAGAAGCATGAATAATTACCAGTGAACCATTTTTACAGTCTTAGATTTTTGACATCACTTACTGCTAATTAGGTTAGGATGAAAAATGAGTTTGCAACAGTCTTAGAATAAAATAGCACATGAACATGTTTGCTGAATCCTCAGCAATCACATAGAAATGGAAACAGTGAGGTGACATGGATCAAGCTCAAAGGATGTCAGTTCCTGGCCAAACCAGCATATGCTCCATGTTTCCTTGGCAGATTAGCACACATGCTTATATCAAAAAACATATCAAATCCAAGCGAACCATACTGAATCTAATTTGTGTTCACTGAGCAATAAAGTTGTCAGGGAAACTACCCAAAACCTGACCAAATACCACTACTAATCCAAGTCACCAGTTTCTTTCAGATGAAGTTGAAGGAATACGAATAAAAAACATGATTCCTTTTTTTTTAATTTCTTGCAGCCAACAGAGGCTGAGAAAAATATATCTCAAAGCCTGTAAATGTACATTAAATTTATTATCTATAGGCAGGGGCTATGAATCTTTTTCCTGCGATGAAATCCCAGGTGATTTTCAATAGCTAGGTTTTTTTGGTTGTTGAAGGCAAAAAGTTTCAGTGCTGCTGTAAACAGGAATTACATGACACAGACTCTATACAAAGTGCTGTGTCCCAAGGTGTGCTATGTCCTGAGATATACTGATGCAGTCTTCATAAAAACACTTTTAAAAATTGCAGTGCAGGAACTTTCAAATAAAAAGAATATATTACAGTATTGTAATACAGAATAGCGATTAGTATGTATTACAGTTAGATACATTTTACATAAACATGTAGTTTATTGAGGCAAAGTTATGTTTGGGGTTTTTTAATTATTATATGTTAACAGTAATCAGAAAAGATTGGTCAGCAACTGCCTATACCACAAATTAAATGTTAAAAATAACAATAGGATGAAGAAAAATCCTAGTAAATTTGGAATATTTTTCTATAGTTTTAATGAAATTCAGTTCTATGCCATGATAACATCCAAGTCTTGCCATACCAGAACTTTCATAAACTGGCCGTAGCTCTGTGAAAATTGAACACTGGACTCGGTTTTGGAAGGCAGAGAGAAATGTGCCACACCTACAAAATCAAGGTCAAAAGAGCTAAGCTTTTAGGGAGGAAGGGCTTTCATTTATTTATTTTTGCACAGAAGTCACTTCTCGGAAAAGCAAATAAATGGTCTTGGATCAGATTTGTGTTGGATTGACCAATACTGTCTCATAGCCCAGGACTGATAAGTCTGTGGTGATTATCAGGATTAATGGTACTAGAAGCCTGCATTCAAGTGTACCAGTGGCAACATGGCTTCTATTTGAGGCTATGTACTATAGACAGTACAGTTCAGTCGTTTAAATGATCACTACACATATAGTCAGCAAGTATGTGTCACTTGGCTGTGAAAATGGGTGATGGCTCCCTTCTCTGCCACTTCAGAGATTATATAAATTGTTCCCACCTCAAGCCTCAGGATCCCATCTCTAACGTAAGGTGTAACAGTTCACTCACAACTCTACAGATCCCTTTTTCAGTCCATGGTATGTCAATCAAGATGATGAGTGTCAGTTTTCCTATTACTGTCTTTTACGTAAGGTTGTTAGATCTGTTCAAGGCTGGTCTCAATATGCTGGGGTATCTTCAGTTTTCAGTTAATCAGTAATAAAACATTTCTCATATTTAAACTATTGAATTAGTTCACTTTTGGATTAATTTTTAGCTTTTAAAATATTTAATCCTCTTCAAATTCCTGTCTTATCTGAAGTTCAAGTTTCTCCTTATCTCCAAACTTGAACAATGCTAGATAGCTCTGAACAGAGGCATGCTACTATGCTACAAGTCTTTGCCTAAAACTTAGGTGCAGATCCTATTTTTCCTGTCCTGTCATTATGTAATTATTTTTTCTTTTTTTTTTTTAAGGAAAGAAAGAGATATTAAGTTTGCTCAAAAATAAATGCAGCAGAAACATTCCCAGGAAAATGATCTACTTGTTTTTCTGCAATAGACTATTCTTTTGAAAGCCATGTTAGATCAGAAAATGCAGTGCTTACCTCTCTAGAGCTTTGAGGCTGTCATTGTTTCCATGCTTATATCTTTAACATATTTTCATCTCACATCTGCCCCTGGCAGCAGATTACTTCCTGCTCTGGAGACCACTGAGTGACACCTTCCAGGTTCTATTACGTGATCAGGTGTCAGATTGCACATAATAGCCAGAAAGACAGCGCTGGTGTTACTATACAAACAATAATGTTTATCTATGAGCACTGTCTTGGGTGAAGTAACGCGTGTTCCTACACTTCTAACAAAGCCAGTCTCTACCAATGAGTATAACAAGTATCAATAAGAATAACAAGAACGGGAGTTATTTTCCAGAGCTTTACATATCATTTTAAATTCTCCTTCTTGCTTATAGTTAACTGCTATTTCCACAGGACAGTCCCACGGCTGTTGAATCCAGTTCAAAGTAATATACCACTCTTATTTAAACAACATTAATTTGTTTCTATTTCCTTTCTCTTCCTTCAAGAGGCTACTGTCCATCATTTTATACCAGAAGTACTTTCGAATGCCAATCCAGATTCACTAATTTGGCTGAAAAACTAGAAATGCTATGCTACTTGGACATTCTCTCTTTCTGTATCATATTTTCTTATAGAATCATAGAATCATAGAATACTTTGGATTGGAAGGGACCATTAAAGGTCATCTAGTCCAACCCCCCTGCCATGGGCAGGGACATCTTCAACTACATCAGGTTGCGCAGAGCCCCATCCAACCTGACCTTGAATGTTTCTAGGGATGGGGTACTTACCACCTCTCTGGGCAACCTGTTCCAGTGTTTCACAACCCTCATTGTAAAAAACTTCTTCCTTATATTTAGTCTAAATGTATCCACTTTTAGTTTAAAACCATTCCCCCTTGTCCTATCGCAACAGGCCCTGCTAAAAAGTTTGTCCCCATCTTTCTTATAAGCCCCCTTTGAGTACTGAAAGGCTGCAATAAGGTCTCCCTGAAGCCTTCTCTTCTCCAGGCTGAACAAACCCAACTCTCTCAGCCTTTCTTCATAGAAGAGGCGTTCCATTCCCATGATCATTTTCATGGCCCTCCTCTGGCCCAGCTCCAACAGGTCCATGTCTTTCTTGTGCTGAGGGCTCCAGAGCTGGATGCAGTACTCCAGGTGGGGTCTCACCAGAGCAGAGTAGAGAGGCAGAATCACCATCAACCCTCAACCAAGCCATGCTTCTTTGGATGCAGCCCAGGATACGGTTGGTCTTCTGGGCTGCGAGCGCTCATTGCCGGCTCATGTCCAGTTTTTCATCCACCAGTACCCCCACGTCCTTCTCGCCAGGGCTGCTCTCAATCCCTTCATCCCCCAGCCTGTATTGATACCGGGGGTTGCCCTGACCCAGTTACAACACCTTGCACTTGGCCTTGCTGAACTTCATGAGATTCACAGGGGCCCACTTCTCAAGCTTGTCCAGGTCCCTCTGGATGGCATCTTGTCCCTCAGGCACGTCGGCCGCACCACTCAGTTTGGTGTCATCTGCAAACTTGCTGAGGGTGTACTCGATCCCACTGTCTATGTCATTGATGAAGATATTAAACAGTATTGGTCCCAATACAGACTTCTGCGGGATACCAGTTGTCACCAATCTCCATCTGGACATTGAGCTGTTGACCACTACCCTCTGGATGCATCCATCCAACCAGTTCCTCATCCACTGGACAGACCACCCATCAAATCCATATCTCTCGAGTTTAGAGAGAAGGATGTTGTCATGGACCGTGTCAAAGGCCTTACAGAGGTCCAGATAGATGACATCTGTAGCCCTTCCCATGTCCACTGATGTAGTTGCTCCATCGTAGAAGGCCACTAGGTTGGTCAGGCAGGACCATGCCTACATAAGACTTGAAGTTAATCATAGAATCATAGAATCATAGAATCATTAAGGTTGGAAAAGACCTCTTAGATCATCGTGTCCAACCATCAACCCAACACACCATGTCCACTAAACCATGTCCCTAAGCGCCTCATCTACACGTCTTTTAAATACTTCCAGTGATGGGGACTCCACCACTTCCCTGGGCAGCCTGTTCCAAGGCCTCACCACTCTTTCAGTAAAGAAATTTCTCCTAATGTCCAGTCTAAACCTCCCTTGGTGCAACTTGAGGCCATTTCCTCTAGTCCTATCGCTAGTTACTTGGGAGAAGAGACCAACACCCACCTCACTACAACCTCCTTTCAGGTAGTTGTAGAGCATGATGAGGTCTCCCCTCAACCTCCTCTTCTCCAGGCTAAACAACCCCAGTTCCCTCAGCCGCTCCTCATAAGACTTGTGCTCTAGGCCCTTCACCAGCTTCGGTGCCCTCCTCTGGACACGTTCCAGCACCTCCATGTCCTTCTTGTAGTGAGGGGCCCAAAACTGAACACAGGATTCGAGGTGCGGCCTCACCAGTGCCGAGTACAGGGGCACGATCACCTCCCTACTCCTGCTGGCCACACTGTTCCTAATACAGGCCAGGATGCTATTGGCCTTCTTGGCCAGCTGAGCACACTGCTGGCTCATGTTCAGCTGGCTGTCAATCAGCACCCCCAGGTCCTTTTCCTCCGGGCAGCTTTCCAGCCACTCTTCCCCAAGCCTGTAGCGTTGCCTGGGGTTGTTGTGGCCGAAGTACAATCGATTTTCCAAGTTGAGATGAAGTAGGACTTCAGAGTGGAATGCTGCAGATGACACTAAGTCAGTGGAAGACCACTCTAGTCTGTATGTTTTCAGTATAGTATTAGATTACAAATACAGTAGGATACAGTAAGAAGTTTTATTTTAAGGAAAATAAGAGCTGGAAAGTAAATTTGAACGTGTTTTCTGATATCTGAGTGTTGGTTTTCTGTGGATGACACACAGTTCTTCTTTTCAGATAGAAACGGACTATCTTACCAATATTCAAAAATGGAATGGGAGACTTTGCCTACTCTCTCCCTCACTTAGCAATTTCTTCCGTATAGCTTGCTCTCACTCCCTCATTTACTTGCTAATCTCTAACTTTATTAAGTCTATTATTAGACTGTCCTCCCAGTCCATGGATAGAAATTAACTTCACAAAGAGTCATAGTCATTGCAAATTTTAACACTACTCTTCTGTAGAAAGTTAATGACCCTGAAGCTCTACTGGCAGATGGCATTGTGTCGGTCACTAATCCACTTTTGGCAAAGCCAGCTGCAAAAGGTCACTCAGAAGAGTTCACCTGGCCAATTTTGACAGAATTGTATTAAAGAAAAAAGTTCTTGCCTCCTGGCAGAGATGTGAAGGCAGTAACCTCCAGGTGGTGGGCACTGACAAGGAGCCAGAAGTCTTAAAGTCTTCAGCTGGCACAGCTAATGCACGTAAAACTTCCGTATGTGGCTATGCGCAACCCCAAGTCACTTCAGTGGAGTTACTTGGCTCTCATTGGTATATCTCCAATTTGACTAAGACCTGTAGTCCTTTTATTCGTATTGTAAAGCAATTAAATTACTTGTGACTACTGTAACAGTAGCATTGAATAACAGTGATAGTAATTAGTCATATTAGATTAGTCATAAGTAATTATTCATATCATAGTGGGAGGATATCAATGGGCAAATCTGAAAAACTCCGAAGTTTGTTTTAGATGAAGCTTTTATAAGAACAGTCTTTGTTCTGAGATTTCTGGTGTTTCCAGTTTCCACTTGACCTATTTTTCCTAGCTTGTTCTCTGGACAAAAATTATTAAGATTGAGACCTACTAATAGTATAGCAGAGCCTAAATCACATATCTTTACTCTTCAGCAGCTGCTGTCATATGATGAAAACATCTATAATCAATGGGAGGATTTCTGGATAAATCTTTTCCATAATATATCTAACAAGACTGTAATTATTCAGCATACGATCTATTTTGAACCACTTTTTAAGATGAAATCGCAAATGGCTGATATCTGTAATACAAATATACAGAGTGTTTTCAAAGAAGTGTTGGGCTTTCATGCTGCATAAGGTTCATAGAAAAATGATTATTTGCTTCTTCCAAGTCTGTAGCGTAGAAATCAAAGATTTTTCTTTTCCTGAACCAGGTTCTAAAGAATTAAATAAACTAAGTTATTAGGCTCTAATTTAACTTCTTAGTATAAAACATCTGCATTTTCAAATGCCACTTGTCCTCTGTCCTTGTTGCAGAGTATTCAGTAAAACCAGGAAATTTTTTTTTTTTTCTGTAAACTTTGCTGAATGCATTCATGAAGGTGAACGTTTACTTTCTTTTTTATGTGATTTCTCCAACTTGGCTGTTAGGCAATCAGATTTTTTTTCAGGAGAGTGATTTAGATGAACTGTAAGAAAAGTACACACGATCTTCAGTCAAATAGTTAAGAATGCTGCTGCTAAGAAAGCTAATAAAGCAAACAGAAGTGATAGGCTTGGTGGAGGAATCATAGGGATGCCGTTGTATGGCCTGTATTAACCAGACTAGGTATATGTAGTCGTCTTTTCTGACCTGAAATCAGAAATGCTTCAGTGAGAATTTTGGTAGTAACATTGAGCTGAATGCAACTCCACGTGTTCTTAAAATGAAAAGGGTGAAGATCCATCACCAAAACAAGGTTTTGCAATTGTCTGCACACTCTAACATTGCTCCAGCAAACAGTCCAATGGAAAGTGGTCAGCCTTCTGGACAGCTTGGCTAAAGATCATTTTAAAGCCCCTATTTGCTTCTGACAGATCAGAAAAATCATTTACGTGATCAAAGACTTTTGTGTTTCCCCTTCTATCAAACTAAAACCAGGACCCAATTCAACAGTGTATTAAAGCATCTGACACATCGGTGTCAGAACATGATTAATTGCCTATGGAAGCAAGCCTCAATGTTCAGATCTAGCAGTTCGTGCTTCACATTTGATGTCTGACAAAAGAACAATGCAAACCAAAAAGCCTGAAAGTAAACTTTGAGTATTTTCACACATCCCGTTTCCAGTAGACATCCTTTCTCCTTCCCCTCCATTCCCCCAATCCAGTCCAGAACAATTGCTGTATTCTACGGCCTGCTTAGACATACACAAGTTCATTGTGTCTAATGTAGAGGATATGGTGGAGACAAATAATCCGAACTAATCAAAACAGGGGCTAAAGACAGTGGCGTAGAGGTGGAGATAAGAGTTCCCTTCAAGAAGAGCCTTGCAGCCTCTAACCATTAACATTCTTTCTTTCTCTCCTCCCACACCCTTGGCTTCCTTTGCAGCCAGCAGGGTTTCAGTGACCCGGAAGGCCATGGATATTTTCTGCTGGAGTCGGCCCAAAATTTTGAAATATATTTATACAGGAGTATCAATCATGTAATTCAATAGAGGTCAAATATCTTGTAACTTTTTTTTTTTTTTTTGCGTTTCCATCTAATTGAAAGAATATGTTTGCTAAATTTGCTAAATCACTCATTCCAACATACAGTACTATGTTACAGTATTAAGACCATCTGTATTTGTATGTATTCCATACAAAGGAATGTCAAGTTCATAGAGTTAAACTCTAATGTAAATGCCAGAGTTTAGGTCCTATGGATAATCCAGTGTGTCTAGGCAACATGTTTCTCTTGAATTATCTGATCACAGAGTATCTTTCAAACAATACTATATTGTGTTGTACAATATAGTACATTGTTCTACATCTTTTTATGAAAATGTACTGGTTTTTAAATTTTATTCCTTTCCTTCTTTCCATATTACACTTACTTAATAGTTCACAATACACTAATTACCACAACCTATATATTGGCTAAGACCAACATTTTCAAAGCTGGATTACTAAAATGACCCTGTTAGGTAGGCAGTGGCTTATTTGCAAAGCTCTAAACTTCTACCGCTGCCAGAGGAATAATGTTTTCTATCTTAGTGCGATAGGCAATGAACTTCAAGATATATTTAACTGTTAGACATCAATCCTGCATAATTTACCTCATGCTAAATGCCGTCACACTCAATGCCTATAATTTTTTTCCACATCTGAAATCCATGGGTGTGTTAACCTGAAGTTTTCTTCAAAAATTATTCAGAACTACTTTAACTTAACAACTGTATCTGTAACTCTGCTTTGAGGAAGAAATTCTGTGGCAGGTCTTATATTGTGACTACTACTCAAGTTTGAAGCAATATCTCGGCATTTACGTTCAGGAAAATTTAAGAATGTAAAGAAATTAAAGCAGTGTCTTCCCATGGGGAGAAATTCAAATGGAAAAGTAGATATGAAGTCTTTTTAAAGAATCATAGGCACCAGATTAAAACTTACCTCTTATGCCATTCTCCCCCCATTTAATTCTGATAGATGGAGGTCTGTTTTGTACAACTTCTTTAGTGAATTTTTATTCCAACCTTTTAGGGGATATATATGTACCCCACAGACATTGCTTTATGGCAGAGTCCCAATGCACAGTGGGACAAGAGCCAGGGTTTAAACAATATTCATCCACATTTAAGGAGGAAATAAAAAAGGTATCTGTGCAGTTGCATAATCAGATAATATGACTCAAGAGCAAGTGCCACGCTCGTTGATGGTATCAGTTTTCTAACTTCCTCTTACCTGAGTAAATACACATCTCACCACTAGAAAGAAAAATACAGAGCACAGCTCATTAGGTTTTTACCCTTGTCCCCTGGATGTAAAGGCAGTTGTAATGTTACTATTTAGGCATACAAAGTTAAAGTAAATGAAGGCTTTTGTGTACAGCTCAGACACTGATAAAAACCAGCAAGTTCACAAACATACCTGAAGCAAATTAATTCTGCTGTTTGTTCCGTGAAAATTGTGATATATGTTCTGCTTCTGGTTATTGCACACATGTATTGTAATTTTTTTGTTTGTTTCAATAGAGTTTCAGATGTCTGGATCAAGACAAACACAGAATGAAAATATGGCTTTTGGCCCAAGATTTTATGGTCTAAATATGAAAAGGTGAGCTATTAAGAACAAAGAAGATGGAAAATACAATGAAACAATGGGATAGATATTAGTCAGCCTTGTAGACAATGCTTTCAGTGCTTGAGCTGCCAAGCTTTTGTAGGTATTGGGACAAAATGGGAGGGATTTGAAGCAACGAAGCTACATTTCTGTGCTATAAATCTCATTTAATACTGTTTTCATCAGCCAGAAAAGACTTTTTGGAAGCCTATGCAAAAATGAAAACAATGATCATTTCCTATTAATGCTTACATATGCATCATTTAAAATGCCTGATGTTTCACTTCTCTGACTGGAGGAACTCTGTGCTACATATCTTAGATGATTGAACTGTTCTGTTTAATGATACATTTGAAGAGACAATAAGACACAAGGAGAATTGTTTCTGTATAAGGTTTTGTAAGGTTTTCCAGTAGTCGTCAGCAGCTCTTTAAAGTTCAGTCCAGGTTGAAAGTTGTATAGCTCCTTTCAGCGTTCAAAGGAAGGCGAATCCCTGTGCCAGGGCAGAAATTACTCACTCAGATGTACAATTGACTTATCTCCACCCAAATATTTCAGTGCCTGGAGGCTTACCACAGATGTTCTCTTTTTTTTGTTGTTGTTGTTGAATATTGTGCAGCCAATGCACTCGTTCGGCTACAGGGAGAAATTATCAGTCAGTGAAAAGGACACAAAGAAAAATCAAACTGTAGAAAAGGACAAATCCTAACTCCACTCATGAGTGTAGCTTGCTGGAGCCCAAGTAAATTTTATTATGTAGGGTGGATCTTAACTGCACACTGGAATCCCATTAGTAACAGAATTATTGGTGGATTACCATGTGATTCAGTTCTGCTGTTGCACATTTTTTTTCCGACTTGGAAGAGATTTATATAGAAATTAAACAGGTAAAAAGATGCTCAGAAATATTTTAAGTAGTTATTCCAGACACTTCAGACATAAGACCAGGTGGATATTAAAGTACCTAGTCTCACAGTTATATGAAATTACATTTTTAATTAATTATTTTATTTTCCTCATTTACTAGTTTTATTTAATTAAGAGGTTTTCTAAAGTGACATAACTTTTTATCTTACTAATAGGGACTTCTCTGCTGATTTAGTTTGGAGATTTTTTTAATAAGGTGTGAGAAGAAATATTTCTTAGCTTATTTGATTTGACTCCTTCAAAATCTCTCCTTTTTATTAAATACAGTGGTAAAACGTAAGAAATAGCAGTGGTATATCATGTGAGTAGTCCCCTTTCTCTCCTTTTGTTCTCAAATATATCTGCTTTAAATGGGCCACTGCTTTTAGAATACCAACGTAAGGCTTTCGGATATATGCTTCTTAAATCTTGTGTGGGGGTTAAATTAGGGTTTTTTAATGTAGGAGTTAAGTATTAGCTCTGCACAACGATGAATTTCATTCCCTAGTGTTTAGCATGTTACACACTTTCTTCAAATTTTTAAAAGATGTACCTCTCAAAAACTTGATTTTTTTGTACAGCTTAAGTTGCTATATTTATATGTATATAATGTCCAGCACATTTTCTGTAAGAAAACAGAAGTAACAGCTGGAAATTAAAAGTATTTAAAAGAAAAATTACTATTTTCTAGAGCGTGTGCTAGTTTTAAAGACTGCTTAAGGAATTGATTCACTTATGTTGGAAGTAGGCAGTGGGATGACACCCACATATATAGCCAGACACGAAGCATGTATTGGTTTTTCCAATTTCAGATGTGCTCCACTGACTGCTGAAGAGGAAGCAGGCTTTAAAAATATCGCAGGAGTCCATTCTTTTTATCACCTTGAACCTTGTGGTTCAGATGAAGCAGTGTCTTGAGTCTCCTGGAAGCAAAAAGTTCTCCTTCTGACAATAGCTGCCAGAGCTACCAGGATCAACAGGAGAGCGCTAGTAACCTTGGCAGCTTCTCACAAAAAAAAATCAAGATACTCACATATGTGAAAATTTAAAAATGTGTGTAAGAATTAGAATTTAAAGAAAAGAAAATGAAGAAAATTAAGCCATCCTGGGTGCAAAGAATTATGTGAGATTGGATACATTTTCCATCCTTCCTTTTTTCACAAGAATGAAATCACATTTTGGATACATGTTAGGTTGACACAATGTACAAATGCAATCTTGCATTTTTTTCACAGCCAGTGTTTGTACTGGCCAGTGTTTTTCCCCTCTCTGTGTTTCAATTCTTGCATCACATTGCAATTGTGGGTAGAAGTGCCAAATGTTGTAGCAGCTAGCATAACGTTGTATGTTATCGTGATACAGTGAGGGTTTGGCAGGGAATTGCAACTCTTATATTCCCTTATAACACTTTTGGTGCAAATTCTAGGGGCAAATTGGTCAACAGTGCAGACCTAACCAACCAATGAAAAAAAATGAATTTAAGGACTGCTTTTTCATCCACGGAAATCAGTGAAAGTTCTGAAGATACGCTACTTCATTAATTTAATTTAGGGCTAAACACTCAGTGCTGTAGTATTCCTTGCTTGCATGCCTGTCTCTTTCAGTTTATTGCTAGCTGTATGTATTGCACACCTCTTTATGGTAAAGAATCTGCCTTCATTAGAAACATTTAATCTTTTCCAAAGTTCTGGGGGAGGACCTCTTTTTACTTGTGTTCATAGACATGATACTAGTTTAGGAAGTGGTATCTCCTTAAATTTCATTAGTTTAGACTTGGGATATAGAACTCGGTGCTTCTATCAAAATCTCAGTGATCAAGAGAAAAAAAAAATCTTTTAACACTAAAAAGAAAAAAGCCTTGCCTTTAGTTATAGCCTCCGTCTTAACCTGGGAAGCCTGCAGTTTTACAGTTCTAGTCTTGCATTTTTTTTAGAAGTGTGAAAATCCCTGTATGAGTAGTTTTTTCAGGCTCTTGCTCTCCTCCCAGAACAGGCAGCTGGTGCTGGTCCTCTTCCTCTGTCTGAGAAGGCTGTCACACCTCCATGATCTCATACTAACTTCTCGTTATTTCCTCCTCTGTGCCTCATGGCTGGGCTAACATTGAGAACTACAGCCAAGAGCCTCTTAATATTCAGTTGCAACATCCATTCTCTCAGCTGGTAGATTTCCTCTCACTTCCAAAATATTCTCCCAAACAAACTGTTGTTCCAAACTCCATATGCTCCCTTAATTTTGGGTATATGAGTAATGTCACTAGGTTCAGTTCCATTGCTCATGGCAGTTCCAAAGGATGGTTTAAAGGGAAAACCAGCACTGTGGACTCCTTCTACCCTCTCTGCCCAGTTCCAGCCATTCTGAGATCCTAAGGATCAAATTTTTCAACATTCAACATTTTCCAGCAAATAAGGAGAAAATGAATGTGTTTTTGTGATTTTGTGTGTTTCTTTGTGCGTTCAGCTTCAGCACAGATGTCAGTTTCTCATGCTACTGTACTATTTTTTGTACCAATTAAACTATAAAGCAAAAAGATTTTAGTTACTTGCTGGAGCTCAAAAACATATGGGGACAAACTGAAACTGTTTGCAGTGAAGGAAAAATAGTAATTTATGCCACAGTAACTTTTTTCCAGTAATAACTTCACGTAGGTGTAATAACTTGTATTCTGTTTTCCTTTACTTTGTGTTAATTTTCTATTTAAAAAAAATCTATTTGGAAACAAGTTAAATAAACACGTTGATCAGCCAGGAGAGTTTCAGTGTTCCTGCTGACACTGGCACAGAGAGGAAAAATGATGGAAAAACTAAATAAGGCTTAACTCTTACCAAAGCAGCACAAAGTAATAAAAGTTTTCTCCAGTGCAGTGTTTAACATATACACAAGTGGGAAGTGGTGACTGGTGACTGGTATGGTCATCAATACATGTTGTGGAGAACAGTAATTTCAGGTATCAGATACTGATTTTGCATAGAAAGAGGTCAGTTAAGACTTAGTAGTAATAAAAATTATATTCTCTAATCTTTTACTTTTTCTCCTTAGGTCTCAAAGTACTTTGAGATCAGTATGCTAAACCATGAAATGGGAAGATGATTTGCTCTGTGTCCTGTGTCCAACTAGAAAACAAGTTGATACCATCCCAGACCAGTGTTTTTTCCACTAGATCACACTTACAAGAGAAAGCTAAAATCATGGCAGTTTCATTTATGACAAAGTAAATGTCTTCACTCATGAGGAGCCTGACACAAGTAATCTTATTCTACTCTACAGCAGAAGGAATCATATCAGCAATGTCCACTGCTGAGCTTGCCCGTCTGAAAAGGACTATAGGCTGCCTACACTCATTTCAATTTGGCCTTCATACCTTTCTACCTTCTGATTTGGTTTCATGTCTTTTCATTGCAAAATAATTAGGTCTTGAGCTTGACGTAATTGTTAGTGAAAATCTTCCCTCATTCAGGTAGCTTATATTAAGCTGTCAGGTTTTCAAGAAAATATTTAATGTCATGCTTAGTCTGTAGGCTGTTGGGAACAGTGATTACTCCTATATCAGTGTGCCAGAAGTTCATGATAAGATATTGTATCTCTGAAAATTGTATCTCTGACTTTTTGAATTAGAGGAAATGCCCCACCTCAAAAAAGCTTTCCCCCCTGCCATAAGTCAGTAATATGTTACATGAAAGTGTCATGTCATTCAGAAACATATTCACATATAAAGCATTTCCGTTATCTCTTTTTATGACTGGAGTTCCTGCACTTTGCCCCTGCCATAACAGCCGCTTTCTAGAAGAACTCTCCGTCACTGCAGGGTTCTCAGGTTGCCTGCCCTGACAGCCTTACATAAATATAATAGTGCACTTCTCCTGTGCACTCCGCAAACCTACCAAAAACTAATAAACAGAAATCACTATTGACTTTTACAGTCGTATAAACTTTCCCCCATGCTCTTCCCCTTACCATCATCAGATTATAAGGATTGATTGTCTTCTTTTGCTGGAAATGATATTGAAAATGATCTTAGAGGTCTTTTCCAACCTGTATGATCGATGATCATACAGGTTGACTTTTTTGATCGATGATCTTAGAGGTCTTTTCCAACCTGTATGATTCTATGATTCTATGATTCTATGAAAAGACCTGTTCTCAAAAGTTATTATGCAGCAGATACACATGAACTGAAAAGCCTATTAACAACCTTGTTCTTGATGAATTGTTTTACAATTTCAAGAAACTCAATCTTCCATAAGTGATGTGTTTCTTTTTCAGCATTCTTTCCTAGGAAAATAGGGGATTCATTGCCTATGATTGTGTGTGTGTGTGTGTATCTTGTTAGCCAATGTGTATTTTAAATCTGTAGCAAATCAGACTAAATTTTTCAGAATGTTAGAGGTTTCAAAGATTTTAAAGGTTTGAGACAGCTGTCCTTGCATATATGCCTAGTAACACTTACTAGGGTATTTGAGAGATCTACATGGCTTTGACAGATATGACATGAGAGCTGTAAGAGTCTTGCAACCTTTTTTTGCTGAGGCAGCTGGTTTCCATTTGATATATAAAATATTACTTGATACATGTGTATGAGCAGCTTATTCAAGTGCTGCATCTCCACTGATCATCAGGGAATCTTAGACCCAGTGCACAGGTAGACATTTTTCTGTAAGCATCTAAGGTCTCTTAATCTTGAAGTGAACCCCACACAAAGTTTCTATAAGTTTCACAAAAATGTGTTGACGGGTAGAGGGCACACTGAAGTTTGAGCTCTACTTAAATTAGGGCACAGAGAATCAATGCAAAAAGTGAATCCCCTCCTGCATGGATTATCTGGTGTCATGTAAGGTTAGATCTTATAACCTCAACTGTAAAATGGACTCCATAGTGCTTAAGTAGGGACCAGTTAATGATATAGCCTTAATATGGCACAGTTAACAAACCAAATAATCACAACTTCACTAAAAACCTGTCTTCCTTAGCCTGTGGTTCATAGCACTGGTAGTTAACTTGATGTTCCCAAATGAGAAAATCCACAATGTATTTATGAATGTCACTTATTTATGAATGTCACTTATTTATGAATGTCACTGTATTTATCTATGTCACTTCAGCAACAGAACCCAACTTGTTATTTGAGTCTTGGTATTTTCTTCATTTCTAGTCTTAAATGTTTGAATGGGAAGATGGATTTGGTGACCTCCCAAAGTCTTTTCCAGATTAATTTTTCTGTAATTCTTCACTTTGGCTGTTATGATCATCATAAGGCCGCATTTTATTCTACCCTTTCTCAATTGAGCATATTTCAAGAAATTATTTTGAATGTGTTTTCCTTTGCTGTCCTATCATTCCTTCCCTTTCCCTCTTCAGAACTACTTTCAGACCACTGGAGTAATTACAGACTCTCATCTAGCCTCCCTTCACAAAGATGCTTTATCATCAGTTTATGTCACAGCTTGAAAAAGCTGCATCTTGTCTATGAGTCTGTCCATAAGAAATTATTTCCCTTCCTTATGACTGAAAAATGTGGGACAGACTAAGAATATGCATAATGAGAATTCAGCCTATGTTATTTGCTTTAGTCCTTCAAGACAGTACGAATGTTTTCAACGTTCACTCAGGTAGTGCATTGTCTAACAAATTTAAGGCTTGTAAAATCCATTTACTTTTCTTGCCTTAAGTCCAAAACTTCATCCAGGTTAAGCTTTGGCTCTCAAATTGTTCTGCTTAGCTGAAGGTTGACTGGGGAACAATGTTACATAATTTGCAGTTTGATATTGTGATCCAAGTGAGCAAAATCACATTTAGTTGAGATAATCTAGCAAAACAACAGGATAGTATTTCACCAGCTTCCTGTTTCAATTTCCTGAAGATAAATGGTTCATTTTTGTAAAGAAATGTTGTCAGTCAGAACAGAAAGGGATTTTCAAGATCTCCATCTCTGCCAGGTATTTTATTGGGCAGTGAATCATAAGTATAATTTAATCCTTATCCACATTGTATTACTGAGAAACAGCTTGGGGTTTCTTTTAGAAGTTTCAGCTTCAAATAACAGCCAACAAATATCTCCTTAACTATTTCTGCATCTAAGTTCCTGAATTTGTGATTCACTCACTGAGGAACTGTAGGTAACGCAAATGGGATTCTTTTTGTGTGTATGTACTGTTTGTTCTTTAAATGCTTGTTAGTAGATATTTGTTACTGAAAGGTAGGGCTGTTTTTACCCAGTTTTTATCTATATTCCTTTTTATAACAGATTTTACAGAATACTCCCCTTTAACTGTTTCAGAAAATTTGTTCGTACTGTTCCCTATATCAAAGGTGGTGGCCTTACATTTTCTGTTGCCTATTACACTTTCAGAAGTGCTTATTGAATGTTCAGGTTTGGAACTGAAGGTACAAATTTTACTTTGATAAAAATTTGGTCAAACTTCACAGGACCCTCACTGAACGGCAGGGAAGAGCAGAGTGGGGCAGGGAAGACCTTTCACTCATGTCCATAGGTCCATCTTTCATGATTTGCTGTTCATGGTGTCTTTCAAGTTGTGCTGCTTCCCAAATCTACACTTCTACTTTTTCACTTCTTACCCTTTGATATTCCTTTATGCAAAATGTGTTTGCAATTGGTAAAACCGGTTTTATATTAAGTTAATTAAACAAAAATGTTCAGTACAGAAAAATTATCCTTGCCCACAACAACTACCAGAACTGCACACATTTAAAACAATGCATTGTGTACCTGAAAGCTCAGCCAGGGCAATACAAAGTGTACTGAAGTGCACTTTTCAGGAAAAAAGTGCTTGTTTTCTTTCAAGTTTTTTGGTGGAATATGGATTTGTAAAATATTTTTTAGCCCATGTGTTAAGGCTGAATGGCCCTGGCCTAAGGCTAAGCCATCTGAGCAGGATCTGAGAAACTAGTGGACATGAGACAAGAAAACTGCTGTGTGTAACAAACAGTGTGAGGAACTAAAAAAGTTACTTATAATGTCATAAAGAATAGCCAGATTGCACAGGTTGTTAAGTGGTGTTATGTGAGAAACAGCCAAACTTTACAGACTGTTGAAGGGGAATATCAGGGACTTTTCAGGGATATGTAGAAAGTATCAGAAATACCAAATAGTTGTCAGAAAACTAGGACCAATGTGGGAAAAGTAATTGTGGTGGATGTTTATTTAGGACAGGATGAGGGTGTTAAAAAGGAAGACTCTGCGGGGGGGTAAAAAGAGAACATAAGGGGTCACAAATGTTTGGGGGTCCCTGTTTGGCAGCCCTGCAGTTTGGAGCAGAGCAATAAACCTGCTGTTTCCACTGTGCTTGTGTCTGACTTGCTTTTCTGACACCAGAAGGAACTGGTGTCATTCCCACATCGGCAAAAGAGCCACAGCAGCTTTCCTCTTAACGCTATTGAAGAACAACTGGAGGGTGCTACCTGACATGTTCACCCCTCCCCAGCCTCCTTTATCACCATTAACTTCCTCCTAACGCTTGCATTTCCTGCAAATTTCATAAATCATAACTTTTGAATCGTTAGACTTTTCAGTAAATTCTTTGTAACATATTGTACCTTAACACCAGAAATTGCTGCTGTCTCTTCCTTGCTTCACTTTGAAGCAAAAAGAGGGAGTGGTGAGCCAGTGACTATGACTAAGGTAAATCTTGAGCATTTTGGTTAAACTCAATTGCTGTTTCACCTGGGATGTTCCAAGGTCTATGTTGAATCCTTAACTTCCATTTTGAAATGAAACTGGAAGTCTTTCAATCAGGGGGAATGATCTTTCAATTTTTCACTGTGTGAAAATAAAACTATTTTTAATAGGAAATTTCATTATGCAGCAAATAGCCACAAATGAGGTCAGAATAAGGAGATATACCTAAACCATTTATTTGCTTAGGAAATAACTCTTTTTGCCTGTTTGTTTTGCTTGAGGATGTTATTGGACACAAACTACCCACAGCTGTGGATAGTTGTGCTCACAAAGTGAAGCAATTTGATAGTATCCAGAGTACAGCCATTTAACTTTTCAAGGAGCCATTTCCTAAAGCCTATTTAAAGCTTAACATTTTTAATGTGGGAAATGTCTGAAAGAACTACAGATGCTGAAACTAAATTTAGTTGCTAGAAAGCAGCATGAGATTTTATCTCCATTCTATATTTCTTCTTGTAGACTAATGATTTAGAGGAAGGCCATGAGGGCTAATGAACACATGGTGGGACTTTATATGGGATATCAAAGCTGGTGCGACCCACATACATCTAGCTCTAACACTGTAACTCAGAGAAAAAGTATTTGATACTATCTGGTTCAATTGCTATAAGCTTAAAACTCAAAAGTGGTCAATGAAAGACACACTTCTGTTGTCTGAAAGAAATCGCCTTTCAGAACCACACCTGGAAATGTCAGACTATCCATGGGAAATTCACATCCCACTAGTCAGTGGAAATATGGAGTATCACTCGGTTCTTCACACCATTAGATTGTGACAGCTCTTACCACAGCAGGTAGTAGTAGGCATGGTCAAAGATTGAAATATTGTTGTGAAAAATAAAACTGAAGTAACTGTGGATTTGCCAACTTTCAGCAGTCAGTGGGATAGTTTGTCCTACGGTATTAGTTATAATGTTCTTCTCTGCTACAAGAAAGATTGATCCTTGTCACATTTTCAGTTTTTTCTATACTGACAGGTCTGTATCTGCAGGATCTTGGAACAGGTTTTGACAGATAAAGGGTCAAAGATATGACATATTGAGGGGTCATTCCCTGGTGCCCACAGGGGCCTGGCTGAAGCTCTTGCTTGTGGGAGCAGCAGGTTAGTGTTTCTCTGGGCTATCACTGACTCATCCAAAGTGAGGTATATATCTCTACCCAACTTCTCCCCAAAGCAATTGCTTTTGCTAACTGAACGTGTGAGATGACTTTGCCTGAATGAGGGTCTAATAAACCTGATGAGGAAAGGGCTGAGAAACAGATCTCAGTTTCTTTCAGGTTCACCTCTATGTTTCCCACAAAAAAAGCATTGTTCCTTCTCCAAAAGGTAGGCTTTCTTTCAACGGACAAGTAGATTCTTCTCTCTACCAAACATATATTGCCTTATAACTATCCATACAGCATTTATTCTGAATATTCAGTCCCAAAGCTGTGACTCAGCGATGGCTTCTTCAAGAAGGCTGCAGGACTGAATCCTTGAACCTTGCCATTTTTCTCCCTTCCATTTTTTTCCTTTCTTACTACAATGAATAGATTGGTTATTAGTTTAGACATTATTTTGTGATGCATTTTCATGATCTCATATATAAGATTCCCGCTGCCAAAATACTAGCCTTCCTTTTGAAACCATTTTGTGGCCTCAGTAATTCCCAAAATACCTCTCTGTTTTGCTGAGATCTGAGCATCTTTCAAACTCATGCTGCTCTGAAAGTGATTAAAAAATTCATTATTTGGATCAGTTAAAATTCACATTGTGCATAAGAACAAGAACAATAAAAATATTCTTCAAGTATTGGTAGGATACTGTGGAATTGGGTTCCTGTCTGGTTCTGAATGGAGGAATACAATGTGGCTGAGACAAAGAAGATCCA
Organism: Calonectris borealis; assembly: GCF_964195595.1. Lineage (NCBI taxonomy): Eukaryota > Metazoa > Chordata > Aves > Procellariiformes > Procellariidae > Calonectris > Calonectris borealis. The sequence goes on from NC_134313.1 coordinate 35,594,505, forward strand.
TCAAGGTACAGGAGCATTGTTTGCCTTCAGCAGAGTTTTCTGAATGTCATTTTCTTAGCAAGAAGGCAAAGGAAAAATGTGTTTGAGTTGTGTGAACTCCTGCCCAGAGCACAGAAGTTGTTTGGTTATTAGCATTTTAAGATAACACACTCATTCTGGCATGAAGAGTAGTCCTTGATTAATTTTGCTGAGGTATAATGTAGGATGTTCTGCTAAGTGAGCAAAATGCTAATGAGCATTTTGTAAAATGCTTGTGGTATATATAAAAATTCCCATGCTGTCATTTAAATAAGCATTTATTTCTAGCATAGGTACTGTACGCTAGGAAAGTGTGCTTTGCACTAGGAGCTTTCATGTTCCTAAATGCAGCATTAGTGAGGGAATTGTAACACCAGCTGCAAGTAGCAAGCACAGCTGAAGGGAGCTCCTGAAACTGGCTGCTTGCATATATGAGGAAAGGACTAGATTTATGAGTCAAGATAAAAGGACCTTTTTCCCCTCCATTAACATGACTTAGTTCAGCTATACAACTTCCTTCCCAATCTATCAGCTCAGGTCTGTGCTTTGTATGTACTCAGATCCCTGTTGATAGCAAGAGGAAGAGCATCTGCTCGCTCAGGAGAAACTTCCAGAATCAAAAGCTGAAATATTATCCTCTTCCTCCCTGCTCTCATACTCATTCTCTTACCCCCAAAAAACATACACATGATTTACTGTCATTTATCTTTGCTAATTCCTGTTTTCACTCTTCTACACCCTCCTACATTCCTTTTACATACACGTGCCCATATATATATATATACACATATGTGTATTTATTTGAACATATATAAGACCTGCAATGCATTGGTCCCTCTCCGTATAGCTGACAGGACACTTTCAAAAAGCCCCACTTCCTAACAGATATATTTTCTTTCAGTGGTAATAGGGCTCAAGAGAACAGAGGAAGCCTAGAATTGAATATATAACAATATAAGTGATATAAATGTGAATTCCTAAGGCGATGGTTGAATGGAAGAGTGTATACCAAAATTAAATTTCAATTCATCATAGAGAAACCTCTATGGAGCAAAGTACTTAGAGCAATATGAAGCCAAAAAAAGGGAGAAAGAAAGAAAATAACTCAGTTTTTAACAAGTTATTTAAAACTCTTAAAGGGCAAATCTTAATCTTTTTCTCTTGAATAAATAATGCAATGTGACAAGGACACCTGAAAGCTAAAATAGAAGTGTAGCCAAGCAGAAAATATATACTTTACCATGAAGGATACCCACCCACAGACAGTAGTAGTAACAACCAATAAAATAAACCTAGGGCTTATAAAACACATAATTTCAGTCACAATTATTTATAAAAATTGAAACAGAAGAATTGCTTACAGCATGATGAGGAGCATTTTCATTCCTTCTCAACATATTTGCCATAAAGGGTTCCCACACACTAATTAAATGCAGTATTTTTGTGGTTATTTTCCACACAGGAGGAGTTAATTTTTCTGTAGGTTTGGAAAGAAGCTCTGCTCACACCTTTTGGTTCAGCAATAAAAAGAATAAACCACTGCACTAGTTACCCCTTCTGTTCTACAGTATTCTGTCATTTTGCATATAATTTTATATTTTCACCTGGCAACAGGAAGGATATGGTAAAGAGAGAATAAAGACATACCTGGAGAAGTTCAGAGCAGAAAGAACATAAGAGGCAAGAACCATCGGCTTGAGTTCATGAGCAGTAATAGCCTTCCCTGCTTTGACTCCCCAACCACAATGACCCTTGCCTGATCTTTCTTTTGTCCAGATTAAGCAACTGTAGCTCATCTTTAGAGAGCAGGGCCCATCAGGTGAGAACCCACACCTTGCTCCTGTGCAACACTCTAACAAAGCTGGGGCATACACCTGAAAATGCCATGCTTATACGTACATGCAGTCATTTTCACCCATTTACACGTAGATTAGTGTAGTTTAACCAAGAACGACTATGTGGTGGAAAGTCCTGTGAAAGTCCTGAGATACTAAAGATTGTACTTTTAAGCAATCTAGCCTCTCAAGCATAAGAAGTCTGGGAGTGAGACAATGAAGGAGCAGTTTATTTTTGTTGAGCACAACCAAAGGAATGATGTCATGGAATAAAGAACGCTTATTTCAGGCACTGTGATTGATGAACCAGCAAAAACAAATACCTCATCAAAATATAAACAAATATCGGAAACTGCATAACAAAATGTAGCTAATATCTACATCCTATGTAAAATTGAAATATGAGACTTGTTTTTGATGGCACGTGTACAAAAAGAAAGTGAAACTATAGGAATGTTTGTTATTCATTTCAGCCTGGAAAGCAAGTCTTGAGGAGTGGTATGTCTGTAAGAGAAATAGAGATCAAGCACCTGCAGCATGATATAGAATTGGATATTCAGATCTCCTCAAAGATCCGTGCTTCTAGAAACTCCACTTCTCGGAAAGAGCTGGGATCTATTAAAAGCTTTTAGTTTGCATTCTAGGCACAGAGACTCTTGGGGGATCCACAATTAATCCCTACTAAGATCACTCCAGGCAAGGAAGCCTCTCTAGTTCAGAATGAAGTTTACAGATGGTGAACATGGCCAATGTGATTAAAACATTCCAAATATCCCAAAAGAAGAGAACTGAGGCAAAAAAAAAATCAGATTTAGCAGTGCACGTAATGCATATCGTGCAGACAAATTAGGACAATGCCTGTCATGTTAGAAAGGAGAGAAAAATACAGTGCATTGCTGGACCTCACATAAATTTTCAAGTGCAAAGTCACTTGTGCACAACATCAAGAAATTGGATTCCCAAAAAATGTGTAGCAATGAACACAGAGTAGGAAGAGAATGAACTACAAACCAAAAAGCAAGTGGGGTATTTATTAATACTGAATTATACCCTAGGTGTTCAATTCAGTTGCCCTAACACACGTGCTTAGCCCAACTAGTGTATCTGAGACATTCACACAGACCTAGCAGGCATAATGCAGGACCTGTGTGAGACTTGTATCTTTCTACAGCAGCAGGTGGAAGCCAAGCATCTATCCTACAGCATAATAAAAGGCATTAAACATCTGAGTTTAGCAGTGTGTAACACACAAGGCCAAAATAACATCATTAGCATTACAAAAAAAGACCCACAGGTGTTGTCCAATCTACAGTTTTGTTAGATGTAAATAGAAATAAATAGGAAAGGGTGCATTTCACAGTAGTGCTGCTGATTAGCAGCATGCACTGAAGACTAAGAGAGTGTCAAATGTTTTTTTTCAGGAAATCAAATTGCTTTAAAGAATACTGGGTCAAAATAAGTGGGAAAGGGTCTGGAAGCCTTTTGAAGGACTTAAAGCGCCAAATACAACACCTTATAGAGCAAGAAGAGTTTTCTGCCCCCTAACTATGCTTCTAGGAAAGCTTTTCATGCCCCAAAACAAAGGTCCCAGAAGGAACTGAATATCCCTATTGCATTACAAACAAGGAATAGAAAGGGAACCTGAAGGTAGATAATCTTACGTGATCAGTATAGAGAAAAAAAAGATGGATCTTTCTTTTTTACAAATCTGAAAGAATGTAGGTCATGTGCAGGATAGGAATATTTTTACTAGACACAAGATGGGACATTTTAAAAGATATGGATGATGCTAAGTATCTTCTGTGCTAAAATGTGTCAGCACAGAAGGTTCTTTCAAAAACAAAATAGTGTGGCCAGCAGGAGTAGGGAAGGGATTGTCCCCCTGTACTTGGCACTGGTGAGGCTGCACCACAAATACCGTGTTCAGTTTTGGGTCCCTCACTACAAGAAAGACATTGAGGTGTTCGAGTGTGTCCAAACAACATCAACAAAGCTGGTGAAGGGTCTTATGAGGAGACCCTTCTTATGAGGAGAACAAGTCTTATGAGGAAGACTATCGCCTTCTATAACTACATGAAAGAAGGTTGTAGCAAGGTGAGTGTTGGTCTTTTCTCCCAATTAACAAGTGATAGGACAGAGGAAATGGCCTCAAGTTGTGCCAGGGGAGGTTTAGATTGGATATTAGGAAAACTTTTTTCATCAAAAGGTTTATCAAGCATTGGAACAGGCTTCCCAGGGAAGTGGTTGAGTCACCATCCCTGGAGGTATTTAAAAGACATGTAGACGTGGGGCTTAGGGACATGGTTTAGTGGTGGACTCTGCAGTGTTAGGTTTATGGTTGTACTCGATGATCTTAAGGGTCTTTTCCAACCTAAATGATTCTATGATTCTACGATTCTACGATATATGTAAATAAATACGTTTGTACAATGTGGATCCTTCCATTAGCTGGGCTCAGACACAGTCTGCCCTGTAGCTGCCACTACTCATCTTTCCCTGACTCACCTTGATGGGTTTCACACCTGGACACTGGGGCTGAGGGTCACTTGGGGCACACCTGGGAAGGGCTAGGGCAGGATGTACCTTCCTCTGAGGTCTTAATTTGAGTTCCCTGCCTGCTGCAGTGTCCCTGTGCTCCTCTGTGTTTGCGGAGATGGGCCTGTGATGGACTGATGGCTCTTGTGATGGGTCTGGGAGTATCCACAGCAGGGATTATTTGAGCTCCTTAGCTGCCATCGCCTCTCTGTGCTCCTTTGTGGGTGTGCAGATGAGTTTTTATCACATAACTTAACAATCAAGAAGAGTGTTTATTAAATATTAGGTCATTTAGGGGAGGGGCAGGGGGGAGAAAAAAAAGGGGGGAGGAGGCGGGGGGAAGAGAAGATGCTGATTTGGGAATCGCATGGTAGTGAGTGTAGCTTCCCAGGAACAGGAAGCCTAGAGGGAAGGAACTGAAAAAGCATGTATTGTGCAATGCCAGGTCTGTCAGTATCTCAAAGGCTATCTCTTTGAAACAACAGATTTCTGGTACTAAACCCAAAAATGTAATTAACCACAGCACTTCTGGGTTTGTGCAACAGCACTGTAGGCCCAAGGAAGTCAGTCTACTCAGTAGTTACAGTCTACTGTCTCTTAGTTTCATAAGCAGAAGGTCTGGATTTTTGCAGACTGATCTTTTGAAGGTGTGTAAATACTCCTATATTGCACTTGCATATCGTAGATTTTTTTTACTGGATCTTACCTTGAAGAATTCCAGACCACCACAAAGATTAATTATGTGCTCTGTCTTAATCAGGGTAGACTATTATGATCAGTGTCTTGCAGACTTTGGCATCCCTCTATTTGATTCTTGGTACCAGCCTTTAATATCCAGAGTTACTACATTGTAAACTTTTACTTTCAGAACTTCTTATTAGTGCTGTGTATGAATGAAAACCTATTCATATCTTAATATATGTATCCTACTATAAATTTTCCCTTGGGAATTAAAAAATATAATTATTAAAATGCAGCTCATTATTTTAATCATTGGAAAAAAGAACCAAATTAGTATTGTTTTTGAGAAAGATGTTTGACTTACGCCTATCTGACTATTTTCAAGTCTCATTAGGATCAAAGCTATCAAAATAAATAACAAACAAGGAATTTATCATAATTATTTTAAATACTGATATTGCTTCTTCTTTTTTGCTATTCCATTTCTCAAGAAAATCAACATGTCTCATATAAAACCTAGGTTTTCATGGTATTTAAAGGTAAGAATTTTCTGGCCTCTTCCAGAACTAGCAAGATCAAGTGATACAAATACAGAAATTTGAGCCAGATATTACCATCTAAAATAATTGTAGTAGAATCAAAAATGCCTGAAATTTTCTTTTATACCAGTCCAAGCGTTTGCTTAAAATTTTAGTTTCAAGACTACTGTATGAAGCTGACCCTGGCTCGCTGAAGAACAGCAAATGTTTCCATTTTCTCAGCAGTAAACAAGTAGCCGTAATATACATTGTCATACTTTCCTTTGAAGATTATTTAGTCAAAACAGACAATGTTAGAGTAATTATGTGGGGTACTTCCGTTTTTAATGGATGATGATCAGTAACTTAAGAAATGCCACAGGTCCATGTAGTTTGTCTGTAGTTTGTCTCTGACAGTATCTTGAGAGATGTTTAAGAGGAAGATGCAAAGAAAACCTTCAGTGTAAATCTATAGAATGGCTTGCTTATAGTGGGAATTTTTATTAAGTCCATTAGGTCTTGTATATATACTTTAACACTTTAATGGGTGGACTGTCCGGTGGCTAAGGAATTGGTTGGATGGACGCATCCAGAGGGTAGTGGTCAACAGCTCAATGTCCAGATGGAGATTGGCGTGGTGTCCTGTAGGGGTCTGTATTGGGACCGGTACTGTTTAATATCTTCATCAATGACATAGACAGTGGGATTGAGTGCACCCTCAGGAAGTTTGCAGATGACACCAAACTGAGTGGGGCGGCTGACAAGCCTGAGGGACGGGATGCCATCCAGAGGGACCTGGACAAGCTTGAGAAGTGGGCCTGTGTGAACCTCATGAGGTTCAACAAGGCCAAGTGCAAGGTGTTGTAACTGGGTCAGGGCAACGCCCAGTATCAAGACAGGCTGGGGGATGCAGGGATTGAGAGCAGCCCTGCCGAGAAGGATGTGGGGGTACTGGTGGATGAAAAGCTGGACATGAGCCGGCAATGTGTGCTCACAGCCCAGAAGACCAACCATATCCTGGGCTGCATCCAAAGAAGCATGGCCAGCAGGTCGAGGGAGGTGATTCTGCCCCTCTTACTCTGCTCTGGTGAGACCCCACCTGGAGTACTGCATCCAGCTCTGGAGCCCTCAGCACAAGAAAGACATGGACCTGTTGGAGCTGGGCCAGAGGAGGGCCATGAAAATGATCATGGGAATGGAACACCTCTCCTATGAAGAAAGGCTGAGAGAGTTGGGGTTGTTCAGCCTGGAGAAGAGAAGGCTTCAGGGAGACCTTATTGCAGCCTTTCAGTACTCAAAGGGGGCTTATAAGAAAGATGGGGACAAACTTTTTAGCAGGGCCTGTTGCGATAGGACAAGGGGGAACGGTTTTAAACTAAAAGTGGGTAGATTTAGACTAGATAGAAGGGAGAAATGTTTTACAATGAGGGTTGTGAAACCCTGGAACAGGTTGCCCAGAGAGGTGGTAGATGCCCCATCCCTAGAAACGTTCAGGGTCAGGTTGGATGGGGCTCTGAGCAACCTGATGTAGTTGAAGATGTCCCTGCCCATGGCGGAGGGGTTGGACTAGATGACCTTTAATGGTCCCTTCCAATTCAAACTATTCTGTGATTCTATGATTTAACATATGGATTTATGTTTTATTTGATTAGACAAGGATTATCTGGAAGGACTGAGAAAGAGAAAGAGATTGTGACCTCCTTGTTCTTTTGACTAATGCCACAAAGCACAGTCTTTGTATTAATATATAGCTGCAGGGATAGGTGGATTCTGCAATTTAAAAGTTTAGGGGAAAAATTGTGGGTTTATTTGAAGAATTTCCCACTAAAACCCAATAAAAAATGGTTACAAAGCATGTAATATCATAACTTAGATATATGCCTTCACTAAGTACCATGTGGAATTGCAAACAAGAAACACACAACCAGCCATCTATGTTCCAAAATTGTCTTTTCAGAGTGATATTTAGTCCCTTCCTGATATTCCTTATTTTTAAAGACATCCAACAGAAACCTAAGTTTCTCTGAAAGGGAGGCCTTGCACTGAAGAGATTCAGTATCAACTAGGCAGCAAAGAATGTGTTCCTGTGAAGGAAATCACAGTAGCACTTCTGTGGATATCATTGCTAAAAGTGTTCTTTCATAATGTGAAAATTCTTCTTATACTCCTTGAAAAATTCAGCCAAATCGAACAAAACAAAACAAACGAGTTCGTTTCATAAAGAGAGTTTATTTCAAGACCATTTGCTCTAAAAAGTCATCTATCTTTAAAAAGATATAGAAGTATCTCTTCTGTTATTTATAGCTCAATTTCCTCCAACATACTTCTCAGATGAACAATGCAAGGAGAACAAAAGCAAACAAAATCATTCATAGTCTTAAATTATAAAATGCCAATTCTGAAACACTCAGGATTCCTTACTAAAGTGTCTTTAATTTGAGAAGACCGATGTTGTGTGAAGGAACATATGGCAGACTTTACTCAAGACTGTGGCATTCTTTGGTTTCATTGTTTTGTGTCAGAATCTAAACAATCTTTATGTATGTGGAATTCTTTGCTGTATATGTGATAAGAAAATGATATTAAAACTGTTTTCCCCTGAGCTGAAGGTTAAATAAAGAAAATAAATTTTAAAAGGTAAGAGGTTGGACTGTAATCTGCCCAAATATCACTTTTTTCCTTGTATGCAGCAAAACTATATTATTTTAATCTGATTTTTTTTTTTAAGTACTAGATAACTCATGGCTTTCTGAATGGACTTTTTTTACCCGCTCTGCCAAACATTTTTTATCCTGGATTAATGACTAACAGTTGTTACAACTTGACAGGTGTTAAACCAAGTATATGAAATTAATCAGCTTGTTTCATACCAGTGGTGTATTCACATCACTGCAGATGGCACAAATTTGCAGTTTCAATATTCAGTTCAAACAGCTATTTTGACTGAATCACCTCTTTAGTTCCCCAATAAATTTTTTCTTCTTCTTTCGTCGTCTTTTCCTTAATGTGCACAGACCCATATTCTTTTGTCTATGGAAGCCAAATTTCTAGCAGCCTAACAGTGCAAAACTGCCAATATACCTTTCTATAGAGCCAATGCATCAGTCAAGATGAATTCTTTTCAGTCTAAAGAACGAGATCTCATAAAACGCTTGAGAAGCAAATTAGGGATGAACGAAATATTCCTTCACTTGAGCTGCTTCCCAGTTGATATCTAACCTCTATTAAGGTACCCGTTTTTTTCTTTTAATTTCCCATTTACAGATGTGCTTCTGAACATGGCCAAAACTACTGTCTCCTGACAGGGCTGGGCAGCTCAGTTAAATACCACACTGAGATATAGTAATGAAAGGCTCAATTCAGTTGCTCACACATAGCTTTCTAGTGCCATGTGAGATGTTGCAGGATGCCATGGTTTCCAGTTAGGGCTCCAGAATTGCATAGATATCCTGCAAACGCTGTACCATATCTGCCAGACTTACGAAGAAACCTTGGAAAACTTAGGGTTTCTAAGACGTCAGTGGGCGCCTATTGTGCAGATCACTGAGTCAAGCCCTGGGGAGTCAATTCATGCTTAAGACCCCTATAATTATTATTTATATATCTATATATCTTCCTGCAAAAGGAAAGAAAATACCCACCATGCTGAAAAAGAAATCAAAGAATCTTCAGTGCAACTTCCAAATAAGGAGTTAGCTAAGGAACATTTTAAAGCTCTAATTTTTTTAGAATCTCTTGCAGTTTGTCTAAAAGAAATACTTATCAACTATGTTTTGAAATCCTTGTATACTTTTATCTCTCATGTCAGAAGCCATTAAAAGAAGTACAGTGGAGTTTTAGAATTGATACTGTAGCACAGTCCCCAGCCTGGTGCTAGGAAACCACACTGTATGAAGATATTCTGATTCAGTGGCTGAAGTAAAATTTAGTTATCCATGTGACAAACTAGCAGCATATGCAAAACTACATAGCACTAATAAATAAATAAATTGTCTTATATTTATCTGATCACCTGTGTTATCACAGCTTTCTCTTACTAGTCACACCACTTCCAAGAGTCTTGGGACATATATCAATTGTAATTGATGAAATTAAGCTGGGAAGTCTAAAGTTTTATAAGGGCTAAGTGAATCTGATGAATGGTCTGTGTATGTGAGTCTGCATCTTGCCCTTTCTAGCACAGAGTGCTGAGTTTGCAATACTCTGAGAATCAGGAAATAAAAACACCTGGTTACAATTTACCACCATTTTCTTTGGCTGGGCTAGCTAGTCTTGTGATCTTTTATTGCTCTTGAATTCCCTCATTAACTCTTTCAAACATACTTTTTATTGCATTTTTTAAATCCATGACAATATAAGATGTCTGATACTATCACTGATTTATAAAAGCAGTCTTTATTATAAAGGACCAGACACCTCAGCTTTCCCATGACATTATTTTAACTTGTAATAATATTCCCGGTAAATTAGGCCCAAGCTGTGCATTGTTCAGCATTGCATCTTAGGGCTACCAAGAGGTCATATACAATGAGGCTGTATACTTATTGTTTCTCTTGCATGCATTGCTGGGCTTACAAATTCTTGATTGAAGAGGAAAATCTCCCTACCTATTGCTGTCTTGCTTAGTTGACCAGAAAGTCTAGTCATTGCAGTACCACTTACCAGCACACTATTTCAAACTTAACCTTCCAAACCTAACACCTGCAGTATTCTCATAAAAATGAATAGATATTCACTTCATTTAATTCCTGCAGTGAGACATTATAGCTCTGATTCAGAGTTACACTATGAGAACTTTGCACGATGTGGGCAGTTCATGTGCACAGAGCTTGGGCCATCCATTCCGCTGCCACTGGAAGCTCTGATATTGCTAAAAATTTACATAGGAAGGCTCCTTGCTCCTCTTCATTATATAGAATATGAAAATAGTCTAATGTAATTTTTTTCTCACTTAGATACCAATTGCTTATATAGAAAGTGTCTAAGCTTACATCTTTAGTGTGATAATGCCATCTCCTAGAGCAGTAAGATGCAACAGTGCTTAGGGTCGTGGTTATCCTTAAATGATTTGACAATACACCATCCATTCCCTTGTTTTTAGATAGGATTTTATCATTCAATGAAATGAAGCTGCAGTCTGCCTTTCAAACACACTTTTATGTACATGTTTGTTCACTGGTGTGCCATATTTTCTGTTCTCTCATGTATTTCCTGGATAAATTAAGTACCATTCTTTTCAACATTTTAATTATTTTCATTGACTATCTTGTTTCCCTTCCATCTTTCTGACATATGAATATCAGAAATGAACACAACATTCACGTGAAACCTTTGACATGGCTTCATCTGTTGCCCTATACCTTAGACTATTAAGAACTTCACTCCAGGATTATATATAAAGACACAGAAGGAGTAAACTTATTCAAACAACAGGTTGTCACTGTGAATTATTCTGTTGACCCAAAAGCATTCTAGATTACAGAAGACATGCTGACATGTCTCTTCACTCAGGTTCATTTATTTTAACAGTTAACATTTGTAAATTGCAATAAACAAATTAAATTATCTCTTTTTATTATCTTGCTGTCAAAGTGCAAACCTTTTCACTTCTCCCCACATATTTGTACATGTTCATAACTTTTTCCCATGGGTGAGAAAAGAATGTGCTTTCCAATGAAGAAACTGGCAACAGTTTATCAACATATCCTTACAATTAAATATTCAGTAAGAAGTGAAAGCACATTAAGGCCACGCTACATTTGCTCACTCTCTGGGGGACTCTTCAATTCCATGTTAGCTTGGTATACGTCTCCACAGAAGTTTTCACTCCCACTTTTGAGTCAATCTTATAATTACTTCAGTATCATTTCAAGGCCTGTGAGCTCCTCATTAAAGAGATGGAGAGTTCTCCTACCAATAATGATCCTCTGAGTGAGTTATCTGCAACACCATTAATGGAAAAAAAATGGCTTTATTTTACAGAAATAATTGGAAACATTGGCCACATGTGATAAAGTCGCATTCCATAATTATTTTGCCACATGATATATGTCCTTTGTTTCCTATTATGCTTGTGGAGGCATAGTTTCCTATAGTTTATGGAGGTTGTTTCAGAGAGCCCCTAATTTATATTTAACAAATGTTTTTTTTCTGAGCCTAATTTGTTTTTGTCAATAGGATGCCTACTTAATATTGCTTAACTCTGTGTAATGCTTACTTGATTTTCACAGGTGGAATTTATTCTGGATTTATAGCAAATGTGAAAATTTACAGCTATAACTTCCTTGACAGAACTCCAGCAAAAGCATCTACGCTTGGAGAAGTCAGGCCTGTCCAGCCTGTCCACTGCTTTTTCTCTATTGTTCTGCCCAAGACACTGTGATCCCAAATTGCTGAGTATTGTTTCCACCTCTATTCACTAAGAAATTTAATTCCTTTGTTTCAAAATGCGGTCACTTGCACAAGGCCAAGCCTTGGCCTTACTGGCATAAATGTCCATCAAAAAATTACATTTATGTAAAAAGGAGAAGGATTGCCTCTTTCTGTATGTACCTGAAATCAGGAATGGAATAGCATGTGTTCTTTTTTATGTTGCTTGACTTTAGTTGTTGGTTGTTAAATGTAGGTGTAATCATATTTTACCAAAATTAGCAAAGAAGATGAGCAATTTAGTGAGTGATGTTTACCAGTATTCAAGAAGTTTAAAAAGAAGCACAAGTTAAGATCTTCTTCTGAACTTCAGTAAGCTGGGTCCTACTAGAAAATAACCCTGTGATCCTACAAACTGAAAGGCTTCAGCTGTATTAGCTGAAGGAACTGCTGATCAAGGGCAGTCAGCCTGGTGTTTATGGCTTTGTGTGGATAGAGCTCATTCTTTTAAGTAAACATCTACCTTGAGAGATGATTTGTTGTTTCTCTGGAAGCCAAAAGGATTATTAGAAAACTCTAAAATTTAGCTTTCTGTAAGGTTAAATATTCACCCTAACCCACTGCTTCCAAGATGCTGCCTCCAACAGCACCCACATAAGGACCCACATAAAATATTACTATAGACAACCAAGTCCTCTTGCTCCTCTTCAACTGGTAGACATAGACGTTCACTAGTGCAGGCACACACACAACACTTTCTAGGCACACACACATATTTGCAGATCTCCGGAGTACTTGTGCAGAGCCTCTGTCTGCCTGGTAGCCCTGCCTGGATCCTGGGCCCCCTTACCTGCTTCACAGGTCCCCCTATCCGCTGGCTGGTCCAGCTTGATGCTCACTAACAAACATGCAGCACTCGCACACTTGTCCGCACCCAGCACTCACAGGTCTCCCCAGATACCAACATGGACCTTCTACCTGCCTGATACCCCTGCTCGGACCCAGGGCTGCCTGTGATCCAGCTGGTCCAGCCTGAGGTTTGCTAGTGAATGACACACGCACACCCCACGAACACCTGCATTGGGGAAGATACAGACATTCACCCCCACAGAAGCTGACACCAGGCACAACGGGCTGTGACCTGCAGTCCTGCTGCAGCCACCAGTGCTGAGCCCCTCACTCACCTCACTCACACTGGTTTTTGGGACACACACCATTCCTGCCCCAGTGGCTGGAGGTCTAAGACCCCCAGTTGCTTCAGTTGCTGATGCTGAGACCCCCGCCCTCACTCCAGCAGCTGTCACCACAAGCCAGGGTGCCTATGCCCCCAGTCTGACTCCAGCTGTTGGCCCCAAATTTCACTCACACACATACAGGTCTCACCAGTAGCTGGCACTGAGTCAGCACACACATGCACAGGACAGAAAGTGAGATTATGCAGAGAGGTAGTTAAGAAAGGATTTAATAAGAAGATAGGACAGACTGTGGTGATGAGACACAGGGCTCGGTCAGACAAGAGTACTGACCAGCCCCGTTTTACATGCAACCAGACCCTTTCTGTCTATTTCCCGCTTTGTTCCTTCCCATCCCCTTCCCCTGCACATTCCCTCACCAGTTTGCATAGTTCCACTGACCTCCCTCCAGCATCCTGGACCCTCAGGTTTACATCCTTATCAGTAGCAAAATCCTGCTTTGCCTGCAGTTTCTTGATAGCCCATCAATTAGTGTGACTGATGAGGTTTGTTTCTTGTCTCTGTCTCCATTATGTTTGTCAGGTTTGTGTCTCTGTTTTCTGTATGGGTTCCCCCTTTTCCTTATCACCCCATTTGATAAGGTCTTGGAACAAATAATCTTAATGAAATAAACACTCCCACATTCCACACACTCATCAATTAGTGTGACTGACCAGTTCTGTTCTCATTACTGCCTTCCTTATTTGTTGGTCAGGTTTGACATCTTGTTTATAGCTTCCTCCTTTTCTTATTATACCCTCTTGTATTGAAAAGGTCCTTGACCAGACACCCTTAAGGGAGGAGATGCTCTCTCTTTCAACATACCGGTACAAATACTTTCCTCTGGAGTGGTGGGAAATGTTCCTCTATGATCCTTACACTCCATTGTTACCACATGTCGTGGTTTAACCCCAGCCAGCAACTAAGCCCCACACAGCCGCTTGTTCACTCCCCGCTGGCAGGATGGGGGAAAGAATCAGAAGGGTAAAAGTGTCAAAACTTGTGGGTTGAGATAAAGACAGTTTAATAGGTAAAGCAAAAGCCGCACGCGCAAGCAAAGCAAAACAAGGAATTCATTCACTGCTTCCCACTGGCAGGCAGGTGTTCAGCCATCTCCAGGAAAGCAGGGCTCCATCACGTGTAACGGTTACTTGGGAAGACAAACACCATCACTCCAAACGTCCCTCTTCCTTCTTCTTCCCCCAGCTTCATATACTGAGCATGACATCATATGGTATGGAATACCCCATTGGTCAGTTGGGTCAGCTGTCCTGGCTATGCTCCCTCCCAGCTTCTTGTGCACCTGACAGAGCACGGGAAGCTGAAAAGTCCTTGGCTATGTAAACACTACTTAGCAACAACTAAAACATCAGTGTGTTATCAACATTATTCTCATACTAAATCCAAAACGTAGCACTATACCACCTACTAGGAAGAAAATTAACTCTATCCCAGCCGAAACTACGACACCACAGAATGGCTGAGGTGGGGAAGGGACCTCTGGAGATCACCTGGTCCAACCCCCCTTGCTCAAGCAGGGCAACCTACAGCTGGTTATCCAGGACCATGTTCAGATGGCTTTTGATATCTCCAGGGAGGGACACTCCAAAACAACTTGTGGCAACCTGTGCCAGTGCTCGGTCCTCTCACAGTAAAAAAAATATTTCCTGATGTTCAGACAGATCCTCCTGTGTTCTCATTGCCTCTTGTCCTGTCACTGGGCACCACTAGGAAGAGCCTGATTCCATCTTCTTTACACTCTCCATTCAGATATTTATATACTTGATGAGATACCCCTGAGCCTTCTCCAGGCTGAACAGTCCCAGCTCTTTCAGCTATTCCTCATGGGAGAGATGCTCCAGTCCCTTCGTCATCTTCCTGGCCCTTCATTGGATCTCTCCAGTATGTCCATGTCTCTCTCATACTGAGGAGCTGGAAGCTGGACACAGTGCTCCAGGTGTGGCCTCACCAGTGCTGAGTAGAGGGGGATCACGTCCCTCAACATCCCAATGCTCCTCCTAATGCAACCCAGGAAAACGTTCATCGCCTTTGCCGCAAGAGCACATTATTGGCTCACGTTCAACTTGATGTCCACCAGGACCTCCAGGTTCTTTTCTTCAAAGCTGCTTTCCAACTGGGCAGCCCCCAGCATGTACTGTCCATAGCATATCATTTACATTAGAGCAAAATGGATATAATTAGTGTAAATGGTGAGAATATGTTTGGATGAAAGGGTTTTGAGGAAAATAACACAGAGAATTCAGGAAAATTAAATTATTGTGTATGCAGAACTAAGGCAGTTTATTAGATTTTAAACCAAATTAGGATACTTATACTGATAATACTGTTAACATTGGAAGTCAGATGTGAGAGAACTTATTTTTTGGAACAGAAAGAAATCTTTTTATCTTAGTAGCATGGAGAAATTAAATGGAAATATCCTTTCTATGTAAAAAACCTATGCAAAAAAAGAAGAGTGCCACTTTTTTTTCAGAATGTGTATGCCTTTTGTTTTATGGTAGACAGTCCAACAAATTTACTGATGCAGGAATAGATTTCATAATTATTCTTTGGAATATAAAGATTATGCTTGCAATTTGGCTTATGTAGGATTGTGATTTCTTCTTAGTTCTGGGAAAACTAACTTGCTTCATCAATGAATGGATTTGCCAGCAATCACTTTCATGATCTGAATACAAGTATCCAGAGAAAGGTAAAAGGCTGATCAAATCCAGCTAGTTAAACTCCCATGAAAGGTACACGGTGGAGGTTATGAGTCTGACAGTGGTTCTATTAAAAGCATATGTTGCAATGACAGTTAAGACATTTTTAAGGTTAAAATATATTTCTACTTAGTTAAAAGGGTGATTTTATTTACCACTTACTAGGCAACCACTTTGCATAAGTCACTGGTAAAAGCATGTGATATAGCAACAAACCAGGATCAGATTTGTGTGGAAGTCCACTGGCATCCACTCATAGGATGATGATTTATTATTGACAATTATTTTTTTAAATTGACTAGCTAACCAGATTATAACCTATTTAATTTTTGTTTCAATGATTTTGTGTAGTAGATTTTATAGTAAATGTCTCCTACAAGTGCAAATATGTCACCAGCTGCATTTATCAAGCACATTCATCATCTCACGCATCTTGTGTCTTTAGCACTGTATTTTTCCCTAAGAGAATTCAGTTCAATGTTCCACTGTAATGGTTACACTTCAGTATAAACTTCAGAAATACACCTGAGTTCTATGGGTAAAGAACTGATGCCTCTGTTGTCTGAATCAGGATTTTATGACTACATGAAGCTTGATCACTTTGAGTTGCTGAATTTCAAGTTCATTCATCTGCAGGGATAAATCTCTGTCAACACAGGCTGATAGAGGTCACATTCTAATTCATTTGACAGATTGGTGAGTGAGGCTTTTCAAAGTTTTTTTACAGAATGACACTCAAAGAAGAGATGTAGTCAATCAATGTTCTTCCTGCTTACAGAATTTAATTGGGTTAGGAGATATTAGGAGATGTTGAAAGGACTAGGAATAGATAGAGACAACATCTGCAGAGGCTACAGAGTGTATGTCTACACTGAAGAACTGCACTGAGATATCCAGGGTAACATTACACTGCAGTTGTGTACTGAAAGCAGTATTGCCATGGTAGCACAGATTTTCACTTGAACTAATTTCCAAATAAAAGGAGTATCTTTACACTCTCCCACACTGCGTTATGCAGACACACTTTTAAACTTTTTCACCTCTTTCTCACTATTTGAAGAGGAGAATTCTTGTAGTGAGTTGTCAGGCTGATAAGAGTTATAGAGTTCATGTTATTTTTTACAGGAAAGTAAAATAGGCACAGCTTAACTTAAATAATCACTTTGGAATACCATTTTACTAACTCATTTATTTCACATTTTCAACACATTCATTTTGAAATTATAATGTACTTTTTTACAAAATAAGGTGCTTAGAGGATGAGACAAGTGAAGAGACGTGAGAAAAAGCTACAGAATGGTGCTCTACATACAATAGGAGATTATTTCCTTATTTAAATTTAGCTAATAAAATATCCTTCAATGACTAAATATGAAGACTAAGTATGTATTTCCAGAAAGCATAATTTGCTATCATATCTTGTGCACTGGGAGACTTCTTTTGCTTTACTTTTTAAAATAGTAAATATAGTATATGGCTTTATGACTTTGGAGGGAGATTTCTGACTTTTTGATGAAAACCTGCTCTGCTTGAGTTTCTTGAAACAGAACATCTATTGGTGTCTTTTAAAACTCCATAATAGAATTTATATATATTAAATGAAAAATAAATTAGTTTGACCAAGTTCTCTTCTCAGTTGCGTCAGTACAAACCATTTGGAGAGTACTTTTTAAGAACATGAACACATAGAAAAAATTGCTCATGATATTTATCTACTTACTCCTAGAAGACTCTTTGAAAACAACCAAAATTAACAGCACAGGTCGGTATGAATAAGTCTGTCATTATGAAAATAAAACTTTCTTTAATAAAGCAAAGTGATGTTTTCCACCTACTTTAACATTTGAAAACTTTCTCCTATTGTATTCATACATTCATGCAAAACATGAAAGATATGGGATGTTCAGCACCAGAAATTGTACATGCTTGTCATATTGCAATGTCTTTACTAGCAAAAGTCTCTGTGTATAAAGTCAGTTCACTCTATCTTAAATTTTCTGAGCTTTCGACACTTTTCACTGAGTAAGCATTAGTTGTCTAGTTTTTCTGAAAAGTGGTTGCTTAACCAAGGTGTTTAACCATGGTTCCAGAAACTTGACTTCAGAGCTAACATTAGGAGATTGTAGTGAAAGCATTGGAATTGTAGCTACTCTAAAAACTATTACAAAATTGTAAAAAAAATACTTTAAAATGTCACAGAATACTTCAAGTATATTACTACAATACTTATTGAATGATCAGAAAATAAAATTTCTACTTTTAGGGAAAAAAACAAACTAGATTAAGTTGAAAACATAACACTGTATTTGTTTATTAAAACTGTTCTAAAAATGTTTTTATTGTGCACAGTTACATTAATGTCAGCTATATCCTGGAGACTCGGGTTTGGCCACATAAAAGTTTTTTTTCTGAAGTAGGAGTAACTTAACAGTTATAATTTAGGAAGGAGAAACAAAACCAACACAAAACAAAACAAAACAAAACAAAAAAAAATCCTGTGTTTTTTTAAGTCTGTCTTTGAGGTTTCACCTTGGGGCAAGTCTGGCATTAATGTGTTTTTCATCCTCCTAGCTGTGCCCTAGCTGGGGCCCATTTACATGAACTAAAATCAATTTTTGAAAGCCAAAATCGGGTAAAACATTCATTTAATTTTATGCTGTTTTAACATGTGTCTTGCAGAAATGATGAAGTCAGGAAAAAAAAAGCCCCAAATCCACCAGTGAGGCCCCTTAGACTACATTTGTTTGCATACATTGGCTTTATGAGAGTAAGTTTTAAAACAAGATTTACAGAACAAAAGTGATCCGAGCTGCAGTTAAGCAAGATACACAGGGCTGCAGCTGATGTTTTCTTGTGCAATGCATTTAATTCTCACATAGTAGGTGTTGTTGATGGATATGTCATAGATCAGCACTTCTTGGATATTTGAGTGGTCAGAGAAGTTTAGAAGTATTGAAACTGGAATATTCCTGTGTTTCTCATGCCAAATCTGGTGTTATATTTAGAGGTGCACATCATGTGCAAGGAAAAATTGCAAAGGTTCTGGAATTAATGATCTTGCCTGTTAACCCCCTGCGATGTTGTAATTATCTGGAATAAATGTAGAAGACTTCTTAGAATAAATATTGATCATTTACTTCACATCAGATTTCTGCTTGTGAGGGCTGACCACAAGCCAAACAACATAAAAGCAGTGGATTTTGGCGCTCAGAAGCAGGAAGTGTGACTGACATTAAGATTGACAGGTCAGACTGCAAGAATTAAAAAAGGTTATTTTCAAGAAGCACAAAAAAAAATTTATTTCTAGGTACTGACATGTAAGATTTTCAACATAAATTTTACAGGTACACTGGTTTATGCTTTGCTGCTGAATACAGGTGCCGTGGTTGAACCCCAGCCGGCAACTAAGCACCACACAGGCGCTCACTCGCTCCTCCCACAGTGAGGTGGGGGGAGAATCAGAAGAGTAAAAGTGAGAGAACTCGTGGGTTGAGATAAAGACAGTTTAATAGGTAAAGCAAAAGCTGCGCACGCAAGCAAAGCAAAACAAGGAATTCATTCACTACTTCCCATTGGCAGGCAGGTGTTCAGCCATCTCCAGGAAAGCAGGGCTCCACCACGCATGACAGTTACTTGGGAAGACAAACGCCATAACTCCAATCTCCCCCCTTCCTCCATCTTCCCCCAGCTCTATATGCTGAGCATGACGTCATATGGTATGGGATATCCCTTTGGTCAGTTGGGGTCAGCTGTCCCAGCTGTGTCCCCTCCCAAGTTCTTGTGCACCCCCAGCCTCCTCGCTGGTGGGTGGTGTGAAAAGCAGAAAAGGCCTTGACTCTGTGTAAGCACTGCTCAGCTGTAACTGAAACATCCCTGTGTTATCAACACTTAAATCCAAAACACAGCCCCATAATAGCTACTGTGAAGAAAATTAACTCTATCCCAGCCAAAACCAGCACAATAGATTAAAAAAAATCCTCTAGTGTTACCTTTGGGCAGTGATTAGAAACAGTCCTGTGGATTTAGACAATACCTTTCATTTGACTGCTAGAATACAGGGCATCTACAGATCTCAAATTTTATGGGGGTAAAGTTACTTCCTCAGTGTCTTGCGGAATCAAGTTCTAAATGTAGTTCAGGCAGAGATACTTCAAAATAACTTTATAGTTTTTCAGGTTGCTGAGAACCGGAAAGAAGACATTAAGACTCAGCACTAAGGTAACTACTAAACATGTTGTTGCACACAGAGAGAGACTATATTACACAAGCCACACATTGCAAAAATTCTATCCCAGTAAGCAGTAGGACCTCATTATGGTTGGATGGGTTGCTTGGCAGGAAAAACCTCTTTCCTGAATCTTCCAAAATCTTAGTGCTGCATAGCACCTTCTTGCGAAATAGTGTCCTCAATGCTCAGCTGAATGTTCCAAGGTCTTCGTGGGTAGATAATCTGCAGCTACTTTTCCAATTCAAAATGTTCTACTTTCTCAAAGGAATGCCAAAATACACAGAAAATGATATTTTTCAAATAAAACTTCTATATCTTATACACAACCAACGTCAGAAATAAAGTTCTTACCGACCTTGAGAGAAAATCATCATGTCCCTTAACATGTAAAATTCAGCACCAGAATAGTTAGAATTTGTTTCAAGAAGACTTTAGATCCCCCTAATGTTTATATGGCAAATTGCAGTGCTGAGGACTCTCTTGTGGTCTCTTAATAACTTAATAAGTAAGGGAACAGGATATATACAGCAACACAACACAGTTCTTCAATAACGAGCTACAGTGTTAGAAAATGAGAAGAGGAGTCATCATTTCACAGTGTCACGTTATGCCTTATATATGCCTACATAGGGCCCAACAGTTCTAACCACTACTCTCATTTTATAGTTATGCAAATTGAAAGAACTTCAATAAGTAAATTGTTTGTACAGGTCAGAGACCAGAATTCAAGAATTTCTGTAACTTAGGCATGTGCTAGATCGTATATTCTCTTCCAAAGGGCAGTGATTGTTAGCCAGTTACCATTAATATCTGAGCCTTAGCTTGTATAAATCAGTTTCTAGCTATGAGCATTTGTAGAATTCTGGATTTCAGACTCCTAAAGGCTACAGTTTCCCACCCTCCCTTTGCTTATGTACCCTTTTAACAGCCATGAAATTACAGCAACAACTATTGCATCTTCATTATTATCATTCCAGTTTACCAATTGTCTTATAACTAAACCCCAAATTCCTGTAGCCTAACTCTGAAAAAGTGAGAAGGGACAAGATGTCTTTTACTTTTATGTATTTATCACTCCTTTGTTCATCTGAATTATGATTTAACCACCTGTAGCTAGGTTTGCAAGAAAAGAAATTGTTGATAAAGGGAATGCATAATGATTTCCGGATTTTAAGTATAGTATTTGCCAGGCTGGGAAGTAGCTGGGACAATGAATATTTTCCTAGGTTATGTGTCTTGGCCCTCTTGGGCTGCCTTAGTGACCTTTTCATATTTGGAAACAACATTGCCCACTCTGAACACATGAAACACCATAAAACTGATCTCCCACTTCCGTAGCAATGTACTGCTTATGGACAAAATTACTCAAAAGCAGAGAACCCACTTTGTAAGCAATGTTACAACCTCACAAAGGATACATAATACAGTTCTCCCCTAAAAAAGTTAATTTTGCTTCTCTGCAGTCTATACATCACAGGACAAAGCCAGCAGTTCATATACACCCATACAAATATATATATATATAAATATATTAAAAATATATACACACACACACATCTATGTTTTCTGTATTCCTATTCAGTATCCCTTTGTAAGACAATAAATCTAAGAACTCACAATTTTAAACACCCACTATCCTATCAGACAATAACACACTCTGTAAGAAAGAATCTAAGTTTCTCCTGTTGCTAAACCAAATCTTCGAGTTCCTTGGGTTTAAAGCACCTTAGAGTTTAAATGAAATGAGGTTTGTTGCCTCTTGAGGAATTATCATTATCCTAAAATCATTTTGCAGCTCGACACAATATAGCATAACTGGTGATCTCAGCTTTCTCTTTCTCCTTCTGTATCTTCTTTCTTCCACCTCTTCATTACTACAAATCCAGAACACAGGAATATAACATGTGATTAATATGTTTCCAGAGAGAGAGAGGACAAAGCATGATAAAAACTGCCACAGGCTTTTCCACAGTTGATGGCCCACCTGCCTTGGTGACAGGAGGAGGTATATATTCAGAGGATATGACTGTACCGTGCATTAGCGCTGTGCAGATTTCTGACTCTTCCTGAGATTTGAAGTGTTATTTTCATGAAAAACCTTGCAGGCAGCTTGCCTGCAACCTTAATCACCTTCTCTCCCCTCCTAAAGCAGATTTCTTACATCTATGAGTTTTCTCATACAATGATTTATTGTGCATAACATTCCACTTTACACCTAATGTAAATTATACTGCCAGCTATCCAAATTCCAGCTATCCTCCAAAACTCGGTCTTTTGGAGGCAGTAAGCGGTCTGGTCTGAATGCCTAAGTGCTTTCTAAAGCATAGTGGATTTTACTAAAACTTCCTCAGGCAACTACTCTGTATTCCTATGATTTTAATTATTTAATTAATACTGCCTGTTGTGAATAAATTCAGTATCTATTCATCCATTTTTCAGATGGTCCACAGGCTCCCAGTCTTAATCTTTTATCCCTTCTAGATGACTTAGTGAATTGTGCTAAACATTACAGCTAGCAGCAATAGTTAGAATATCATTAATACATAGCAGTAGACAACTGCTGTTAGAATAAAGTTCCTTCTGGATATATGTACACCGCAGCTCAGCTTGAGGTACATCTATAGAAGAAAATAAATTAAAAGTACCAGAACGTATGCAAATGAAACAAACTGATTAAGAACTCAGTGCTGAACCAATACAATTATAAATGTATACATCTATCACACTATTGAAAGAAAACTAATAGCATATCCCTAATTACAAAAGACGGTACAGAAATTGTGAATGAGCTATCCAGTACTGCTGGCAATTAGTGCTGGGAAGGCTCTACTATTGATGCTGGCAGCCCTGCTGCTACAAGAAGTAGAGCAGGAACTGGCTTAGTGAGGCTCTCAACAAAAACTGATCATTCTTCAGAATAAATAACTTTATCAAATTGACTCTTTTTACGGGAAAGATGGAATAAAAAGAAGCTGTACAACACCTATAGTCTCTATAGCCTGCAGCATACAAATATTCAGGACTCTTTCAAGTCAAACTATGGTGGCCCACATCTCAGCTGGTGAAGGCTCATTCTCATGCCATTTGACACCAATTTATCTGACATTTCTGGGAACTGAGAAGGTATGTGAAAAAAAATACTACAAGTGCTTCTCAATCATGCGCTCTGGTGTGTGTTTAGGGCCCAATGACTGGCTGAAAGTCTGCAAGCTGTGCTCAATAGTCATTTGTTGATGCAGAATATCTAGGGGATAGATCACATCACATGCTATCAAGTGTTACCCAATGCCTTCTGCCTCCCAGCTCCTTAGCCCATTCTTCATATTAATACCTAAGTACCTTTAAAAAACCACCTTGTACTTACTTTCTGCTTTAGCTTTCATTTTTGTGTTTATATGTTCTGCTCCTTTTTCCATCTCTAGGAGATCAATGTTCTGCCACATCTTACAATCTATCCTCTTATTTCTGTGTTTGTACAGGACTTAGCACAGCAGTCTGTCTGTGCAGTCTTTTAGGGGTGAATAAGGAGTGCTCTGGAGGCACATGGGACCTTATGTGCCTGATAGGGCTTTAAGGTTTTAACAAACTATTGACTATGCTTAGACAGTTGTCTAGAAGGCAACTATATAAATAAGGTAGCAAGGTAGCAAATACAGAACGAACATAATGCTTGTGACTGATACAAAGCTTGCTCAGTCCATTGGTGCTCATAGATGCTGCTACAGTTCAAGCTGCAAACAGTAATGGAAGCTATGAAAGAGAGGCTTTTACTATTGTAACAATATTTCACCAAACCAAGTAATTCATTTTGATGGCTTCCTTAAGTCAATACTGGCATGCCAGCTTTTTTGCTGTAAAATGGCAATCTCCTGGGCTGGTGTTTTGTTGTTGTTGTCGTCGTTTTTTTTTTTTTTAACGAAAGGATTAAATTTTATTCACTGGTCAATGTGATGACAACTATTTTATTTGCTTTAATTGTCCTGGAAATACAAATTTAAGTGAATAGTTAAGAAGATGAGTTAGCCATAGGTAAAAATACTCTGTGAGGATTATTTATGCTGCTATTTCCATGTTCCTGGCTTCAGTTTCCTATTGGAAATGGTGAAGCTTGCTATGTTCCAGTCACAATGTTTATACTATCTATACAAATAACAGGATACACTTCATATAACACTACTAAATTTAACCTCAGAAGCAATACTGGCTAATAGTGTTTTAGAAGGAGTGATAAATACCACGGTAGAAGCCATTCTGGTAATTTAAAATAATGTGTTAGAAAATAATGTCTCTTGTGCTATCCTCGAATTATAAGTGAATATACCATATTAAGGTTTGAACTATAAAAATGCATTCAGGGGTAAATATTTTACTGTATCAACCATTGAAGAATCTTTTCTTGACAGAAGTACCAAAACAGCTCATGTGCCTGATCAGGAGCCCTTGGACATGACAAGTTCTTCCTTCAAAGACCAGGAATGAGTGCCATGCCCCATCTCCATGGAGGTTTGAGGTAAGACCTGAGTTCTGAGAGAGTTTCTCTTACTATTTTTCTGTCTTCTCTGATAATGACTCCAGGTATCATGTAGTTTTACTCTAGAATAAATTGATGCCCATTGAAGCCTCCCAATAACAAGGAACATTGAAGTTAAGGTGTAGATCCTAAGAAGTTTCTACATTTTTTTTTTTAATAACAAGTTTATTCACAACTCCCACACTGGTAGATAACATTCTATGGTTCATTGCATACGGATCTTTAATAGGAGAAACATTTTAAATGATAGATTGAGCATTCTGCTTAATAACCTGATAATAATATGTGTCCCTGTGTGGTGGTGCATTCATACCCCCCTTCTTCCCTGGGCCACTTGTTGATCTGGGCCGCTTTAAGTGGCCTCTAAACCACTCATTCGCGACACCCTGCAATAATCAGGAGAAGTGTCTACCTTTCTGCTCCAGAGCAGAGATGGTAATAATTCAATGACAGGTATAGTTTGGTCTGACGGGAACTAACAACTATTAGGAGCAGAGAGCCTGTGTGCTGGTTTTAGCTGGGGTAGAGTTAATTTTCTTCATAATAGCTAGGATGGGGCTACATTTTGGACTTGTACTGAAAACAGTGTTGATAATACAGAGACATTTTACTTATTGCTGAGCAGTGCTTACACAGAGTCAAGGCCTTTTCTGCTTCTCACAACACCCACCAGCGAGGAGGCTGGGGGTGCACAAGAAGTTGGGAGGGGACACAGCCAGGACAGCTGACCCCAGCTGACCAAAGGGATATCCCATACTATATGATGTCATGCTCAGCATATAGAGCTGGGGGAAGAAGAAGAAAGGGGGGGGATGTTCGGAGCGATGGCGTTTGTCTTCCCAAGTAACCGTTACACGTGATGGAGCCCTGCTTTCCTGGAGATGGCTGAACACCTGCCTGCTGATGGGAAGTAGTGAATGAATTCCTTGTTTTGCTTTGCTTGCGTGCACGGCTTTTGCTTTACCTATTAAACTGTCTTTATCTCAACCCACGAGTTTTCTCACTTTTACTCTTCTGATTCTCTCCCCCATCCCAACAGGGGGGAGTGAGCGAGCGACTGGGATTGCTGGCTGGGGTTAAACCACGACAGCCTATTTATCTTTATTACTTCAACTTGAGGCATACAAACTTGATATACGATTCTGTCACGGGAAGCTCAGTGTCACTTACTGGTTCCACCAAATATTTCAGCTAAGGAGTTGGTCTTTTTCTGCGTTCTGATTCATAGTGTATTTCTTTTGGTTGTGGGTCACTAACCCAACAAGGTCTGACAACAGGACAAAGTTTCTTGCAATGATCCGGGAATCCACTCATGCTGACATTTCTCTCTAAAGTGGAAATTTTTTATGTAATTGCCAACAAACTGCCTCTGAATTTACTGTACCTGAATAGGTATAAGTTACTTTCTGGAACGTTCTTTGTCCACTTCTTTGTTTGATTCTTTCCTAGTGCAGGCAAAGGCGTCACATCATCCTGGTTATGCATCTCCTCTCTGCTCCTATTTAAACCCAAGCTCATCTTTCTGAACGTCAGTGATCAGAACTGTAGACAGAACTCTAGATGTCTGTCTCTCATGCTTTGCACGTTGACATTCATATTCTCCCACTCTACTGAAAATAGTTTGGAAATATCTTAGTACCACATCTGACCTTTTCAGATGCACTTTATTAATTATTTTTATTTTTTTAAACATAATATTTTAAAATATTTATTTATTATATATTTTTACAGTTTTCATACTAATCTGCAATTTCTCTAGTTTAATAGATTCCCTCAGAATACTTTAAGTGAAGTCCAGAGACCTTAGCCTGCCTGCCTGCATTGTCCTTTTACAAAAAGGGAAATTTTATCAGTAAGCCATACAGCTGGCTTGGTATGAGCTACTTTTGGTAAATTTGTGTTGCACCTATTCCCATTTCACATTTACTGCCTTTTCTCTAATTAGCTAAATTAAAAAATCCTTCATATTAGAACTGATTTTTTTTTTTATGTGCAAGTTTCTTCCTTCTGTATTACAGAAAAAAAGATTATCTAGTCTCCCATACTTCAGTGCGTTGAGGTCTTTTTGTTTTGATGCCTCTGAGGATGAAGTAATTAGACCTGATTTAATTAGAGCAATTAGGGCTTTGCGGTTGATGTGCTTTGCCCTTAATCTGAGAAGGAAGCAATCAATATTTATTGGAACCAAGGCTAATTTATAACATAACTGCAACAGGAAACAAAGAGGCTCTGATAGTAACAGAAATTCTAGTTTAGTCTATTCTAAACATCATGTTTTACAGAAATAAGAGACACTTAGAAGCATATCAAGAAGGGCCTCTTCATGGTAAATAAAAGAAAACTGGGCAAGGAGAGAGGTATTCCAACAAACTTTTAATTGAAGCAAAATCCACTTGTATTTCTTATAGTAAAATCTCTTGCCAGAAACTCACCATGCACATACATCAGTTGGGAACATTGAATTACAAGTAACTGAAAGTATTTTTTTCCATTATGCTGGGTAGCAGGGTCAGATATGATAGAGCCACTTTGAGTTGCCTTTAAAATAAGATGTAACTGAAATAAGGGATATTTTTATTTCTGGAAATTGGGCAGTTGTCACTCAAGCTGATGAATGGGTTCATTCAGAATAACAAATGAACAGCTACTCACTGGAAATAGTAAGAGCCACTTCCCAAATACTGTCTGCGTGCAACCGTGGAATGGGACTGAACTAACCTCTCTGAAAGGCTTTCACTTGCCCACTGTAATTACAAGGATCTGGGTGTTGTTACAGGTTTGGGTTCATGACAGACAAAGAACAGAAACATAACTGACATAGTGTAAGATGACTTCGGAGTCTCTGGCCTCTGAAAGTATTCCCATTGTGACTGAGAAAAAGCTAGGGCTTGAGGGCTAGCTCTGGGCTTCAGAGGAGAGTGCTCACTAGCAAGAGCCCTGGGATACTGGGAAGAGACACTAGGAATTAAAACACAAAAATAGTAATTCAGGGAAACAGAACTGTGAATCTCATCTTGGTAAATAAGAAGATCTGAATCAGAGGCATAAGTGACTCAGTTGGCAGTACTTTGCTCTAAAAGTAACAGCCTTCAAGATATTCAATATTGCCTAATTGTTCAGAATGGAAAATCAGAATGGAAAACTTGATAGTATTTTAAGTCCTAAACTCACAGTTTATTTTTATATGTTCAGTTGCCCTGTCTGCACTTTTCTGAGTGTTGTATGTTCCCCTCTTATCAAAGATAGTGGTATCCGTTGATACTTCTCAACCTGAGTTACCTCCAGTGTAACTACGGTGTAATCCATTTGATTTCAGAGCCCTGAGAGGACACTGTAAATTACCTACTTTGCCATTTGCATGTATTCTTACCCGTCAGAAGAAAAGTAAATTGATTTTGCATGTATTTTACCTAGAAAGCACATCTGGCAGAGGTAGAGGCACATGGAAAGAGGGAAGGACAAACCTGTTGTTTTGTTTTTAGGATGCCAGCAACTCTCAGTGTAAATCAGAGTAATTCTGAGTTTGTTGTAATTTACATCAGACATTTGTAGTTAAGATCAAATCCTGATCCACCCCAATTTTCATGGGCATTTGCTTCAGTCTGTAGCACCGTTGCCCCCTGTTTAAAATACCCACAATTTTTTCATAACACTGTGACTTACAAAAATACTTCCTCCTCTCTGCAGCATAAGATCCTTGTGTTGGATGTTGTAAAGACAACAGCGTGGAAAATAGAAAAGAAGAATCTCCTTCTAGATGCAGAAAAGTATGGGAAGGATGAGAGATGGATGAGTTTTTTAATTCAACTCTTCCCTGGTGCTACAGGCAAATTCATTGCCTTCACAGAACTCTACCTGCAGTCTTGGTCGGTCTACCTCTGGAGTTAGCAGCGTTGGCCATGTTTTATCATCACCTCATGTCTTAAAGAGAGCTCCATCCTGCCTAAAGAATAGATTTAATTACTACTCAAATTATTATAACAACAATCCTAGTAATTCCTAATCTTCAGTCATGATCTGAAAAATGTTTGACTGTTTCTGCAGGCAGCGGAAGCGTTCGCGTGGACACCTGCTTTTGACCAATCTGTGTATATTAAGATTCGCGTGCTTGCTGACTGTAGACCAATAGGGGGACTAGATGCGTGTGTATCTGGGTAGAAGAATGTATATAAACCAAGCTATTTGGGCAATAAAGTGGCACTAACTTGATCACGTTGGACCTTTACCTGTTTGGTCCAATTCCCATTCCACTATTTCTTTCTATTAAAGTTCTCTCTTGCAAGTTTCTTGTAACAAAAAAAGATTTAGCATCTTCTTGGCTAACCCAGATATCAGTGATATTTCATTACTTTTGTTCAATCTTAGGGAAAAAAGTTACACCTGTGGTTATTGCCCTTTAACCAATCTACATCTCAGTGAGATAACTTTTGTTTTGACAGTGCTTTTTAAAACATTAATCTCTGATGCTACACTAGGCCAGGTGCTTTCTGAATATTTAAGAATCACCCATTTTTTCAATGATGTTTTCCTTGCTTATTGCAAAAGTAGAATTTCAATGTTATAATACCTTCACTTTTTCTTACCTGCTAAATATTTTTACTTTAATAATTCCTTTAAGGCATTTGTCTACTTGATCCTATGAAATGTTTTAAAGATTTTTCTCCTCAACTAAGCCGTCTGTATTTTTCTTTCTACCCTCAGTCTCTTTCTCAACTAATGATACTATATGAGCAAGACTGCAGTCCCTCAGGATCTCTCCAGAGACAAAAGACTTTCAAAATCAGCCTGAAAATTTCTGTAATTTAAATTCTCACTTCATGTATAATTCCTCATTGTTGATTTTGAATCCTCAAATGTTAAGCCTGTTAAAGTATATTTAACTTTAGATGGTTATGGTGCATTAATGCATTACATTTGATTCACCATTTGGAACTGAAATACATTTTTCTTTCTTTTTTCTTCTTCTTCTTATGGCACCTTTTTGTATATCTGTTTGAAAGGTGATATTAAACACATCCCCTCCAAATTCATTATGAAAACAATATGAAACTGCAAAATAAATACAGTCTATGCTATATGCTCTATAGTGAGTTTTTTTGAAAATGATAACTGACTTTTCATTATAATCTGATCCCTGTGAAAGACTTACTACTGTCACAAAAAGCTAAAAATTTGCAAACACAAACAAATCATGATCAATTATAGATAATTCCCTACTAATTTCCTGGCAATTTCTCACTAATTCAGAGTCTAAATTCAAGTGCATGCTGTGCCCATTTTTTAACTCATGTCTTTTTCACAAGCAGTCTTGTACATTGTGGAAGGATTTTTATTAAATAACGGGCATCCTATGAACACTCCAAGCACTGAGGATTTGTTAACAACAGTATAAGGCAAAGGGTTGCTAAAGGGCAATTGTGGTTTTAGAGTCTCTGAAGCGATAGCAGAATAGGGAGGTAGGCTGAGAAATGTAACTATCAGCAGATTAGGTAACGGAATGCAGGCGGGGGAAGCGTTCGCGTGGACACCTGCTTTTGACCAATTTGTGTATATTAAGATTCGCGTGCTTGCTGACTGTAGACCAATAGGGGGACTAGATGTGTGTGTATCTGGGTAGAAGAATGTATATAAACCGAGCTATTTGGGCAATAAAGTGGCACTAACTTGATCACACTGGTCGCTGTGTTGTGTCTGAGACTTCCGCGTCTGCAGTACATCATCCCTTTAAAAACTTATGTGCACACACACACAATTTGAAACAACACAGCTGTGATTTCAGGGCTCTGCATCATATGTAGCACATAGGTAGAGGTTCTCCATTTCTTTGAATTTTTTTACCTGAGTGTACAGGAATTTGAAACCACATTGATGCCTGTGAAGGAAAATGAAGATATAGCAAAGCAAACCCCCAGGGACCAAAGACACAGTATTCATTAGCCTGTGCTCAGTGTGTCCAGCACCTGAGCCTTCACTACTGTATAGTATTACATTGTGTGGGAGAGATAAAGCAGTTCATATGGAACTACACTGGGTGTAGTTTATAGTGTGTTATATCCAGCAGTGAATAGGTAACTCCAAGACTTATTGTAATTGCAGACTATTTCCAGCAAGTCAATACTCTCATAGTTCACATTAGGTGAACGTTTCTTTTTAAAGTAATCCTTATATATGTTCTCAAAAACAATTTTGCAGATGGTATTTGAAAGCACAAGGTTGAAGCTCCAAAAAAACCCCTCAAAACCTTTTCCTGATAAATGTTTTACATTTGAAAGAACAACATCCTAAATGTGTCTTCTATGAACTGCCTCAAAATCATCAAACTGAATTTCCTATAGAGTAAGACAATCTGTTCATGAAAATATTCTTTTTGTGGTGTAGCGTTTTCAGTTCTTCAATCACACTACCAATGAGATAACTAAAAATCCCAGAGTTTTAGCAGATTTAGCAGCTTACTGCACATCAAATTTTTTTGATGCCATTCATTTGAGGTAATTCTTTAATATATACCAGGTTTTTGAAAGAGGGGAAACTTTCATGTTCGACAAGAATTGCATGGCCATGGCAGAGCAGTGCTGACTACTCACAACTTCCTAAACTCTGGTTCTGTTAACCCAATAGCCACACCAGGAAAATACTACATTATCACTTTGACCATTTTCTGGCAAAGAAGTTTTCTTAAAAAAAAAATTCTAAAAATTCTTTATTAAAAGAAATTACTTAAATTAGTAAGAGGAAAAGTAGTCTCTATATAATGAAGGGTATTAGGCTCCTCCTGTGAATTGCCTTGCCAAAGGAATGAGGAACCTTCTTCCCTAATAGGTCCATCCCCATAAGTTAGGTACCTTTATCTAGACACAGCCTGTCTGTGCTTACATATTCCTTAGTATGGAGTTTTCTAAGGATATAGTAATGTAATGAAGATCTGAATTCTCAACGCACTTGGGAAAAGTTATGCTGGATGACGGAGGGAAATCTGGCTGCGTGCTTAAACAAAACACAATATGCACAACAAAGCTCAGAGTTTCTTAGAATGGTCTTGATTTCTTCAGACAGCAGGGGATGCCACTATTCCTATCACTTAAAGAAAAACTTTGTAGATGTCTTGCCTGCCTCATTATTTTCAATAAGATTAAGTTAGGTATCAGTTTTCCCATACTCTTCAAAGACGTTATTTATTGCAAAGTCTTGCATCCTGGTAGCCAAATGAACTTAGTCCAAAATAACATCCCCGAATTACCAACTTTGTTGTTCACAACTCATGTTCAGCTGATGTGATCTGATACAAACTCAGAGTAGTGTGTTAAATCTAATGAGGGAATAGCCCCTTGTATCTGCAGAGAATTTTTGAAAACAGTGTAACATTAACCAATTTTGTGCCCTGGTATTGTTGGTGGACAACAGCCACTCCTAGATACTTGGGATTCTGCAGGTATTTTGTTCTGCATCTTCTAAAGGAAGAAGGAACATAAAAACACACATTCCTTTCTTCTGCCTCAGCTGCCCGTCTTTTCCACAGGCAGCCCAGTAAACTAGGAATGCAGCACTCCCACAGAGACTGAAACAACTGCAAAACCAGCTGAAACAAAACCAGAACAAAATTTTGCTCCCAGTAGCAGACACTTAAAGTGTCACTGGAAAATGAGAAGGAAGAAAGGAGTCTGCCTGTACAGTAGTTGGAGGGGAGTTGCTTGGTTTTTGTTTTCCTTCAAATGACTATGACTTACCTGGAAAAGGATGGAAAAAGAAATTGTGCTCAAACCTTATCCTTAGAAAAAATGTATCTAATTCTTGCCTGGTTAAAACTTAGGGTAACAGCTCATCTCAATTAGAAATAAAGAAACCAGAGGAAATGAATCAGTGAAAGCTTGATTAATCAGATAGTGTAGTGTGTGTCATTGGTATACTTGAGAAAAATTTAATCTCATAAAATTTCCAGAGAGAACTTATATGGCAAAATGGCTTGTTTATACCTAGTATACAAAAGACAATACTGCAATGTTTTGCTTCCTTCTATTTTTTCTGCTATAAAGGGTAAATAATGGAAGCAAAATACATGGGACAAATAGTTTTATGCATCTTTATTTTGGCAAATTAGTTTAAATCATGAAGTGTGAAATGTAAGACAGGAATCTGTCAGAAGATATGGCTTTCCATTTGGAATAAAAATATCTTGAGTGCAATCAATTAAAGTACTATGTATGGGTAATTTGCAAAATAGATTTTCTCCACTCTGAATTTTACTTAATATAGAATCTTTATCTTCTATACCTAGAACAGGAAATATCAGAATATATTCACACGTAAAGATTTCAGATGTGACATTTATAGCAGTGCCCAATGTACAGTTTTAGATTCAACTGTGGTTTTCTCCAGCTTACGCTCATTTAAATGTTAAACTCTCTGTGTTATTATGAAATAGCCTATGAGAACTAAACTGTCAACATAAAAACTGCCAGAAATACAGTGCCTGGAGCATGGGCCTCTAAAATATGATGGTTTCTATTTTCATATGTTTCAGTTTTGCTTCACGTGAACCAAATTTAAAGCTCTTTTACTTCAAGCTTTTAGTCTGAATGAGCTCAAACTCACTCCTACCCTAAGTGTCATATGCAGCCCACATATTAGTCACATTTGCTCAGTATTAGACCTGTTCCCCTTTGTAAGCTTTGGTGAATCTCTTGTGAAGCTAAGGAGAAAAAGGTAAGTTGCCAGTACCTTAAAAGTTTATTTTGAGCTAATTCTGAACAAGAATACTACCTAAGAGCTAGAGAAGGTCTTGGATATTCTGCAGCTCACCCAATCTGTATGACACTGAGTCTCAAACTATGATCAGAGACCTCAGTAGCCTTCAGTTCATCTGAGGTGGCCTACAGGAATATCTTAGCATTATTTTTGTGATGGTTTCAGTTATAGTTCATAACTATGACCATTCTTCCCCGCCTTCACCAAGATGAGAGCAAGAACTTTCTTGTCACACTAGGATGGGAGAAAGACAAGATTTTCCCATCAGATCTTAGCTACAGTCACATGTCACCACATGTTCCACAGCAGATGTAGAGGGCTGACTGTGGACTGTGCTTCATGAAATTTGAGAATCCCCAGTCTAGATTTGCTGTTAAATCTTGGATTATTTAAATTTTGGGATGATTCGCAAATTATGCTTTTTCTACCCCCTCATATGCATTTTACCATTGTCATCGTTGGTTCTGTAGTGTGTACCTAAAATCCCTTTATAAACTTTACTGGGTCTGCCTTCAGAAAACCGGGGAAAAAATCTCCACTACATTGTTATTTCAGTAGCTATTTCACTTGGGTTTAGTATCTATATCTCAGTCTATGTTTTATATCCTTGAAATATTTTGTGTGTCAGAGATATTCCCAGACTTCCTGCCTTCCTGTGGCAACTATTGAGTCTTTGTATGAAAAAGAAAAGCTTGCCTGATGTAAACGCAACAACAATCTTAGTACTTCCCTACTAAAATAAGATTTTTTTTTTTTCTTTATTTTAGGGCAGGTTTACTGCCAAACCAGTTCTGATTTAATGAAGACATTAAGGTGACCCCAAAGACTAGTGATTCCAGTGGAAAAATTATTTACAGAAAGTTTATGCAAAGTCAGTCCTACCTGTAGCCATGCATCTCCCATTTCTTTTTCCTTGTGAGTGTCTTGGTTCCAAGGAGCTACGGATATACAACAAGCAAGAAATGGATGACTTCTGACACACTTCTTCACAAAAGTGAGAACAGAGAGCTTAATGTTTATGTTGAGTTCAAGCCCTTGGACTCCTGAACCAAAGTATTTACTGAAAAATTGGCTCCTCTTGGTTTGCAGAGCCTTTTATTCCAATTGCCTGTGTTGTGAAATTATTAGAACAGTTGTGCCCCTGGATCTGCTTTTGATCTGAGCCAACTGGCAATCTCCTAAGCAATTATTACAAAGGTAAGGGCCTGTATGGGCCGAGACCATTAGTAACGGGTAGTTTGAATGACTGGCCTCCTTCACATCTTAAGGTTTTAATAGTATAGAAAAACAGTATCCTGTACTTGTTGACTACAGTGCCAAGGAGCGTTAACTAAAGCATTCAATTTACTACTATAGATATATCCAGATGATTCCAGCTCCTGAATCTAGAGGACCATGTCTAGGTGTGTTTTGAATATCTCCAAGGAAGGAGACTCCACAACCTCTCTGGGCAACCTGTGCCAGTGTTCAACCACTCCCACAATAAAAAGATTTTTCCTACACTTACATGGAATTTCCTGTGTTTCAGTGTGTGCCCATTGCCTCTTGTCCTGTCACTGGGCACCACTGAAAAGAGTCTGGCTCCGTCCTCTTTGCACCCTTCCTTCAGGTATTTACACACACAGATAAGATCCCCTCTGAGCCTTCTCTTCTCCAGGCTGAACAGTCCCAGCTCCCTCAGTCTCTCCTCATACAAAAGAAGCTCCTGTCCCTTGATCATCTTTGTGGCCCAGCTCTGGACTCTCTCCAGTATGTCCATGTCTCTCTTGTACTGGGGAGTCCAGAACTGGACACAGTGCTCCAGGTGTGGCCTCACCAGTGCTGAGGAGAAGGGTCACCTCCCTCCACCTGCTTTCAATGCTCTTCCTAATGCAGCTCAGGATATCTAGACAAAATAATTTTGTTCTTCTAATGATTACTACTCAACTATATAATCTGAAAACATCCACAACTATATAATTGGAAAACGTCAATTTTTTTGTTTGCAGTTACAATTTACCAAATCATTGTTATTTATAAGCTTTTTTAATCATGACTACAGATGATAGCTATGGATACTGGAAAGGGGTATTCTTTTCCTGTGGGTTGCCTAGCTAGCTACTGTCCTGTTCCTGTGCTATCTGTATATAATTCAATGTGCCTGTGATTGTTTTAGAGTCACTCTCTTGCTCTAGGTTCTTCCACAGTTAAAATAGCAGTGATGTATGGCTTCTCTACCTATCACAGAAAATAAGAAGGCAGGTCTTTGCAGATTTGTCTCCCCTGTGACTGTGATAAAAATTGAAACTTGGATTTTTCAGTGCTTATAAGACATACCAGTGTGGTTTCCAGATGTATCAAAGGGCCTAATTTGCAGGCAGATTCATGATTTGGGCTAGTCTTACTACCAATATAATGTTTATTACTCCAGAATGATTACCTTAATGAAAACACATGCGCACACAAATTGCTGGTGTCTGTTTTATTGTATGCTACAGTTTGGCCTTGGTGTGGCCAGAATTAGTCTCTGGATAATAGATCAAGTTATGCTAGTGCAGCACAGCCTGTAACCCTTTAGCATTTGAATCTTTCAGACAATTTGACTAGTTTTGCTACCAGAACCAGACTTGAGGAAAGCCTACTGCAGGCAATTACCTTGATGGGATGGTTGTGATGTTTGCTTTTACAGTCACTGCTGAGATAATTGTTCCACCAATTTGCCAAAAGTAGAATCCAGTTTGTGATTTAGTTTGTGTAATCCAGTGGTTTGTATGAAGACCCTGCAAATCATGGAAGTCTTAAAATACTGTCTTTGAAGATATTTTGTTTTCCTTTGTCTCCATGGAGGCACAGATTATCATGCTAACAACTAAATAGCAAACTACAGAAATTCCATGCTGTATTATTTGATAGACAGTGGAGACAAAAAGAGTAAAATAAAGTTAATTCAAAACCAATTGCTTTGAGAAAAAACAGATCCTGTCTGTTTTCAAGTCATAGTCAGTGATCGCTGTGTAACTAATGTCCCAGCCAGTTTTGCAGGAGTCTATTTGTTTTCATTTTGGAATTGGCTATGTAAACAGTAAGTCTTTGTAATTTACCTGCTAGTGAGAAATACAGCCAGGTTAAACAGTACATGTCTATCTTTTTTAAAAATCATTTCTCTTTGTTTTATAATTTAGTTTTGCTGGGCAAAGCTAATTTAAAAATACAAATCAGCTGCCAGGGAAGAAAACACCTCAAAGGTTCTGTACTTGGAAAATGTATATTACTTTATTATTAGCTCCCGTAAAATTAGCAACCTCTAATTTTCAGTCTGGTTTCTCAGAAAAACAATTGCTCTTCATAGCTGAAAAATTAAGTTAAAATAGGGATATGGGAAAGAAAGCATATGGGAATATTATTACCTTTTTCAATAGTGTTTTTACAACCTGAAAATCTTGATTCAGAGAACTTAAATATTCAAAATCAGTGATGGAATCTCATAGATTTTGGTCAGGTTCTTATATTAAATGTCAAGTTGTGAGTCTGAAAAATAAAACTGGAACATGGTTTTGGACATTGTGTTTAACTATTGCTTCCAAAAAGGAAAGGAAAAACAAAGTGTCTTGAATATCAGTTTAAATAGGAAAACAAGTTATAAACATTCCTTTCCTGATTACCATTCTTTACTTTGTACCACAGCTAAAAGGTATTGCTTGAATGGGTTAAAAAAATAAAAATCGGTATTTGTGGTTGCAGATTGTAGTTTTGTTCCTTAAGATAATTTCCAGGTTAACTTTCTTCAAAGACTGTTTGCATTCCAAAGTCAATATTTTTACTTGTACATTTCTTTAACAGTTTGCAAAAATGTCTAGACTTATATTTCAAATACCCTTCTTATGTTCCAGCTACATGAATAAGCACATTTTTTTGCTTAAACCTAATATTTTCTAGCAGATTAAGCATGTAGGAATGTTAAATCTTCTACATTGTCAGTAAATATCTCATTCATAAGTTCATAAAACTGTAATGACACTAATAAAGTATAGCAATAATGTCTTATTAATTATACAGCAAGATATTACAAACAGGCAGAAGAGAAAGCCACGACAGGTCTGACTGTTTCACACAGCAGAAGGGTATTCATGCCAACAGGCTATCTGCATCTGGGGTATGTGTCTACATCAGGGAGCCTGGACTCCAGCCATAGACCCTGGAAAGAGCTGTGTTCCTCCAGAGGCTGACTCTCAGCCCCTGAAAAAGTGCCGCGCTACTTTGTGGACTATATAAGGGGCCTACGTTTACCTATCTGATATGCAACGTATGGATTAACGCTTTGATAGAAATGATGGCAGGCAGCACAACACGCTCAGAGTACTGCTGGGTGCTTAGGTTAGACAGCCACCTCTGTAACATAGTCACAGCTCAATTCCACACATGGACACAGCTCAAGGAGTCCTTGTGTGGGGCCTCCAGAATGAGCACAAGGCATTTTGGGAATAAGGTGTCAATACCTGCACCAGAATTGAGGCAAAGTGTGCCACTGAGAAAAAATACTCTTGATATGTTGCATCCTTCAGGGCTCATGATTATTCTAGACCCAAAGACAGAGACTGACTGACAGCAGCAAGGGTAGAAGTGGTGCTGGATTTTATCTTTGGATCGAAGGAGTAAAGGTTGCACCCTGATTTTCTGGCTTCAGCCTCGTTAAGGAGGAGTTTCAGCAATGGGTTTTAATGGCAGAGCCAGCAACGATGGGAAGAAGACACACACCCATGATTAGAATGATTACTCTATGTGTGTTTTGGGAAAATTAAGTCTCACTGATTAAAATAAATTATCTGATAAAGAAATAAGCAGTGCTGATTTTGTAAGGAACACTTTCATCTCAGTTTGTAGTGTCAAGGTGAAAAAATGCTTTGACACTTGCCTACTTAATATTCAGAAAAAAAACCTATGTGGTGTTATCATGGGCACAAGGCAACATAAAATGACCCTGACAAAAACCCTGAGGTCTGCCATTCTCACTCACTGCCCATGTTCTTCCCAGGCCTTTTACTTTATAGTCCTTCTGTCTCCTTCTCCTGTTCCCACTTTTATTCTCTCTTTTACTCAGATAGAAGTATGTGTCACTGGTCAGATCATGCACAGAGGCGGTCTCCAAATCCCTATCACCATCTCCATCTTCATTAAGATCTGGCCTTCAACAAGGAGCAGTTCTTCTAACAATTTTCCCTTCCTATCCCCCTCATTCTTATTCCTCACACCACACTCTGTATAAATTGTTTTTCTGAGTCTGGTCTTCATTTATCTTTTTCCTATCTTAGACTATAAACACTTCAGGGCAAGGAATGTAACTTATACCACATTTGTAAAATGATGTGTACATTTACAGCTCTCTATAAATGACTTTTTAATAACAGAAGCAAAATCCTTCAATCCCTAAACAGTCAGAAATCTTTCTTCCCCACATAAGTTTTACTTGGGTGAAGTCAGACAAAGGCAACTGTCATTAGTGTAGTAGTAGTAATAATAATGGTTTAGTGTATTGATAGTTTATTAAAACACAAATGTTGAAATCAGTCCTGCAAAGTTAAAAAATTGACAGCACTGCCTGTTTTATGTGAAATGTAGTAACAGAAGGAAATTATTCTCAACACGTTGCTCTAGTAGGTCATTCCTACTAATTCCTCATCTGGAATCTAAAACTCTCGAATAAGCCCCAAATCTCAGGAGAGTCACTCTGTAAGGGAAATATCAGTTTTCACCAAGATTGTCTTTCAATTAAAGTTTTACTTACATACCAGTATGGTAAGGGATGCATAGTCTAGTAAAAAAAACCCCTACTTTAAGATCAAAATATCTTTCCAGCATAACTATATGCACACACCCACAGTTGTATCTCCACAGGGTTTTTTTCCCCAAATTTTATTCATAGAAATTCTAGACTTGCCATTTATTTTCTGAGGTTTCTGTGGTTATTGTTGTCAGTGGTACTAATACTGCAATGAAATGAAGGAACACATATCTCATATTTTCTATGTGCGGTATAAAAAAATCCAGACTTCTGCAGATTTTTCAAGGATTGGTTACTTTATAATTTCCTTCCTTCTCTTCCATTTCCAGCCTTTGTCTAGATTGTATGCATGCCAGACATAATTTTCAACAAAGAAATGTTGAAATAGGAAATACTCCACAGTACGTTCTTGATGTTGAGTCTGCGAATTCTGTAGTGCGTCTTACACTTCAAAAATATGCTCAAACGGTAGGAGTCACTAGGGAGAACAGACTACTGCAGATTGGAAGTAGAACCTACACCATTCACTTTTTGTATTAGCACCATGACTGCCATACATGCAAAAATGTCAGCCTTGAGCAACTACAAGATGCAAGAAACCAACCCAAAAGAGAACAACAGTTGTCTGATGTTTGAAACTGAAACAAAGAAGGAACATGGAAGAAATTTCAATAGGTCATTGCCAGAAGGATTTGGCAAATCCTGGCCATCAGAAAAGACTAGTGTCTGAACCAATGGAAAGATTAAGGGTCTAACTCCTACTGACATCAAATCAGGTACTGTCCTAGAAAATTTTTCATTGTTCCTGGGCTATGAGACTTAACCTGACTTCCATGGAGAACCATAGATCAGGTTATATGCAAGGAACATCTTTCTTTTGGGGTGTAAAAGGAGGAGGAGTGAACACAATCTCTGTGAAACCAGAGAGAAAGGTGTGAAGAGAAACACTCCATTGTCTCTACTGCTTATAAAAGGTCATGTTTATACCAGTATGGATTTGCTGAGGATCACTCTTTTTTCATTTATTCATTTTATCTTTTCTTGAAGTATGTTAAGATAGTGTCCTATTGACAGTTATTTTAAGACACAATTACTCTGAGGAGTATAACAAACTTATTTTAATAGCTTGCTCTATGTCTTCAATGACTCAGGTTCTCCAGTGACCTTCCTGGTATCGGTGCATAATGGGCTGTGCAATCTGAGCTCTGGAGAATTTCTGGAGGCTGAAAGACTGCTTGTGGGACATGTGTACAAGTGGGGACCTGACCAACACTCACAATTGTTTCTTGTGTAATAACGCAATGAATGAAAAACAGGAAATTGCTTCTGTTTTTTAAAATGCCAAGTCTACTATATAAAATTATCAAAGACTGCAAAGGAAGCATATGTTCATGTTTCATATCAGAAGTCCATATTAAAATGCAATGGCAAAGGGCTGAGTTATTTCTAGTTTGCTTTGAATATCTGGCCTAGGATTAGAGTTTGGAAACTGTCTTGGCTTGAAATTAGGTTCTGATGGTTGATGAGAGCTTTGTAGTGGTGGCATGATAAACAATATCTGACCTTGATGGGATCCTCCACAATTCTAATTGTTTGATCTTTTAATTTTTTTTATAATAAAAGTTCATAGAGAGAAAGAATTTCAACTTTTATTTAGTATGAATCAATTATATAGCCCTTACTATCTGGAATTCAGAAATCCCCTGCTCTTATTTTTACAGCAGAAAAATACTGTACAAGGCACATTCAACCACTATGCACTTTTCCTTTCCTTACCATTCCTTGAAGAATGCGAAGACTGAACAATTGCTTTGTTTCTGATACTGGTCTAAGGATAAATATATGAAATTTTGGACATCAGGCAAACTTAAATTGCCAGTTCCTAATTGAAGTTTGATTTATTTTATTTTATTTTATTTATTTATTTACTTTTTCCTGAAGAGGTCTCACAGTATTCTTGGAAAATGTTTTCTTTTTTGTTCATGCAGGTGAGACTATGTTAAGATAATTATAAAGCACAACTTCAGCAGCATTATTGGGGAGATGACAAGGCAGGAAAAGAAGAACATAAAAGCATTTGCAGGCATTGTTAGAGGTCAGATGCATACACTGGGCTCAGCACCCTGTCTCTGGTACAGGCCAGTAGCAGAAGCCCAGGGGAGAGTATGAGCAGGGCAAGGACCTGCTGGTGTTTCCACACAAAGTTGCTGACCATTAACGTGATTTTTTTGAAGCAAAGTGGTATCTTGGTATGTAGTAGACATCAACAGATTTCTCTTTCATACATTTGTCTAGTTGCTTTACAAATCTACAATCAGTGCCCTGTTGCAAGGAGTTCCACAGACGTGAAAAAATATTCCTTCTTGTTTGTTCGGAAGCTTCCATTTTCTACTTTCATTTCATGCTGCCTAGCCTATCTATTAAGTAAGGCAGAGAACAGCCCTAAGACTAAAATATTTCTATTCCTTCTGACGCTCAAGCAAAAATAAATAAATTTAAAAAAAAAAATTAGATACTTTTGCACAATTTTTTTTTTGAAAAGTCAAAGTTTAATGCATGACATTTTGATTCTTTTAAATATTTTTTCCCTTTTCTCCTCCCTTGGCTACAGAAAATTTTTGGTCTCCTTTTTATGTATCATTTTCCTGTAAAATACTGCCTAACTCTGCTGAAATTTTTTGGGGTATAAGAAAGATGATTGTGGGAGATACATTACCTTCCAGCTAAAGAAGTATTACAACATTTTAGCAACCTGACCTAGGATGGAAAGATGTTAATTCAAATCTCTTTTTTTGGATATATACCAGTCAGATACCTGTTTATTCTGCATAAATGTATTAAGTACTTGATCTTTCAATCTGGAAAATCAAGGAATCTGGATACTTTGCATCTACTTTATTTGTGTCATGGGCTACAGAAACTGCCATGTCTTTACTGCACAGACCCAAAGAATTATTGTCTTAACTGTATAAAAAAGCTAAATAATGGCATTGTTTTCTGAGTGAGGAAATACAATCAGAAAGATCTAAAATGCTCTGAGTTAACAGGAAAAGCATTTGAATAGAACATGGAATTATAAGAGGAAAACTATAAAAATGGTGGGTTTTTACAGCTAAAGATAAATTTATGCCTGAGAATAGTGCAGATTAGGTCAAGAATAAGAAAGCTTTCTTTTTAATGCTCTCTCCCAATCCAGCATGGGTGGCCCCTTAGCCCACAAAGTGAGGTTTGTACTAGAGATTGTATTCCATCTTTGTATTTAAAATATAATAAACACCACACTTGTTCCTATCATGTTTTTCTTCACAAATGACACAGATATATGTTTCTGTAGAATTACATCTGTATTTCAACTTTCCAGTTCTGAGCCATTGTTGGAAAAAACCTCATCTGTCTGTATTTGGGCATATTTTGTTTGGTTTGCGGTTGGGATGAGGGACAGTGTGATGAAAGTGTTGACTTCCCGAACCTGTACTGAAACGCCCAGAAACTTCCTGGAAGATAACAAAAGAGTAGGACTTGTTTCTTTCATCAGGGGTAAATCTATTCCAGTCAAAAGTGACTTCAGCTGGAAATTAATGTAAATCAGAGGAACCCATATGAATTAAGTGTGTTCATAAACTTGCCCTTACATTCTACGTAATACATTACAAACCTCTCTTTTAAACTCTATTTCTTGGTTTATCAGAGAGGAAACAGAAGTAATAAGGAATGTCAGATACCAAACTTTTGTATTCACTGTGTAGTTTAATGGTGAGCAGAACTGGAGAAATAAAAGAAATCTACAGTGACAGTAATTTATGAGTCACAGCCTTTAGAAAGACTGGTAAACAGCTGCCCTTTTCTAGTAATAACACTGATTCATGAGAATCAGAAAGAGGCAGTGGTAAACACTTCATTTATTATTCATTAGGAGCCGAAACCAAAACCCAATGAAGGAATTTCAGTGGTACACCTATCGCTTCTGGTGATACCTCACATAATCCATTTTTTATGGCTGTGTCACATCGGTGGCTGTAAATATATGGAAAAAATAAGTCTGAACTCCACTTCTTGGAAAATCAGGGAAAGAAATGAGAAACAGAGATGACTTCAGCTAGTGGTCTCTGTCCATGATAGGACTCATTTATGTCACGGAGAATCAATGCATTAACTGTCTTCCTGAGTTGTTCCAGTTCATACTGTTTGCTATAATAATAAAACTTCCTGTTTCTAGCAGATTTTTCTACATTTTTGTTGATTTCATTGATTTCTACCGGCATACTCCTCTGATATCATTACGTTAATACATATTGGGCAGTACATAACAAATCTAAATTTCTGAAGACCAAAAGCCTTTGTGAGATACGTATAAGCGGAACTCATTCTTCTGAAGTGTTTTCAGTAGAATAATGCATTTAATCTGGAACAGGAAATTACTTCTTTTCATTGCTGAGTCTACTGCACAAAAGTGTCTTAGGCTACAAAGAAAGGACATCCAATATGATATGAAATCATTAAAAATGTAATGGAAAGATACAGAATTTTTTTTTTTTTACTCTGAACAGCTAGTGTAGGACTAGCATTGGGAAACAATGCCAGGCTGGACGTAGGTTTTGATAATTCATAAGAGCTGTTCAGTTCTGGCCGGTCTGAGTGAGATATGACCTTCACAAACTCCACAGAAGTTTGATAGATGTTTGACATTTTATGACA
Organism: Calonectris borealis; assembly: GCF_964195595.1. Classification (NCBI taxonomy): domain Eukaryota; kingdom Metazoa; phylum Chordata; class Aves; order Procellariiformes; family Procellariidae; genus Calonectris; species Calonectris borealis. The sequence goes on from NC_134313.1 coordinate 35,638,370, forward strand.
AGAGAAGGGTAGAAGTTCCTCTATTAAAAACAAGTTAAATAATTTATCCTAGAATTACATTTCCCTTCTACACCACTCTGATCTCTCATAGCCATATCAGCTGATGCATCTGGGCCTTTCTTCTCTTACATTGTTTCTAATGGAGAAGATCACAGCTTATAGCACAGATTCTTTTTAGCAAGCTTAAGTGCATGACCCTGAATTTGTATTCTTGAATTGCTTTCTTTTTTTATTATGTCAGTCCTTAAGGGATTTAGCAACACAAAGGAATTTTTAAAAAAATTCTGTGAATGATGGAATGAATGAAACTTGGCTACCAGATTTTCTCTGCCATATGGATTCTCTGATGTCTTATTAGGTTTTCATCAAGGCTATTAATTGTGCCTGTCTTCTTCTATCTAGCCGTCTCTTTCTACAATGCCTGTAGTAAGTCTTGAGCTTCTAAACCCCTAACCCTCTCCCAAATAGGATTCAATCTGATCACTTAATTCCAAACAGACACATACAAAAATGCATCAGGCATGAGTTTTATTTTCTTAGGAAAATTAACTGAAATGGGATAAGCAGGCAGTGATAGGAGCTCTTTTGAACTGTAAGAACTGAAGAGAGTTTGAATCTATTAAGCAATCCATTAAGTAAGTTTCTCACTGCATTACTATCTAGCCCTTCTTCTAAGCTAGTTTAAAATGTCTGAATCTATAGATCTTCCATTACCTCCCTTGATATACTCATCCCTGACATAATATATCTCACTGATAGGAATTTATTCCATCTTAATTTCATCAAATTATTCATAGTTATATTTCCCTGTGCCACCATAAATAATTTCTCTTCATCCTTGGGATGAAATCTCAGCCCTCCAGAAATGATAAGAGTTTTGCTGTTGTGAGGCCAGAATTTCACCCTTGGTTTTGCATGCTTGAGATACTTTAGAATGTTCTAATAAGTTATCATTTATGTAGGCCATAAATATATATCTGTTTTAATCAATCACTGGAGAGAGCTTACAAGAGATATGAAGATTGAAATATGAAGTCAGAGCACCTGACTTCATTGGAAAGGCAAAAGCATTTGTCCAATAAACTGTCATACATGATTAAACAGGTTAGAAAAGAAAGACCACCTGGCAGGTAGAGGCTAAAGAAAACGCTGAATGTTGATTGAAAAATATACATATCACAGAAGAATGATCTTTTAGAGCAGGAAATCCTTCCCTTTGTTGAAATGTCTTTGTCCTTCTATATGAAGCTTTTAGAGTAGAAAAGAAAAGGAGATGTTGGGGAAAAAAGGCATTAAGTAGCAGAAGAGAAGGACAAATGATTTGCAGGGAAGGGGAGGGAAGGGAAGGGAAGAGAAGGGAGGGGATGTAATTTTCCTGAATTTCTTTCCACATCTTTCTCCAAGTTCCAGGAGTCATAATTATTTTTCCACCATCTTTTCCTTCTCTCTTCTCCCTACCACAAAATTCAGAAGCAACAATTATTGCTACAACATTGAAAAATACAGCGGTAAGTTGAAGCGGAAAATAGAATTTGGAAAATAAAGAAAAAGCTGGCTGTTATAATTTCTTGTATATGTTTTTCTCATTTTTATTTTTCAGATTTCTCCTTTAACATTTCTCGTATTGTTGTTCTTCATCGCATAGTTAGGTTCATTTGACTAGCCTTCTGCTGTCGCACAGGTAGGTAAGATCTAAGTGGAGCAATATAATATTGAAAAATCAAAGCCATGGTGATTATTCATGACATTCACCCTTTCAAAGAACTTTCAATTTATTGATGAGAACATAATTAAGACTGCCGATGCGGTCTTACAGAGAGCAAACCCTTCTGCATTGAGGTCCCTATCATTATGGACTGAATGATTTGTAAATCTTTTTCATACTTCCTATTGTTTCCTTTCTCATTTCTTGGACTTTCAGGCTACAGGCACAACTATCACAGTGATACACAGCACAGAGTCATATTATACTGGCATCTGACAATGGAAGGCTTTCCTATAGGGTAATGATGAAATGACATCAAAGAAAGCAGAATGTTTTAGCAGAATGATCGGGTGGCTTTACCTTAAAAAGAGATGGAATTGAACTTCAGTGTAAAAGATCCATGGCACTATTTTCATTTTGTATTTTGCAACAGAAACCTAAACAGAATATTTATATGATTTACATGATGTTCTGATGTTTTCACTCTTACGTAAGTATTTTCAAATAATTCTAAGCGACTCATGTAAACCAGCTATATCTAATCTCTTTGCTTGGAGTGTTTCACTGTTGCTGGATCAGAGCAACTCAGAAATTATTTAATGTTGAAAACATTTGACAGAAAAAGGCTAAATATGCCATCATTCAATATTAAATGCTGTAAATAACCAAAGTTACACCAACCTTGGTAAGTTAGCCTGCCAATCTATAGTTACTGCCAACCCTGATAAGAAAAAATTAACCCTATGCAACTATGCAAATGGTACAGATGAAACTGCTACACAGTTTTCATTCTATACTTTACATTAGTCTCCTTATCCTTTCCCTATGTACAGAAATTACTTTTTCAAAACATGCAGGCATTAAAATAAATGACTGAATTGTTCAGGTACTCATTGGCTTAGGAAGGCAAGCCCATGTAGTTTGTATTTTGTATGTGGACATGTTAAAATTCTGGTAATCCTGCTCAAGGCCCGGGTCTGTGCTCCTCACTGGGATAATTTTACATTAGAGACATATTTTCACAGCTAAATTCTTACAAATTTACCTTGAGATCTTAAATTCAAATCACAGACTTTTTATACTGCTTTTATCCCACTGCAGCTTGTACTGACTGTGTAGATGTCATTTGGGTACTGGCTGAGGACTCCAGCCCGAGGGCAGCACTCATCTGCCTGCTCAGCCACACTCTATGAGATTTGGTGCTAGTGGGTAAGGACTTGGTCCAAACAAAGGTCTCTAATGTGGAGTTTAGGTGAAACAAGGTGCCTAAATCCAAACTCTGAGCAGAAAAACTCTTTTCAGCACTTACCTGAACCTGCAGGAATGTTTTTTCTTTTTTTTTTAAACTATAAATTTTCCCGTGTGCCTACATTTGTGGACATCTAGAAGAGAAGAGAGTGGTGCAGTTCTGCACTTTGTTCAGAGGGCTAAGCCTAGCTGGGGCCCAAAAATGAGACTTTCCCTAGCCTGACTACCCTGAATGGTTTGTGTGTCCTCTGGACACAATTAAATTCAGGAATAAGGCTGGATTCCTTGCCTAGTGAAATGCTTCCACCCATTTTCTTTAAAACACAAGTAGAAGAAATACTATCAATATTGTTGGCCGCCTCCACATAAGGTCTACCACAGGATGTGTGTGAAATAATAATATCCAGTTCTTGTGAGGAAAATCCTGTCACATCACCAACACCTAGTGAAGCACTCCTGTCACTGTCCATCTGTAGGCTGTTAAAGGCTGGGCTTATGCTCCACTTTTCGTGTCAAAATTATACTGCCCCAGGAAGGGATTTAAGCCAGAGAGGAGTGAATTGCATAGTGAGTGGGGCATTCACTTGAGAAGTAAGACTCTGGAGTCCCATCTCTTCTTCTAAGCAATGGTTCTGAATTTTAACCAGTGACCAGAATTTCAGGGTAGGCAACCTTTTGTGAGGATTACATTTACAGATGCAGTTAAAATACTCAGGATTTCAGGTTTGCCAACATTTTACATATATCCAAAAAAAAAGAACAAACCCCACAAGTAAAAAATAAAAAAATCTAATTTAAAGTTTCATTGGTAGTTCAATTTCTCTACACTTCAGAACTCTGCATAAGTTTTTGCTGTCCCCATATTACATGTCCAAGCCAATGTTCCTATTGCAAATTTCATTATCCCTCTAGCCATGAAAATTTAATCTCAGATACGCCAATGCGAAACACAGAAGAGAATTTAACAGAGCTTTAGCATTAATCTTCAAGGTATTAAAATTTTCCTCAGGTAGGAAAGAAAATATTTTTATCTCCTGAAGTCACACTGAATATTGGTAAGCATTAGAAAGAATTTTTTCTTTTTTTTTTTTCACTTTATCTCCAGCAACAGGCATTAGGCATTCTGTAAAGAATCAAATCTGAAGTCACTAGATATATTTCCAAAGACTTAGCAGAAGCTCTCTCAATGCCATTCTACCTAAGAATTTCTTATTACAAATAATGGAAATACAATTCAAAATAAAGGAGTTTTCCATAATGACCTGAGTTTTTCATAACTGAGATCTTTTCTAAAAGTTTTTTTTAAAGTCAAAATATAGATAAATAAATACATCACCAAGCTTCATTGGCTTTTCCTATGATTTTTTTCATAAAAGAAATAGAAGTAGATGAATAAAAAATGAAGAAGAATGAATCAGATTAAAATAAAAATACACCAAAGAACTGGCATTTATTCTTACCAGGCCACTTTTCTAAAATCTTTCAAAACGAAAAAAGGCAATCAAAACTGATTTAATATTCCCTGGTGTAGGGAATTAAGTTAACACTAGGAATTAAGATGCAAATTACCTATCAGAGGTGTAGGACAACACATTTTGTGATGGAAGAAAAAAGAGAAAGGAAATTCAGCTGCCAAATGCAGAATAATTCTGCATATAAAATTTTTTTTGTAAGTCACTTGGAACAATGCAAAAAGAAAAAGAAAAGTTTGCAAGAACTCAGACCCATTCCTTATGTTGTCTTCCCAGAATACTTGATGTACCATTCATATTCTTAGCCATGGCCATTCCCAAGCATAGTTGCAAGCTGGCTTGGTAAACACAGGTTGTCACCACGGTATGCCATTGTTAGTTACTCTATCAAAAGGGTCTGGAAGGGACAGATGATGAGTCATCTTTTTCACAGTGAAATGCATGGTAGAATAAACTTTGATTTCTTTCTGGAATCAAAGGTTAGAAAATCAAATTCCCAACATTTTTATCATATAACTTTCATTTTGAATGTTAGGTATACAAGTTTTAATGAAAATTTTGGGGGAAAATGCTTTAGTGTTATTTTGATTTATCAGTTTCCATCAGAGATTTTGCCAGAACTTTTTATCAGCTTAATTTTTAAGTTGCATCTAAACATACTACATTTTTCTCTCCTCTCCCTCTCATAAAAGATAATATGAATAGATCATGTTACTGAACAGAAGGAACACAGCTCCAAACTGCTGCAGAGAATCCTTGCCTCTATGTAAAGCAAGTCGAATTTGTTTTGAACAAAATCTGTAGACAGGACTTTTTAATGCAATGAAAGGAATTTTGAATTGTGTCCTTTCTGCCAGACTTTGTTTATTCTATTGAAACACATACTATTGTTCCCATCTATCTCATATCAATGAGAGATAAGGATTGTTTTTATCTGTAGGCTCTTGCTGTCATTCTTAGCCACTATATTAATGATCAAAATATAAACAATACAAATGATAATGCACAGTAATGTGCATTTAGCTTGGTAAACTTAGGTCAACAAATGTCTTTTGTACCACTCTCTGATAGATAAAAAAAGCCTGAAGCCATTTGTTTAAAAGTTAACAAAGTTAGTCAGCATATTGATGTTAGTGTACTATAGTGTGTAGGGAAAAATTGCACTTAATTAAATGTTCATGAGATTCAGAGCCACTCATCGTCATCACCACTCTCTCCCTGGTAATAAAAGTATTATTTCTGATACGTCTTGTCTAAATCAGTCATGTGGTTTTATATTTCACAGTGTTTTATCAAGTATGCCTGCCGATTGCCTGAATTTACTCCTTCATTCAGTAGATTTCTCAATGGACAGTGGGATCAGAGATCATTCAGATCTGTGACTGTTAATGCCAAGGTACAATGCAATAGGCTTTCTTATGCAAGGATGAAACTGAGTATAAATACAGAGGACAAGGTTTCTCAGCCAAGAGGCGATGCAAATCAAAGGCACATGGAAAACATGCCACCTTTAGATAGGCTTGAGTGTAGGAGGGGGCTACGGGAAGTGGCATAAGTGATTGCAGGCAGCGTTGTGTTCTCTGAATCAGTAAAGAAGCTGTGGCTTTCTATCGTACTGGATAGATACGACCTGCACTTTTGTTTCTGCCCCTGCGAGTGCTTTTTGACATAGCCAGGGGAAAATGGTTATTAAGGATCAATATAGAAGTGTCTTATCTTTCAGACACACGCGTTAATCACTAAGAAGACTAAGAAGGAGTTGCTTGTACTTCTCTGACACTGGATTTGTTGCCATGGCCATATTTCGCTATCCAGTATCAGGAACAGCTCTTCTTCCTAAACCATTCCTTGCCTCTGTAGCGTGTGCAGGGCTGCCAAGTGCTTGCGTGACAGCAACAATCTGGCAGCCCCTCCTTATTCTTACATCCTACTTATCCTGTCATGCACCCAGTAGGAATTTCTGCCGCTACACCTTATAAGCATGAAAGATTGCAACATTTGGCCTGGCAATCACGGTGTCTCTCTTTTCCCTCCTCTGCCTGTTGGACCACAGAAGGGTATGGATGGTGATGAGCAGAGGCACAGGTAAGGAGTCAGTGCTAGCAGAAGTCATCCTTAGAAATCTGCCTCTGCCCTAGCAACTTCACAGACAACCCTGAACAGTGAAGAGTTTTCCCCAGTCACCCCAGGTCTCAGCCCCTCACACCCTAGCATAACGCCATGCACCCCTCCTCGTGCCAGCTCTCACAGCTCGTGTGTCTGCCGACACCGAAAGCCCATCCACCAAGTCTCTTTCTATAAACATCAGAGACCACAGAGTACTTACTGTTTCTCTGACTTGTGAAACTCCTCCCATTGACACTAAGAAGACCTTCTGCTGTTTAGGACGTGGTGCAAGGTATGGGCACAGGCTGAAGTTCGCAATTGTTTGTGTTGAAAAGATACAATAGTCATGATAGAACTGAGGCAAAACCACCACAAAACACGGGAGCTGCTATTTGGAGCTGCCACTTGAGACAGGATTTATAATGAAAGTTTATACTTTGTTTCCCACCTCAGCTCCTTCAAGCTATTGTTCTAATTTCTGTATTTATTTTTCACAATCTGAGGCAAGAATCAGACCTGCTATGAGAACATACCTCTCTTAAACCTATAAGGAAGGGAATGCTTTATGTAAATGTTACTTCTTACTAGCTCAAAGGGAGAGTTAGGAGGCAGGAACCAGCCCTACATAAAACAGGCTATAGAGACCTGGCTGTGTAAAGTTGAAAGAACCAGTCCCAGAAAATGAAAGGCAAGAAATGCCTAAATGGTGCAGATTGAAAGGAGGAAGCCAACAGGAACGGGGCTCACAGGGAAGGACTCTGAGGTACGAGCCTGAAGTGCATTGTACATGTTGTTACCACAGCATCTTGCCCTTTTATTCATAGCCCTGCAGATTTAGCACCCCCCAGAGGACACAGTATTTTTCCATACGAGTCATTTGTTTTAAGACTTCATACTCCCCCCATTAGTGTGGGATGCAATGAGTGGAACTATTGTATAGGATTACTGTGCCCAGTTAAACAGTTCTGGGTTTTCAACTTACTGGATGTTCTTCAGAGAGGTGTAAAGAGGTACCTCTGTATTAGATCCTGCAAAGCCCTCTGGTTGATATTATATAAATGCAAAATATTTTATTATTTTAAAGCATGCTAACACTGGAACCTAGAGGGATGAATACATTTTTGTTTTTTATTTTCAGTGGAAAAGAAACTGAAGCTGAAAATAAAATATGGTTCCTGGATAGTCAGCCTACTGTATACAGAGGATGGGGAAACTAAATGAAACCCATTCACAGTAGGTTAAAGTTGGCCACAGGAGCAGCTGACATTGGAACATTACTAGAGAGACCATGTTGTTGCGAGTTTATTGATGGCTTCATGAACAGCAGAAATAAACAGAGCACTGGGTTTTAATTTTAGGGTGTATTTGTACCCTACTAAACTAAAGACCCCAATGACGTCTGTCTCAAGTAACTGGCACCACCTCTGTTTTTTTTAACAGGCACTGATAAAAGATGATTCAGCACTGAGGAGGTGCACCGTACAGCATGTGTGTTGTCTTCATCTGAGTTATCAATAAGCACTACTTTCAAGGACTGATATAATCTTACTTTTACCTACTTTCATTGCATTTAAAATAATTCAGCTTTGAAAGTAAGAGGTCCTCTCCTATGATGACAGTCTAAAGAAAGATTGGCTGCATTCTCCAGCTTCCTCGGCACTGTACCCCTGCAAAAGGATAGCACAGCTCTGGTGAGAACTTGGTGCACGGTTAAAGCATTTTGTACCCATAAAAAAGCAGAGAGTGAGTGTTGAGGGCACATAACCTGTGCCAGATGGATACCTGTAATCAAGTAATAGCAATTATTTTTTTTTCCTGCAAGTGCTGCCCTTCCTTGGATAGTACGGGGAGTCAGGACAAGGACTTCAGAAGTAAAGACCTGGCAGAATTCAAGAGTCAGATTCTAGCAAATCTCCTTTGCAAGTGTTTGCACACTCCAAATGTACTTGAACCGTTAATTTGAAAAGTGTTTCTTAAGTAGTCAGTCTCACGTAGTTTCTTTCATGTTATTTAATTCCAAACTTGCTGCTTTTGGGTGCTAGGCAGCTAAGTAAGTCTAAGCAATCTGCCTGGATCCAGATACATACAACAGTAGTCTGTCTCATATAAATTCTTTATGGATTTGTTTTCTTCTACAGACTAAGTCACAAGACACGAATGTTTCATGGTGTGGTCTTCACCCTGCCCTGGACATATGACCTAGAATACAGATCATTCAAGTAGTACTTTGTTGCCTGGTAAATATATACATTAGTAGATACGCTTCCATGGGGGCAACAACTGATGATCCCTCCCACTCATTCACCATCTCTGTCCTTCTCCATCACAAAACATAGTCCCAGATGGCAGATCTCCATGCCTCAAAGAAAACATATGTCTGCCTATGCCCACAATGACTGTCCTTGTCTTGACCCATACAATAACACTGCACCAGTTGTGATGCATTTCTTTGATTGAGAAGAGATGAATCTTACTTTTAAGAAAAACTTTTGGGTAGCAGATTCAGGCTACTTGGTTTAATTGTTTTTTGTAACTCAAAAGAGTGCTAAGAATCTTTATAAGCAGTTTATAAGTGTAAATAAGCAGTGCATAGTTAGCAGGAGTCAGTACTAATTATGTTCACAAACTGGTGGTAATGACATGACCAAAATTTCTCTTCCATGATGAATTCTTAGCGTTATGAACTCAGAAGTAAAATAAACAATTGCTGGCCAGAGGAGTGACCTAAAGCCAAAGTGGCCTATTTTTGAATGTGGGAACAACATGAACTTCTGAGAGAAGTTGAGGTTCACTTTTTTGTTGTGACCTTGATGGGAGAGCATTTACACCGACAGAAATGTAAGGAACTCAATATATGTAAAAAGTCAAAGTATTATTACTGTATACTATGCCTTTTCTGCCATAGACTGTCTGAAAATACTAACTTGCTATTCCACAGTTGCCACCTTCTCCAAGCACAAGAGAATATCTTGTATCTATTGTACCAAATGTTCTAACAGGAAAAGAGTATCTTAGTTTCAAATTGCCAAAATTAAAGTTGTCCACATGACAAATTTCCTCTCCACAATTCACTCAGAGATTTGACCTTAAAAGAATATGTTCAGACTAAATAAAGACAATAAAATTTATTAGATAGAATAGAATATAAATGTACTGAAAATTATTTTAAAGAAGGGATAATTTATTGCTTTAGAGACGGGGTCTTCTAACAAGGCAGGATAGTGTTTGTGTTTAGAAATATTCAGACATCCTTAAACATCCATTTTCTCAAATGAATGATTACTGTCTTACATACTAAACATATTTTTCTGTTCAGCTTGTGTTCATTAGTTAAGTGTAATTTCCTTGACTTATTCATTATTCAACTATACTTCACACTTATTTGATGAGCATTTCCCCACCAGGGATTGATCATTCATTCAGTGTTTCAGTCTTAGATAATCCAAATTAAAGCTGTGTTGGTTAATTGTAATTATTCTCGTATGTCACATGCTATTTTTCCTGAATGAATGACTTTAGTGATTATAATCTGAACAAAGGCTTAAAGAGGTCAGTAGAGTTTGAGTTTTCCAGGAACAGGCATTCATTTAATGAGCAGTTTAAGATAAAAACTGCATCCTGAGGATGCTGACAGCACTATCTTAAAGGTCCATGTGGGAAGAGGCAGGTCTGTTTCATTCTGGCACCTTGAAGGAAAACAATCACTTACACACCAGGTCGCATTGTAATGTTTATGGGCCTCGAAACAGATGGGCTAAAGAACATAATTTTTTGCTGAACAGGGTCAAATTTCTCACTGGAGCAAAGCAAATAACTGTATAAGGCTGTTTTGAAATATTATATCACAGAGTCAAGGTTATAAAACAATTTAGTTTCCTAAACTTGTTTAACTTAGAAGCTTAACTTCTGAATTGCATGTGATAACTTTTATATAACTTGATTACAGTTATATGGTAAAAAAATTTTGCTTGCAGCTTGTCCTGGTTTCGGCTGGGATAGAGTTAAATTTCTTCCTAGTGCTGTGGTTTGGATTTAGTATGAGAAGAATGTTGATAACACACTGATGTTTTCAGTTGTTGCTAAGTACCCTGCTAGCCAAGGACATTCAGCTCAAGGGGGAAAAAAAAAAAAAAGACAAACAACAAAATAAGCATTGGGAGGGAGCACAGCCAGGACAGCTAGCCCAGCTGGCCAATGGGGTATTCCATACCATGTGACATCATGCTCAGTATGTGAATGATAGGCATGTTCCAGGAAGTGGTTATCGGTCAGTGCAGGTGGTGAGCAATTGCATTGTGCATCACTCATTTTGTATATTCTATCATTATCATTATTATTTACCCTTTTCTGTTCTATTAAACTGTCTTTATCTCAACCGACGAGTTTTTCTCACTCTTACCCTTCCAATTCTCTTCCCGTCCCACTGCGGGGGGGGAGTGAGCAAGCAGCTGTGTGGTATTTGGCTGCCTGCCAGGTTAAACCACGACACAGCTGTACCTGAGGGTTTTGTTTTTTTTTTTTTTCAGGTAGGTTATCTCTTTTTCTGAAAGCTAAACAGGATGTTCAGAACCTTGGGATAGTAACCAAAATTTTCATGTGGTAACTGCTACTGTTTTCTGTATCTGTTATAACCATTTTAGCAACCTATAAACTGCAGGACTGAAAAAAACATGCAAAAGTGACCACATGCTCAACCTCATCCTTTTTTAGGCACTTTTAGAGTATTAGTCATATTGGCAGGTGATCTTTGTTCAATACTTAGCAGAGAAAAGAAAATATTTCAATTTCTTCTCTCCTTCATTGGTAATAAAAAAGGTGTAGACTTCTGAACCTTTCCCTTTGCAAGTTTTTAAGCTAATGGCTGAAGTCCCCTTTACATCAGTAACAATTTAATCCTTAACACACTCTTAACTTTCACCGCATACATAATTTTAATTAACAAAGGATCAGAAAAATTCTTCAATTAGCCTGTATTGCTATCTTCCCCACAATCAACTGCTAAACCTCTCCAGGAGTGAGAACGAACTTGGAAAAAGAGATGCTGCCAAGGTATGCTGGGTTATTTGTTTCTTTCTTCAGTTGTGTGTCAACACAGAAAAAAAGGGTTATTGGAACAGATAACTTATTTTTTTTACAGTTCTTCCAGGACACTCTATCTCGAAGTATGGTCTGTGAACAACTTCTGGTTCTCAATATGTCAGAAGGTTTTCTGGGAAATGACAAAGGAATCATACATTTACACTCAGGAGGCAAGCAAATCGACAAAGAGAATGATGTAAAGAAATAAATAAACATTCAAAACTTAACCTAATTTTTAGCTGTAAAAGAAAAATGTGGCAGGTCTGCAAAAGGTGATATGTGGGGTTTTCTGGAAAGATTAGACAATTGTTCAAACAAAAAGGTTTAAAAAACCCTGCTCTGGACTGCACTGAGGATGAGAAGAAATCCACCAGTCATTCAGATTTTTCTCTAGACCAACTCACTGAAACTGCTGAAGATATTCAGTTACCTTCCAAAAGTCCTTTTTTTCCCTTGCAAAGATCTCATCTCTGAATTTTCCGAAGGAAAAGTCATTCATCCACAGGGTTCACAGAATTTTGCAGTAATACTTAAGGTTTCCAAAATCTCCGTGAGTTATCTATTTAGAGCTAGTAAAATTTTGTAATTCTATTTCCAGAAAACTTTGATGAAATGTTTTCACTAATTAAAGAAAGAACAGAACTCAGCTTTTCTGTTCCATGTTGTCCTCTATTTTTCCAACAGCTATAACGATTACACCCAGTAAAAGCTGGACAAACGGTGAAAATGAGATGTTAAATTATTGGCCTGAGGTCTAGATGTGTGTTCTTCTCCCATTTCTATGTTTTTTCCTGGAACTCCAGTTGTTTTCTACTTTTCAGATTCCACGACTCAACACCATTTCCATGTTTTTCTCTATTTTGAGTTACATTTTCTTTTCATCAGGTCAAAGAAGGCAGAATTATTCTATAGGTTAAAAAATAAAACAACAACAAAAAATTTCTAAAGATAAATCATCAGTGCTCAATCCCAGACATATAATAAAAGTTTAATGTTGATGTTACACATTTTTGTACACAACAGAGAATATTTCCAGACAGTACTGTCCTTCCTCCTCTTTCTTTCTAAGGAAAGGTATGATGTTCTTTCACCAGAAAACTAATACCATCCTCCTAAAGCCTTCTTTAAAGTTCTTGGGTGGCACAACCTCTCAGCTTCTAAAACAAGCGGTTTTCAAACTATAGCCTAGGGTCCGTGGGGAAATCCCCTGGACCACAAGTGGTCCACAGAAGGTAACTAAAAGAAAAATATGCCTAGTGAAAGCTTACATTCACTATCCCCAGACCTGCTCCCTCAGTGGAAAAAAAATCAATGGTGTGCTTCTTATAAACGTCAAAATCCACATCTAGGCAACCTAAATTGTTTGTAAACAAACTTATGACATGAAACATTTACGTTTATTGTTTATTTTACAATGTATTAATGTAACTATCATTATTTAAAGTACATGCTTAGCAAGAAAACACACATATTAGAAAAAATTAAACAGACTGTGAAGGAAAAATACATTAAGATTTTGGTTAAAAGTGGAATGAGCCTCACAGGTCAATGTTTATAATGCTGATCTATGGAGGTAAGGAATTCTAAGATGGTCTTTGGAGAATACCTTATCTAAGTGCAAAGGTCATTTGACCAATATCTGGTTATACGTAAATGAAAAGTTTGGATCTGGAAGAGAGAATTCATATCAAGGATTTAATCTGCATGGTTTCATAAATTAAAGCCACATGACAAAAATTCTGAATTACAAAAAGAAAATTAATCCCATTTCATAGCCAGTACTATTAAGAAGTCCTCTGCCCACCCTTTGTATTTCAGTAGTTATGATGCCTCCAGAAGTTCATCTGAGTGCCTCCAGAAACTCAGTGTTCAAAACTGGTGGAATCTTAATTCATAGACAACTTAACTTTTGTCATCCCTTGGCATGGATCTGTTACCACAGAGACCATCAATTTGTCTGAACCAATGCAGTCTGAACAATGGAGTAAATGAAAAACTCTTCACAGCAAGAAACATTCAATTTCATTCCTGAGCAAAAACAACTCCGATCGTCTATTCTGCCTGCCAAGCAAGACAATTCCATTGTTCAGGACTTAACAGGCATTGTGGCAAAGGACATGAAAACTCTTTTTGTTACCAGCAATGTTAGGGCACAACACTCTGAATCATAAATCTCGATAACTATCTTATATTAGATATTGTCCAAGTTGGAACATAATATTTGCTGTCATGATCTGGTCACATCTCTTCCCTCGTATTGTCATGTATCCGTATTTTGGTATTTCTGTGCAAAACAGTAAAAAGAACAGAGAGTAAGGTATTAATAACCTTGAATAAAAAACAATAATAATTTTCTTTATAATCACTTGGGAAGCTTAGGGCCTGCTCAATATTCTTCCTCCAACAGATATGAAATCTCTGTTTTTCAGCTTCTTTCCCCTTCCAATTTTGTCCTTTCACCTACTTCCAAAAGTAACCATAGTTAGATAAGCTACTATTTGCTCCATTGTTAAGAACATTTAAGTAACAATTTTACTTACGAGTAATAAAGAAAATATATATCAATAAGGAAGGATTGCATTTTTTCTCAATAACATGAGTTTCTCTATTTATAAAATACATGGCAGTCATCCATTTATTATCAATAACTCAATGGCTTAGGCTCACTTAATTTTTACTATCCTGGCTTTTCTTCAACAGTGAAAGTTTTTTTCAATTTAAAAGTCAATGGATGAAATAAAATTACTTTGGAGTATTAAAGAAAATCCATGTGAAAACCCCTTTGTTTTATGCTGTTCAGATCCTGCAAGAAGATTTACTTGCTGAAAACACACAGCAATCTAAGTGTACCAGTAAAGCTCCATTCCACAGTTTTTGCTTAAAGTTTGCCTTACCTTTGAAGGAAGATTTTCCTAAGGAAAGGCTGCTACTAGGCTCAAATGATTACACAGGTGTCTGAAATATATTTTGGTGGCTTTAATTTTTTGAAAGATACTAGCATGATTCCAATACAGTTTAACCAATGGGAGCTTTATGGAACAATATTCACCATAGTTATTAAAAGCATAAAGTACTGAAAGATGTGAACTTTACCAAAGTAACATTTTTGTGGGGAGTAAATCTTTTACTTTTGAAAAATAAATATTTCTTTAATCACATATTGCAGACATTTTAACCACGGATTTCTGAACAGCACATCTGTTCCTATGTCCACAGTGACGCATCATGTGGTGACATGTCCCATCTATTTATGTCAAGTAGGCTATGTTATATCAGTAGGACACCATGTTTAAGAGAATAGGGAATTCTTATACATATAATACAGAGAAATATATACATAACTGGGAATATGCATGTTTGTATGTGTGTGCCAAAAAGAAACAAATGCCTTCATATTAAAAAGAAAGATCTTGGATCCAGTTCTGATTTCAGTGGCAGTTTTGGCCAGTTAAGCTCAGGATGTGGACTCATGAAGGAAAAAATGTGTATATGTGGTATGAATGCAGGGGGCTCACTCTATTTTTTAATGGAAGTCCAGCAAGTAAAATATCTAAATATGGAAGAGTATTGATGTCTTCCTGGCTACATTTAATACTACCATCCCATTATATATCTGATTTTGATATCCAAATTCTTCTAGTTTTTTTCCAAGGGAACAGCAGTTTCTGAGATGTTTTTAAATGTGATATGCTGTTACTTGTTTCCTGTTTGAGATACTGGAATTTTAATGTCTGGTATTTCTGATTTCTTGGAATATTTCCAAACTGTTTCTGGCTCGAAACCAAATAACTTGGCCTAAAAATATCACATTTGTTTGAGTTCAGTCAGTAGTATTGACTGTTAGTATCATCAGAAGGTTTTTAACAATGTGCTGGTTTGTTCATTGAAAGCTAGATACCAAAATAGTCACAATTCAGACTAGAATCACAGAAGCAGACAGAAACTTTAACAATACAGAAAAGAGAAATTAAAGCCAGCTATACAGCTAATCCTATAATACTAACTATGCACTGCTCAAAATGAAAAATCAGTTATACAAATCTAAAGTAGGCAAGAAATATCTCAACCTATAAATGAGTGATCAAGAAAAGAAAAAAAGTCTTACAACTTCTTAAAAATTCCCCATTCAGTGTTTTGTACATGACTTAAATGACAACTTGAAATAATGCTGTGAACATTTTCAGATAGACATGGCAGAGGTAGACCAAAAGTGAAGTAATAAGAGGCTTTGTTATGTGCCACTACATGCTTTAATCTTCCTTCCAAACTCAAATAAATTTCCCATACTTAAAACTGAAAGAATGTTTAAAGCTCTATTATAAAGAGACCATACATGGAAGAAGACAACCTAGGTATATAAAAATGTAATACAACAAATTTTTGGCACACTTGAGATTAAGCTCAGGGACATCTACTTACTATTCTACTTGCTATGTTCCTGCACGTTTACCTACAAAATGACCTTACTGTAAACACTGCTAGCCCTTGCAGAGTTCATGAGCAAATTTTGCAAATATGCATAAAGTAATTTAAGAACATAAAATTTGCCCTGCTTAAGACCCTAAAAATAAACAAAAATATTTTGAGTTTACATGCAAGCTTGCCAGCATAAACAAAATTGGCTAGCCTTAGCAAATTCCCTCTCTTCTTTTCCATAGACTTCACTCCCTGCAGCATGGTGCTTTTTGACACTCATTTATTTCATTGCAAAATGACTGTAAAATGCTACTTTTCTGATAGTAACATGCATGTACTTTGTGCAAAGCAGATACAAGATTACTTGGATTACTTAAAGAATGCATTTCCAGATTTGCAATCTTTTTCTTCTTAAAGTACAAATTCATTTGTTAAAGTAAAATACAATGCTCTATTATAGCATTTTCTTGAGCGGTACCAATGTGTTAAGTTCAAATTCAAACTTAACTCAATCTTTTATTTTATAACTTACCCGTAAGTCAGCAAGTAGTGCTATATTTGGAGCTTCTCAATTTTGTCACAAACAGTTTGGCAGATCTCAAAAGAAAATCTTGTACTCTCTCATTTTCTAACTTCTCAAGCTGCCTTTTTAATACTCCATTATTTTCAAAATTTTAAACAGGTGTAAAGCTGGCCTTTGTGATTATGCAGCCGGTAAAAAAGGATCCATTTCCAGCCATAATCACAAGGATCTGTAGACCACAAAAACCTGAAAGTTAAGTATTCATTTCAGAATTTTAAGACTTGGCATCTATTCCACAACTGGGACCCAGTTATTTCTGCTTTTACCAAATAATCCTCAAGCTTTGTTTAAGTATTCTTCAGCATTTGCTTCTTTCCTCCACGAGCTATGTTAAATGAAACCAGCTGAGTTAGCAGTGGCCTGTCTGAATATATCATTAATGAACTTTGAAAAATCCGTTTTCTAAAGAAAATTCCAACCCATATCAAAATTTGCCACATGTCTTCAAAAGTTATATCAGAATTAGTTTCTTCCATGAAACAACAACATGGAGGAAAGATCAAAGGCACTTTAGAGGTGACAGACAGTCCATTACTGTTCATGAAGTCGAGAAAATAAAATAAGCAAGACCCATTTATATAGCAGAGTCATCCAAAGCACAGGCCTTTGTGGCAATAATGAATGCAGCTAATCTTACACCTACCAGACAGACACTGTCCCATTTTGGGACATTCTGAACACTATCTAGAACAACAAATAAAGAAAGAAATTATTGGATAGAAAGAAGCATTTTTCCAGGAACTGAAACTCAACAAGAGTCCTACAAAATGAAAATTAGGTCTAACAGCTAAGAGTGAGTATTACATGAGTATAACATGAGCATGAATGTAAATAACTCATTCGAAGAAGTTTATTGGTAGTTTACTATCAAACTAGAGGGATATATTCAGTATCATTCCATAGCTGCCTGTCGCGGGTGCGGTCTATTTTTCATTAGGGACATAGATGATGAAATAGAGAGCATATTTGTTCAATTTACAAAAAATGCCATGCAGGGACAACCCACAAGCATTTGGCAAGGCAAGATTAGGATTCAAAGTTGTCTAAACAGAACTGGCTTGAAAAAAACAGGATTCAGTTCAGTGAGAGAACCAAATGTTACCTCTATGCTGGAATAATCAGCTGAATAAACATACAATGAGAAACAAGTAGGTAGACAGTAATCAGGAGGGGTTTTAGAGGACTACACACTGAATGTGAGACATCACTACTATATCCATTGTGAAAAAATTATTACCTAAATTGTATAAAGAATAATACATTTTAGACATTAAATCTACATCATTAAATTTAAGAAGTAAACACCAGAGATAAGAGCCTCAAAGTGGAGTTCACTTTGGAGCACCAGCAGAAAAGCTCTAGAAGAATGACTAATTGCCTAGAAAATATGGTAAACCAACAAAGATATAGCTAAAAGCAAAAGGCATAGGAGAGAGATGAGAAATATCTTCAAATAAAAATGTGGTCACCAGAAAAAGGAAAGAAATTAGTTGTTTTCCATGTTCATTGGAAATAAAAGGTAATAGATTTAAACTAACAGAGGAGATTGGACAACACAAAGAAAACCCTCAAAGGGATGGGAAAGCTGAGCACAGGCAAAGACAGTTCAGGAATATTGCAATATGTCCATCATAAGATGATGTTTACTTATGGTTTAGATATAATCTATCCTGCCTTAGGGCGGGAATATGGACTAGACAAGGACTCATGCCATCTTAGGGGTTTGTGTCCATTTTCAAAATATTTACCCCAAAATTGCTGAGATCTTGTAAATAATGTTATATTGCAAATATAATATTCATAATGGTAGAAGTAAGACACTACAAACAATCTTACAACAACTGCCTCACTGTGGGCCAAAATCTAGCAAAAACATCTTTCAAGTTTTTTCAGATAAAAAAATCCAGAGACTGAATTTTAGTCTAACCAAGACTGCTGGTGCATTTGTTGTAGAAGTGAAAGATGGTTGAGGGATCAGTAGCAACTCCCTACCATAAGCACGATACAGTTTTTAAAAAAATAATCCAAGTGCACTGTGTAGAATTCATTTCTTCAAGCCCTTGATGGTTGCATCTGAGCCTGACTATGCAGCAGGCAGCATCTGAATTCTTCTACCTAGATCAGCTACGTTTAAAACAGAAAGGGATTACATTGCAATTCTTCAATGGTCTTGAAAGGTCTAACTCAAAAAATTAACTCTATTTGGAAGTGGATAATATAGATCAAAACTGGAAAAAAGAAAGTCATACTACAGATTGGAAACACATCCTGTAAACAAGAATGAATGGATACATCATAGGCAGTGATACATAAATCAAATACTTTTGTCAAAATGTGTCAGTATTTACATGATTTCAAAGACAGAAGAAATACACCCTTGATACTGCTTTCTTTTATAACAGTCTTTTCCATTTTTCTTCACTAACACTCAGACTAGCTGTAAGAATGTTTTCACTTTCTCTTCAAAATTTTGTGTCACCAAATTGTAAATACATAGCTAACATATTTTAGCCCCATCTATAATTTAATAAATCTTCTCATGCACACAATGGTTGAGAAAATTGTGAAGAGAAACATATGCTGAAAATGTCCTGTATCTGTGTTTTCAATTACTATTTATTTGATTTTTGCTAAACCTTACTAGTGTTTACTTTAATACAAATTATGATAAAAAATTCTAACTTTAAGTATTTTTTCCATTATAATTTGATATTTTAAAGCTGTCACAGTCAGAGTCCCACTTAATTTTTATATGGAAGTTACATTCAAAATAGTCTATGGTCATTAAAGTGTTTTATCTAACCATGGTAGCTAAGCAGTCAAACCCAGATTTAGTTAGTAAATGGATCAAAAGCTCCAGGGGATGCTGAGTGCTATTGGAGCAAGCCAAGAAGTGTTGGTTGGACACTTGCTAAATATTTAAACCACAGAAACTGGACGGGTTAAACGAGTTTTCCTTCAGGCCTGTTTTTGCTGCTAAACTGAAAGATGAAAATAAAAAACAGCAATAACAACAGGCAGGAATCCTATTCAGTGCCATTCAAATAAGCCCCCTAAGAAAGAAATAATAAAGAGTGATCATCTTTTATATGTTATTACTACATTGTCCTAAGAAAGTAAGTATCACATGGATAAACAGAACTTCCTTATTATTCCCCCAAAATCACTGCATTTATAGACCTTTTTAAAGCTAACAAATTACTGCTGATTTTTGTCACAAATTATCCTCTCCATTATGGGTCTCATCTCTTTTCATTTCTTTGATTATGAATTGCTTACACAAGAAATAAAGAATCAAGAAACCAAGGTTATGAAATTAATTTAATCAATAATATTCCAAAAGTAAGATAGTAGATAAAGAAGCAAAACAAAAAGCCTCTGACTATCTTTTTCGCTTTTTTGGTTGTTTTCATTAATTGTGCACAGTAAGAAAACATTTAGAGGATCTGTAATTTTTATCATTACTACTTAAAATGTATTCAGTACTTAATTCCTAACATCATCATAGCAATGTGGTCCTTACTGAGCTAGAAACTGACAATGCACTTAAGGAAAGATAGTTCCTAAATGGAGACTGCTCCACCTGAGTGAGAGTTAATCACAGGCTCATTTGAGTGACATATAGAGCCCGAAATATATGAGAATCTCAGAAAATTTGTCAGTTTTCTTTTCATTATGCATTTCTTCCCAAACTAGTAACTGCTGTTACCATGCTTTTGGTCAAAACCAGCGAGCAAACGTATGTGGGAACAGAGATTCTAGGAATAAAGTGTGGGTTACTCTAAAATATTATCTTAAATAATCTCAATTTTCTCTAATGAGGCATTTAAACCTTGCTTCATTTTAGGTGTCACTTTACATGATGAATAACCGGAGGTTTAAATTTCTTCTCTGAATGTTGCAGAATTTTTAAGTATTGTAGAATGCCTATAAAAATTAAGTACAGGATTTTCCAGAGTAAATTACTATTTATTATCCATCAGTGGATAAACCCATCAAAAAGTATTTTCAGAGAAGTTTGCAGTATATAATAACTTGGGGAAAGTCTGCATTACGTGCACTGTCATGAGAAAGTAATCAGACAGAAATCACAAATTTCAATGTTACGGTTCCCAAAGCAGCTGTAACTAATCCAAGATAAGCTATAGATGCTTCAGGACCTCTAATTTTAAGGAAAACATCATCTTGTTGATACGTAGGACTTTATATTTCTATAAACTGTACCTTCTCTTATTTATGTCTTACATATATGCATAATATGCTAACTTAACGTTGCTGTGGGAATCATAATTTGGTTGGTAAGTTTCTGACTTGTGCTGTTTAAGTTCTCAACACATCTCATGACTACTGTTGGATTAACATATTATTTGCACAAAATTCTCTTGCTCTTAAAAACTGTGGTGAGTAATTGCACATAAAATGGAAAAACATTCTGTGTCTCTTTTGAGTGTGTGCAATATTCAAATGTTAAAAAAGAGATAAATCCAGCAAGGTAAAAAAAGAAAAAGCTTGGTTGATTACAAATTGATATAAATGCACAGAGTAATTTGTTTCAATGTGCAATGTGAGATTCAACTGTGATAATATGCATCCATCTGACATTCTGCTGAATGTTTTCTGAAATGGCTGCACACTGAAATAAACATGATGAATTTCAGCTCAAAGAATAACCTTTCCAGAAAGTTTTAAGAGCTTGAAAATTGCTGTTTGGAAAGAATATACCTCTTGAACCATAACGATAGACTAGTTCATCTAAAGTTTCTGAGTTTTTTTAAGATCAGTCAAGGGCTACAAAGAAAAAACTTTTTGAGTGCTTTTTAAACAATAAATGATTTAAGTTTTTTTATAGTTTGCGGAAATGAATGAAAGAAGCAAGCAAAAATTCTAAAATTCTAAAATAGTTTTTGGGAAGTTATTTGAAATAGCTTGGGGCTTCAAGCAATTAAGTTGCAAACTTCTTGCAAAAATATTTCAGAATTGATAGAAAATATTACTTTCCAACAGCCAAGGTCTTTTCTTCACTGCATTGATCTTACCAGGGCTGTCAGTCCAGAGTAAAAAAATCCTAAATCGGGTCCTAAAAGATTATCTTTTTCTTGGATTTTTCAGGAAGAAGTTGCAAACTTCTCCATTGATAGAACAAATGTAAGGATAGTTTCATGTGGAGGAAAAAAAAAGAAAGAAAAAAAAAAGAGAGACTATACCACACAGGTTATCTCAGCTTCCTATGAAACCTAGTAGATCATATTCCTGCCATGAACACATTAACTGAGTGAACAAAGCTATTGTAAAGGCTTTATATTTACATTTTTGTTTCAATAGATCTTCTCTGAAGGAGGATGTCTTTATTGAAAGTCTGCAGGAGACAAACTCATTAATGTTCTTTGTGGCACCCGGTCAGCAAAGTAGCTTTGAGCCTAAAGGTTATGTTGAAGTCCAGTGCCCTAAAAGTAAAGTACATGCTTAAATGGATTACAAAATGAGATGTATTTATGCCCTCGCTTAAAGGCAAGTATGTGCATAAACACTGCTGAACTGATAATTTTATGATTGCTCATTGTCTAGAATAATTGCTCTTTCAGAGTGTAAGGTTCTTATGTAACTCCCATTTGCTTCAGTGGGAGTCTTTTATTAGCTTCAAGGAAAATGGGAAAGAATTTGGTATTTGTATGCAGAGTTAGTGCCGCCGCTTCCCTCATCACCTGACACTCAATGTATGCTGGAACAGTGTTCTTAATGAGGAGAGGAGGTAGGATGGAGGGGGAGAAGGGGCTAAAGCCCATTAGCTTCCCTGTTAAATCCATGCCTGGGATTTTATGAAAGGACTCAAAGAAATTGTAATGCAATAGTATCCGGTCCTCACAGCTATTTGCTCAACAGCCAGTGACAAGTTCAGATGATGTAATGCTTCTAGCATGTACATTGTTACTTAAGTGAGTTGCTAATTAATACCATGCTGAAAGAGCTTTGGTTGAGTGTCAAGCTACTCAGAGTTGGTCTCTGCAACTTAGGGAATGTTTCTGCTTCAGCTCCCTCTGCTCTTACTGTGTGCGCACGGTCCTTTCTAAGCAAGTCTTTTTTTTCCTTTTCGGGGTTGGGTTGGGATTTTTTTCCCCCTCAATTGCCTCAGGGCTCTTAATTGCTACATTCACAGCACATTACAAATGCTGCTCCTAAATGATTCTAGCAAAATGAAATTTCTTGTGTGTCCTGGCAAATTATCATTAATTTCTTGATACCAGAAAATCATTCTGGCAGTACTTTTCTGGGACAGAACCTGGACTGTAAGAACATTTTTAAAATGGAATGGAAAAGCTATTTGAGAATGATCCTCTCAAAATATCCGTGAGAAAGCATGATATACACATCATATGCTCTAGGGATGCATGTGATTTTTTTTACATGCAGCTGTTTTTTAGTATTTGGTACGTAAAGCAGTTCTAGTGTTTAACTCACATGCTAGGAATAAAATACATGTCCAGGGTCTGCAATGAGCTTGCTAGATAAATTGGAAAAGGCCTTCAGCCTCAGTGATGTTTAGAGGTCTAATACATACACACAGTGTCTATTTCCAACTGAAGCAATAGAAGTTAAACACTTATCTAAGAACTAATCATACAAATACTTTCAAGAAACTAGTCCTTAGCAGCTCCTTGCAGTAGTAACACTTAATTTCTTAGTGATGTTTCCTGACATGTAATGAATATAAATTAATATTTAGAAGAAAGGAACTGGAAATAGAATATAAAATGTGTATTTGTAGAATCTCTTACTTCCTTCCAAAGCCAATGATTATTCTCTGAAGTGATGTAAAACAAAATGTGACGCTCAGCCTTAGATCATTTCTGTGTTTCTCTCATATAGTTTACCTTCTTATTTACAAACCAGAGTCAAGTATATTTATATCTTGGTAGAAGATTTATAAACTTCAGCAAGCTTTTTCTTTTTTTTTTTTTCATTATTTAAATAAAGACAAAACAATCAAGAATGGACACTGAATTACACACATACTTCTCATTGCTTAAGTCACTGACCAGAATTATTATGAAATAAACCCTTATGAAATAAACCCTTATAAACCCAGCTGTCTCTGTCTGGGACTATCTGCCCTCATAGGTATACAAACACATCAGCATGCCTGCATCAGGATCACACTTCCATGCCAAGGCTGGCACTACATCACAGGTTACAAAACAAAGCTTCCAGCTAACAGACAAACTTTTTTCACAGATCAGCTCCAGCCAGTAATACACCTAACTCAACCATTGAATTAATAGTTAGATGAGATCTATTTGTAACACTGGAATTTCATTCAGGATGTCTATTTTTTTTGGAGAGTTCAGAGGAAATGGCTAAAACTGTACCTGTTGCAGCTGAATTCCTATTGTCTTGCAAAATTACCTAGATCCACCTAGGGTCACATTACCTAGACACATTCCAATTAATTACTAAGAATGGTAATATTTCATTGTAGCTACTTAAACATGATTGGCAAATATCCCATTCGGTTTATTGGGAGAGAGATAAGAAGTCCCTAAAAGAGATTATTGTAAGTTTGCTGAAAGCCAGCTTCTCTGAAAAAGCTATGAAATATTCCCAAATGCTAACTGGATTTTCTACTGGAAGTATAGCACAACACCCTGAATGCCATGCCTATAAAATGGTAACAGAAAAGCTGCTTCATATGGTTAATCTAGATGGTTAATCTATGAAGGCTGTAAAGGTTAATCCAAGGCAATATGACACAAGTCAACTACTAAATGACTGATACACAACCCATGTTGTGTTTATATTATTTTTAGTTAAAATTTTGATTGTACAACAACTCATGAGAAATATGGTGTGAAGGGTGGAGCAGGGTTTGATAGAAGTCCTTGGTCAAAATGTTTAATCGTATAAACAGTAACACTAAAGTGATTTCAGGGAAAAAGTACGCTAGTGTCCCTAGCCAGATTTCTTGTTTAGAAAAATTATAATCCAGTGTTTGTTTTTTGTTAATATTAATCCTAGACCGACTTCAGAGGGCCCTGGATGCATTAGCAACAGGTCCAATATTCAGAGAAATAGCTAAGTGGCAGAATATCTGAAATAAAGCGCACATGTCATTGCATCATGTCTTAACTAGGTTGGTGTCAGGATGATTTGTTAAATGCAAATTCAACAGGGACTGGTAGAATTATATCTTGCAAAAGGTCCAGATAAGTTCTTCGTATTATATATAGTAATGACTCAATCAGTGAAAAAAAGCATAAGGAAGACTTAGATTAAATTTGCTTATGTTCAAGCTTTCAAAACTAGATGACACCAAACTGTGATATCAGCATACTATACTTCTGATATTAAAAAAAAAAAATCTTCAGGAACATAAAGCTAGAAACTTAGCCTATTATATTTGTTTAGGCTAGTTCAGAAAGCCTAAAGCACCGAAAAGGTCCAGTCAGGTTTTCCTATAGAAGCTGACAACAATACAGAATAGTACAGAATTTTCTTTAAGGACATTAAGGGTTTTCATTACACATGGCTAAATTTTTATTCCAAAATCCTCTAGTAGATGACTGGTCCTTCCTCTGGACAGCAATATAGATATGCTGAGACATTACAAAGATCCTGCCCTTACAAACATGTTTTTCCTCCATGTCAATTCAATGCTTTTCATTTAATAACCTGAAACAGCTAGAAGATGACAAGATTAGATCATCCCCAATGAACATCTAAATCTGACTTCAAAGAGACAAGACACAAATGCAACATTTTTATTAGTAAAATAAACATGGACCCAGGGGGAATTCTCTAGCACTGAGGGCATGTTGCATAACCTGAGTACAAATAGTTTCATATGATTTCTAAATCTATATAGGGCAGACTTATTCTCACCGCTCATTGGGAATAACCTCTGGACAATGCTATTCCCAAAATTTTGCCAAGGCAGTGGTATCTAGAAAAGTCCTACCAACTGTTAGAAACAGCAGTGCTAAAGCCCATGACCTGGCCCCACAGTAGCTACACCAGTAAAAATAGTATAGACTTTTAGTGGTGTGTACCATTTGGTATATAATAGCATATAATACTTTTATAGTTTACATAGTATGTAACAATATAATGGTGGTCATAGTGGTAGATTAGATACAGGAGTTACGGGAGACCCTCTACCTCCTTGGCAGGATGCCCAGGAAGCCCAAGGTATCATAAGTGTCACAAAAAGCGAACGATTAGACACCTTGGGTAACAGGCCAGTAGGTGTGCACTTGGGGTGAACTAAATTGCCTTTGTGGTTTTATTAAACATATTGATGAGTTCTGTATTGACTGTAATGGGACCTGGCATGTATGTAGAAGTCTATATATAGACACCTAAGTTTGGGTCAGTTTAATTTCATCCAATGCATAATTATTATAAGGATTATCTTGTTTGTGCCGAAGACATCAGACATGAGGTAGTTCTTCACGACATAAGGACAAACTGAATGATATAGACTCCAATTGCTGTTTCATGGCTTGTTTAATGAAGATAGTGAATGCTCTGCTTCTTCCAGCTCCTCAAATCCAGCTGGAAAGGTCTGGGTATGAAACCAATCTGCAATCATCAAACACAACAAGTATTTTTCTCAAGAAAGTGTCTGTATTTTTTTCAACAACTATCATTCAGTTCCTAACTTTGGCTTAGTTAGTTCCTAACTTTGGGGTTTTTTTGATTAATAGTTACTTGAAAATTATTTGAAACCTGAGTCCAGCAGCTTGTACAATATTTTGATCCGAGGTTAGTAAAACTAGGGGCCCAATATGGCAGGAAGCAACACTGACCTGGATGTGGCCCTATCCTTCTAATGAGACAAAATAGGCAGCATATTCAGAGTATGTAAACTATCATAACTTTATTGACTTTTGCAATATCTTTAAATTGTATGTGTGGTGTTTTTGACCCTGTTTTTCTAAGTTGGAGGTGCTAAATGCTATAAGTGTAAGACCAAAATCCTTGGTGGCATAATGTGTCATGCCCACCTAAACCTGATGGAGTACACTGTTTTAATCCAGCATTTTTGTGTACTGCTAAACGTTTTCACATACCTGGCTGTGAAGTGATCGAGACATTAAGTAGTTAAAGCCTTTGGTAGTCTTCTGGTCTAAAAATGCAAGTTTTTACTATTGATGATTATTCCCTGAATGGGAATAGAATGACTAATGGAAGGCATCTAGTTGTGTAGAGATAACAGCACATAGCTTGTGTAAGACCTTGTGTACAGTTGGCAGCACACAATATTATTGTTCATAATAGAGACTGATTATTAAATGCTGTAATAAATTAGAGGAGATCCTAAATGGAAAAACACAGACAATGGGATAGAAGCCACCGTATCAACTCAGTTTAGAAGGGGATTTGCCAGATGACTGAAGAAGACAAACAACAGCTTCAAATGGCACATTTATTCTGCCTGAGTATATAGATGTGAAAAGCAGAGGCAGTTTGCAGTTGTTTTAAATTGGCTAATCCCCAAACCTGATCAGCTGAGAATAAAGCCCTTCTGAAAATAGTAAAAGTTCTAATCATTTTAAATATCGTCCAGACTAACTGTCCTTCTATCAGTGAAGACCTTATTGAATAGAAGGGTCAAAGGACTGTTTTTACATGCTACATGACAATGCTGCTTGGTTCACTGATGAAGTCCTTTTCTGGTTTTTGATTCTGCTGTTGCTTATGAAAAGGCTTCCATTAGGATGTGTAAAAATAAATAAGAAAGAACTAACAGAGTGTCCTATTTTGTTTTTGAAATTCAGGAAACAATACTGAGTATACTAGTCCTGAAATGTACTGAATTCTTATACAGGGTGCTTCCTAGCATGGCCTAGTAACTGACACCTCTGTTAGTGTGAGAATAAATGCACTAGGTTAAGGCTTATACCTTAACAATCCTGAGTAATTCCAGGTGGAATTACATGTGAAGTCTTTGACAGTGGCATGCCAGCTTTGGGAATTTTTTTCCCTGTCTTATCTGCCTCTCAAATCTGTTTGATTCCAGTTCCTTCCACCAGAATTATATGCAACTCCCCTTTATACCAGAAAAGCCTGTTTATGGGACCGGGGCATAAATAGAATCTCTCTAATGAGCTAGAATTTAAAAAGACAGTATTCTGGGGAAAGGGAGATGGAAGGCAGACTGAGGAATATGTAGTATATAACGGTTCTCTGAAAGCACAGTGGAGAACAAACTTAAAATACTATGTTTATGTGTAAAATCCAGAAAGAAATCTTACCAGTCACTGGTAGACAGTGTAGAGCACTGTCTTAGAGAACATGCCATACCCCTTTTCATGAAAAATGGGACATATTTCCATGAATTAAAACAAGCAGAAACATATTTGTATAGAGTAAGCCAAGATTTGCCAACACATTCTTCAGAAGAAGAGGGGAAACATTTGGCAGATCACCCATCCAGGAAAATTTCTGCCTTCTCTATTCTGCTGCTGGATCAAGCAAGGGAGTGGGAGGAATTTGTGTCTCTCTCAATCAAATGTACCTTTGCCACACCTTCTGCGGGGGATTAAATAAGCAAATCCATATGAAAATAATCAGCTACATTGCTTTATCTCTATAGCAACAATGGTATCTAAGGTATTAAAAAAGTGAAGAAAGGTAATTTATGCTTGAAAACATGAACAATTTTTAAAAGAATAAATTGAAGAAAATTCTTTAAAAATGTTAACAAATGCTCCAGCATTATTAGCTAAAAATAAAGAATTAAAAAGTATTTCATATATTTTCAGATAGATTAAATATAGAAAAAGTACAGGTTGAAAGAAAACCTTTCACTACCATGCCACTTTTCTGGTGGTCAAAATTACTAGGTGGGCAATATGACACTCAATCAAAAGTGACTAGCAAGAGATATCAAGCAGGTAAAACTAGCCAGGCTTTGGAGAATAACATAATAGACTGGGACTTAGGAAAGGTGGTTCTAGTCCTAATTGCACTACTTTCCTCCTGTGTCACACTTTAATATGGACACTTTGCTAATAATCTAATTTGCAGAACATTTTGAGATCTCTTAATCTCGAAGTTGTCACACAAAAAAGATAGGTATCATTACTGATATTCTCAGGTATGATTATTAAAATACTTTAATGAATTATACTTACTAAATATTTTTAACAGTATTACACACAAAGTAACATGTGGGACACTTTAAGGCAATTCAGGTTTAGGAACATCAAACAATTTTTCACATGTGAAGTCACTGATCAGTTCCTTCTTTTTGCTTCCTGTTGTGTCTTTCCACCCTAAGCACAAACATACAGCTGAATCTACTCCTAAAGCTAAGTCCCATTTAATAAAAAATATAGCAAAGTATTTGGTTTTTTAAATTTTTTAAGTTATTGATTCTATACGGTATGTTTCATATATGTACGATGAGCAGTACATGGACATTGTGTTCTGCCAGCTGAAGAAAAGAAAAAAAGAAAAACTAAGAGGAAAAATACCCAAACAAACAGTGCTTCTTCTAAAAGAGGCTTTTAATGGTATGGGCTAAGTACACTAGAAAACATATACAAGTGGCTGAGATGGATCTCTGATTTCATCTCAGCTGTGTGTGCAAATTGTATTGTGTATGAAGCCAGTTCAGACAGCAGATGATATTCTGTAGCAATCAATTCTAAATTAAGTGTATTTTAATTTGTACAAGACATTTTAAAATAACCAGTGTTAGGATATGTGATTAAAGGCCCACCTCCGCACACACAGAGGATCCCAGAGGCACAGTGGCAGGTGAGGGAAACCCAATAACTGTGTCAGAGACGCGAGCCCCTGCCTGCCCTCCCCAGGGCTGTCCCAGGGGACCCTCAGCCCCGTGAGCCGGGGGGACACCCAGCACCAGCAGTCAACCGAAAGGCTCTCCAGGGCACCCTATGACTGTGGGGGGTTATGAGAGACCTGGGGAGTGGGGGACGTTTTATGAGATGGCAGGAAAAGCATTTTGGGATTGCACAAGGCTTATTATGGGATGGTTAGGGGAGGAACCAAAGGTGGAAAAGGGAGAGATCAAGGTAGTTTGGGCCCATGTGTCTGGGGTGCCAGTAACCGGAGAGAATGTAGTGTGTGTGCATTGTGTGGGTACATATGTCAGTGTGTGATCACTAGCGAGACACACTGGGCTAGCTGGCGAGTAGGAAAGGAGGCTTGGGAGCCAGGTTGAAGCACTACTGGAGGGACTAGGAGGTCCAAGGCAGCTGCTGGGGAGATTGTGGGTCTGGGTCGACTGAGAGACCCATGTGCGCGTGTGTGTTTGTGTGTAACCGAAGGCCAGGGAATCCAAGGCTAGCTACTGGGTTGTCCTGGTTTTGGCTGGGATAGAGTTAAATTTCTTCCTAGTGCTGTGTTTTGGATTTAGTATGAGAAGAATGTTGATAACACACTGATGTTTTCAGTTGTTGCTAAGTACCCTGTCTAGGGCAGCTTCCATGTTACCAAGCAGAGGCTGGGAGGGAACACAGCCAGGACAGCTAGCCTAGCTGGCCAACAGGGTATTCCATACCACGTGACATTATGCTCAGTATATGAAGGGTAGGCGTGTTCCAGGAAGTAGCAATCACTACTTGGTTATCGATCAGCGCGGGTGGTGAGTGATGCATTGTGCATCACTCATTTCATGTATTCTATCATTACCATTATTATTATTATCATTATTATTTTCCCTTTTTCTGTTCTATTAAACTGTCTTTATCTCAACCCATGAGTTTTTCTCACTCTTACCCTTCCGATTCACTCCCCGTCCCACTGCGGGGGGTTTGGCTGCCTGCCAGCTTAAACCACGACAAGGGTACACTGGGTGTCTAAGGCCAGTTACTGGAGGGACATGCGGTGTGCATGAGGGGGTGGGTGTGTATGTGTGTGAGGAGGTCTGAGTACCAACAACTGAAGTGGGGCTGCAGCCTGGGAGACTTGTATCCCCAGGTGCTAGCAACTGGGGAAACTGGGATCCAGGGGAAGCTACCAGGTTTCGGTGTATCTTCTTCAAAATTAAATTTGTAGTAACAGATACACTATGAACCATAAATAAATCTATTCTTGAATATTAAAACCAGGAAAGCAAGCCAACAGGTTTAGCTCTTCCCTCTGTGAGCTCTGGAGACTCGTATTCTTCTGCCCTCAAGGAATTTTTCTCCTGAATTTGCCAATAGCAGTCAGGGTCACTGGAGATATCTACTTTCCTATTCTGGAGTAAATT
Organism: Calonectris borealis; assembly: GCF_964195595.1. NCBI lineage: Eukaryota > Metazoa > Chordata > Aves > Procellariiformes > Procellariidae > Calonectris > Calonectris borealis. The sequence goes on from NC_134313.1 coordinate 35,669,197, forward strand.
AATTGGATATTTAATTAATCATTAATTTGGATCATCTTCCATGGGTGGAAAATTAGCGGACCTGTTTCAGGACTTGTTCTTTGATACTCACCCATGTTATTATCAGTTATATTATATTAATCTTATTTTGATGTGTTAAAAATAACTGCTTGGAAAGGTAAAATCCAAATCTCATACCTGCTTGTACTTGAGCAAATAAATCTTTCGGACCTATTTGAACATTTCTCCACTCTTTCTTGTTCTGGCTCATCACAACTTTAATATAGATGTCCTGAAGCATTCGTCTGTCACAGATTTGCTCAGTGCACGAGGAAAGAGAGGATTTGCTTGGCATAATGATTGCCTTTCCCTGGCAGCCAGGCAACAAGGTGTGAGTTGGGAAAACAAATGTGTGGGAAAAGGTAGAGGGGAAAACGTCTGTATTCTGTCAGAGAGAGTTGGTAATGAACAACTTTAAAGGAGACGTCAAACACTAGATAAACCTGTTCAGCACTTTTGCTTACATGTCTATTGCAATTCAAATGTAATTCTACATCTTACCTATACGTACCTGAGCTAGCTTCACCTTCCTTGTTCAGATACTGAGAGAAAAGAAACCTCAGACCCTGGGTATTTTGACTGAAACAACCTTCCAGTAAAGTCTCAAATCATATGCACAGTATATGTACATAAGACAGACTTTCAAAAGGAGCATCTCACATTGCTCTTGCAAAGTTTCATATTGATATGTTGGTACAGGTGTTCTAAGAAAGTGCATGAGCAGTTGGTACTGATTTGCCTGTTCAGTTGATTACATGGATGTACAGCATTCTTCAACGCATCTAGATTTTGCCAGACTAAGTTTTTTTCACGTTCTTGTTTTGAGTATATGAATAAATAAAATGGTACAGACCAATACATCTTTTTGGACAATGGAAATTGCATACTTTGGAACTGTAATGCTAAATCCAATCTTAATTGTAATGCTTAATACCAATCTTAAGCCAACTACATAAAGATGAATAAATTGCCACTTGATTAACTGATTGCAAAAGTCTTAGAAGACATAATAAGTATTTCTCTCACTGGGGTTACTGAGCATGTTTTCAAACATAATATGAAATGTATGGCTTGATATAAGTGTTGAGTTTTTTAAAGTATTTTATGCCCAAAACAATCAAAAACTATTTTGAGGAAATTAAAAGAGAAACCAAAACTTGTAAAAAGAAATTCAGAATGAATTTCAGTTCTCTGAATTATTTCTCCATTACGTATATGTGGAGGCAGTTCTTATATGAAAATATCATCTGCATCATACATCAGATTTATAAACACATTCTTTTTAATTGCAGTACATACTATAATTTTTTTTTTTACATGTTCAAAACTGTGAACGGTTTGTAATATAAATATTCCTCACATAAAATTAGTTAAGAATGAAATTTAAGCCAATATTATTATCGATCTGTATAGAGAATTTGTATGAGGGTGTAGGTATACAAAAGGAATTGGTTGCTTAGAATTATGTCAACATTCATCACTGTCTAAGACAATCCAAATTAGTCTAAGACCAACGAAACACTTAAGCCCCACCTAAGAACTGATAATACAATGTAAGTGGCTTTGGACACTCACACCCTTGTAGATAAGGGTGATTTTTATGCACAAATCTAAATTGATTTTGCAACACACTCATTTAAAATATACACTAAATCTTCCTAAGAGAATACAGAAAAGAAAACAACTGCTGTGGTTTAAGAATAGAACTTATCAGTCTTTATCAGCAATACAAAATAAGAGGCAAAGGCACTCTCCCAAGGAACAGATGGTATAAAAATGTCAGAAACAGGCAGATGAAATAATGACAGAAGCTGAAGGATTCCTTCCTCTGTCTCCCATCCACAAATAAGAAAATATATTTTGAAATAACAACCTGGTTTAGCTTTTTTTTTGTAATATAAAAGCATATAAACAGGCATGCAAGAAATCACTAGGTAAGGATTTATGCTGAGACGTATGCAGAGTAATATAAGTAAGTCTCACAGAGGGCACTTAAATAAATAGGGTTTTAAAAATATATTTCTTATAACTTTTCTTTCCTACCCTAGAATCTGTTTGCTCATAATCAAAGAAATACATAAAATGGTGTGGAAGATTGCTTTTGTAAAATTGTCAGTGGCTTTTGTAAAATTGACATTGAATCATAATATTTGTTATATCTTTTAACCTTAGCCACAGCATGTGAAGGGGCAAAGTAGATTCATGAAGGGAGTTTTGTATGAGTCCTTTCATTCCTCTTATGGAATGAATAAGATTTCAATGATGTTTTAGTATATATTTCATTATTATAAAAAGGGCAGGAGGCAAAGGCAAAGTTTTATGGTTTGATTGTCCTCTCCAATCAAAATGTTCAGTAACTGCAATGAAGCGAATTCTGCTAACGCTGCTCACTTTTGTTCAAGGGACAATAAAAGGACTACAGATGATTGTATTGCTTATTAAGCCCAGTAGTGCAAGCAATACAGTCTTCAAACTTGGTGTCTAAACAGGGGTGAATTTCACCTGGAGGCAACTTTGGCCTTTTGTACTAGCAATTATATTATTATAAAATACGTGTTTTACAGATGAACTAAATCCCATCTAGAATCTTCACCCAGAAAAATCAACACTGCTGTGCGTTGTTCAGAATTTTTCTATTCCAGAGCTGGCATCCAGGTGTGTACTTGAAAAACATCTCTGATTTTACATCTACAACAAGCATGACACAGTTTAAAAGCATAGATGCCACAGACCTTAATTTAGAAACTGCTGCTTTTATTAAATTTAACTACTTTTCCCCTGCAGCTTTACATCAATATTGACTTCAAAGTGCTAGTAGCTTTCATTAAATTGAATTACTTTCTCCTGTAATTTAAAAAGTAATGAGGCAGCTACTAAATGAAGCTGTTGACAAAACAAGAGCAGAGGCTATTAAAAATTACACGGCAAAGTGTGAGTCATAAACAATGATGGTTAGTGTTCAAGGGTGGTTTCTGAACAAAATTGCACAAACCCCACAAAATAAACAATTCTCCTCAGTCATCTGTGTGCATCTAAGACATGTGAATTCTACCTGATTAATTCTTTTATTTCTGTTCTGTTTCAAACAGGTTCTATAACGGTGCCCTGCCCATTGTATCCAAGTATCTTCCAGTTGTGCATTAAGTGATACAATCAGTATCTGCTATGATTAACATTGGTTTTGTGTTATTTGTTCTTTCATTCTCCCCAGAGAGAGAAATGGAGTTTCTTGTTACAGTAGCATTTTTGTTTTGGTGTGCTTTGGAAGTGCCTTTCCAGGGGAAAGTTGTCTTGGATTTATAGACAAACATATACATATGAGGTTCTATAAACCTGATTAAAAATACTGCAACCAGTATAGGAAGCAGAGGATGACTATGATGTACTTTCTGTATTCTTCATTGCTTCACATGTAGTGGCATTCACAATAGCTGGAGTTTTCCAAATCCTAAAGCGTTTATACCTGAAGTTGATTTTCCTGGATTTCTGTAATCCTCTGCAAAGATGCAGAAATGGGAAACGGAGGCCTGGTCCTCTTTTATCAGATTAGAAAGAATTGCCCACTCAAATACAAATACTTTGAGCTTACTTTCCTTTGATCTTGAGCTTTACTCCTGTCTTGCTTGGGGTCAGTGTCGGTTGTTAATTTCATGCAGGAATTGACTTTATCTTTGCAAGTGGTCATTTGGTTGTAGTTTAGCAATCCAATATGATGGAGCTTTTTACCAGTAGCACATGATAAATTGAACATTCGACATATAACTTTGTTGAAAAGTCTTCAAGGGGGAAATGGATGCTTATATGAAGTGATGAATGACAGAAGAGATATTCCTCATTGGTACTCTTCAGGTATGTCTCCCTTTTCAAATGGTGCAGGACAGCAGGTTTGATTTAGAATCATAGAATCATAGAATCATTAAGGTTGGAAAAGACCTCTAAGATCATTGAGTCCAACCATCAACTCAACACCACCATGTCCCTAAGCGTCTCGTCTACACGTCTTTTAAATACTTCCAGGGATGGGGACTCAACCACTTCCCTGGGCAGCCTGTTCCAAGGCCTGACCACTCTTTCAGTAAAGAAATTTTTCCTAATATCCAATCTAAACATCCCTTGGTGTAACTTGAGGCCATTACACACATCCACCTCGCTACAACCTCCTTTCAGGTAGTTGTAGAGCGCGATGAGGTCTCCCCTCAGCCTCCTCTTCTCCAAGCTAAACAGTCCCAGTTCCCTCAGCTGCTCCTCATAAGACTTGTTCTTTGGACCCTTCATCTGCTTCTCTGGACACGCTCCAGCACCTCAATGTCCTTCCTGTAGTGAGGGGCCCACATTTCCTGTGATATGTTATGGTTTCAGGACCAAATGTCTACATCACACTTTTACCAGCAAGGAAGTTTATGTCATTTGCTAGTTCTAGTTCACACCATATGTCAATAATGAGAAAATTGCTGAAAAACTTTATGTACACATTGCAAGTAGGGAATTCCGGATAGCACCAAGGTCCATGGCTTCAACCTTGTTCCATCAGAGGATGCATCTTCAGAGGATCAGTAATGCACTTCAGTGTATACAGAAAGACTCCAAGTGTAGGTGTAAGGCAAATTCACACCAAATATAACCCTTCTCTGCACTCTATGACTAATGAGCTACGCCCTTTGTGCACATTCCTTTTATAAAAACTCAAACTATCATAACACAATATCTAAATAATTCATTCTGGAGAGCCAGCATTCTTCTCTAATCAACTCTATAATCAAGTGTGAAAAAGAAGTCTGACAGATTAAGAATAAATATTTGTCCTTTTTGCATGGATAGAGAAGATATAGAATCATAGCATAGTTTGGGTTGGAAGGGACCTTTAAAGGTCATCTAGTCCAACCCCCCTGCCATGGGCAAGGACATCTTCAACTAGATCAGAGCCCCGTCCAACCTGACCTTGAACGTTTCTAGGGATGGGGCGTTTGGGACTTCTTTAGGCAACCTGTTCCAGTGTTTCACCGTCCTCATTGTAAAAAATTTCTTCCTTATAGCTAGTCTAAATCTACCCTCTTTTAGTTTAAAACCATTCCCCCTTGAACTATCACAACAGGCCCTGCTAAAAAGTTTGTCCCCATCTTTCTTATAAGCCCCCTTTAAGTACTGAAAGGCCGCAATAAGGTCTCCCTGAAGCCTTCTCTTCTCCAGCCTGAATAACCCCAACACTCTCAGCCTTTCTTCATAGGACAGGCGTTCCATCCCCATGATCATTTTCATGGCCCTCCTCTGGACAGGCTCCAACAGGTCCATGTCTTTCTTGTGTTGAGGGCTCCAGAGCTGGATGCAGTACTCCAGGTGAGGACTCACCAGAGCAGAGTAGCAGGGCAGAATCACCTCCCTCGACCTGCTGGCAACGCTTCTTTTGATGCAGCCCAGGACACATCAACCTTCTGGGCTGTGAGCGCACATTTGTGCGCCATTGTGCAGTGGGGTAGCTATGACTTAGTCGCCATCATGGAAACATGGTGGGATGAGTCTCACGATTGGAGTGCTGCAATGGATGGCTATAAGCTCTTCAGAAGGGACAGGCGAGGAAGGAGAGGCAGTGGGGTAGCCCTGTATGTTAGGGAGTTCTTCGACTGTCTAGAGTTCAATGATAGTGATGACGAGGTCGAGTGCTTGTGGGTAAGGATGAGGGGGAAGGCCAACAAGGCAGATACCCTGCTGGGAGTCTGTTATAGACCACCCAGCCAGGACGAGGAGGCAGATGAAAGATTCTACCAGAGGCTCGCAGAAGTCTCACAGTCGCTAGCCCTTGTTCTTGTGGGGGACTTCAACTTTCCAGATGTCTGCTGGAAATACCACACAGCAGAGAGGAAACACTTGAGGAGGTTCCTGGAGTGTGTGGAAGATAAGATAACTTCCTGGCACAGCTGGTAGGTGAGACTACCAGACGAGGTGCCTCGTTTGACCTGCTGTTCACAAACAGAGAAGGACTGGTGGGAGATGTGGTGGTCGGAGGCCGGCTTGGGCTTAGGGACCATGAAATGATAGAATTCTCAATATTTGGTGAAGTAAGGAGGGGGGCCAGCAAAACCACTACCATGGACTTACGGAGAGCGGACCTTGGCCTGCTCAGGACACTGGTCGAGAGAGTCCCTTGGGAGACAGTCCTGAAGGACAAAGGGGTCCAGGAGGGCTGGACATTCTTCAAGAAGGAAGTCTTAAAGGCGCAGGAGCGGGCTGTCCCCGTGTGCCCTAAGACGAACGGGCGGGGAAGACGACTGGCCTGGCCGAATGGGGAGCTCTGGCTGGGACTCAGAAAAAAAAGGAGAGTTTATCACTCGTGGAAAAAGGGGTAGGCAACTCAAGAAGAGTACAGGGATCTCGTTAGGTCATGCAGAGAGGAAATTAGAAAGGCAAAAGCCCAGCTAGAACTCAACCCGGCCACTGTCATAAGAGAAAACAAAAAATATTTTTACAAATATATTAATGACAAAAAGAGAGCCAAGGAGAATCTCCATCCTTTATTGGATGCAGGGGAGAACATTGCCACTGAGGACAAGGATAAGGCTGAGAGGTACTTAATGCCTTCTTTGCCTCTGTCTTTAATAGTCAGACCAGTTATTCTCAAGCCACTCAGCCCCCGGAGCTGGAAGACAGGGACGGCGAGCAGGATAAACCCCCCATAATCCAAGAGGAAGCAATTAACGACCTGCTATGCCACCTGGACGCTCACAAATCTATGGGGCTGGATGGGATCCACCCGAGGGTACTGAGGGAGCTGGCGGAGGAGCTTGCCAAGCTACTTTCCGTCATTTACCAGCAGTCCTGGTTAACTGGGGAGGTCCCAGACAACTGGAGGCTTGCCAATGTGACACCCATCTACAAGAAGGGCCGGAAGGAGGATCCGGGGAACTACAGGCTGGTCAGCCTGACCTCGGTGCCAGGGAAGATTATGGAACGTTTTGTTTTGAGGACGCTCACAAGCCAAGTGCGGGACAACCAGGGGATCAGGCCCAGCCAGCACGGATTCATGGAAGGCAGGTCCTGCTTGTCCAACCTGATCTCCTTCTATGACCAGGTGACCCGCCTAGTGGATGAGGGAAAGGCTGTGGATGTGGTCTGCCTGGACTTCAGTAAAGCCTTTGACACTGTCTCCCACAGCATTCTCCTAGAGAAGCTGGCGGCTCACAGCCTAGACAGGTGCACTCTTCGCTGGGTAAAAAACTGGCTGGACGGCCGAGCCCAGAGTTGTGGTGAACGGAGTTAAATCCAGTTGGCGGCCGGTCATGAGCAGTGTTCCCCAGGGCTCACTTTTGGGTCCAGTCCTGTTCAATATCTTTATCAATGATCTGGATGAGGGGATTGAGTGCTCCCTCAGTAAGTTTGCAGACGACACCAAGCTGGGCGGGAATGTTGATCTGCTCGAGGGTAGAGAGGCTCTGCAGAGGGACCTGGACAGGCTGAATCGATGGGCCGAGGCCAACTGTATGAGATTCAACAAGGTCAAGTGCCGGGTCCTGCACTTCGGCCACAACAACCCCAGGCAATGCTACAGGCTCGGAGAAGAGTGGCTGGAAAGCTGCCCGGAGGAAAAGGACCTGGGGGTGCTGATTGACAGCCGGCTGAACATGAGCCGGCAGTGTGCCCAGGTGGCCAAGAAGGCCAATGGCATCCTGGCCTGTATCAGAAATAATGTGGCCAGCAGGAGGAGGGAGATGATCGTGCCCCTGTACTCGGCACTGGTGAGGCCGCACCTCGAATCCTGTGTTCAGTTTTGGGCCCCTCACTACAAGAAGGACATGGAGGTGCTGGAGTGTGTCCAGAGGAGGGCAATGAAGCTGGTGAAGGGCCTGGAGCACAAGTCTTATGAGGAGCAGCTGAGGGAACTGGCACTGTTTAGCCTGGAGGAGGCTGAGGGGAGACCTCATCGCGCTCTACAACTACCTGAAAGGAGGTTGTAGTGAGGTGGGTGTTGGTGTCTTCTCCCAAGTAACTAGCGATAGAACGAGAGGAAACGGCCTCAAGTTGCGCCAAGGGAGGTTTAGACTGGACATTAGGAAAAATTTCTTTACTGAAAGGGTGGTCAGGCTTTGGAACAGGCTGCCCAGGGAAGTGGTTGAGTCCCCATCCCTGGAAGTATTTAAAAGACGTGTAGATGAGACGCTTAGGGACATGGTTTAGTGGTCATGGTAGTGTTGGGTTGACGGTTGGACTCGATGATCTTTTCCAGCCTTAATGATTCTATGATTCTATGATTTTTCATCCACCAGTACCCGCAAGTGCTTCTCAGCAGGGCTGCTCTCAATCCCTTCATCCCCCAACCTGTCTTGATACTGGGGGTTGCCCCAACCGAGGTGCAGGACCCTGCGCTTGGCCTTGTTGAACCTCATGAAGTTCACATGGGCCCACTTCTCGAGCTTGTCCACATCCCTCTGGATGACATGTCAACCACACCACTCTGCTTGGTGTCGTCTGCAAACTTGCTGAGCGTGCACTCAATCCCATTATGTCATTGATAACGATATTAAACAGTACCAGTCCTAATACAGACCCCTGCGGGACACCACTTGTCACCGATGTCCATCTGGACACTACCTTCTGGATGCAATGAGCCTACCAATTCCTCACCTACTAGACAGTCCACCCATCAAATCCATATGTCTCCAGTTTAGAGAGAAGGATGTTGTGGGGGACCACGTCAAAGACCTTACAGAGGTCCAGATAAGATGACATCTGTAGCTCTTCCCATGTCCACTGATGTAGTCATTCCATCATAGAAGGGCACTAGGTTGGTCAGGCAGGACCTGCCCTTGGTGAAGCCATGCTGGTTGTCTTGAATCACCTCCCTATCTATTGTTGTGGTCAAGTTCTACTGTCTCCTGGGCAGGAATTCTGTTTTTGTGACATTTTCATGTAGTGCCTACTAGTTGGGTGGCCAGAACATAGTAGGCACCAATGGAGGATGAGCCTCACAAGAAGCAGTGCAAGTGCAGCAGTGACCTGACCTGAACTGTCTTTGGTGCCCAAGAACTCCTCGCAACACACCACCTCTCCTGTCCTGAGTGACAACCATAACAGATGGAGCCCGAAGTCATGGACTAAAAAACCCTCAATGGACATTTTATGGACATTTATGGACATTTTATGGGCATTTCACAGGTATGGTCCATAGACAAAGAGAATGATGTCTGTGTATATATCAAAGGACGGGAAGGGGGATGGTGGTTAATGAGGATGTATTGGATAGCATGGGACCTGAGCATGATGTAAATGGTATGGAATAAGGGAGGGGGGGGGGAGAATGTGCTGGTTTTGGCTGGGATAGAGTTAAATTTCTTCATAGTAGCTTCTGTGGGCTTACATTTTGGATTTGTGATGAAAACACTGTTGATAACACAGGGATGTTTTAGTTATTGCTGAGCAGTGCTTACACAGAGTCAAAGCCTTTTCTGCTTCTCAGACTGCCTCTCTGCAAGTAGGCTGGGGGTGCACAAGAAGTTGGGAGGGGACACAGCTGGCACAGCTGACCCCAACTGACCAAAGGGATATTCCATACCGTATAACATCACACACAGCATATAAATTTGGGGGGAGAAGGAGGAAGGGGGGACATTCAGAGTTTTGGCATTTGTCTTCCCAAGTAACTGTTACATGTGATGTAGCCCTGCTTTCCTGGAGATGGCTGAAGACCTGCCTGCTTATGAGAAGTAATGAATGAATTCCTTATTTTGCTTTGCTTACACGCCCAGCTTTTGCTTTACCTATTAAACTGTCTTTATCTCAACCTACGAGTTGTCTCACTTTTACCCTTCCAATTCTCTCCCCCATCCCACTGGAGGCTGTGTGGTGCTTAGCTGCCTACTGGGGTTAAACAACGACAAATATAAAACAAAAATAAATTACAAAAATCAAAGAAAAATAAATGTTTATTTAGATTTACTTACTCTTTATTCATATTCTCATCAAAATTAAAATTCACAAAGAACCCCCAGGGCTCAACAGCTGTGAATGTTGAGTTATTCATTCAGTTGCCAAAGTATGGATTCCAATACCTCATTTTAGACATTTCCTTTAGAAAATGTAAAATTCTGTATCTTTCCTTAAGAGTTTAAATTGGTGTCAGTGTCTTGATCAAAAGCAAGGATCAGCTTCTCAGCTGGTGCATTTCCATTAACTAGTGCTAACTCACCACTGAAACCTTTCAGGGTACTCAACTCCCCACAACTACCCCCACCCCAAATATTCACGTCACTGTTTAAAGGGCCAATTTAGTAATGTGACTGCCACCCTGGACCACTCAAAAATATTTGAACTAAATGCAGTAACTACGTACTATTAACTAACTCCCAAAGATCTTGTCCATTAAATAAGAAGCCTGTTCATGACTTCTAAATAAACTTGTATCACAGTCTTACTAACAGGTATTGCATGCTTAGCATTTGTCTCTAAAAGTTCTCTGAAACAGGCACTGAACACAGCAATCAGCAAGTATGCTTCTTATTTGCTAGACCGCAAGGAGATTTACTCATGAAAAATGGTTCTTAATAATGTGTTTCATGGGTGATAGCCAACCCTACTATAACAAAATGAATGTATGTGACAATATTATTGACTCTCCTTTCCAGAAGATCATGTTAAATGCTTAGTGTACAGCCCCATGTTTGTAGAGGGCTATGGATCTGACATGAATTTCAATGATTTTTTAGTAGCTGGCTTGTTAGGAAGTGCAGAGCAATAGAGCTGAACACAACTGGATGCCTGTTTAATAGACACTCTCCAACCTTAGATCTATATAGGGTATGCTACAGATAAACTACCAAAGAGGGGAAAAGAAAAACTATTAGTTAAGCATCTAATTTGTCTTCCATTTACTTCAGTGTCATTTGATAGCTTCTTTTATGGAAGTGTCATCAGGATTAGAAGGGTTTGTTTTATTTTGTTTTAAAGACCAGAACATAAAGGATAAATAATTTTCTGAGTAACTTTACTGAGAAGAAAAACTTTACATTGAGGGAGGACTCAATGAGCATTTAAAAAATAAAACCTCTTCTGCTAGCTGAACATGACATTGACAGTAATTGGTTCTCCTGAAGAACAACCCAGTGTAATATCTAACATTTTTACATTCAAATAAGTAATTGCATGTTTCATGGCATAATGCTTTCTGCAAAACAGGACTACCGAATTTTTGTCGTCGTATGCATCTCCCTATTTTTACTGTAATAAGTCATATGAGGCTAGAGCATAGATAGAATGAAGAAGAAAGAAAGGAAGGAAAGAAGTGTAGCTTTATATGTGGAACTATTTTCTTAGTCTTACGTGAAGTATATGTAAATTTAATCACATACTTGGTTCAGTTTCAGAACAAAAAGACTTTTCAACCACTTTTGTAAAATGACATTCTGTAGAAGCCATAGCAGACAGAATGGGAAAAGTCAACCTCTAAAGGCACTGCACTCATTTTCACTGAGTAACCTTTATTAAAAACTTTCTTCTGGCAGAAAAAAATTTAATTCGGCTATAAAACTGATGCATTTTGAAACTGCTGCAGTTACCCATCAGCTTGTTGCCTTTTCTTGGTCCTCCATCTTACTGTAGCCTTTAGGGCACCATCACACAGCTGTGATCTTTTTGTAAACAGCTTCGAGATCATTGAGCCTGTGCTCGGATCATACAGGATAAAAACTGGCATGGGGCAAGAAGCTTTGTAACCACACTGTCACCATGCCCAACCTGATAACGCCCGATGAGAAGTCACACAGTAGGGCCGGTCTTAGCTCCCCACAGACTTGACCTGCCTGGCCATGAGCCCTGCTGAGCCAGGCCCACCCGCAGGCCCATGTCCCGGCTCGACCTCAGCCCATCCCCATCCCCATGGAGGTGCCCAACGCCTGGGGCTGGGGCTGTCCCTATGCCTCCCAGCTGCCCTGCTCCTGGCTGGGTTTCCAGGCCCTGCCCTGCTGCCCCAGGGAGCCCCCGCTGCCCCCAGCCCCTGGGCCGAGGGACCTTCTGGCCTGCAGGGTGCCCAACAATCTAAAACTCCAGCTGATTTGAGAGCAGGGACTGATGAATACGAGTGACAGCCTTTTTATCCACCACCGGTGTAGGATGTCTTTTCTAACTGGGGGAGTTATGCTAATATAAGAAAAGTTGTGTCTTCAAATGACACACCTGATGGGAATACTTATTCCTCTCCAAAATACATTTAAAGGTATTACTTTTAAAGTTATTGAATGTAATTTGAATTATGCCAAAAACATGAATCTCTTTCTCAGATAAGGGTGGGAGAATTATATTGAGATATTAGTAGTTCAAATACATCAATATAAATGTTCGTTGTAGCCCATAAAACTTTGCTCAGACAAGTTCCAATCAAACTGCTATTTTGATTTCAATAGTTTTTTTTCAGTAGCAACCAGTAGTTTGTACAGCAACTGCAGATTTCTTTTTGTTCTGTATAAAATTTAAGATTTTTATAAAGTTTATTATAAAGGCAACCATACCTTTTTTTTTTCCTCAAACGTTATTGGAGATTCATCTTGCTGTATTGACAAATTGTTTTGCCTACGTTGAAATATGCTTCTTTGCTTTTACCTCTCATATTAATAAAGCTATTTTTGCTGTGTATACAAACTTTGTAGTTTTGATTCTATTTTCACTAAGCCTGGCAACAGCAAAATCAAAATTAAATTGGATTGCTTATACATCCGAATAAAAAGGAAACACTGCCTATGGGGATAGAAATAATCACATGCAATTTAAACTACCCCTTCAGGAGCCTCCAAATATTGAGGATGTTAAACAATAAGATGTGGACAAAAGACTCTGTGGGTGATGATATTTTAGAAAAAGCAAATGTTGGCATGGGAATATAGTCAGTAATGGAAAGGAAAAGAAGTAAATTCTATTTCAAAATTGATCATGAGCTCCTACTTTTTTCTCAAGCAGGATAATTTTTGTCTCTCAGAGATGAATAATTATTCAAATATATACTTGCATGAAAATGTTGGAAATGTTCACATAGCTCTACATTAAAAGCAAATTGAAAGGGATCCTAAGAGCTATTAGAAAGTTCCATAACTATTTCTTTTTTTATATGGCTACTCTATTTTCAAATCCTAGATTGTAAGCTTTCTGTGGCTTGCCTTATTGCTTGAAATGTGTAGAGTGCACCACGGCTCTGCTCCATCTAGGGTTCCATAAGGCTTCTTCACTAATGTGAAATGTAGGGGGTTTTCCTATACTTATTTTCGTCACCAACATGAAAAAGACAAGGCAACCCAATAAATCATAATTGTCATATTCTGAGTAATGAATACAAACATTTGTGATAAAGGAGGAATCTGTAGTTGAATTTCTAGGATCTAATTTACCCTGCTCAGTCCTGTGAAAATCAGTACTCTTTCAAAACACATCAGTGTAAGAAAAGGAAAATTAGAACCTCAATGTGCAGATTGATCTTTAACATCTGATAGACTTTTATCATTTATACATATCCAAAAAGGCAGATATTTATTGCAATGTCTTCTTGTCACAACTTTTTTCATTAAATGAACTTCGAATTTTTCAAAGACTTCATTCACATGACTCCAGGAAGCAAAATTGTAAGGCAACTGCCAGATATCAGAAATCAAAGGATAAAATTTGCAAGAACCAACAAATGAAAACTACCAGTTTCAAGTATTGCTTGTAAGAATAGGATCAGCTTCATGAACCAAACTAAACTTCCAATCTGAAATAATGTTGCAATTATGTAAGTTATTATGATTCAACAAGCCTCAGCCTACCCAAAATGAAATGAGGCCCTAAGTGCTCTATATTCACACCCTGACATACATCAATAGGCTACATCTGCACTTACTTAGCAGCCTGTTTGCAACTGCATTGTCTTTTTGGCAGTCTAAAAGTCTAAGCTCAGGCTTCCTGTAAATCCCATTTGTCTTTCCAGGGCATGCTGTAGAAGCAGGCAGTGTCACAGAAGGCAGAAATACAAGAATAACTCCCTTCCTTTACTCAGAATATTTCATCTGGCTGATACCAGTCCTGTGATAATAGCACAAAAATGGATGGGATACATGGGGAAGGACCGACCAGCCAGAGTATGTGGAGATGTCCTGAAGTGAATTCTTCCCTCCAGATTCCCACTGAGTTTTGCCCCAGGAAATAAAAGCTAGAGCTGTTTTAAAAGGGTTCCCATACAGGCAAACAGTATGGACAACTGGCAAATTTCATCACAAGCCTTCTCTGACCCAGACACAAGAAATTCAGTGTAAATGTAGCATAAGATCTTCTGCTTTAAATTCCTAGTATGCTGGAGGAGACTTCAAACTCACTGAGTCCATCATTTGACTCAAAACACTGCAACCTCTTCAAGGAAACTGCTTTAAATAATTCATTCCCCCAAGTTCCTCCTCCTAAAAAAAAACAAAAAAAAAACACCCAAGAAAAAAAAAAGGCATAAAAAGAGAGATATTTTGAATATTTTGCAGTCTTTCTATCAATTTCTGGTTTTATTCTCAGTAGTCAGTAAAAAAGGTAACTATCTGACCACTTTTCAAATCCAGTAAGGAAAAGGCAGTCAGAAAAAGAAAACATGATATCCTGCTCCATATGTCCACTGAGAGATTTCAGCAGCAACAAATCAATTCACAGGAAATTAAAACTATATAGTTTACTAAATTTTGGAAGGAAGAATCCTGGGAATTATTTGAAAGGATGTACTGGAAAGCATCTGAGGGAAAACCAAGACAAAACAAACAAACAAACAAAACAAAAAGAAAAACAACAAAAGAAACAATGAAAGAAATCCAAATCAGTTTAATTACATTTTTTTAAGGGTGTGGAGGCCATAGCTAAGGAACATGAGACAATTTCCTGGAGACATTACAACCAGTAGAGTCAGGAAAGTTCAGTGGGTTAATGTGTATGTATATTTTTGGTATTAAAGAAGGTCTTTCATCTCATTGTGGCAGCCTTGGGAAAGTTTGAACAATAAATGAAACGAGAAATAAAATATTAGACAATGGGGGCGTGTCCTGGTTTTGGCTGGGACAGAGTAAATTTCTTCATAGTAACTGGTATAGTACTGTGTTTTGGATTTAGGATGAAAATAATGTTGATAACACAGGGATGGTTTAGTTGTTGCTGAGCAGTGCTTACACAGAGTCAAGGACTTTTCAGCTTCTCATACTGCCCTGCCAGCGAGGAGGCTGGAGGTTCACAAGAAGCTGGGAGGGGACACAGCCAGGACAGCTGACCCAAAGTGGACAAAGGGATATTCCATACCATATGACATCATGCTGAACAAAAACTGGGGAATTTGGCTGGGGGGGCACGGCTGCTGCTCGAGAACTGGCTGGGCATCGGTCAGCAGGTGGTGAGCAATTGCATTGTGCATCACTCATTTTGTATATTCTTTTATCATTATTATTATTTTCCCTTCCATTTCTGTCCTATTAAATTGTCTTTATCTCAACCCACGAGTTTTACCTTTTTCCGATTCTCTCCCCCATCCCACTAGGGGGGGAGTACGGAAATTCCCGTGCAGCGTTTAGCTGCCTGCCAGGTTAAACCACAACAGGGGGGGAGGAAATTATGTTAAGAGCAAAAGACATTATGAAAAAATACAGGATTATTTTTCAAGATAAAGAATATATGAATCAAATTTTTGGCCATATCCCCAATACGGAGAAACTGAGTCATAAATTGCGTAAAAGTATCATAAATGTCATCTTTGCTTTGCCTTCAGATTTGAAAGTCTTGTTTTCACCTTGCTTTATGTCAACTGTATGGCATCCTTGGATTGGTGCCGTCTACTTTGGTACAGTTAGGAAAAAAAGAAAGATCTTGTAATTGCGGGTGGTTCACCAGATAGCAACCAGCACCTCAGAATGTTTTGTAATGTTTTTTTCCTCTTGAAAGTGGTGGTACCCTGCATACATTGTTTTCCATTGTATATTTGCATTAAATGACTGAGCACTGGTTGCCCTCAGAGGTTGTGGAGTCTCCATCCTTGGAGATATTCAAAAGCCACCTGGACATGGTCCTGGGCAACCAGGTCTAGATGGCCCTGCTTGAGCAAGGGGGTGGACCAGATGACCTCCAGGGGTCCCTTCCCACCTCAACCATTCTGTGATTCTGTGAAATGTGATGGTTAATAGTGCTTATATGAATTATAGTATTCCATGTACAAAGTTATTACTGAGATTTGAAAACCATCTCAGCAGATGACAGCTTTTTTTTTTTTTTTACAGTGGTCAAATGGTTTGATTTCAAAGAAGTAAATGCCAGGCCAATTGTTAGCATATTTTACTTACTGTCTGATTAGAAAATGGTTCTGGTCATCCAATTCCTAAGAATCAGCAACATTTCTGAAGTCAGGTGAGGAAAATCAGTATTAGGTTGCATGAATCTCTGTGACAGAAGGAAAGGAATAAGAAAAAATCAAAAGCCAAAGAGAAAGGGGAGGCAGGTTCCCAGCTGCAGGCTGCACTCAGGAAAAGCAATACCCAGAGGTAAAATTTTGCATAAAACCCATCTGTGAGAGCCATGGGAAAAGGCTTTCAGCTTCATGAAATTAATGGACAGCCTCCTGGAATTGATCAAAAGTGTAGAGAAACACAAATTCTTTTGGTTTTCTTTCAATTTTTGCCTATCTGTCTCTCAATCTGTTAACTACTTTGTTCATCTTTGGGTTGTAGCATTCATATTTCTTTGTACCATCATTTCTGCCTGGTGTTAAGGGTGACTGGCATAACCATAGACATTCTGTTCCTGGCTGAGAAGAGTCCTATGAAATTGGCCTACTGGCTACATAGCCCTGTCCAATACATTAGTTCTTAGGGAGATGTGGAGTGCTCTTTTCTTCTAAGCCACACAATGCAGTGTGAGCTAACTCCTGATGACAAGTGTTAGCTTAAGTTTCACTGAATTTTCCTGACCTTTGTAACTTTGAGAAATAAAAATTCACCTCAAGTATCAGGTCAACCTTCAGTGAAGGTTATTCATGTATGTACAGCAGTATTCAGGACTCCTCCTTTTCTGTTGTCTCATTGAAAGGGAGTTGCAGAGTAAAGATACAGTGGAAGGTTGGAAAAAACAGAAAAACCAAAATTTGTTCACAAAATACTGGGAGAATTCTTTAGAGTAACAACCACAGTTACAGAAAATCACAATCAGTTTGTGGGCAATTCACAAAAATATAAAGTGCAGCATCTTTTAATATAAAAATAATGCTGCCAGTATACAAAAGATGTATTTCCTTTTTTCTTTTTCTCTTATCCTCCTCCTTTCCCCACTCCTAAATATTTTCTGCATAGATATACATACACTGGTTTGCTATTACCAATAAAAATTGTACAATCAAGAAAGGCTGATGGAAAGGAATAGAAAAAAATATGACTATCACTTTGTTAGTTTCATTACTGCATGATTTGGTGTAACTATTTTTTTCCCCACAAGGATGTATTATAATGACTAGATTTTCAAAAGACGTCTGATCCCATCTAGTGCCTTCTACAAGGGACAGATTTTCCAAAGGACTAGGTGCATTAGGTGTTGTTTTATTCTGATATTATGTCCTCATCTGTAGTTTCTATCTCCATAGTTCAGAAATCAGACTTTTTAGAAAATTTGTTCCTAAATGTACAGGTAGCAATATACCAACAAACACATATGAGTACCTATTTAATAAAAAAAAAACCCACCATTGTTGCTTCATTAAGGTTCAGTTTAGAACCTTTGCATCATTGAATTTTTGACCTAATTAACAGAAAGCAAAAGTTATATATATTTTGCCCTCTGAGTGTTCCTGAAGCAGTGCTAATGATGAGAGGTTTACATTTTGCAATGCCATACATAATCATAGGATGTATATTCCACCTAATAATAGCAGAGAGTAAATCCACATAACTAATTTAAAGAAGTCCGTGTTCAGTACCCATAAATATTCACTAGATGCAGAGGAAAAATCAGAGCACTCCCCTGGGATTTGGGATGCTTTTGGAGCCAGGCAAAATATCACCTAGAACTGACTCAACATGAGTCCCCTATGTCTATAAAAACAAGTACCTATTAGTTTGTGTGAGACTGCTCTAAAGAGCTGGCTTTTTACATTATCCATTATTTCTACTGTGCTTAGGCTAAATTCTGGTTCTGCGTTCAGCCTGCATAAATAGGCTGTGTGCTGGGGGCTCTGCAGGGGTTGCCAAAAGAGCTCCTCTCTCACAGTCAAAAAAAATTAATGACAGTAAAATTGCTTTGTGGTGCAGGCTAGAGTTTCTGTCCTATCCATGCAGCAAATCCAATTCTCTTCTGCTTTGTTTCCTGAAATCTTCATGCTGGAAGACATATGCTCCATTGTATAACCAGGTACTTATGAAACATTTATTTCAACAGTAAGTTTTTATAAATACCATCAATTTAAAGAGAGTCTTGTTTGCTTCCTGCATTACCATTTTGTGTTGTTGACCAGGAAATGAGCCTGGGAATGGGAAATCATGCATGCTCTGTTGTATAATTTTATGGAGGTGACAGACTGAATCCATATTAGATGTCCTTTTAAGAAGCTTTGGCAATGTTTACTTTCTGTTTGTTTTTGAAGGATAGGTAGACTATACCATCAGCTTGTGTAAATTAGCAAATTTCCTTTGAAGTCAAGAGAGCTGGCCTGATTGACAACAGCTGAAAATCTGGCTTGAGCTTTTAAAAATCACTGTGATTAAATGTTGGTGTTATTTTTCTTGAGTAACATTGTTTGCCAAAGTGGAAAATGAAACAAAAGCTTCAGGGATAGAAAAGTTTCAGCTATGCATCTCAAAGGCAGCTGGGACAATGGGCCATTACAGGGAGTTGCTTCTTCCACATGACAGTAAATTTAGCAGATTTTGTTTTACTAAAGCTGTGTCCCTTAAACCAATAAACCCTGTTCATTATACCAGGGCATAAATGCCCTGGCAGAAAGAGGTCAAGGGAGCTGCCAGCTGTGTCAACCACAGAGATTGTCTGAAAGCCAAAGAAACTGTAACTTCATCCCCAAAAGATTCAGGCATGCCAAGTTTGAGACCAGCCCACATAAGAGAAGGCAGGGAATGCCAAGCTCAAGGCATATCTTGGGCAGAGAGGCCTCTTGCAATGAGACCATTCCCATGTTTGCTCTGTTCCTTTGGGTAAAGTACATTCTACCTTTCTTGGAAGAAGATCTTACTGTGTCTTGCTGTACTAATGCTATTCACAGAAGTAGGAGGTACCAAGATTAGTCGGCTTGCTGTGTAAAAAAGCTGGCATCCAGAGGGATATACCCAACTGGATCATAGCATAGCACCCCAAAAAGGCATATGGGGATAAGACTGTGGAGAAAATGTGTGTAGTGGAGGGAAGGAGCAAGATCTGAAAAGACTAAGCCTACTCATGGAATTACAAACAGTTCTACTCAGCCTGTTTGAAATAAAATGAGCCAGTCATTCTTATGTGATAGAGAAGCAAATGATCTGCCTCCAAGAGAAGTATTTTGAATAATCTGTACACCTCTTTGTTAGTCTTTTTTTTCCTCTGAAAGAATCTCCCATTGTTTTGAATGTTCTATAATTCATGCCACTTCCTCAAACATTTCTAATGCCGAGTGCTTCACTTCCTCTGTTCCACACAGAGCTGTTCCAGTGAAATCAGAAAAAGAACATTTTCTTACATCAGTTCATTCATCACACTCAAATCTCTGTGTTTTGTTTATGGAGCTAACGTAGAAAAGATTTGCTTTTTGCAGAGTATAATCTTATCTCGTGGTATTGCAAGGCTTCCCACTTTTATATTAAATCTTCTGAGTTGAGCCTTCAGCTGATGTAAATAGGCATGAATAGACTGACACAATACTTAAGGTTTGAAGAGGTCTGCCAGTAATTACAAGACTGAATAACACCCATCTGAAATAGCAAAACTGGTCATCACTTTCAGTAGACTGTCCCATTTTGTAAAGGACATGTTCTCAGTGGGTTTTTTGGGCTCCTGGCAGTGGACATTGTTGGGACATTGTTTAGACCTAGATGAAGGTCACAGGCATATACCCAGCTTGAAGAGTCATATGATGAGACTGAACATTTTTTTTATGGAGAATAATATGAAAATATGACTGTAGTATAACATCAAGAACAGTGTTTGTCAGTGTCTGTAGACAGCCCCCACCTAAAGAATGAGAAACATCAACTAATCCCTACTAATCCCTGCATTAAACTTCTTGATCCTGCAGCCACTGTTTGAGCAGATTATTTGCAGTCTAGTAGGAAGCGCTAGAGGCAAGGCATAAAGAGGATACTTTCTGTCAATAGATCAACACTGTCTTCCTTAAGATCCTCAGAGAAGCTAATGAATTATGGCCTTGATGAGCAGACGGTGAGGCAGATTAAAAACTGGCTAAATGGCTGCATCCAGGAAGTGATGATCAGTGGCACAAAGTCCAGTTGGAGGCCAGTAACTAGCAATGTACCCCAGGGGTCTATACTGGGTCCAAGCCTGCTTAACATCTTCATTAATGATCTGGATGATGGGGCAGAGTGTACCCTCAGCAAGTTTGCTAATGACACAAAACGGGGAGGAGTGGCTGAGACGCCAGAGGGTCATGCTGCCATCCAGAGGGACCTGGATGAAGATATGGGCCAACAGGAATCCTATGAAGTTCAACAAGGTGAAATGCAAAGTCCTGCAACTGAAGAGGAACAACTCCATGCACTAATATATGCTGGGGGCCACCCAGCTGGAAAGCAGCTTTGAAGAAAAGGACCTGGGGGTCCTGGTGGACATCAAGTTGAACATGAGCCAGCAACGTGCACTTGGGGCAAAGAAGGCTAATGGTATCCTGGGCTGTATCAGACAAAGTATTGCCAGCAGGTTGAGTGAGGTGATCCTTCCCCTCTACTCAGCACTGATGAGGCCACACCTTGAGTGCTATGTCAAGTTCTGGGCTCACCAGTATAGGAGAGACATGGACATACTGAAGAGAGTCCAATGAAGGGCCACAAAGATGATTAAGGCACTGGAGCATCTCTCCTATGAGCAACGGCTGAGAAAGCTGGGACTGTTCAGCCTGGAGAATAAGAGGCTCAGGGAGGATCTTATTAATGTATATAAATACCTGAAGGGAGGGTGTAAAGAGGACAGGGCCAGGCTCTTTTCAGTGGTGCCCAGTGAAAGGACCAGAGGCAATGGAGGTTCCATCTAAACATCAGGAAACACTTTTTTTATTATTGTGAGGGTGCCCGAGCACTGGCACAGGTTGTCCAGGGAGGTTGTGGAGTCTCCATCCTTGGATATATTAAAAAAATGTCTGGACATGGTCCTGAGCAGCCTGCTGTAGGTAGCCCTGCTTGAGCAGGGTATTGGACCAGATGACCTCCAGAGGTCCTGTCCAACTTCAGCCATGCTGTGAGTCTGTGATCACCCTAGACTTGAATGTCCCAGTGAAATGGATTAACTACCTTTTTATAAAGGTGTCTTCTTATTAAAGCACCTAGTACCAAGATAAGACATTACTCAGAACAGGCAATGCTGATCCTTCTTCCACTAAAAACATTTGAAACACTGACATAGCTAAAATTTTATGAAGATATCGTAATTTGGTGAACAACTTGCTTCTTTCAGAAGTATTCTTATAATTAGGAAAACCAAAGCTATCCTTACCCCAGTTTTTGAGGAGTGTCATAGATATTGGTGGGATTATTCTGTTAAATGATTTACACCAGTTTAACTGAAAAGATAACCCAACCTTTCATTTATTAAATTTGCAGCATTATATCTAAAAATAAACAGCTTGACTGCTTCATAATACAGTTTGCTAAATTTCCTAGTGCACAAAAACTGTTGTCAGTATTGTTACTGTGCTGAAGATGCCTTTGTTATCATGCTGCCTTGTATATGCTCATGGTATGGCATGACTCCTTCCCTCTGTCTCCTCTCTGTGATTTCATATGAACACTTCCAGCGACAGAGCCCTGAAAGGAGTCTGCCATCCCTCTAGTCCCGCTGTGCAGTGCAGTATCACCACAGACATCCTCTCAAGATTTTCTCTTTCTTTGTAACTCCCACCTTTGACTAGGAAGGAAAAGAGGCATTTGTGCTCTTGCTGAGACTCAAAGCAGCTGAGTTAGGTGGGAGGAGAGACACTACCTCTATTTCACAGTCACTTCTGTAACTAGGCATGAGTTATGAGAGTGAGAGTTGGGTAGCAACTTCAACTGTACCGATACTTTTAGTAACTCCAGGGTCAAACCCAGAAGTTGTGCTGAATAACAATTCTTTCAGCTAACACATACCATTTAGTCAGTAGGTTGAAAGAAGCTATTTCCTTTACATTTGCTTTTTGGGGACACAAACGGCATTCCTCATGAGCAGATTATCTTCCTTGCAGTGTGAGGATAACCCACATATTAATGCATCTTTTATAACTTTTTACCAATGCATATTCTCTGGATTTTCACTTCTAACACATTGCTGCCTAGGAATTTCTGAGTCTGGAGAGTATGGCTCATCAATGAACTGGTGGAGATACAGAGTGAACTACAGATTGGACGGAACAAGAAAAGGGAAGAGTTTTGAGTTGAACAGACTACAGGAATTTAAGTTCATTTTTAATTTCTTGGTAATTCATTCAAAATAAAATTATGGGTTCGCACTTTTATATCTACATATATTAAATAACTAAATATATAGCTCTAGAAATTAAGAGAACCTTGATGATTGTTCAGTTTAGAAGACATCATAAGAGATACTTGCTAACTAACCTAAGCAATTTGGGAAACCTTCTAGGGCAAAATTATAAAACAAACCCTCCACCCCGTCTTCTGCTTAGTGGGTACTTTGTCCTGTTTTCTGAAGAATTTGACCTTGATGATCTATCACCTCCAGACTCTTAGAGCAGTTCTAAAAGGTACCAGTTCCTCAATAGTTTTTACTTCATTAGAGGATACTGAGAGGCGTAGCTCTGTATTATAAGCAGTTTCAAGGCATAAAGATGTATTTCTGAAATACAATAAGGAATATTTTTTATTTCACCTTACAGTTATCACTAAATAACTTTAGAGCCATATTTGCAAAAACTCATTGCAAATCAGTTTCCTCTGCCAGTCCTACAAAATAGGTAAATGTAACTCAAATGGACACTCATTTAAGTGGTTTGTTTGCACAAAGAATAAAGTTTACTGGAAAACTATTTACAGAGAGTTTGGGTGCTTGTGAATGAACCTTAAAATTTGCATCAGATTTTCGTGCATCAGTATACTTCAGCAAGTTCTTATCCACCTACCAGTCAAACTACAGACAAATTCTCCTTCTCAGCCCCCTGACCTCGGTATTTGCCTATTTTTACACACCAAAGAAAAACAATGAGCTTTGAAATGTTATTTGAAGGTTATTTGGTTTGTGATAGTAACCAGACAGTTTTAAAGTACTGAGATCAATCTTTATTAAGATTTATTCTTTGTATTGTAGCAGCATCTACCAGTTCTAGTCATGGATCATGTGATACAGGCACGTAAGTTTGTCTCCTTATACATGAAAGTGCCCTGCTTTCCTGTAAGAGGCATTTCTCATATTCTTGGAGACCTCAGCTATTCTAGCCTTCAGCTGCAAATTAGTCTCACCTTTCTTGTTAAAGACTGATTCTGTGACAGACAATGGATGTTAAGTTATTCAGTATATTACAAGAGACATTAAGTCCTTTGCCTATGCTTTTGACTAGTGCTAAATAAGAAGCTGGGCTGGCAAGCCTTCTGGAGAGTCATAGACTGCAATTTTTACAGGAGTGTTTCTGAGTTGTTGTTTATGTGCTGTACTGATGTGAGACAAATGAGAACTGAATGTCTTCTGAGAGACCATGGTAGAGATAGTGGTTTTCCTTAAGTATATTTTAGCTGTTTTGATTGGACTGTACTTCTCCAGGGATTGTAATGAAAACTACAAATTGATATGAAGCATTAGCAGAAAAGAAATCCTAAATCAAAGAACAATATTTTTATTGTGTAGTAGATGCAACAGCACATCTCATTTAAGGTGTGACTTCTTCATTTCTAGGACAAATCTTTACATATCACAAAATAATAACAAATTCCAAAATAATTGCCTTGTAAAGTTTAGAAAACTGCTTTAAAATTATGTGGGCTTTGAAGCTGCTGGAGCAGAACCAAATATAAATTGTTTTAACATCAGTGCCAAGCAAAAAAAATTACTGCATCTGCACAATCTGCACATCATTGAACATGTTTGACATAGTGTGCTTAAAACCTTGATCAGTGGCAGAAGGGCAAGTCTTTATCAGCAAGCCACCAAACCCATCGGTCTAGTTATTCTTTTTATTTAAAAATGGAAACTGATCTAATTTAACACATAATTCTTACCGGATAAAAGAGAAGCGCTCAGAGCATTTCATGAAACTATTCCTTGGCTCAGTTATAGCTGTGCCAGAGTAGGACTATCACCTCCAGTACAGCAAGCACTAAATCAATTCATACGATGTACTTCTTTGTGTACTGAACTGGGCTAAATCCAAAATCTCAGACTAAGTTCTTTTGCATAAAACGATTGCTCTGTTTCTGTGCTTAGTGCAGCCTGCAGCTCCAAAGGTCTTGGAGTCGTTCTGACACAATAAAAGAAATGCTTATTCAGAAGACATGATCTTTCAGTAGGAAAAAAAACACCCTCCACCAACAAGAAACAGATGGATTTCAACAGATAAATAAGGAATGAAGATTGAACTGGCTACAGGGAGATTTATTTAACAACTGTTTCCAATTTATCTTTGGGATGTACAGTAGCAGCAATTTATGAGAAGTCAAAACCAGCTTGCTATTTACATTGCATATAAACAAGCCTAAGTGAATAATTAAGCAACTGAAGTACTTGGTTTTCAAACTGTAGATTAAGTTTAGAAGTCTTATTACCTCCTAGAACTTTTTGTTTCTTGAGCATCCTAAAAATAACTAGTATTACTACAAATTCTTAGGAGTCGCTCAGCCTTTGGAAGTAATTCCAAAAAGATATGCAAGCAAATCTAATGCAAGTTCTTCTATTTATTCTAAGATGATACTCCTAATAAGGATGTTGTCTTCATAAACAACATTCATTCAGAAATAACTGCAAACACACCAAATAAGGTTTGTTAAATTGCATAAGCAATCTTTATATTAAATAAAATTTCAAGGAGATTATTGCTAATATTGCTGTTTCTATTCAGCTGAAATAAATGGGAATTCTTTGAACAACTGAACTTCTTACTAAACAGTTAGCATGTGCTGACATTTTTATTTTATTATAATGCTTACGCTTTAAATAAAATTAGTGAATTTAAAAGCCCAATAGTTATTGCCACTGGCAACTGAAGTCTTTTGTGTGCCTAT
Source organism: Calonectris borealis (assembly GCF_964195595.1). NCBI lineage: Eukaryota > Metazoa > Chordata > Aves > Procellariiformes > Procellariidae > Calonectris > Calonectris borealis. The sequence continues at coordinate 35,694,597 of NC_134313.1, forward strand.
TAAAAGATATAGTATTGCAAACTTATTCATGTTGTTTGTATCTCAGTTGTTAACCAACAACTTTGCTGCCAGTCTTCAGACACTCAGTCCATTGTTAGTAAAGACAAAACCAATATTGGATACAGCACTGGGGGCAGATACTGAATTGAATAACTAGGGTAATTACTGCAGAAATCAATGTCTATAGTAAGACATGGAGCATCATGACTGGCTGTTTTGGTTGCTTGTTCTTTACTTTCCTCCTTCAGTCTCTTGTATTTTCCTGTGCCTTATTATATCGAGCTGGTCTGACTGGGGGGCTTTTGCAAGCTTCTGAAAATTTAAGACTCATTATTAGTACTTTTTGCAAAGTGCTATGATAGTTTAACGATGTAGGCATCTGTCTCCTAGCAAACAGGCTAAGATGAACAAGACATTTAACACAGATCATTGAAGAGCTGATGGCAAATTTCAGATGTCACATTATCATCGCATGTTAACATGGAGCAGGAATCACATTTATTGTATTTTCACAGCCCTCTAGTACATGACAAGGACTTCTCATTTAATAACAATAATATCAATAATATCAGTAGTGACCATATTTAAAATACTATTCCGTCATTTATTCCTGACAGCAAAGATAGGCTAAAGATAAGGCTGACAGCATGGCTTCTTTTCCCATATGCACAATGTATGTCTTTATAAAATCATATGCAATTTTCTGAATACTGATGTATGCTATCATTTGTATATCTAAAGCCTGTAAGATGCATACTATACACTGAATGAAACAAAACTCTTCAGGCTTTTCATTCCTTGTATAATTCCCTAGAGTTCCACAGATGCTATAAAAAGCCTTAAGACATAGAAGTGTGACAGTACAGTATTTCATACAGTATTTATACAAATTTCCAAACAGAATATTGTACTGTATGAATAATCTTTGTAACTTCTAAATATTTACATTTCTAAATCTGACCCTTTGTATGACTACAGAAATTGCAGGAAATAAACCTTCCCTTGTGTATTCACAGGAAGCTGAGTTATGTGAGTTTTAAGCCAAATTCAAAACATGCTTCAAAAGCAATTGCCACACAGAAGACATCGTTTATGTGAGTAACTTGGTTACATCTCTGCCATAAGAAGTACTGTCGTGCATTGTCCTCAGCATATGTATCAGTACATGCAAAAAAGCTGATGTTACTTTTCTTCTTCTAAATCCACTGAGAATTCATAGACAGCTGACAGTCCGACATTTACATAAAACTTGAAACTGTGTACTTCATCAGTTAAAAACCTGCAAACTTACACACATTATCCCAACCTGCGTTTCAGGCTTGGTTACAAAAATACTTTATGTATAATTTCTAGATCAGGCTGTCCCCTATGCAGAAATCAGACACAAGGAAGTCTATAAACTCTCTAAAATTCCTCAGTATCCACAAAGCTGAGGAAATGTTTCTTAGTTTCCTTAGTTTATGTCCAGCTAGTACTATGAGCTGCCTGCTGACATGAGTATGGGTCCCAAGTTCCCTGAAACAAATGTATTCTCATATAGTTATCAAAATGGTGAGAGACTGTTAAAGAATTATCTGTTTGGGTCTGACCACTTTCTTTCATACTAATTCTTGTTTAGTTATGATTTAGCTACTCCAGCTGGAAGGGATGCAGCATAGCAGAGAAATGTCTCAATTGATTCTTACTGAAAAGCTCACCAGGCAAGTGAACTATGCTTGACAAATACTTGACTCCTCTCCAAATGGTTCCTATGCTTTTCTTTTGAAAAGATTCCTCATGGAGCAAGTCACAATGGGAAATACCACAGGATCATGGGAAACGGTTCATATGTATTCTTCCCTGCTTCACATATACTTTCAAGGGCCTACTGCATTTAGTGGGCTTACATTTCTTGATGTTTTAGCCCTTCCAAAATTATAAATGGCAGATATCAACGTATAAAACAGCTTTTTCTTTTGGGGGCAGGGGATTGTTATGTATCAGTTGTAATAATTCTTGTTGGCTACTTATAGGTCTTTCATGGGAGGCAAGCTAAATATTATGAACAGCATGAATTAACCTCTACTTTCTTACTGATTATCCCTTTTTTTTTTATTTCATGTTGAGAACATAACTTTGTAATGGTTTGGTTAACCAAATAATTCTTCAGAATTTAAAATTTTACTTCTGTATTTTTTCATTAGGCTACAACAAATTTTTTGATACTGGTAGTTACTCACTTGGGCTTTCTGTGAATTAGTTGTGACCATCTGGCATACAGTTGCTGCTGGTGCAGACAAAAATACCAATGTGTAGCTCTCAGTCTACAACTGCTTGGAAATGTCTACTCATTGACTCATTACTTACAGTAAATATAGAAGAGAATTTCTCAAAAAGCTGATGTTAGCTGGGATATTTATAATAGGATAGAATCATTGCATGTGGAAAAGCAACAGGACTCTAAAATTTGTGCAACAGAAGATGTGAGGAGAAAGAGTTACTCACCTCCCTTTCTTCTTGTCACCGTGTTAGTTAATAGAGCTGCTCACAGCAACCATTCACACACTTTGAAGGCAGCCCTCACTTCTCCTCCCATCAAGCACTAACTTTGCTGTTATGGCACCAAGGGTCCACCCCTGCCCCCTTGCACAGGAACTCCCAGCAAATGTAGGTGGGACTTTACAGATGAGAGAGAGGAGAGGAAGCAAAGATACACAGCAGAACAAAAAAGACGTCAGGAACAAATGGAGGAAAAAGGCAGAAATTTGGTGTGGCAACTGTGTTTCCACATGGGACTCCAACCATTCATCTACCCAAAGTGAGGAAGTTGTGGGTATGACTGAAGGTGTGACTGTCTTTTTTCCCTTGCCCCAGGCTCTGCTCAAAGAAAGGGATGCACCCTACTCAGCAGAACAGGGAACTAGCTCACCGCCCAGGCTCTGCAGCACCCAGCAGGCTTCCCTTGGGCTCCTGAGGCAACTGCTGGGGACCACAAGCCAGGCAGAGGACATGGAGAGCTGCTGAATGGCAAGGCCAGGTTGCAAGAATGCATCCCGCCTGTATGGAAAGGGGCACTACGGTTGCATTCACATCATTTTATTTCAAATGTCTCCCTCAGCAGTTCTGCATCTCCTTAATTTCAGAAGTAGCCTTACTCCATTTATGTTCTGATAACCCCAGCTGTAGGTATTGCAAGGCCTTTCTGTGTTACTGCTTTGGTGCTTTTAAGGAAAAGTGGTGCAAGCCTATCTCAAGCCTTTGAGTGTCTTGGAGTCCCATCATAGTCAAAGTCTACTTGCATTTTGGTTTCAATTCTGAAAAACCGTTAATGCCAGTATTGCAAAATCTATATAAAGCTTCTTTCAATGCCCCCCTGCCACCACCTGCAAAAAAAGGGGTTATATATCAAAGACTCTTTCTCTCCCTCATCAATTAAATAGATTTCCCAACTGGAACTCCCATTAGTCTTAAGACGCAAAAAAAAAGAATGTGTAATATAAAAACTTGCTTGTTCCAAACAAATGTAGCTAGGAACACTCGCACTAGAAACATTTACCACAACAGCAAAGAGCTGGACTGAACAAAAGGTGGTAGCTTTTTTATAATCACTTCCTGACAGAAGAGTTCCCTGTTAAAATGAGAAAGCATTTGAAAAAATTACCAGAAGATTTCTCCATAAAGCTCCCAATGCAATTAATGGAAGTTATGTGCCTAAATTGCCTTTACAGGTTTTAAAACCTCAGACTATGTCTACTGCTTGGTCCCACTCTTGCAATGTTTAGGACAGAAAAAAAAAAAGACAATTTTGGGTGGCTGTTATTTTTTTCTTCTAGAGGCAGGACAAACAATCCAAAAACAAAGGCTGTCAAAGGTACTCTTACCATGTAAATTAATTTTATTCAAAACAGATTAAAAAAACTAACAAAGCTTGCCTAACTACATGAGGTAGTACATGTAGCAAAACAGAAGGCAGAATATAGTATTCTGAAATATGAAGAATACAAATAAGTTTACAAGTTGGAAGGAAATAAATTCAACAACAGAAACAAAAAATACCAAAAATAAAGTTTAACAGCTTTTCAGTCTTAAAGCACCAATACACTTTTCATAGAAAGAAACATAGTATCACCACTACACGTTCTTCATATACCATAATATGGTAAAATTAATGCACAAGGCTGTTCACCATAAATGAATTTTTAAAACTGGTGAAGCAACAAATGACATAATCGTCTCTGGGCTCCGTACCACTATACTTCCTGGCCTGCAGGAGTATTTGCCAGGTCATGAGGAGCGAGGTTAGCCTTTGTTATAAGTTTTTCTTGAACATTTACCCTCATATTAATGTATAGTATACGGATACCACGCGCAGTTTAAGGCCTCGAGATTGCAAATTTTTATGTATGTGTACAATTCTATGTTTTTGCTGAAACCCAATTTAGGTAAAATGAAGGAATCACATGGCAAAAATAAAGCATGTATGTGTGCAGAGCTGCATTGTAGAACTGATGGCTTATTCCTTAATTTCAGGTTACTCCACTTCTCAACATGAAAATTTTCTCATATCCTTCAAGGTTATATATGTCTATCTCTCACTCACCCATCCCAATATAGCTGAATATCTGTGAAGGACTGGGCCATAATAAATTGGTTATTTGAACTAAAGAGCTTAGCAGCACCCAGTAAACATTTTATTTATTAACATACTTAAGAAATAATAAATATGAATGACCCAGTCTCTTAAAAATATTTATTTAGAGGAAAACATGCTAATATGACCCAGGACTTCCCTATATTTTATATTTTCCATTTTACTTCAAAATAGGTATTTGTACTTACAATTAGTGTGAAATTGAAAACAGTCTAGCTCTTCATTTATGCTTGCACAGCTAATGCTACTGTAAATCATCAAAAAGTTATATATATTTTTATTTCACTTTCAGGCGTGATTTATTATATTGAATTATTGGAATGGCTTCTTTTATGTACATTGGAAATAAAAACTCAGGCCTCCCTATGGTATAGTTTTAAGGTTACTGTTAGTGGCATGTATAAAGCACCATACAATAATATATTCAGATGAAGAAAACAAAGAACATTTATGAGCTTTGAATTAACTGTATAGGAGTAACTGCTAAGAAAATATAGCAATATTTAACACAGGATTCAAAATACTTTTATATATCATTATAGATTTTCAAACGACTTTTTCTCCCATGTTTACTTTTACAGATTTTTTTCATTAAGATATATATGTAATTTAAACTTTTGGTGGAAAGCAGTATACATCTTCTGTACAATAATGTTACAGCTTTATACAAATTTTAGGAATTATAAGAAATGGCCTTTATTATTCTCTTCCAAGTGCTCTGGTTCCACTTGCTTGTTTTACATTTTACTTGCTAGACTCAAACAACAGCAAATACTCTGAATGCCTTGCTTCCAGGAGGATTCTGTAAACTGAAACATAAAAACATTCCTGATGTTATTTTTAAGACTGCAACACTCCAATGACAACTTTTTTGAATTGTCAAATACAATTCTAAGATCCTGCAACTCTTTCTGTGATTACTCATAATTTTAACTATCTAAGAATTTTTTTTAAAACTGTGACAAATAAAAATTACATAAATTTCAGATTAATTTTTCTTCCAAGCAGCTTATTAGGAACAAATCATAACATAAAAAAAAAAAAATCAAGTAATCCTTTGCGATGAGGGGTTCTGGTTTAAAGAACAAAGCTCTATTGAAGCACAATGCTAAAAAAAGTTTTTAGGAAAAAGAGAAGGCATGCATCTTGTGCTCACTATTCTAATAACTATATTCGGATAGAACTTGCAGTCCTAGGAGATCACTTATTTGTTAGTTGCTTATATGCTGAAGAATAGATTTCTAAAGAGAATTCGTATTTTACAAAAACAAAGGAAATGCTTTCTGAATGGATAAATATCTGGCTTCAAAAGAAATGAAACAAAAATATCCAACTGTAATGAAATTTTGTTAGAATAAATATTTTTATCTTTTAAACTGAACTAGCATTCATATTTAATGGTCCCATTGTTTTCTCTTTTGCAAACCCTGCCTGAGGCATATCTGGGAAGGAAAGGGAAATGGAGGTGAAAGTAAGGAAGGGCACAATGAAACAGGTTGCCTGCAATGGCATTACAATCCATCTTCTGCTTCGCAGAAAACTTGCATGGGACTGTTTTCCAAACCGCTGACCTTCCAAACTTTACCAAGGTAAAGTACAAATAATCATTAAATTTGCAACACTTTTCCTGGCTACATCTCTATTCAATGAGGAGATTTAGATGGAGAACAAAAGTGTCAGTAAGGAAGCACTCTTTCAGAGGGAACTAGATGGTCATGTGGAAAGGCCAAAGAATATATAAAGTCATCCACTAAGCAAAGGAAATCTGTATTTAACAAGTTTCCAGGTTTGTTAAAAGGTTTGAGGGAAAGAGGCAAGACACCCTCCCACACCCAATTAAAAATAAGAAAAAAATACTTTATCTTTTTCTACTTCCAAGTTCTCTACAGAAACTTTTGGAGGTTTTTTCCCACACAAATTTCTTGGAAAGCCTATAGTTTTAGAGGTAACAATCATTCTTAGCTTTACAGGACTAGAAGAGTGGTACAAGATTTTTTTTTAAGGTAATTTCTCTTTCTTCCTTTAGAACCTGGAGAACACTTTCTGGGATTAAATTTAATCTGCAACATGCAGCCATGTGTTATCATCATAGAACTCATGAATATACTGAATACAACTAAATGAACTTTCACAGCACCTCCATGACTTTCAGAAAAACACTGTTAAAAACGCTCAAACCATTAAAAAAAAAGAAATTAAAAAATATGTTTCAATGATTGTGAATTTTAATATTCATGAATATTATTTATGATCCAGGCTCACTGGTTCAATACCATGTAAATCAGTAATGAATATTTCATCATGAACCAATGGACTTGCATCAGCTACTAGTACCTGTCTATTGCAGATCCTCTAACTTGGACAGAATAAATCACTACTGTTAATTTTAAAAAAATCCCAAAGAAAGCAAAGGCAATTTTCTTATCAAACATTGTGTTAGTTGCGACAGAACCAGCAAAGTAAACAAGAGGGTTATTTTATTTCATAAGGAGCTTTTTAGAGTAATGGTTTATGAGCTTAGAGGAGGCAGGCAGCTCTGGTACTACAGTTTCTCCAAAGTCACCACAGCTGTTACACAAGCTCTGTAAATCACCCATGTTGGCCTCTTTGGTTTCCAGCACTGCCCCAGGTACAAACAGACACAATGCAAGACTTTGTAAATCTTATCGAGGTGAAGGGTAAAATGTAATCTTTGAAACTGGGCTCTGTACCTTTCTGAATATATCCCGTTTTGAAAGGAAGCAACGTACACCTTTCTTTTGTCTACTGGCATAACATCAACATAACCGCCCTGGTTGCGGACTACACCAGCATGTACTGCTGCCCGGCAGATACTGGATATCTAAGAAAGAATGAGGAGAAGATTAGTTTTCATTCATCCTTTTATCTTGAAATCGTTTAGAAGAAAACTAATGAAGACATTTAAACCAAGTTCTAGGAAACATATAATTATATTTATTGCAAGACTAATTTTATTAATCTTACAGTATTTAAATCAGTTTCCTAGGGATTAGGCCAATTTATAGGAGTACAGACACTGCCTCTTCAAAGACGTCCTGCAGCATGACCCCAAAATCATTCATTTCAGGCTATTTCAGTTCAAGGATCAGGAACATGTTTCAATTCTTGAGCTTTTCAAAATTAGAGGCTCTATCAGCCTTCACTTCAACAGCAGAGAGGTAGTAAAACTCAAACCTTAGTCCCATTAATTATCATAGATCAGGAGATTCAGTTTAATCTCCAGCCAGAGCCAAACAGGGGAACTGTAGAACAGCAAAGGCACGCTGCAGTCATATGTTTCTAGGAGGATGTCCTACCCCAAAGGTGAGGGATAGGCTGCAATAACTCCATCTCTAGATGCAAAACCTCAAACAGCAGTGAAATGATCCATATTCGAAGGAAACACCGCAATTTCCTATCCAGGTATGGGCAAATATTAAAAGCTAATTAGATTAAAGGTATAATCTGAGGATCAAACAGAAGATAGAGGTCTAAAATCATGCCTTAGCTACAACAGTTGATTAATGGCAGACTAATGGCTTTAGCTCCTTAACTCTGAGTGAGAAAATAGAGTCAGGAGGTAAAGGCTTCAAAATTGCTTCAAAAGAAGAATTTTTAAATCAGGGTCTAATTCCACAGACTTTACGCAGGCAAAATTCTCTGTGAAGTTAACAGCAGTTTCATCTGAGTGAAACCTACATTCTCTGACCACTAATTCCTCTCATGAACCTACGTAGCATAAATAATACCCACAGAAGAATTGCTCAATGACAATCTTGATAATGTTCATTTAGATAATTGATTTAAACTTGCAGTCCTCTACTACTCTTTCAGCATTTTAAAAATTAATTGCCAGATGAATGACACTTCTTAGATACTGCAGAATGTAGGTCCCAATCTTCAATACATAGCACAGCAAAGTGTAGCTCCAGCTACAGTGAATCTCCACTTGAAGCCAAGTTGTTTTGTGGAAAAAGTCTTCACTGCAATAGGTCTCTCCTCAACCAACCTTAAAAACTTAGCCAATACAAATATCAATAGCTGGTCACACAGACCACTATTTAAACAAGAATTGCATTTCTTCCAGTTATAATTGGAATAATTTATAACTGTTACCGTAGCTATTTTGTAATCTCAATGCTATATAAAATCAGGAATTTAAAATAGCAATGATTTTCCTATTCTCATTCCAAGCACAGAACTTGCCAGTTTCACTGTTATACAGTTTGTCTTTTAATGTTACAATATTTCTAGGAGCAAAGATTTGAAATTGTTTACGCAAAGAATCTTTTGCAAAGAAGCTTTAGAGTTTTTCTCTTCACACTGCTAGCTGCAGTTTTTGAAAGTGCCAGAAGGGATGCCATTTATGCTCCTCTGTACTTTTTTCTCCTCCTCCCAGGGCTACAAGACTGTCGTTATATCCTGAACACCAGTAATCACTTTATTTTTAGGATTATAGCATCCTTTATGTACTCATACTATGGGGGTAACTTAAGATCAGATTGATCATGTGCAATTTCAAATATACAAGGGGAAAAATGGCCTCTGCAATACGGGATTACAGTCTAAAGAAAAAAAGGTAAGATTTACAAGCAATTAACTACAGTGAAGAACTAGAATACTATTAATTACTAGTACTATAATGTAGTAGCAACTTGTTTTCAGTTCACATTGGAGATATAAAAAATCTAGAGATACAATTGGGGAAAAGAAAGATCAAAGTTTGTCACCTCTGCAATAGTAACCAAAAGGCTACACGTTGTGTACGTCATTAGATAGGTAGATACCTTTATAATTACATTTGAGGGTAGCTAAGATCCTGGATGTTCCAATGTTATTTGGAAGTTTCTAGTCAAGTACAAAAGAAAGGAAAAGTCAAGGGATGGAGATTTTGACAGAAGAGGCTGACTACTTGTTGGAAACTACTTCCAGTAAAAGGGTCATTGTTAGAGGTGGTACCACAATTGGTTACTGGATCAATGAAGTACAGCTAGGCTAATGCACGACATTTTAAAACTAAAAGCAAGACGCTTATATGGGATATGTGAAAAAGGAGAGGTCAGAAGAATGGGGTTGATGAGGCCAGCTCAGAGGCTATTTTCAGATGAAGAATAGACTGCTATTCTGATGCTGCTTTCCAGATGAGATTGGAGAACAAATGTGCATACTTTTTGAATATATGAACAATTAAATGAGTATAAATTCAAAGTTCAAATTAGCTCGTAAGAATACAGATGAATAAATGCATATAGTTTTATCAATATATACAGAATATAATTTTTTTGAGAAAGTATTATCTGCTTTGAGCTTTCAAGAACTTCTCATTGGTTTGGCAATCTTCATCTAAATGGAATCAGATTCCAGTACTGATGCCATAATATTTCCTATACTTAATAATATTATGTCATCCTGATCACACTTCCTTGAACTGTTAAAGTGAACCTCCTGTTAATTTAAGCAGAACAGGATTTCACACTTAGGTCTATCAGAAATTTCAGAATATTATTGGTATTTTACATTAGCAGCCTTATGCCACTTTCTGGAAGCCTTCATCAGAGATTCGTGTTTGTTTCTTTAATTTTGATGAGCTAACTCCAAAGGATATATAAGGCAGTATTTTTAAGTTAACATAAATATTTCATACAGCATTATATGACCCTGCTTTATTGCTGTGCTGTGAACCCTCTGAAATTCGTTAGTATTTAACAGGTCATAGAATCTGAATACCAAGCTGCTTAATTATTTTCCTTCTTCAGCTACTCAGCAAAATACCAAATATCTACCACGGCATAGCAGTACTCTGCAGAGGCATTTCAACCACAAGCGTCTCTCCCTCACCATCACGGGACTATAGAACTATTTAATAGCTTTTTTACATCATATTGTTTATATTTCACCACAGCAGAGAATTATGAATACTTTTGCACAAGTATTAGGGAAATAATTCCATATATCGTTACTGAAACAAAAATTAATATGGCCACAGTCCTCAACTGGTATGAAATTATACAACTCCATCAAATTCTTTAGATAAAAGACCTTTGTTAATCTCTAGCCCCCAAAAGGAGGCTCAACTTTTTTGTAGAACTGCTCAATCAACACCCATAATGTAAAGTCACTACTGGTAAGAGATTGTCTTTGGGAAAATGTTGCCTACTGTGAAAACAACAGGATAAATATAAACCTTAATCTCTTTAGAAATTCTTATAAGGCAACTGGAATGTGGTTAAGAACTTCTACCATATACACATCTAAGGCGTGTCCATTAAAATAAAATTTTACCAAAAAAATCTGCAAGTGAAAGAATTTTCAACTGAACTATTGTAGCCTCTCCTTCTCTCTATGAAAATGTTTGTTATTTTGGTACCTTGGTAATCCAGGGACTAAGAGCAATAACAAAGGACAATCTCTGGACAGGCAGGTGCTACAAGATCATTTCCAACAGAGTTCAGACAATCACATCGGGCCTGACATGACTCAATTCTTGGGAAGGTTTTTATTTTATTTCACGAATGTGGTTATATTGAAAAGTGCTTTAAAAATACAGACACTGTTAAAATGCTTGTCAACATGACACGATTCTGAAATTCCAGAAATAAGAATCAAAAAGTTTTAGACAAAATGAATTAACCAAAGTTGAAAGATGGAACCAACTCCTCAGCATAAGATAGGAGGAAACTTTCTTTTTTTCCTGGTCTCCCAACAACAAAAAGCATTGCCATGTGGAAACTTAGCAGTGGGGCCAGCAGAGACACAAAGCACAAAGGTGGTAATGCGTTTGGGCCATATGCAGAATGAGTAATTTGTACTTCTGTCTGCTGAGAACAACACACACTACAGTTCTTATTCATACCATAATAGGTCTATTCAGAAAAGAAACGAATTGTACCATAAACTGAGAATAAGAGATACTTTTCTTTTAAAGAGCTTGCAACCTCCTTCAAGACAAGTGAAACAAAGGGAGATCAACTGAAAAAAATAGAAGGTATAAGAGCACAGGGGGATGGGTATTATGTGAAAACTCCACACACATAAGTTTATAGATGCTGGGTATATGAACCATATGAGCCACAGACAAAGAGACAATAGCTAGCAGACTGGAAGAATGGAGGATGAAATAATGGGGGGTTTTGTTTCAATTGAGTTAGGGACAGTCATTGCAGTATCAAAGGAAAAAAGAATGGGAGGAAAAAGAGGGTAAAAGTTCTGTGGGGTACTACTGATAAACCGCAGAACAACCCTTCTCAGGAACAGGGAGGAAAAGAAGTTGCCGTAAAATATGAAACGGGTTTAAGAATGAATGTCTGATCAGACCAAATCCAGAAAAGGAAAAGTTTAACTAGATTCTCATGAATACTACAAAAACGTTCTTGTAAACATATCTTTTTGCATTAGTAACATCTATTAATGTTATTTGATTTTTGTCTTAATATCTCTGTAACATCTTCTTCATTTACCAAATGCAAGTGGCCTAAGCACTAGTGCAAATAAATAGTCATGTGCATATATGCATACATGCACACACATATATATGCATTTTTGAAACAAAAGAATTTGCAGGAATGTCACAAAAAAAACCCATCTATTTTGTGGAATCAACCAAGTAGATCATGGACTGCAATTTCAAATACATTTGCTATGACAAGTGGGCAAATGAATTCTCTGTATCTATGAACAAATATGTCTGTGAATACATGAAAAATTGCAGAAGAGGACACACTTATTAAATAGATTATTCTCTATAAATACTTCACCTGAAACTAGTTCAGTAATAAATTATAATGCACAAAATACCCAATCATATTATTTAGTGAAAATTTCAATAAAAAGTATCTTAGCTTTAAAATAATTTAAATGTTAGCAACAAAGGAATGTTGTAGAAAATCGCATAATGCTGATACCATCAATGGGAACATTTATATAAATATAGGTAAGACACATCTGTCTATATCTGAGCTAGGTGCCCTAGGACCCCTCTGGAGGAAATGGAAAGGAATAGACATCTCTATTAGGCAATTCATCTCATACTGAGGTAGACACTCCGAAAGGTCAAATGAATTCTGCAGATGCCTATTTATTTCCTTTACCACTATACTGTATGTATTACAAACTACTATAAACATAACCTAGAATAGCACCTTCAGTGTAGATATCTACCCTGGCAGCATCTGAAGTTGGTAAGAAGATTCCCACCCCTGGTTTCTTACCTGTATTTATGTCCATTTTTTCCTAAAAGCAGTATGGCTGCACACATTTCTATACAATGGAGATGAATAATGAGATAGTACATCTAAAATAATTTTAAAGCATAATCCTATAATACTAATTAAAGTCATGTGAGACTTCTCCTACCAAAGCAAATACATATTCTGAGATGTTCTCGTGTTTAAGTTAAACAGAAATGGGCCTTCTTTCTCCTACAACAGTCTTTCCTAACTCAGTGGGAAACTTTGGCTGTGACCTTTGATTCCAATCACAGGACTGAAAGAAAAACGTCTTCCACAAAATGAACTTTCACTGAATATATTTTCACTGCCCCTCTTATACACATTAAGGACCCAGTTCCACATGCATAAATCAATTCAATTCCTGAATTAACTCCACATGTAACATTACTCACGGACAAGAGTATTTTCAGGACAAGTTACTCAGGTAATCTAATGGACATTAGTTAGTATCAAAATCATGATGAATAAGTATTTGCATATTATTTTCACACATTTCAAAGTGTTGGAAAGTAGTGAAAATCATCATCTAACCCAGCTGGTTGCCATACTATTCCTTATGACAGCTAAAAGACAGTTAAAACATACAGTTAACTGGCAAAAATGTGAAGTGCTCTCTCTGCCACTACATCCTGGTTTCTCCATAAAGAGATGACAAACGAGAGGCATAAAAAAGAACTTGCTTTTCATTATTTCTACCCACTTCAGGACTAAACATGATGAAGAAAAGACAGAAAAAAAAAGCTGACTAGGAAACAGAATGAAAAAAACCAAACAATATTATTCTGTTAAAATAATACGACAACGTGAGATACTTTACACAAATATATCAAAATCCTGCTGCAAATATATAGCTATCTACACAAATAAGAAATATCCAAAATAATGAGATTGTGGACATTTATTTTCAGAACAATTTTTTTTGGCTAGTTTAATCTGACAGAAATTATGGTTGCATCAGGGTCTAAAAAGCAAGGGTTTAAATGAGTATACACTGCCAATATTGAACAAATCAGTGGGAATTTTGATAAAAAAATGAAAATATGGGTCCAGAGACTACTGAAGTCTACACTGAGTTTTCAAATAACTTTCCGTATCTTCAGCAGCTGAACACTATTAACTTAAATGGAAACCTCTGAAAAAGAACTTATGAAAAGACTGTGTAAAAAATCAGCATATGGAGAAAAACTGGGTGTCTATATTATATCTTATTATCTTCATATTATAGCTTTTCATAGGATTTTATATTTCATTATATAATGCAATGTGAATCGCTATACTTACATCAGAATAAATTTGTGTTCCAATGACACGAGCGTAGTGTGGATTTGCCTGCATACAGTTGCGAGGACAATACACCCTGAAATATCAAAAATAAACCATAAAGAATGATATCAGAGTATTACTGTATCATATTCAACATCAGCATTATTGAGTATAAAACAATTTGATGATGCATATACATGGGTCCATACTGATACTGAAAGGCTGTCAGTTTTTGAGGCTTTGACAATATGGGTGAAAGCATTGCTGATGTAAGTTGTGGTTCATAATAAAGTGCTTGAAAAGATACTTTAACAGGTCTGGTCTTCTTCCCTTTGAATAAGCAGATGGTGTTCTTGTTCAACATATGTGAGGCCAGTAGAAAAGCCAGTGAGAAGAGACACTGTTCACTCTTATATTATTACCTGGTGGGGCCGTCTTGGCCTTAGTGACCATGAAATGATAGAATTCTCGATACTCAGTGAAGTAAGGAAGGGGGCCAGCAAAACCACTACATGGACTTACATTTGGCCTGCTCAGGACACTGGATGAGAGAGTCCCTTGGGAGACAGTCCTGAAGGACAAAGGGGTCCAGGAAGGCTGGACATTCTTCAAGAGGGAAGTCTTAAAGGCGCAGGAGCAGGCTGTCCCCGTGTGCCCTAAGACGAACGGGCGGGGAAGACGACTGGCCTGGCCGAATGGGGAGCTCTGGCTGCGACTCAGAAAAAAAAGGAGAGTTTATCACTCGTGGAAAAAGGGGTAGGCAACTCAAGAAGAGTACAGGGATCTCGTTAGGTCATGCAGAGAGGAAATTAGAAAGGCAAAAGCCCAGCTAGAACTCAACCCGGCCACTGTCATAAGAGAAAACAAAAAATGTTTTTACAAATATATTAATGACAAAAAGAGAGCCAAGGAGAATCTCCATCCTTTATTGGATGCGGGGGAGAACATTGCCACTGAGGACAAGGATAAGGCTGAGGTACTTAATGCCTTCTTTGCCTCTGTCTTTAATAGTCAGACCAGTTATTCTCAAGCCACTCAGCCCCCGGAGCTGGAAGACAGGGACGGCGAGCAGGATAAACCCCCCATAATCCAAGAGGAAGCAATTAACGACCTGCTACACCACCTGGACGCTCACAAGTCTATGGGGCCGGATGGGATCCACCCGAGGGTACTGAGGGAGCTGGCGGAGGAGCTTGCCAAGCTACTTTCCGTCATTTACCAGCAGTCCTGGTTAACTGGGGAGGTCCAGGACGACTGGAGGCTTGCCAATGTGACACCCATCTACAAGAAGGGCCGGAAGGAGGATCCGGGGAACTACAGGCCGGTCAGCCTGACCTCGGTGCCAGGGAAGATTATGGAGCATTTCGTCTTGAGGGTGCTTACAAGCCAAGTGCGGGACAACCAGGGGATCAGGCCCAGCCAGCACAGGTTCATGGAAGGCAGGTCCTGCTTGACCAGCCTGATCTCCTTCTATGACCGGGTGATCCGCCTAGTGGATGAGGGAAAGGCTGTGGATGTGGTCTACCTGGACTTCAGTAAAGCCTTTGACACTGTCTCCCACAGCATTCTCCTAGAGAAGCTGGCGGCTCACGGCTTAGACAGGTACACTCTTCGCTGGGTAAAAAACTGTCTGGACGGCTGAGCCCAGAGAGTTGGGGTG
Source organism: Calonectris borealis (assembly GCF_964195595.1). Taxonomy (NCBI): domain Eukaryota; kingdom Metazoa; phylum Chordata; class Aves; order Procellariiformes; family Procellariidae; genus Calonectris; species Calonectris borealis. Next base: position 35,710,378 of record NC_134313.1, read on the forward strand.
AACGGAGGTAAATCCAGTTGGCGGTTGGTCACGAGCGGTGTTCCCCAGGGCTCAGTTTTGGGGCTGGTCCTGTTCAATATCTTTATCAATGATCTGGACGACGGGATCGAGTGCTCCCTCAGTAAGTTTGCAGACGATACCAAGCTGGGCGGGAATGTTGATCTGCTCGAGGGTAGGAAGGCTCTGCAGAGGGACCTGGACAGGCTGGATCGATGGGCTGAGGCCAACTGTATGAGGTTCAACAAGGCCAAGTGCCGGGTCCTGCACTTCGGCCACAACAACCCCAGGCAACGCTACAGGCTTGGGGAAGAGTGGCTGGAAAGCTGCCCAGAGGAAAAGGACCTGGGGGTGCTGGTTGACAGCCAGCTGAACATGAGCCGGCAGCATGTCCAGGTGGCCAAGAAGGCCAAGAGCATCCTGGCCTGTATCAGAAATGGTGTGGCCAGCAGGAGTAGGGAAGTGATTGTGCCCCTGTATTTGGCACTGGTGAGGCCGCACCTCGAATACTGTGTTTAGTTTTGGACCCCTCACAACAAGAAGGACATTGAGGTGCTGGAGCATGTCCAGAGAGGGCAACAGAGCTGGTGAAGGGTCTGGAGAACAAATCTTATGAGGAGCAGCTGAGGGAACTGGGACTGTTTAGCCTGGAGGAGAGGAGGCTGAGGGGACACCTCATCACGCTTTACAACTACCTGAAAGGAGGTTGTAGCGAGGTGGGTGTTGGTCTCTTCTCCCAAGTAACTACCGATAGGACAAGAGGAAATGGCCTCAAGTTGCTCCAAGGGATGTTTAGATTGGACATTAGGAAAAATTTCTTTACTGAAAGAGTGGTCAAGCCTTGGAACAGGCTGCCCAGGGAAGTGGTTGAGTCACCATCCCTGGAAGTATTTAAAAGATGTGTAGATGAGGCGCTTAGGGACATGGTTTAGTGGTCATGGTGGTGTTGAGTTGATGGTAGGACTCGATGATCTTAGAGGTCTTTTCCAACCTTAATGATTCTATGATTCTATGATTCTATGATCTGTTTCTAGAGCATCCTATACAAACTGTACAGTTGAATACCTTCACAGGAGAAGCATATCTAAATGAGAACCTGCTGTGATGCTGATGACCTGGTGATGCAAGCCAATTTAGCAACTTATAATGAGGGTGAGCACTTGGCATCTGTGGCTAAAATGAAAAACTTTGGAAGGTAATGAGGTTCCCAGCTGATTCTAGGAGATCAGAAAGCTACTGAAACAAAGACTGTCTTTATTCAACTGCATTTTGTTAACCTTTTAGAAAAACTCTCTCTTTGATTCGTGCCTGCTATAGCTCCAAAATGCACAGGAAAACCATATGGGAAGCTAACAGTAGTATAGAAGGTGTCAAGCATCTTACTTGCTAATTGCGATATGCTACAAGGAAGAAGTGCCAGTCAGCTCCAGGTCTACTCTTTCATTTAAAAAATGGGTCATGCCCTAATGGCTTTGGAGCCACCCTACATGGGGCAGCCCTGGGCAAGCGTTCTTCCCCGGGATGCTATCCATGCTCTAATCGATATTCGGCATATCACACCACTTGGGCATGCTACAGTCTTACCAGATGGGTAATTAAAACAGGCTGATGCAGCTAGGAAAGAGATTATTGTCTGAAGGAAGCAAGATGTCAAGGAGGCCTTTTGAAGACCTGCTGATTTATGATTACAGCATGAGAGGGAAAAATGAGGTTGTGCAATCAATGCCATAGCTAATTACTGCTTGTAACTCCCGAGACTACATTTTCAGAATTAAGTTAAGAGCATGCACAGAATCTTGAATGAATCACTGCTGTCGTGACGTTCCTTAAGTTGATGCATTAGAACTAATCAGTCATTTTTAACCTTATTTTTATTTTTAAATTTTCTTAAAGACAGACCTTATTTTTCTCTTAATGAAGCTAGTTTTAGTTTTTAATAATGAAGAAAAAAAGAAAAAGATAGACGTGTGAGATTGTACCCATCCATTCCTGCATTCTGTTCCTTCGCTTACTTCTCCACATCTTCCAGCTAGAAAGCTAGGAGTCATAGCCAAACACCACACAAGTCCACGGACCCAAGTGCTACATGAAGGATGTTTTCCTAGCAGTTCTGGCTTTGTACTTGCTTCCTGTATTGGCTGTAGGATTGCTATGAAAGTAATCCTGTGGATATCTCCAGCTTAGCTTGCGGTAAATCATGCTACAGTGTATTTACCTTTGACTCATCTATGGTTTTAAGAACTGTTACCGATTTCCTTCCTCAAAATATTGCAGCACAGGCTCCTTTCGAAGAGTTAAAACATACGCTTCAAAGAAATGGCACATATATTTAAAGCGGTTAACTGACCTGCAGACCACACCTTACCTTAACAATACATATTTTGATTTTTTTGCAAACATATTTGCTCACTCTATCCTCCAAAGCTCCCAAACAAGTTGATAACTTCTGTGATAAATATCTGTATCATATCCTTTTATTGTATCTGTTTTACAGGCAAATAAACTGAAATAAAGTGTATTCTCCCCAAGGTGCATGGATTTAATAGTGGACAATGAAAAAGAAAAATGCATTTTACTTCACACCCTTTGGTCTAACCAACAATGATTTCACTAAGATTTGCCAAGGGACCAAAGAAAGACTTTTATGGCCAAAAGAAAGTGAGATTCTCCTAATGAAAAAGCCTGTAGATCACCTTTACCTACCTTAGAACAAAGACTAAAATACTGGTAAAACATTTCTGGCTTCACTTTTACAGCTACTGTTGTCACCTTTATCAATGACTACTACAGATAATTAGTAACTGACAGAAAATATGGCAGCACTTTGAATTCATAAGACTCAGAGAATTTTACCTTGGGCAGTGTGACGCTGGTTTTTGAAATGGGCACAATTGTTCCACTGTTGTTTCACAGGTGATAGCTTGAACTGAAGAAAGTAAAACAGAAACAAATAAATGTGTGTTATTTACAAAAAACATAACTAAAAGTAGTACTGAGTTTACAAGAAATAAATGCTAACCTGTTACTTTAGAGACAGTGAAGGAGTTAGCAGACTGGTATTTTCTGAAAAAGAAACAATAGAAATAGTCAGTAAATAACATCTCTCAATGATTTCTTCTAGCTAGGAGAATTGTTATTAGAGATTCTAGAAAAAAACTCAAGACATTGTCCCCAATCACTTCTTACTCACTGCACCCCCTCTCCCCAGTTGTGAATCTGTTTATTGCAATGACACATTTACTTTGTACTCCCAGTGAGTCTGTTTGAAAACCAGGAATGCATGTTAAACTCTTTCAGCAATTTAATTTGTTAAGAGAGTAAGTGTGCTAGGAACAAATTATGCAATCTATTTGTCCCTCAAAATGTAGCAACCAGAATCTGTGGTTGAGAATTTCTCAGGACCATCCAAGAGATCATTTGCTTCCCCCCCAAAGTTTCATTCCTAAAGACAGCTCCAACACTGAAAAGAGTTTCTCCTGCAGCCTTTCTGAAAAATTTAATTAAATTTTACTTTTGGATCTTGTGTCTATGTTAAATTATCACCAGTATCACTATAAATCCAGTATAACGTGTAACTGTTTTTCTCAGTGATTATATGATACTCAGATGTATCTGTTTCTTGTTGTTATATAAAGTCAGATATATACATTCTGTTGTAACATTATAATCGATAAACACTTCTATTTTACTCCTCTTTTATCTCCTATTTTACTCCTCTTCTACTCCTCTTTTAAGTCATTGGATATGCCTCTGATTCTAATATTTTTCATCTGTAACAAAGAAGCTGATCATGCTTTTGGCACCCATAAAGATATTTATTATTTAAAAAAACCCAAGGTAATTATTCCCTATTTATCTTTGGAGCAAATTACTCCTGTGTGCTCCATAGCACTGCAATTTGTATTCAGAAACTGTTCGCTTGCATTGGTTTATTTAGTTGTATGGCCCACCAATTTCACATTTGCTCATTTATTGGATTCCAGTTTGCGTTCATGGAGTTAGCTCATACTTCTGTTGCCCTAACATTGTCAAACACTGATGTGGGAATAGTTCACTATATTGTATTGTTGATTAGCTTGCTGAGATATTGTTAAAAATGGTATTCTATACTATGAAAATGCATAGTATTCTATACTATGAGTATGTTGAAAAAACATCTGTATTGGTAATCCTGATTATAAATCAAAGGGGCTGAAGATTAGGAAATTTGCTGCATGTTGCACTGACATTGCCTTTTCTGCCTTTCTGTTTTGCAATATGCACTAGAGGTGAGATCCACTTCATTTCATCTATTCACTGAATAGATACATAGTTTATGCAAGTGTAGTGGTTTAACCTGGCAGGCAGCCAAATACCACGCAGCCGCTCACTCACTCCCCCCACCCCCAGCGGGACAGGAAGAGAATCGGAAGGGTAAGAGTGAGAGAAACTCGTGGGTTGAAATAAAGACAGTTTAATAGAACAGGGAAAAATAAGGGAAAATAATAATGATAATGATAAAATATACAAAATGAGTGATGCACAATGCAATTGCTCACCACCCGCGCTGACCGATAACCAAGTAGCTGTCCTGGTTTCGGCTGGGATAGGGTTAAATTTCTTCCTAGTGCTGTGTTTTGGATTTAGTACGAGGAGAATGTTGATAACACACTGATGTTTTCAGTTGTTGCTAAGTGCCCTCCTAGTCCAAGGACAGCTCCCGTGCCTACTGACTGAGCTAGGTACACGAGATGGGAGGGAACATAATCAGGACAGCCAGTCCAGCTGGCCAATGGGTTATTCCATACCATGTGACGTCATGCTCAGTATATGAAGGGTAGGCGTGATCCAGGAAGTACCGATCGCTACTTGGTTATCGGTCAGCGCGGGTGGTGAGCAATTGCATTGTGCATCACTCATTTTGTATATTCTATCATTATTTATTATCATTATTCTCCCTTTTCTGTTCTATTAAACTGTCTTTATCTCAACCCACGAGTTTTTCTCACTCTTACCCTTCCGATTCTCTCCCCGTCCCATTGGGGGGCGGGGGGAGTGAGTGAGCGGCTGCGTGGTATTTGGCTGCCTGCCGGGTTAAACCACGACAGTAGCGATTGGTACTTCCTGGATCACGCCTACCCTTCATATACTGAGCATGACGTCACATGGTATGGAATACCCCACTAGCCAGCTGGGCTGGCTGTCCTGATTATGTTCCCTCCCACCTCGTGTACCTAGCTCAGTCAGTAGGCACGGGAGCTGTCCTTGGACTAGGAGGGCACTTAGCAACAACTGAAAACATCAGTGTGTTATCAACATTCTCCTCATACTAAATCCAAAACACAGCACTAGGAAGAAATTTAACCCTATCCCAGCCAAAACCAGGACAGCAAGGCTCCATCTAGAGACACTGGTGAGGGTCAGGTAGCTGCAGGGTATCCCAAGCCTTATTGATGGGCCCTTTGAAGGTTGAAACTTTGGTAAATCATCTTTATTTATCCCAAACACTTTGATTTATAGACTGACTTATAAAGCTGATGCCTGATCACAGTATTTGTAAATTCACTCTAAAAGGCGATGTCCTAAATACTATAGGACATTAATGAAGAATTACGTAGTTTGTGCGCACACGTAGCAGCACGAGTTTCTGGAAATATACTTGTAGATAGGAAGGTATAGATTTGGTCCTTTAACAGTCTTTTATCTATAAGGATTCTAAATTTTTTTTACAACATCTGAATCACAAAACCAAGACCAAAATGGCCATTACTGTTCAGCAATGATACGATTATCCATGCCCACAGCAAACAAAACCAAGTGTTAATACCTCGCTCTGAGTTCCAATTCTCAGAGGATAGGTGCTAAATACACTCTGTAGACTGGGCACTCGTACAGTTTTGTCTCAGATGGCATAGAAACATAGAGATTTCCAGTGATGGAAAATCAATTCCTTCTAGCTTGAAGATTTTCTACAGTTTCTACAGTTACGCCTACATTTGTAAGAAAGCTGGCTCCTAACATGTTATTATTGATATAATCAAGATTTGCTTCTCTTTGTCTCAAAGCATTTAAAAAAGAGATATTTGTCTGTATCTTCATTTTTTGGGGGGGGGAGTAACTTAAACCACAGTCAGATCATCGGGTGACTCGAAGAAATAGATTAATATCAATGGCTTAAGTGCTACCCAGGTAGCCCAAATTATAGGCCACTGAATTTAGTCTGCCTGGTCAGTGTTTCTCTCTATCCTGGATTAGGTAAATCTGTTGAAAAGAGAAATTATGAAAGGTGTCATAGCATGTGGCATTTGTTTGCACAGCACAGAGTGAGAGCACAGCCTCTAACGATTACCTATCGCCTTAGCCTCAGGTTCACACCTCAGCCAAATATATCACTTAGAAAAATTCCTTTTTCTTTCAGTTCGATATTACTTATACATTAACTGTTACACACATACTACTATTACACATACACTATCTATACACAGAAATAAAGACAGCGATGTACACCTCTGCAGAATACATTAAGATATAGTGAAGTGGAATTTGCAAATACTAATAATATCTTAGATTCAAACATACTAATATTGATATTGTCCTATCATTGGATAATTACGTATGCAAACAGCCCAGTGTTCTCCACTTTTATGCACTGTTTTTCTGGTTTTTCTTTTAGCATGTCAACAAGTACTTGGACCTGTTTTCACATGCCAGTCTTAGGACAAGCACCTGAACAATGTAGTACACCTCCAAATGACACTTCAACAGCATGCGATATTATTCCACCAATGGTCAATGCAGAAATTGTGCAAAATATTGGTGCAAAATATCATATGTAATTGTGGAATTGTGATGAAACTATCCAACATATAAGAAGAGGTGTATTTTCTACTTGGTTCATATTGTTCATATGCACAGTACAAGAGGGTCACTTCCAAACACAAACTTGAAAGATTATTGCCTTGTTAGCTGTCATAGATTACTGTGTCCATGGGCCAACCCTGGAAATATTACCAGTTTTGTCCAAGACATGTAAAACAATGCCAGTTCAGTGACAGTATGTACTAGTTTTCTACAATATATACACTTACAAATGAATTAACTGAATACTCCAAATATTGAGATTATTTAACCACAAATACTAACTTACTGCCCAAGTGATTTTGTAAATTATTTCACCTTCTTTCGCATCATTATTGCATCACTTTTTTGTGCACCACTAGACACTGGCTAAAGTTTCAGAATGCATACAATACCTGTACATCCACATGCCTTTTTATAGCATTTTCATATTCTTTATGATAAAAAGTATGAATAAAATGTTATTACTTTGATATATTTTGTATGAAATAAAGAGAAACAGATGAAAAACTTTCATACATTTTAATTTTAAGAAAACTTACCCAATTGACTGAATGCCATTTCTGTAAGACTTGATAAAGTAATTTTTCCTTCCTTGCCTAGTGACATCAACCCAACCACCTTCATTGTCTAGGATGCCATAATGTATGGCAGCTTTACAAATACTGGATTGCTGAAAAACAGAGCAGGAAAAGCAGTTCCATGTCAGACAAAGTCACTATTTCACATTGCAATTTATTTGTGAAAAAATCGGGTTTTAATTACAATGTGTCATTAAAAACTTGGTAGATAGTCTGTTAAGTTTGATGTGGTCTATGTAGGTATTGTTTCAAATGAAGAAAATACCACTTTGCCTTACTCAGAGACACACTATACTCCCTTACAGTATACTTGTTCACAGTAGCTGTTATTTCCTATACTATTTTTCAGTTCTACAGAGTAAATTATATATTTTCAACTAGCATTAAGCTTACACAAGTAGGCTTGCCTTACTGAAACAGTTTATATGAATATACAGAAATTGCTGTATTTCTCCTTAAGTCGCACCTTCACTACTTACACCCAAATATGTGGACACAAAAATTCCACTTCTGTGCATGTTTAAGAAGTATGAAGTACATTTGGACAGTAGCAGATGCAAACTTAAGATGTTATCTTAAACATTTGGTGTAGACTATTATTTTTGGTGAATATTGATTTCTTCAAAAAGCATTCTTAATATGATTTTAACTAGTGTTCTAGCAGAAAGGACATTTCATTGAACAATCTTCTGGTACAAAATCTAATTTAAAAATGTTTACCATTTCATAATGTACACTTCCAATAACTTTGGCTTTGCTATCCAAACAGCCAGCAGGACATTCATACCTAAGAAAACAAAATACAACTTGGTCTTAAATCCTGGGATTACAAAAAGGGAAAATATTCCAGCTCACATACAAATATAGCCTTTTATAATAATCTCAGAATGACAACTGTAAAATTTACCATACCTATTGCAAGTTGTTCCTTTGCACTGATCTCTTAGCCGTACTTCACATGAAACAATCTGAGCTAAACCAAGCAAAAAGCAATTTCACTGCAATGAATTTGATACATATAATTCAAATTTGTTGATCACTTGCAAATCAGGTAAATTCCTTACACATTTGCTGTGTGCTTATTACTTCATTTTTCTCACTGCCATCACTGCCTGTGGAGCCTGAAGGTGAATGAGTTCTTGGCCGGCTTTGCATCGTTGCATCCTGGGCTTTGGATCGCTGCCGTTCAATCTCATTGGTTTCCTCTTCTGGTTCATGGGGAGAATAAGGCCTTTCTGAATCCTCTGTTTCAGAAAACAGGTAAAAAATAATCTCTGAGGCAAAAAAAATCAGTGTTTGTGGAATGTAAATCCCTTACCATGTTTTGGTAACATGGCTTTGTTCTCACAAAATGGTGGATGAATATAAGCAAGAAAGCAAGGAAAACTTTCCACTGCTTCATAAGATGATGAAGACCTCAAGCTTAATAATACATCTCAAGTATCTTTTCGATGCTGAGAAAAGGTAGAATTTTTCTGGCACAGGCAGCACAACTGAGGTATGAAAGTGCTCTTAACACTCCTGTTTTAGTATCATCATCTTCATGCCATTAAAAACCAATAGAACAAAGGTGATATTTCTCTTGTACATTGGAAGAGCTTTAGCAAGCTCATAGATAACTTGTAATTAAAGAAGATGATTTCATAAAAACATACACCTGAAAATGAGGCCCTTCCATTCATATATAACGAAAATAATTTTGAAATACTCATCACTGCATCTACATTTCTTACTTAAGGAAGAACCATAAAGAAGGTATTTGGGCACACTGATGCAGCTTTTAGGGTCCATATGAATAGATGAATAACTTTCAAAAGTTACTAACAAAAATTGCTAAATTACTTGTACATAGAATAGAACAAAAAGAAATAGCAGCTTCATAATATGTTGTGTTTCAATGCTATAAAATATGAATAGCATTATGAAAATTGTAAGAAGTTAATAATCATCCTAGTTGACATTTTGTTTAATTACTAATGTCTTCTAGTCTTGTTCTTGATTTTTCTTATGGCAATGCACATGGCTATGTCACTGAGATAACATGTTTCCATATAAACAAATCACTGCATAGACTTCCACTATAATTACAGAAAGGCATACAAAAAGCACACAGCAACAGTATACTCTTTGTGTATTAAAAGCCCTCAATCAGCACTTAAATCAGCAGGACTTCAGTACACTCCACTCCCTCTGGTGAGGTTCAGCCTCACGTACCATAAGTACATGATCTCATTCATTATAGTACAGTAGGCCCCTAGCAGATCTTTGGGAACATACATAATATATTCTATTCCACTATGTTAAAGGATAATGAGGAAACAAAGCAAACGAAAGGTTACATTTCTCTGCCCATTTCTAGTTGTACTGTTGAAATAGTACATACCTCTGTAACAAAGATTTTCTCTGCAACCTCCTCCAAAACTAGGGGGACATGCGGAACAAGGGCGGCCAGGTTTATAAGGAGCATGACCCCACCAGTTACCCCTTTAGACCAAAAAAAAAAAAAAATTAGCAAAACATGCCTTAATAAATGAACATTTTAACATTAAACAGCATTTAATATGTGGACAAATAAATAATGAAAAACAGCAAACACTTGGACCATAACATTGTTTTAATACACCAAATGCACAGGAAGTAATTGAACAGTTCTTGAAGAAGAAACTGAAGTACTGCCATCAGCTGCTGTAAGATCTTTTTAGATTGGCATAGCACCATAAGACTAAATTCCTCAATTACATGAGAACAGGCTCCGCTCTCCTAAACAGAATATTCTATAGAATTTGATCTTAACCATAGGCTTCATGTTACACATTTCTTAAAGTCACAATGGGGAGATACATCTATTTTTCAGACAAATATCAAACTAGAACAAACATCTCTGATGTTGTATGCTACAACACAGGCCAGAAAACTGAAGATCTAGAAAATCACAAGAGTATTTGTGCAGCCAAAGGCTGCCTTGGGAACAAAGCTCTACTTTGTAATAGTACGAAAAATAGAAAACCCAGAGTGATTTCCTTTCAGATTATTTCCTGGATTATTATAAAGTATCTTGCCTGCTCAAGATATTATTGAGTGTCAGCCTACTTACTTAGGAGAATAATTGCATACAAGATAGACTGCTTTTGGCCAAATCTGTCCCCAGATGTTCATGTTATGACACAAATTAATTGCACAACCGATTCTGCTACTTGTAGCCCAAACAACCTACGGAAAAGGAAAGAGAAAGGCATGTGAAAACCACAGCTGATTAACATAAAATCAAAACTGTCTCCAGACTTCAATGTATAAAACTCAAATCACAAAAGTGAGGTTATATTCCCCTCTGTCATAAATGGGTGAAAGTGGCCTAATTACAACTGTCAAAAGGCCATTCAGTTATATCCTTATTAGAAAGAAAAGCTTTACCTTGATACGAAAGATATGGCTCTCATTTTATTTAAATGGTCTACGCATGCATTTGAAAGTGTAGCAAAATATTTACAAAACATGATCTGACGAACTGATTCTTGGAATTTCAATTAATAGATAATCATGAGTTAGAAGTAGTTAGGTTCCCGTGCTCTGCAGTTCTCAGCACAACCTAAGAAACCAGCGGGGTTTAGACTGGTTAGACGGAGAGAACAGATATTTGTCAGCAGTGAAAGGAGGTAACATAAACAATAAAACTATTCACAAAAAACCTCATACACTGAAAAGACTCAAGTCATGGATTTTAAATGAATATGCTTTCACGTCATTGCAATATAAGGTGGCTGTGCTGCTTAATTCATCTGTTGAAAGCATTTTCATTGCAGATCTTAAAATAATCTCAACGACAAAGGCTGGAACATTCAAATTAGACAAATATGACAAATATGCTAAACTTGTATTAATTCAAGATAAGCCAACTGTGTAGTTCCAAAAGGATTTAGGAGTTGAAAGAGATAGGTACTGTGAAGAATTAGTACTACAAAGAACTAAATATATGTATTGTTGATCTCGCATGTAATTATAGGTATTTTTACAGAAATGGTAAATAAGAATATGGAGGTAATTCTGTCATAAAATTAGATACAATTGTAAATTGTGCTAGTAAACAAACAAAATAAATGTTTAAAAATTAATAATTTTGACGTTTTCTAATATTATATTGAATATTATACGTGAATTTTAGTATAATCTGAGGATCACATATTTCCCATTCACTGAAAACATGACTGGTTCCTCTCTGGAAAAATTCAGGCTAGATTTCAGCAGTACCAAATAAATTACTAGTTATGCAATTTCAAAATCTTGCTGAAGTTAAAGAAACATGTTAAAAACTGTTGTTTCATCTGAGGAATTCACCTAAGAAAACCTTTTTTTAAAATGTGCTGTTTCTTCAGCATATTATAGAAAGGACTACCAGCATACCAGCACAGAGACTAGATTATACAAAGTGCACTGACAGGTAACACTCAGTACTGGGCTTTGTGAGCTTTTTCCTTAATCCTGTTAAGGAAGTGATATTTATGAGGATGAAATGTAAAGATTTGTATGACAACCCTACTCTATGTCACCAATAACCAATGCTTGTAACTATGGGGTCTAATAACAACAAGCCCCTTTTGTGCTTTAGTGCTACAGTGTATGCTGCAAGATTAATATATTCTACGTGTCATACAGCAAACTAACTGGAGGTCTTGACTGCTCTTTTCCATAGCTGACAAAAAACAAACCCACCTACATACCTGTGTGTAATGTGTACAAACAGGACCAGAGCATTTGTAAGGACAATATGGGTTGCATTCATGAGGATGGGGATACGTGAAATCTCTCACTTCATCGTACCATGCTTGGACATGAAATGTTGGAGGTCTGTACCTATGAAAGCCAGTAGTAGTCTGTTAGATCATTCAAAAGTTGTAGCTTCTATCATTCTACTTTTAAGCAAATTTTGCTAGATTTAAAAACAAAAACTATATATAGTATAAAACAGTATCTTAAACTACCTTCCCCAGTGTGCCCCCAAATTCTGCCCAATTGATGGAAGAAGGCTTGCAGGCCCATGCTCCCATAGACAGGTTTCAGCCCACGACTCTGCAGATCTCTCCAGTTCTGTGTCCCACGTCTGAAATTTGAAAGAAAAGAAAGGGAAATCTTCTTAGAAATACTTGGTTGGTATCTCTTATTTAAAAAAAAAAAAAAAAAAAAAAAAAGAGGATTGTCTATTTTTAAAGCTTCTGTTACCAGGGCAGAAGACTGAAGAAAAAAGTGAGACTTGACAATTGTATGCCCCATTTGTGTTACATAAGGAAAAAAAATGTTTTCACCAAGAGAAAGAAAAAAGTTTTAATCCCTGCACAGCATTCTCTTTAAAAGCATTTGCAGCCATGCTGCAGTGAATAAAAGACAAATATGAAACCGAAATGCTTAGTTCAACTATGCAAGCTAAATTAAGTGCATTTTCTGTCTTGTGAGATTTCTTTTTAGTAATAGGCACTTTTCTTAGCCAAAAGGGTATTATCCAACACACTTTCAACATAAGGCTTTATTTCCTCTAAATCAAAAGTTTATTTGAAATGGAAGTGCTTTTCTCTCCCTTTTCTATAATCAGCTTTTGTTGAAATAATACATAGTGCAAACACAAAATATGAAAACTAGAGTAAGGTTGTCATTCATTGGTTTTATAGCTAGGTTGGCAAAAAAGGAGGCATTCATGTTAGTAAGAGGCATGCCTAGGACAAGTTAAAGAAAAAGACTATGAATTATTGTTTATCACAATTGTTTACTCTTATTTTTCATTCTTTAAGACACATGGAAGAATAGGCTTGTAGCTGAAAGGCAAATGCAAGTTTCTTTCTTTCAAAAGCACACTAAAACCTACTCTTCTTGAAACAAATGATACCATACTGTGTATGCATAGTTTTTACTGCGTTAAGCTGAGGTTTGCTCAAAGTGGTCCCTCTTGTGCAAAGTATCATACTGTTGCTTGACTTTTTAAATCTCCTGATAGTTGCAGAAGTAGTTTCCAGATACCTGACTCTCTGATAGCAACACTCAGGTTAGGAAACTGAAATATTTCCAGGAAAGAAATGCAGTTCTTGATAGAAGCTCAATTATTTCATCATAAGTTCAGACGAAATTTCTTAGAATGAGACTGTGTTATCTAAATAACAGTAATCAGTATTTCCAAACACAAATTCCCATGCAGACGCTGGAGATCATGTCTACAAATTTTTGGCATAGATTAAAGGTAAAAAACTCATTAACACAGCCAAAGAATGCAGAAATATCACAGACAAATTCCATGTGCTAGAATTTATTTTTCTATTGATTTTGACATGCAGTTTTCCTCTTATTAATCAGACTACTCATTAAAAACAAATATGTCTTTGGTTATGCAGGACCATGATTATGTAAAGACTTTAATATCGCTCAGTTTAATCCTAAAATACCTGTTCTTGGTTCTCTTCTTCAGAAGTCTTTAATGCATTGAATTCCATTTTGTCTCTTAATATTATCAGCAAATAAGAAATTTACAGGCTACATTTTGACTCCCAAAATGCAACATTTATTTTGACAGAATTACTCTAACAGTTTAATAACGACAGAATAAAGCTTTTAACCCACATATGGATACAAAACCCACTGAGTTTAAGAAACAGTAGGAATTTTCTGTTCACACTACTGTGCCTGTATTTCAATGTCATAAGCCATAACATTCTTTAATCTTCATAAGAAAATATTCTAATCTTAAATAGTTTTATATGATAGTTTGTATAAATCTTTTCCTCTTCCCTTTCCTTGTCACACCGTCATAAATAGTTTTTCTTCCTATTGTACCCATTGTAAAAAACAAAGATTAACACACTTCTTCCACATACATTTTTTTTTCTTATAAATTGTAGTACAATTTCTTCATCATTCTACAATGGAATCATGACTCTGTAACATTTTAAAACAAATGCCACAATATATCCTCTTGTAAAGCATCCCTCCACATTTTCAACTCTGAAAATAGCAGTCACGGTTAAAGGAATTGTACGGTTGTTGTGGTTTTTTTTTCTCCACGCAAGTCATAAAATAATTTATGCAGGTATTTTAACTGAAATAATGATTTTTTGGAAGATCAGAGCTAGGTAGTCAATAGTAGCTGCTTGAATAAATTCCTCAAGCTTGTGAAGTAGTTATCTTTAACAAAATTTTCTTTTAAAGACTGATGACAGCTATGCATGACAGAGCCATCCAGAACTCTGCAAGAATAGCCTTTTGATGAAAAACTTAAATTCATTGTTAATCCTCCTGACAGATGAACATGCACACACCGAGGTATTGTTGAGATTGAATATTGTCTTTAAAAAAGTTCCTTCTTTTTTAACTGTTTCTCTGCCTTCATTCAAGTATAAAATATAGTCTTCACTCCCCGCTGCTTGCCTAGCCAGAGGTAGACACACTTCTAGGCCACAACCTTAGCTGCAGCAAAGAAATAATCTTCATGGCTGAGCAGATGGGATGCAGCAAAGCTTTTTGCAGGAAGCAGAGCACAGAAGACAATATCAGCAATGAGGAGCTTGGGGTGCTTGGATATTTTTGCTCATTGCAATGTCATTCCTGACTCCAGAAAAGGTTGGTATATGAGCTAGAGAGCCAACTCCACTGTCCCCAGGAATGGGTTTGTGTGTGCGAGATTATCTCAGAGAGGAATCTGCACAATTAATTAAGGACAAGAGGTCATAGCTTAAGGCTCATCATGAAGTAATCACCCTATTTCTTTTTATATTAGAGTTTAAATCTGTCCCATTGTTGCTTTCCAGGGTTTTTATTTACTACTGTTTATGATGAAGTGAGCCTCATCATAGTGCACTTTCCTTGAAGCAGCTTCATTTATGATTCTGCTCCGGAGTCCTCTAAGACAGTGATAACATCAGCCTTCCTTGGTCACTGCCCTTCCATGTCAATCATAATGATGGGTCTAATGACAGAAACTCCACAGAGTCATCAGTTCATTTCATATATGAGAGGGACGGAAGGGAATGAAGTAATAAGAAAGTTAGAACTGAGCTAATCACACTTCTTGGCAGTTTTCATTGAAAACAAATAATGAGAGGATTAAAAACAAATTTTGTTTAAATTAAAATTTTTTCAATTTTCCTTTCTCTAAACAAAAATTTAAAAGTTTTCTAACTAGCATTAACAAGCTAGACAATTGTCATTTATTAGTGTGTCACAGAAGTAAGAAATCTTTAAAATGTACTAAGAAAGTCATTATTTAGCCTAATGAGATACATTGTTTTAATTAGCATGGTAAATTTTTATATAAAAATATCTTTGCATTATTTATTCAGTTATCAACTGTTCTCTAAAAACATCTTTAGCAATCTAATCTTTATAACACTGGAGAAAGAATATGATTTTTAAAACTTGAGGAATTCATATTTCAGTGCTTTTGTAAAATGTCTGTGATACTGTCTCATGGGAACTGTCTCGTAAATCAGAATTTAAATACAAGCATAAAAAGACAGGTATGTTTTTATCAAAAATATGCTATAAAATTTCACAGCATACATTTCATACACTCATTAATTTTGATTTAAGTTTAATCACTAAAATGTTGATTAAAAGTAGCGAATAAGAAGTTTTATGATAAAAATAATCAGAAATCTAACAGCAAATAGTTGCTGCTGAGTAAGGATTGAATTCACCCAATTATACTGCCTAACC
This sequence comes from Calonectris borealis, assembly GCF_964195595.1. Taxonomy (NCBI): domain Eukaryota; kingdom Metazoa; phylum Chordata; class Aves; order Procellariiformes; family Procellariidae; genus Calonectris; species Calonectris borealis. Next base: position 35,726,481 of record NC_134313.1, read on the forward strand.
CAAATACACGGTAGGCTGATCAATCAACAGATAACCCCAACTTCAAAATGTTATGAGATATCTGTAATGAATCAGATATCAAAAAACCTGCATATATATTTTGGGTTTGCAGCAAATGATGCCACATGTCTTGCTTTGCTCCCCGACGCATGTACCACACAATAAAGTCACTCCAGAACAGTCAGCTGTTCAGGAAATTCTTTGTGTACACCCTAGAAGAAAGGACTCATTCATTTGTTTCTCAACCTTTAACACCTAAATCCCTTATTTCTAAAGCCATATACAAAAACTACCTGGCATGGATATCGTGCACATATAGCTAGCATAGTTTATTGTCAGAAAATGCTGCCTATTATCCTGCCAGTCAATGCTTAGTTTGATCCAGGGTTTTTTTGGATGAGAAGGAGGTCATGAAGAAATATCAACCTACAGTACAACTTAACAATGCTTCTTCTTCATCAAGGCTATGTTTGAGTTCAAATGTGCTCAAACATACAATGACTATTGTTAATGGAGCCAGTTATTTCAAAGCTACTTCAGGTACCTCAGTGCCAAATTGCAGTCCACAGTATGGAGGTACACCAAGTAGACTACCAAGATATACCTTAATTCATTCTTCATTTTAATTTAAGTATTGTTTTGGGGTGTGATGGAGTAAATCTCAAAACCTTTACATTTTCAGATGTAAAAAATCTGTGAACTGTAAATCACATATAGGAAACAATCTCTTTAATTGCAGCATTCATCATCCAACGGTCTCATTTTCTCATCAAAGCCATGGCTTCCTGAAGTGTCTGTAACAGAAGTTAGAATTAAAATAAAACCTCTTCTAAGTTACATCAGACTTCTTTGGTAAATACAGGGTACTGATGGGAGCACAAGAAGATGGAAGTGCAACTAGGAAGCTGATTCCCAGTTCAGACAAGCATTTTGACCAGCAATTGTTTGGTACTACCGTGCAAGGTAATTCAACCTGTTTATCAAGAAAAACCTGTTTATCAAGAAAAAGCATTGCTCACATTGTCAGAAAACTACAGGTGGTCTACTTTTTGGATATGGGATCATCATCAGGGTTGGTTTTCTACATTGAGATAGAGAGATAGATAGACACTGAACATATCACCAACACTGAACATATCACCAACATATCACCAACATATCACCAACTGCTCAGCAACACAAACCTTCTTGAAGCTATTCCTTTTGTTTCACAGAACTCTGTTACGAGTAGCAACAAATGTAAAAGGAGTTGTTAGCATGTCTTAAATTGAAAAATGTCCTTCTACTTCTCCAAATACTTCTTGCATTTTTTACTTCCACGAGAAGATCACTCAGTGATGCTAATTATAAAGACCAAAAGATGTTACCTAGCAACTGAAGACACAGTGCTACTGCAGAGATTGAGAAAACTAAAGAGGTTTTTTGCCCTCTCGTCCATCAGTAGTCACAATGTCAAAGTGGTTGTAGCTATCAAGTTATGTACCTCTCTTTCCCTCCCTCTCATCAAGTTCACATCTGTACTCAGCTTGAGAAATGCACATTGTACTTTTCTGCTTTGGACATAACAGGGCAAGACAAGTGCAAATCAATATATAGACATACTCAAGTCTAAGAAAATGGTACCATTTTGTGCTCTTCAGTGCCATAGTTTCTTCCCTGATACTACTGAATACAGGGTTATCATGACAAATACAGCTTTCTGGCTCATAAACTACATTTTCCCAAAGTAAAATTTTTAAGATGGCCTTTGGTTCAGTGCTTTCTAACCTTCTGCATACATAAACAATTGTGCCCCAAAACTCCAGGAAATAATGAGTGATCACCCTTTGAAACGTGAAATTTCAGTCTGTGAAAACTTGATCCCATTATCTTACCTCTTTTCTATATTATACTTAGGCACTGTATAATCCTTCCCAATTTCAGCTTTCATAGATAACTGTATCTTACAAATTAACTTCTTTACAACTGCAGGCCTGCAGACTTTGACTTTATCAACTTTTACAAGTCATGTACATGGCTTTTACAAGTCACGTACCAGTTTTACAAGTTTATGGACCTGGTTTCAACTAGAAAGACATTAATCTCTTATATTCCAGTTTGTATCTATCTGATGTTTCATCTCTTTGAAAATTTTCTTAGATTTTTGTTCACATCTGCTTTAAGGATGGACTATATAATTAAAAAAATACTATTTTAATTCAACTACAGACAATGGTATCACCACAAGTCTACATTTGCTCTGTGAGCATACAGGTATACATTTCTTGTGATTCACACAACTAATTTAGACATCTGGTACATTAAATGGTGCTAACAGCCAAAGAGTTTTGGGTACTGTTTTGCTGAGAGCTGACTGCTGGAGCATTGAGTGCACACATATTCCTGAAGACTGCAGCAAAAGCGACTTCAGACATCTAGGCTCTTAGGAAGGCAAAGGATGATGTTCCTCCCTCCTCCATTATTGCCTATTGGTCTAGTTCCAAGTGGTGGACAGATTCGTGACCTTCCTCTATAGAAACAAATAATGTTTTTATTATTCTAATGATTTTTTTTTTTTTGTGGCATTCACAAGAGCATGCCTGTGCTTTGTTGAATAAAATGAAAAACTGAAATATTTTGAAGAGATTGCTGAGTGGTAGGGTAGTGATGCTGATCCTAATTTTAGAGATGCTCATTGTGCTTCAATTTTTTGATATAAAAATTTCCAAATTCAGAAGGAGAGGACCAAAAAACAACAAAACAGACATAAGTAATATTGAGTTTGCTGATATTCAAGATCAACATCCTGCAAGGCAGACTTCCTTAAGCAAGTGTTATCCAATACTTAATCAAGATATTCTCTTAGCTTTCAACCTTGCCAAAAGTACTCTTCCTAAAACCCCTAGGTCATGCAGACATGACTAAGTTCTCAAGTAATACCCCTCTCTATGACAAACAATCTTTTCTTCTAATGAAACCTGTACATTCAGAACAGAAGATCCAGATGCTGGAAACCAGCTTCCTAGCCATCCAAGAGGGTGTATCTTTCTCTGTAGCCATCCAAGAGGACATATCTTTCTCTGTAGAAAGTTACAAGCATAACCACTTCCCTTTTACTCTTGTATCCTCCTGTGTGACAAAAATGGTTTACATGAACTTTTTAGGTACCATTGTTGTGAAGCGTGTTCCTCCCATGGTATAATTCATCCACACACAAAACCCCTTAGTTCAAGGCTTAGTGATGCTCTAGACTTGATTTCATCATCTACTCTGAATAGTCTACCACTGACAAGACGGCATGGTCAATAGCTCAGATGCTTCTGCTATCCAAAATAGTATAGCCACACAGTAAAACTGCTATTTCAAACTTACATTTGAGCCACTATATACAGCAGGAGCATTGGCTAAGCTTCCAGCCCCTGCAAGCATCTATTTTACAGTAAGAGAAGAAAACATTTAGCTCTACATACTTCAGCCTTACAGTCTCAGTAGGGTTGTATACTTTTATCTAGTGTTTTCCTGTTTCAGCTTTGGAAAACAACTTGCACATCATCTGAGTATCGTGATTATTTATGCTATTTCTGTTGCATTTCTTAGAGTTTACACAGATCTACTATCTAAAACACTCCCTTTCATGGAGCCAGCAGTCAGGAAATGATGCTGATATTTTAGACTGGGTTGCAATACCACCATGACTGAACTCAGAGTGGATTAGGTTTTTTTTTTTAATTTAGATCAGGAATGTGCTTTTGAAATGAAAGTCCTGATCACTCCCATTTACTGTGCATCACAGAGCACTCTTGGAGTACAGACTAGGTCCTTTCCAGATAAAATGCCAGGAGTTATGCTCCAGGAGTGCACCTAACACTTTGCAGTTGTTCATGGGTATTCACTCCACACAGATTAGACCTAGTTCAAAATAAAAACCCCTGAAATGCAGACAGCATGTATGTCAGGTCCTCAGCACCAATTCTTTTGCTCTACAAATCTGCTCCTATCGCACCACAGCATTGCCAACACAGGCATTGCCTTCATCAGTATCTTGTTAAAACCTAGCGCACCATCAAAGACATTCACATAGAAATGGCATTATCAGCATTTCACAAATGTTCCACATATGCCAGACTAGCTGAGGCTAAAACCCAGGTGGCAGATTAAACTGAAGGGTAGTAGCAGTTACTGACTCCAGCTGCCCCCTCTTCTTCTGCCCCAGAAGGTACAAGTTCTGCAGCAGGGATGTTGCATGCAACATGGATCTTCTGAACGCTTCTGGTTTACAACATATCACATTAAAATAAACCACAACTAACACCAGTTTAACTTTACAGACTGGACTACAAATTGTGGTATTTAACCTCTGTCAACATGGGGTTCAAGTAGCGTGTAGCCTGAAACCAATGTTCCGCTTATAGAGGAGCTGATGTTTCAGTGAGGATACCGCAGCTTAAATTACAATTCATCAACAGCCAAACTAATCACATGGGGTGGGATTAACCTCCCCTCAATTTAAACAGCCTCAAAGCAGATACCTACATCTGAGCTAATTATCTAAATTACCTTTGCAGTTACATAGACAAATAAGCATCTATAGAGGGAGATAATTTTAGCTACCCACCTTTAATTGAGATAAACTATGTGTTGGAAATTCTCATTTTTCTCTACTAATTATAAAGGAGACTCGCTCAAATGCAGACATCTACACCACAGACATCAAAAGCTTGGTGAGATGAATCCCACCACTTGTGTTGTGTGAGTTCTCACCCAAGGCAGACCAGCATAAGTGAGTCCACCAATTATACCAACTGGTATTGCAACAGAACTAGCAAGCCCAGTAGCTCAAAAAATGTTTTCCAGTAAAATACAAAAAATACAGTGATAACATTTTAATTGGAGAGATTTTCATATACGTAGGAAGGCAGAAAAAAATCATATGGAATGGGACTATATGGAAAGAAAAAAAGAGCTAAAATTTAAGCTCAGTAAAGACGGAAAAGTAAGTATAGTGGGCACCAGTGAAAGTAAACATTTACTATGGCATAGTATAAATACCTCATTGCTGTATACATTCTAAATATAGGGAGAGAGTGGTAAAGTAAATACCACAGTACAGTATGGGTATTTATTTACTTTTTAATAGAATCCACTGTATTCTTTAAGACTAATGACACTGAGAAGGAAAAAAAGGAAAGATGAAACATAGAATGAGAAATGCCATGAGCAAATAAGCCAGAAATACAGTTAAGAACTAGAAATCAGCTGCATGGCACCAGCACAGAATGACAGAAAGGTGCAGCTGAAAATTACTTCAAGAAACTGATCTTGACTGTAATCTATCTAGCGTCTTCCACTGAGCCAGAATTAAATATATGTGTATTATCCACATTTTTTAAATTAAAACTAGTAACAGTAGTTTCAATAATAATATTTACTGTAATTTTCTTCTGGAGTTTTATGACTTTAAGAGCAAAGAGGATTTCCTTGGTATGCAACCTAAACCTCCTGCCCTGCAATGCCAGCTGATGTTTTATTTGCCAAGAAAAAAGAAATCACTCTCTTTACTGTAACAACCTTTATTTAATTCCCAGATTAAACAAATTCAGCTGCTTCATTCCTTCAATCTTTCTCATAAATCACATATTCTGTGTTTATAATCAATCCCATTAATCTCTTTCATTCTCTCTAGAATGGCTAGACCATTTGTAAAAAATGACCAAAACCAGACATTGCATTTCAGACAAGGCCTCACCAGCTTCACACAGAGAAGTCTCCTTTCAAAGATTGCTGCCTCATATTATTTTTTAACTCAGTGCAAGTCCTGCATCTTTTTATTGCAGTGTTACCTCTACATTTTATTCCCTGTATTTTACCTGTTTGATTTCTTCCTTATTCCATACCTTGCAGTTAAATTTCATCATGTTGATTCCAGGCCATTACTTCCACCTGTCAGGTTCTTCTAATTTTGATCGTGTTCTCTAAAACAACCCAACCTGTGCCCATGTTAATGTATTCTGCAGTTTTTAAGTATATTCTTTGCTCACACAAGTTGTAACCTAAGTGCTTAACCAAAAAGGGATGGGCTCCAACAGCATCAACTCTGTCAATCTTCTGCCAGTTAACGGGGAGCTTCTGTCAATTTTCACTCGCAAAAATGTCGGGATGGAGAGTGTCAAAAACTTTCCAGAGTCAAAAATATGACACCTACTACCTCCCCCAATACACTATGCTGGTTAATTACTGGGTCAAAAAAAAAAAGTAAAATAGATTTCTTTAACATGATCTCTTCTTGATGAACAGACATTGGCAGTTTTCATCGGCTTGGCTTTCAGTTACGCTCAGATGAGGCATTTTCATCTATACCAAGGCTGCTGAAGCAAGATCATGGAAACTAATGATAATTAGCACATCTGAAAAGTCAATAACTTGTACACGACTCAGATGCTCACCTTCAGTCATCTGAGTTTGCAAAAAATGTGGCCTCCGTGCTAGCCTGAGGTCCCTTACAGTATACAGCAGAGTGACCACAAAAGCTCAGGAGTACTGAAACACCAGACAACTCTCCCTGAAAAAATTACAAAATTAACCATACTAACTAGTGCTGATATATCCTTTAAGCACAAAGAAAGAGGATACCTAAATTGTTAAACTTTCCACTCCCATGAAAGTTCGGCATCCATTTTCCATTGGAGGACTACTGCTTGTCTAGAGATGAAATGGTAAGGCCCTTACATGCTACCATGTGGTAGACTGGAGTTTATAGAGCTTTAAACTGGGCAGAGATCCCTGAATAGACCTTGAGGTTTCAGCTACTCTTTTGGAAAAGAGTAAAAAGCAGGAAAACTGTGGCTTTTGCCTGGAAACAGGAAAGCAGTATGAGGCCAAAAATATTGTTCCTGAACGCTGAATAAATTGCACCAATATTTAGAAGTATCTCCTTATTACAGTTTCATGTGTTTGAGCTTTTTGTTCTCAAAAAGTAAAACCAGGAATAAGAACCAGCAGACATGACTAATCACATTTAATTCTGTGTGTACTCTAAGCATGTTAAAAAAGCCTTGCTGGAATATTCAGCTTTCCAAGGTGTTCTGAAACAGTACATTTACTTTGCTACTTTTTAAAAGCAGTGCATAAAGACTTTCTATTAGAATATGACTAAAAATCATCTATTCACTTCTATATTCTGACACGAATGGAAGAGAAGCAACAGTGTGAAAGCTGATCTTGATTTCTGCATTTTGTCCGTTGCCAAAGTATGAATTACACACATTCATTACAAACAGTATTCATAAATACTTATAACTAACTACAAATTGACCAGAGCACGGGTCCTTACCTCAAATCCGAGTCATGATTACCACAATAAACTAGCTGTAACTGATTGCTTTCATACAGAAGTTTTAGAGATGCTACAGAATTTCCTGGACTTTGAACAGGAATTAGCTGCAGTATCTCAAATATGTGTCACAGTGAGTGTTTACTTTTAAAAGATGACCACTGTGATTTGACATAAGTGAATTGAACTTACTGCCAGAGAGCACCCATTGATCATATGTGACTTGGCACTACTGTTAGAAATACGTTTAAATAAAATCTAAAAAGAGAGTTGGAAAATGTATTAAAGGACTTCCTGACCATTTGGAGATCCAACAGGGAATTCAGGACAAATACATTGTGATATGTATCAGGCAGCCAAAATTCTGGATTTAATGAGTGAAATATAGACTCATTTTAAGAAACTGTTATCTTCTTTCATAATAAAGTAAAAATTGCCCTTCTCTATATGGACAGAAGATAATCTTAATGAATCATGCTTTTCTAACTATGATAGTCACACTACTTATGCCAAATCTAAGGTTGAGGACTATATTTATAGATAACAGGATAAATTAATATCTAGCATTTCAATGAAATTATGTCAAGAAATAAGTATTTTTTTCTCAGTTAAAAAAATCTTAAATTGAAGAAGATTCCCAGGCAGATATCATGAAAATGACAGGCTACATGGAGTTACTTTTATAAATCTCACTGATTCTTTCATTGTTCAGTTCATATTTTGTATTTAAGCTCTGATTCTGCTACTACTGATTAATTTTTAATAATCTTTTTGATATGGGGGATGAAGAAGCAAAAATAAAAGGTGAACAGTGGCTGTCCTGTGTTGTTAATTATTTTATTTTGGGAAGGCTCCCTTAAACTTTGAGACAATGAGCCTTTCTGCTACTTTCCACTTTCAGTTTCTTTACTTGGAGTTGCTTAATTGTTGTTGGCATTACATCAATAAAAGTCATACCGTGGACTTATCCACTTGCTTTCTTGGCCACTTCACATTGCACAATCCTTTGCTAAAACTGCCGGAGAGAATAAGAGGATAAGTCAACCTCACTGTGTTCTTTGATGCAGTGTCAGTAGCCTTTGAGCACAGGCAAAGGAGCTGAAGCACTTCCACCAGCCTTTGAAGTGGAGCAGAAAAGTGGAAAACCAGAAGGAAAGCAGGCAGATTCACTCTGAAAAGAGCTGCTCTGTACTTGGCACCCAAAGTGCTCTCCAGCCACTTGAGGGTTTCCACAAACCAAAGTCTTCTGCCCGAAAGGAATGAGAATTGTTTTTAACCAAGCGTCCCTGAAGAGTTTTGGCAAAACGGACAAGATAGATACACTAAACAGAGACATGAAAAAGTTTTGTCAGAAAGATCTAGGAAATTTAACAGGGCATTTCTATTCAGCTCAGAAAAATTCACCAAAATGTGTAAGTCCATTACAAGGCCTTCCTTTATGTTTCCTAATGCTGTTTCAATTCTCCTAAGTATACTACAGACAAAAAATCTCAGCTGGGAGCTGACAGATACACAGAGACAGGAAGACTTATGCAGATCATAGGATCAAAAAGCATCACAAAATAGCCAAAAATTTAATTCAATCCCTATTCAGTCGCTATGATGACATGAACAACGTTTTATTATTATCCATGCAAGAACTCTATCTGCTAGTGGGTTCATATGACCCAAAGTCCAATGATCTGTATTTAAATACAGCAGGAATTTGCCTGAGGAAAAATTAAGAAGAATCTAAATGAGAAACATTTACAGTCATTCTTAATATTCTTCTTCTGAAGTCTTCATAAAGTTACTGAAATGGAGAGGCAAACCTTCAAGCCTCCCAAAATATAAGGCCCCACAGAAGTCACGAGTCAGTAATGGTTTTGAAAGAAATTATATGGTATCAGCACTTTCAAGACATCACTGTCAAGGTTTTGAAACTAAGACCTTCAGAGATATTATACCAACACAAAGTAAGAATAAATATATTTCTTTTTTTTTTCCCTTGTGAACAAAATATGGATCCAATACTGCTGCCAGACACACATCCATAATTGTCCCTAAGAACCACGCAGTTATACCAAATAAATTATTCTAATCTGAACTTTTTTAAAAGTACCTCTAGAAGATTGACTTTTCTTCACAAAAAGGTGAAGGTTTGCAAAATAAAACTTTATAGAAGCAAGGCACGGGCTTTGCAATGACATCCCTAGCATTTATCAGCAGGATATGGCCAAAAGAAGACTAAAAATAATTAAAGAAATAGAGTTCCTTGCCCTAGAGGACACTGATGTTCTCCAATTACAGTAATTAGAAAACGCAGGGTGTGGCTAGGGGTCAAGAAATACCAGGTTGGAATGCATTGCTATCTATCAAGCTGGGAACCTAAACACTTTTCAGTACAGCAAAGGCACATGCATGGAATGAGGATCTTGCATGAGCTATTTGACTTATTCTTTTGTTTGGGAAAATATGTATGAAATGAAGGAATAAATACTAAAGGAATGGCTTAAAATAGAATGCATTATATAAATTCATTAATAAAAACTGCTTTTGTAAATTTTATTCTTGGTGGGTCCTTTTATTTTGCAGAGTACAACTGGAATATAAAGGAACTAACAACTTCCACTATCCAAATAATAATGACTATTTTTAAAGTGTTGACCATGATAACCATGAAAAAAACCTCAGTTTTCATTAGTATGTTCAGATTTATTAAGGTGCAATGTTGCCAATGAAATTATCGGGGGAAAAAAAAGTTTTGCAAATTCAGTCCATGATACACAAATAATGCCTACAAAAAAAAGAGGTTAGGAAGTTGTAGGGTGATGGTGCCTGGAACAAGTTTTTTAAGTTTTATTAACACTTCACAACCTAGTAAGAATTTACTAATAATGCAATAAAACCCTTTCTAACTGAATAACATAGAATAAGGCCTTCCACATCAATCCAGTCTGAACAAGAAACCAAGGTACTGATTTCCCGCTTTCGTCACAGTCTCTTGTATGATACTTATTTAAGGGTGGGATTGATGTCAGTAGAGTGCATAAGGTTGTCTAAAGTCAATCTGCCAAATAACAATTTTAACCACAGAAAGGATGTATTACCTTATATATTCCAAGATTATTACATACATTGACAAGTATATGACAAAGGACAAATGGTTCCCATTTTTGTCTTAAAAGCTAGGTCTTTGCCAAGGGAGGCCGGGCAGACAGCTCCAGCACAGCAGAGGAATAGGCAGGGACACTAGAGCAGCCGCAGAGCAGCCGAGCCACAACAGCACACTGCTCTGGTCAGACTGACTACTGCCAGCAGTAGCTGGCTTCAGTTTTCAGTACTAGCTCAGATATCTCCTCCATACAGATGTACCCCAAGCACGTACATGGTGTGAAGGCCACGCTGGTGTCAATGGCCCAGGGTGGGAAATGTTGAAAGCATGATATTTCATACAACGCTCTGATAAGCATTCTTTGGGTGCTTTGGAAGGGCAGCAGGGAAACATCATCCCTCTCTGCTCTTTCCAGTGCTGTTAAATTCTTTGGCACACCAAAAAGAAAATGTTCCTTACTCCTTTCTTTACTAGGAAACAATTGTGTAGAGCATATGTCAGGATAAACATATATACAGCATGCATCTGCCATACATTTTCAAACATACATATAACAAACTGTTCATCATAACCTCAAGAAAGATTGTATCTTTTTTCTATTGAAGTCATAATGTTGACAATTCAAAAACCCTCTCAGCATTGAAGGAAAAGGTCTAGGAAAGAATGATCTAACATGCAGTCATAAGGTCATATAAGGCCACTGCAGAGGAGTTAACTGAATTTGTTGGACTGCTGTTCCCTACAGAGGAGCTTACGCAGGTTCTCACGCCAGAATCCTTCTATACAAAGAAAGAGACAGAAGGCAAGCCAGAGGATCCGTATCAGACTTAAGAAACATTAGATGAAATGGAAAATATCAACAGTATCAGATTGCCAGGACCAGGCAATATCCTTCAAGAATCTGGAAGAACTTGATCATGAAACTTCTGAATTACAGTGTGGTACACAACCTCTCTTAAAATGGCCTCGTTACCACAGTAACAAAAAACAGCGTATGGGTGTTAATATTTTAAAAAGCTTCCAGTAGATCCTGAGAAACTGCAGACTAAAAACTGATTTCCATTGGGATGATATCATAGGACAAGTTAAAAAACATATTAAATACATGGATAATATGAATTCCTCCCAAATATATTAGACTTTGGAGATGTCAACAACATGTGGAAAAGGGTTAAGTGCAGTTAAGCCTTCTACAAAATTCCTAAGTTATTTAAAAATTAATAAATGAATAAAATTAAGCTATCATGAAATAAAGAAAAAAGTGATAAAAGACAGAAAACAGATTTAAGAATACGAAATTGTTTTTCAAATTCCCTGCAAGATGTGTCCATGGTCCTCTGCTGTATACCTTTGTCACAATAGCCCAAGAAAAGAAACTACAAGATGATATTAACTACTTAAGGTAGTTAAAAACAAGATAGGAAGATAAAAGATAGAGATAGGAGACTCACAAATACTAAGTGATTGGAAGACAAAATGATAGATAGCATTCAATATGAACACATGCAAAATAATGAGGACATTGCTGGAGATCACAGCCAACTATACATACACTGTAGTGTAGTAAATTACCTTAGCACATTGGAAAGATCTTGGAGCTATTGTGAATAGCTCTATGAAAATGTCGGCTTTAGTTTAGCCACAGTCAAAAAGCGAAAAAAAAGAAAAAAACCCAACTATATCAATTTGCAGTATGCCATAACTATCAACAGTTTGGTTTGTTCCCTTTGAATTAAAAGGAAATCACTAATACCACAGCAGATAGAGAAGGAAAACAAAATATAATCGCTTTAAAGAAAAACAAGACGTCAAATAAAAGAACAGGTTTAAAGCAAAAAAAGTACTTTTTCACACAGCGCATAATTAAATCTATAGAGCTCTGCAACTTGATGCCATGGATTCAAAGAATACAAATGGACTCAAATGCGTTCAGATTCATAAAAGAGAATTCCATCTAAGACTATTGGACACAAAAAGTACAACAGCAGATTTAGGAAGTCCCCAGGCTACTGTTTGCTGGAAGCTGGGGGGGTTCATTGCAGAAGTTTCTCTGTTCACATGCTCTATTCTTATCCTCTTACCCTAGGAATCCTTTACTGCTCACCACCAGAGCCACAGTACTTGGGAAGATGAACTTTTCATCCGGTAAATTCAGCCAGACAACCATGAGAACATTCTGTTCATTAGACATATCTACTGTGAATCTTACTGCAGCTAGTAACTTTAGGTCTCTGAACTGTGATAGCCCAGTACCCTTTTTGTTTTTCAAGGCATAAGGGGAGAGTGTACAGCTGTACAGAAAATCAGTAATTCAACCTTTTTGCTTTCCTTTTTTTTTTAAATAGAAACAAGATCTTATATGCTGGAGCCCATCCTCAAAGGCTTTTCTCCTCTGCACAACTTAAACCAAAATGTGACATTAGCCCTGCAGTTCTCTTTCTCTTCTTCATCCCTCCCATTCCTTAGCTATGCATTCCCACCTTCTTTTATTAGCACTGGTACTCATCTGATTCAGCCACGTAGGGAGCCAGTTTCATGACTCAGACTGGAAAAAAAATTTAAAAATTAAATTTAAAAAAATAAAATCTGATTCTTTAAGTACTTGGACCAGTCTCATCATCAACTCAGACACATGTCAGTGGCAGGAGCAGGACAGAGGCGTTTCAGTCAGAGCCACCTGTCAGGCTAGCTTAGTTGTTCCACACTAACAGTGCCAATGAGGGCATGCAGCCCCCACAAACCTTCTCCCAGCTCCAAGCACTCTTGGGGATCTTAAACTTCTCAACTATATGACAGAATTCTAGAGAGACAGGTGTACCAGTGAGGCACCTGGACCTTGATCACCTCCATTCAGATTCAGCAAGACATAAAACTTCACTTCCCCAAGCAGAGCTAGCTCTATTTACAAGGAAAGGTTTTACAGTACAAGGGGCAGCTTACAGTGACATGACTGTGCCCATAGCAGGAAATTTTTTTGCCAGCATGACTATACTAATAAAACACCCCAAAAGTAGACAAAAGCATTTCAGCTGTACTTATCTAGCTCACTAAACATCAGGCAAACATTTAGAGGGATTGTTTCCCTATTCTGGAGCACTGGAACTCACATTTGGTAAGACCCCATTGCAAGGATATTTAGTGGTATGGGTCTATCTGCTGAAACCTTTTTTTTCTAATTAAACATCCTCATTTATCCCCATCCTTTATGTTACAAAAAATAGCCAAGTACAGTTTTAATTCTATCAATACTTGGGTGTTTGAACTTTCTGTCATTCACAAAACTGATCCAGAGGTCACAGACCCTTGGAAAACCAGATCTAAGAGTGTTTATGTCTTTATCTGGAAAAATGGAACTTGTCCGTTCTATTATTAATATGCATCTAGAAAAATAAAGTGACTACTAAGTGTCAAAACAGGCATTTGTTTTAATTATGAACAAAAAGCTAGTGGTAATAGTTATGCAGCTGTATCTGTTAGAAGTTATGAAATGATAGAATGGAGTTTGCCTCTGTAATTTATTTCTTGCATATATGCAGTATGATAATGATACTAGTTTTTCCAAAGGAATCTCTTTGCACAAGACAAATCCTGCTTCCTTAACAAGCTATCATTTCTTGTTCCTTCTTTGCTGTTCAGTCTGTGGCTCCACACCACATTTACAATTTTGTACTCAAATTTTGCTCTTATTAAAAAATAAAACAGCCTTGATTCCTTTAGGACATCTCGTGTAGAAAAGAAGGCGAACAATCACACAATCTCAAACTGTATTATAAAAATATATGTGCAATTAATCAGAAATCCTGTCTTTTCTTCCTTCTGTTCAAGCAGTGGAGGGCTCCCACTGCCTCCTAAACCATCCTCTCTCAGTTCCCAATACTGACTCCCACCTGCTTCCTCCAGGTACAATCTCCCTTCCCACTCACTCCCAGGTTTAGTCTTTTTAAATAACCTTTTAGCAAATTTCTGTGCTCTTAACCTCCCTCCATAAACTTCTGCTCCCAATTTTTCTCTGCCCAGAGAGTCACAGTCCTTCCCCCAACCACATATATTCATCAAATGCTCTTTCCCTCCATCCTACTGATTTCTCAACACCTTCTTGACCAGACTCTCAGCCTCTCTCCATGCCCTTCTCATGGGTCCCTGTTCCTGAACACGTATCTGTCCCTTTGACCAGACCCTTTACACAGACCCTTTGCATTCACAAATCCCAAACTCTTGCCCATCCCAGTCCCTGATTCCCTTGGGTATTATGCCAAAATTGAATCCCACTCTCTTGAAAGCTGCTGTCCTGTTCTGAATAATGGGACATAAGAATATCTCCTCTACGTTAAAATTGGATAATCTCTTTTCCATGCTACCCTCTGGGTCAGGGGTCATTGGGGAGCATAGAAACAACACCATCACCAAAAAAACTTGTTCCAGATGTAGACCTAACACAAAATCTAGGCCAAAGTGTGTGCAGTGCAAGAGGAACCTTTGAAGAATACAGCCGTTAAAAATCTAAGTCCAATGAGGACATTCAAATTCTTCTTTCCAAGATATATAATACAGGCAACTGTGGAATGACACTAGGAATGGAAAAAGGCGCATAACTAAAAATCAAAGCTACCCTTTCGTAAAAGCTTGGGAAAAAGTTTTGCGGTATTTTAACATGCGAAAACAATACAGTCTTCCCTATTCTCATTTTACAAAAAGGCTGGACGGCTTTTTCTTAAGTTTTCCAGAAATAAATCAACCTGAGTTACTGGGAACAAAAAGGTAACCTATATTATAACAAGGTCTGAAAAATTCACAACAGAAAACAAAGTTTAAGGATATGTGCAGATAATTGTAAGTGAAAGGGTTAAAAGGGTTTCAGATACTATCATCCCTTTGTTTGGAGATGGAATGTGGTAACTAATTCTCTGATGGCTCTTAAGTCTAATATAGTAACACTCATATAGGTAAACTTAAGTTAAACTACCTTTATTGATGGTTTAAGCAAGCGTGGTTTCTCCAGGACACATACATGCTCAGTTCAATCAGATCTCCAAGCTGAGAGACATCACTCCAAGCTGGGAAAGATATTTAATCTTGAAATGTGTTAATACGATCCTCTGTCATAACCTTACAATGGAAAGTGTCAGGAAATCTGTGTAATATTTGGTATAAACAACCCAACCTATAGTAATGCTATTTCTCTGGTGCCTGCACAGATAAACACAGTGTGGACACAGGAAAAAGATTTGAGCTTTTCTGCAAAATAAAAATGCAGAAGAAAAGTTTCCCATTCTTGTCAGCTCTAATGACTTGATTTGATCTAATTAGCAAGGAGAGATATAGTTAGCCTTGAACTATGGCATAAAATCAAAGTTCAAAAACATGGGAGATTTAAGTCTACTAGTAACAAACCAAACATAGAGGCTTCTTAAGGGAAAAACACAAAGAGAAATTATGTATTACATTATTAATCTGTTAAACATAGGAACATACAGGACACCGTCTAGTAGCACATTACAACTTAAATATGACGACTTTCTTGTTATAGGAGCTTCATTTTTCTCAGAAATTCCATCCAACCTAGAAGCATGGGAGAGAATCCATGTTATTTTTAAATTTCATAGTTCAGTACTTTTCTTAGATAGTAACTTCTCAGGCCATAATCAACTATTCTGAGTAATGCAATTTTGGAAATAGGCCCCTTAGACTGAGGAATTGCGACTTTGATTCAGGAGAGCTGTGAGAGATAAACCCATTAATATCAGTAGAACATGACACTTGATCCACAAACAGGCATTTTTATCTCACAGTTCAACCCTGTACAAAAAAAAGACAAACAAGTAACAAGTGCTTTATATGAGAAAACAAGCAAGCTAAGACTGAAAGTATGCTGTTTTATAAAGTGACAGTAACTATTCTAAGAACATTTCTTTCTGCATGTCGCTATCAGTTTTTCCTTACCATATATTCCATATTGGAAGCTGGTGGATACACCTGACCCCGTAATTTATTATGAAGATCCAAGATACTTTGCATATCACTGTCTGTGATAGCCCTTTTCCCTCTCTGCTTGGCGATCCACCACTCACCATCTTCATCCATGTACTTTTCCAAAAGTTCCTCTAAGAGCGTGGCATTGGGAAGAACCATTGCAGAAACTGCTTGAGCTATGAATAGCAAGGTAGTTACTCTGAGCCATTCCTGTACTACATACTTCATGATGAATGATCTCAAAATGCACAGGAGTTAGCTCCAAGACAAAGTCTTTCTTCCAGGTCTGTTGGCTGTAAATGCATAAGAGAGAGTAATGTAATTTGGAGGTTGAAGTACTGGCCTATATGAACTTACTAAGCAACAAAAGTCAAACTGTAGTTTGTACAGAGTTTGCCACTGTTGTTTTAGGGCGAGAAGCCAGGATGCTACTTTTTTTTACTCTAATAAGTATACACTGTTGCTTTGGGAAGATAGCTTATCTTCAACTTCAGTTTGTTCAAGTGGTTTTATATAGTACACTGGCATGCACATTTCACTGCCCGCATGCAAGAAAGCATGCTTTTCATATCTACTTAAAAGGAGCCAGACATCAATGAAGATTAGACTGTAGATAAGGTCTTCCAGTATTGGAATTTAAAAACAAAAAAAGTTAAGAGGCTTGCATCCATTGCCAAAACGCAAACTGAAAAACACAATAAAGTTGATAGGAAATATCCCCTCTTGGTGCATTTCAAAATATGACTTTGATAAAAGCTTTTGGTTTATGATTTCCAAAAACCTAATAAAACTAAAGGTATTCAACTCAGCCAAGAAAATGAGGAGAGATGGAGTTATATTCTATTCACCAAACAAAGGAAAGCACAGATAACTCTCAGAAAAAGTAGTCCCACTGCCAAGAATACAACATTCCAACACCGCCTATTACATGACTGAGTGCTTTAGGTAGGAAAGCCATGGTCACTCCCTCACCCCGGGTGAAAAAGCGTGAATCCCGCCACACCGACCGCGCTGGACCCAGCCGCTGGGAGGGAAACAAAAAGAGGCGAAGGGGGCACAACCGGGCTGTCCCAAGCGCGCCGCCGCCGCCCGCAGCCGGTGGCCCGGCCCCGGCCCCGCTCGCCGTGGGGCAGCCGGCCCCGAGGAGCCGCTGCCCGATCGGAGCGCCCCGCGGCCGCCGGGGTCTGGATGCCGCCGGCCCCCGTCCTCCCCCCGCCGCGAGTGGGTGCTGCGAGGAGTCGCCGGGCGCCCCCCACCAACGCCCTTACCCCTCCGGCGGCGGCTGCCTCCTCTCTCCGCAGCCAGCTTCGCTCCACCGCCCACCTCCTCGCCAGGCCCGCGTCGGGGCCGGGGCCGGGGGGCGCAGGTACGGCCTCACCCCGCTCGCTGCGGCGGGCAGCCGCGGTGGGAGCGGCGCGGCGGGTGCGGACGTGCCCAGCAGCGGAGCCGCGGCGAGGGGCTGCCGCTCAGCGCGCCGCCACCGCCTCCCCCGCCGGCCTCCGGGTCGCCACCGCCCCGAGGAGCTCCGCGCTTCTCCTCCTGGCTCCCGCCCCGCCGGGCATTTATCACGGGCGGCGGTGACGTGCGGCGGACACCCCTCCCCGGCACCCTGCGGGGCGGGACGCGCCGCGCTCCGGGCACCGCGCCCGCCCCCGGACCCGGCCCCCGCACCCGCTCCCGCGCCCGCACCCGCGCCCGCACCCGCGCCCGCACCCGCACCCGCACCCGCGCCCGCACCGCCCGTCCTCGCCCGGGCGCGTGCGGGAACGGCCGTGGGCGGCGGAGCCCGCACCAGCTCCCCGGGCGGTGGCCCGAGTCCTGCGGGCAGCAAGGGTTGGCTGGGACCTCTGCCTCCTGCCAGAAGCTGGCCTCGGTCCTGCAAAAGCCGAGGGGGGCCCCGTCCCCTGCCGCCTCCACCCGTTGGTAGCTGGCAAGAGGATGCTAAGCCAGCCTGCTGCTGCTGAAACACAGCACAGCGAAAAAGATGGGTGTTCGCACATGAGCTCTGCAAAAGTCTAGAACACGTGAATATGGCTGGAAGTATCAGCACAGGAATGTTACTGTGGATTCAGACCAGCCGCGTGAGACTTCTCGTTATGAAGTAGAATTCAAAAGCTTTTAACTACTCATTTCTGTTTCTGGCAAGACTAGGCATCAAATATGTACTACTTTGTTGTATTTGTATCAAAATCTTCTACCCTGATTTTTTTATGCAAGCTGATCGGGACAATGTTTCATTTATTTAGTATAATTTGGTACATTGAGCTAACGGCAGGATTGACCAGCTTCCAGTCTTCACAGGACTGCTGTACCAGCTTGCAAAGGTTTTCTGTATTTTCATTTTCAGAAACTGAGAGGCTGAGGTTAAAATTCATCAGAATCCAGCTGGCTTCAGACCAGCTCTATAAATGCTTCCAAATTTCATGGGCCCAAGAGAAACAATGCCATGCAAGTAACACACTGCTTCTTATTGTACTTTCTCAGTTTTAGTTATAATTTCCCTAAAGACTTTGAAACTAACCTGTCTTGCAGGATGCTGTAGGTACTCTGTTACTTACGCACCGTGATACGCAAAAATTGTTATGCTCTATAGTGGTTGATCTTTGTGACTTTTTCTTTGCAATGCTGGGAAGTGGACTTCTGCACTCAAGTATCAGACACTAAACTTTTTTCCTAGCAAAACTGTGAGGTAAAATGCCATTGTGCAGCTGGATACACAGACTAGATGCGAGTTTTTTCAAGGTTTATGCACCAGGATGCCTTAACATCTGACATTTTTGGTATGGAAGAACGAGCCTTACTTATAGTCTGGTCATTCAAAAGAGTTTGAAGAGAGAGGAAGGAAACAAAAAATTAGAAGAACTTGATACAGTCTACACGTCAAATCTGGATTTTGGTAATACTCACATGCCATTTGTCTTGCTAGATGGACTTCCATCCTCTTTAGACCTCTGGAGGCCAAGACGTGCACTCTATATCATCGAGGCACAGCTTCACCATCATCACCTAATAAAGAATATGTGTCTATTCTGTGTACAGGCACAAGTGCTATTTCATTATAAAGCAGCAGAAAAGGTTTACTGTTATAGCCATTAATGGTTGCACACACAAGAAACTGAAAAATTCTAAAGGCGTGAAGATATTTATGGGGTTCCCATCAACTGTTGGAAAGCACAGTAGCTGCCCCTTTCCGTCAGCATTGGACATCTGCTGGGCTTCAAACATAATATAGATCACACATCACCTTCCATCTTTCATTTTGAGTATTCATCATACTTTTTAGAAAGCACTTGATCATATTTGGTCTTTGTCAGATTGAAGACCTTATTATATTGTAATGCAGGTTTTAGATTCAATAAAATAAATACTAATACAAAAAGAGATAGGCCTCATTGAAATTGACTTCTTTTTGTTCATCAATTAATTTATCAGCAAGTAAATAAACCCTTTACACTCTGTGACTGTGCCTTTTCTATTGGTTTATGGCTATCTGATTTGTGACCATGTAAAAGTGTGGTGACTTTGACAAGTGATATTTTGACCTATCCACTAATTTTGTGTATGTAATTAAACGTAATTGCCTGGATCTGTTGTCTTAATCAGCTTGGGGGAGACCCTTTTCTCCTTTTTTGTTATTCTGGATTGGTTTAAACCTCTGACACTGAGGATATAACTGCAATCCGTAATTTAAAATTGTTATAATAAGCAGTTAAGCACCACTACATCTCCTGAAACTAAAACTAACTATCCTCCCCTCCCAAAGGCACATGCAGACAGGGCACATGCAGACAGACAGATTCAGTAACTGTTTTCTGAATAGCTGTAGCAGCAACAACAACAACAATTGCAACAAAAAAATCCACTTGAAAGAAATCAGTAAGGGGTCACCAAGTGCATGCTGGACAAGCACTGAGAATATGGCACTGAGAAAATCCTAGAAAGGAAGATTTTTAGCCTAAACTTTGGCTTAAAAATGGTTTAAAGCTTGAGGGAAGGAGTATCTTCTGCTGTCTGAGTCTTCCTGGGTTCGAGGAGACAGAATTCCAGCAGTCATTGTAAATAAACAAGAGCCTGAATGAAAGATATTTTACTTCATCATCAGTTTGTTTTCCTAATAGAAATAATACACAGGGCCCCCAAGTGTGGATAATTGGGTTAGGAAAGAGTGACACAACCAAGTAAGAAAGACAGAGAGAAAGACTCTAATACATATAAACACATATTTAGCAAATCTGCTAAATTATAAGCGCTGGGCTTTTAATTGAAAACAGAAGGAAGAAGAAAAATCCAGGCCATCTTTCTCTTGATTTTAAACATCTTTAGTCAATATACCTTCTGGTTTGCTGCTTGACATTACAGTATCACAGCACTGCATTGACCAAAAAGAACTATTAAATAGTCCGATCTTCTACAGAACTTTGGTGCCACTTTTTTTTCCAAAAATTAGACCCACAAAACCAGTGTTTAGTTGTTGCCTGGTCCTGTAGGCAACTAATAATCACCGGAACAGTTTTTGCCAGAAAAACCCACCGTACACCTGAAGTTCAATCCCTGGAGGTGTACATTACTGCATATATGACAAACCTGCTGACAGGCACGTAAGCTCCAGTGACTCTCCCAAGTCAGGCACCCCCCTGCTTACGTGTCCCAACAATGTGGTAAATTGCTCCAGACTCCCACAAAAATGGCCAAGCAGGAGGCTTTTCCAGAGACATGTCTGTAAGGTGGGAGACCAATTTTCAAATTTAATCTCTTCCTGATGTGGAGCAGGCTCTTGAATGCCCCTTTGCTGGAACCTAATATGCCCACAATGTTGCTGAGCAGTCTGATTTGATTTTGCTTTTGGTGGTTCTTGTTTAATCTGTTCCATTTTACAATTAAATATACATAGCACTAGAAAAACCAAATAAATTCATCTGTAAGTTGGTGGCTAAAATGGAGGAACTGTGCTTGCTCA
Organism: Calonectris borealis; assembly: GCF_964195595.1. Lineage (NCBI taxonomy): Eukaryota > Metazoa > Chordata > Aves > Procellariiformes > Procellariidae > Calonectris > Calonectris borealis. The sequence goes on from NC_134313.1 coordinate 35,747,811, forward strand.
GAGCCCTGCTTTAATGTTGTGCCCACACTGCCTCTGCAGTGTTTGATTTTCTGTCTCGTCAGGTTTAAAAAACTGTCACAAAAGGCTTCTGGCAAGTACAACAAATGAAGTAAAGAGACGATGGGTGTTGGTATTTGTGCTACTCTGGGTGTGGTGGGAAACCTTTATCCAAAACAAAATTATTCCAATGTTGCGAGATCTTTTGATAGATGGATTCCTTCAGCTGAAAATGATTTGGCCACATCCATTGTTGAGGACCTCCTGAACTGTTTTATTCTCAAAGAGCACAGCTATATTGGTAATTTGGAGATAGAACTCAACCAAAACAAAGCAATGAGACGTAGCTTTCCTATGGCCAGATTTTCCAGGGTAAAAAGATGCATGAAGATCCCATATCATCTATCAGAAGTCATTCAAGTGCCTGGACACTTTGCGTGTACCAGATAGCATTTCCAAGCATCTCCTTTTATCAACAGGTATCACTATGCATTCTCTAGCACAGTTTGTGCAACATGCTGCTCATTCAAGAGTTGGTCATCTTTAGACATTGTAGCATCCTAGAGAAAATTTTATATCCATTGCTTTTGGTATTTCACCAGCAGAGTTCACAAAAATCATGGTTTCCACTCTCTCTCCAAGAAGCTTGAAAAATATTTAAAAGAACAGGACTTAACAAAGATACTCCTAACACTCCATAGTTCCCGGGCTTTGGAAAAAGGAGCCATGCCTATTATCATGTATTATCCCTCACTATGATGAAGAGCAAAATTGGCAGAAACATTTTTCTGCACCATCTTCACCAGCTATTTCACACAAGTGACTGAAAAAGTAATCACAAGGGTCTGTAAAAGTAAATGGTCAAAGATAAATTGGGTTATAAAGATACACGAAATACACGAAATAAAGTCATTCAATGATTTCTAGAACAATTATGTGAAGATAACTTTTTATATTTAAGTATGAATAGATGGCATGAAGATTTTACTTTTATGTTACTAGTTTAAAAAGTGTTGAATAAAAAAATTTGAATACAATGATTGCATGAGGACAGAACTATAATTTTATTATCATTGTATTATTTTGAAAAACTCATTCTTGTGTATTTACAGTGATTGGAAGCAATTATTTCTACTAAGGGAAGCTTCTACTTTGCTTCTAATTGAGATTAAGAACAGTTTATTTTCTTAGTTTAATTTTGTCCAAGATCAACAACGAACAAAAGTTGTCAGCAGTTAACATTCTGCAACTAATATGAAATCCAAGAAAGATTTTAACCAATGGAGAAATGTCAGAGCTGCAGACCACTGGGGAGCTGGGGTGAAGGGAAGGCAGGTTATCATTAAAAAGAAAAATGTCATGATTTAAATTACTTTGAAGATACATTTTAAAAGAAAGATACAGGAAATTGTTCTGATTTCTGAACTGTTGTTTATTATAAAACTGGTTAATTTGCTTCCCTTGCCTCTTAAGCATACAAAGATCAAAAAGTATTTTGTTTACCAAACAAAAAAAATCCCAAAGTGAAGCACAATTGAACTCTCACAGAAACAGTCTCTGACATTTAAATATTAGCGTATATACTCATTGTTTCAATATAGCTGTTCATAAAATATAACAAAAGACAAATACATACTCCCTTTTCTTTTACACAGTACCACAAGAGATAATCAGTCAGCATCTGAAAGAGTAGGTTTCCATTTCCACCCTTCTCTAAAAAGGTTTGAGCCTGATTGTCCGTGATTAATTCCCCCAACCTGTACATTACAGTGAGTCAGGATGGCATTCTCTCTGTCACTTATATTTCACAAAATAATCAAGAATACTTTGAGCCAGGAGGATGTGTAGTAACGCTTTTGTAACCCAGTGATGAGGGCACTTCTGGTAAAATGTAATCACATTGAAAACTGATATTTACATTTAATATATTTGAAATAAAGAACTAATTGGAGAATATATATGGTACCATATATATTCTTGTTGATTTAGTCTCCTGTTTCTGCTCTCTCTCAAGCTCACAACCATATGCTTGTCTCATTTTTTTGTTTGTTTTGAGGGGGATAGGGGACTTAGAGCATGCTGGTTTTTTCTGCCTGAACAGATATACCCAGACAGCTCCAACAAATTCAAGCCTTAAGCACAGAAACACTTTGTTCTAAATCCCTTTGCTGCTGATTGATTTGGAATAGGACTGAGAACTTTTTATTGTCTCCAGCTATTTGCCCCATAAAATAATTTAACTGAATTAAATGTTGCTCTTTTGCTCAGTGTTGCTGCAGAGACAGGATTGGAGCATTTTGCCCAAAACCAACTTTTACTCCAAGATAGGTGGATTTTGTCATGATAAGTTTTGAACAAAACCTAGTACTGAACTGCATGTATTTTTCCTATGGTTTTTATATGAAATGTGGCTGACAATTTATTTATAAATTTAAATGTATGAATCACTTGAGCTGCATGTATGAGGGAGCAAACCAAATCCTTTCCTGCCAGTTAGAGCATTTAACATTGCAGTGGCTGAACAGTTTAACAGTTTAATTGTAATGGTGCAGTCCTGTCCAGTTGACCCTGTGAGAGTCATTAATTTCTTGTTTACTCTCTGGAAGAGAAATGGCTTGACTTAGCCATATCAGCCTTTTTTAAAGTTAGGTGGGAATATCAGTATTTTTTCAGTATCACCATTAAAAGTAGCGTCTTTATCAACATATGAATTACAGCAAGAAGTCGAGATAGAAAGGGAGAAAAATGTTTGAATATGAGAATTTATGGAGAAGTGAGTCCCTGGACAAAGACCTTTCCAATGAAAATGTTCAAGATTTGTTTGGTTGGTTGTTTGTTTTTTGTTGTGTGTTTTGTTTTTTTTTTTTCCCCAGGGAGTAAATTCCATCTGCCCAAGCATCCTGATTGTTTGTCTGAGTTGGCTGGCACAGAAACAGTATCACAGAGATGCTATGAAGTTTAGGCAGTTAGAAGCATTTTTTTTCTTCTGAACGTCTAAATCTAAGCATAGGAAATCTTTGAATAGTAAGAATAAATGAAGGACATAAGGAGTGCCCTGCTGGGTCAGACCAATGGTCCATCTAGCCCAGTGCCCTGTTTCCAATGCCAGCCATAGAGGAGGCTGCACAGGGAGCACACGTGAGCCGGCCACTTTCTGCTGTCTATTCCCCTTGCAGACTGAGCTCAGCCCAGCAGAGGCCAGCCAGGACAGAAGGACAAGCCCAGCCCCACTGCCTGTGTTCGTGGCAGGGCCCGCTGGCTACAGCAGCACAGAAATGAAAATCCTACTGCCTCGCTGAGGGTTGAGGGGAAAAATCAAACATTTACTGTCTGAACTGCTGCAACCACTGTTGCTATTGCCAAGAATTATATCTCTTGCTACACCTAGACTCCTCAGTTTATCCCCCCTTGAAAGGAAAGGGACAGAGGAAAGTCCTTCCTGTTGGCTTCTGTCCTGTTCCCCCCTTGCTTCACCTTTCTCCTTTTCTCCTTCTGAATATCTAAGTAAATTCTTTTTGCTTGGATTTTTTTTTTTGGGGGGGGGGGCGTTTAAGGCAAATTTTTACCCTCATTGATCATGTTGTCTTGCCCCAACCTGAGACCCAGACAGGAGAGGATGGGGCTTTCAGCTGTGGTGATAATTCTCTAAGATGTATAGGAAGGTGGTCATCTTTGTATTGGGGGCTAACACCCTGACAGCAGTGGAGAAGGAAATCTCAGTGTATAGTATCACCATCCCCTTTGAGTCTTTATGGTTATAAGTAGTCTTCATCCCCCTTCTGCGTTCCTCTTCTCCGTCCCCCCGTGCCTTCTCTTTTCTAGCCTCCCTAGGCCAGTTTCCCCCTCAGCCCTCTCCCACCGGGCTGCAAGTACCTTGCCTTCTACCACATGCTCTCCTTTTGCCGGCAAAACATCATCCAAATGCCAGTGGCAGCACACGGTGTGACGGATAGGAATAGAAATGTTCTTTGTCACCCTTCTTTGTCAAGGAGAGATCCCTCTACCCGGTGAACTGTTCTGCAAGAGCAATATGGTGCTATTCCTGCTGGCTGTGGGAGTACCCCAGGAGGACAGCCCTTCAGCACAGCGAGGAGGAGCTCCAGTGCCCCAGACAGTGGATAGCACTGACTACATCATTGTTGTTGACTCACTTCAGCTGAATGTCACCCTTCCTTTGTAACACTATCCAAAGAGCCCACCCAGGTGCAGAATCAACCACCTACACCCTTCCCATTACACCCAGTAAAGCAGCCTGGAGCAAAAAAAAGCCACACAGGGTTCTTGAACAGCAAACTAGAGGAAACCGTGTGTCTGGCATGGAAGAGGATCATTTCCAGGGGCTACACCATTTCCTTCCTTCCCCTGCCTTCTGATCCTTTCTCTTTATACACTGCCATGTGGCCCTCAGTCCAGATCCCCTAGCCAGTTATCTCAGGGAGAGGGACAAAACCACCAAGTTTAAATCATGGGCCTAGCACATTCCTCACTAAGGTGGGAAAAGTCTCGAAACACCTGAGAAGGTTACCTGTGGGCCTGTGGCTATGGCCCAGAGATGGCCCAGGAGGTAGAGCTGGCTACAGAGGCACAGAGAGCTGCAGGGAGCAACTCTCCTGCTGTTCCTCCAGTTGTGGAGCTCTTAGCTGGGGCGGCCTCAGAGGTGGTTCCCTCACCGTTGTGTCATCAGCACCTCCACTCACCACTGAGGCATTGACCCACCAGCTGCCAGGCATTTCTCCGCTCTGACAGGGAGGACTTGGCCTCTTTAGGGAGGCTGGGGCTCTGTAAGAGACACAGGAGGAAGACAACTCTTCCCAGTGGGCCTCTGTCTTTGCACTGTCCCATCTTTGCCTAGAGCATCGAGGTCATGACAGCACCTAGTTGTGATGCCAGCATGGGGCCCCACCACCCCTAGCCCTAATCCTCCAACCCCTGTGCTGTTTTAGCAACACAGGTACCAAGGTGTCCATGCCCCTAACCTACAGCCAAGGTTAGCTGCAGTGGGGGAGCACAGCCTGCTTCCGCCTCCTGAAGACCTTTCTGGCAGACCTACATGCTTACATGCTGCAGGTTACCCAGGCCATGCTGATCACCTGCTATACCACCAGGCCCACAGGGATGGATCAATCATTAATTTGCTGGTAAGACTTTTCTAGACTTTGTAGGTTTCTGGCGTGACCTGTGCAGCTTAAAGCGTGCACGCTTGGGGCACAGGCAGTCTGCAAGTATCAGCCTCATATGTTTTCCCAGTGATGATGTCTGCAGGGCCTCATCTCTACTCACTATTGAAAGTGTTTGGATACATAGGAAGAGCAATGACTGGTAACAGTACATCACTCTACAAAGATGAAGAAATGCTTAGTGGGTGGGGAAAACGATACAGGCATCTGGGCTGAGATATTTTGGCCATTGAACAAACTAGAAGGCCCACCGACAGTGAAAAAGATACTGTGGGTATGTAGAAGCCACCAACTTTAGATTCCAGATATAGTATGTGAAATGTGCGTTTTGCTTACTGGAAGGAAGACAGAGATCCATCAGTATCAGACTTGATGTCCTATTAATGTTTGCCTGCTTTATCCTTCACAATTGCAGTAAGGCAGACTGTAACTTCAAGTGAAATAGTCAGATTTCAGCAGCACTATCACCCTGAAAAACTAGAAGGTCCTGTCTCTGAGAAAAGCAGCAGCTGAGAACTGCTGTGAGTTACATAGCACCGGTATGACCAGTGCTGTGAGGTACCTTGAACTAATAGCAATGCAGTGCTCCAAATCCTGCAGGTTCAGAGCTCGTGTAAGTGAGCTGGGAGAGATGCATAGCTGGTTATGGGGATGAGAAATATAGGAAGCAGCACTGCCCTGACCCCAGAGCTAGAAATGGTGCAAGGCATAAATGTTTGACTTTCCTGCTGACTTTCCTGCTTGGGCCTGGAGTGTCCCTGTTATGTACGTATTTGTCTGTTTTTTAAATCAAACACATATGAAAAAGGACCTACGGAACTGCTTCTACACATGCTGGTCGTCTTCTTTACTCACAGTTCTCTGCAGTCTAATCAGAGGACTTCAGATGTCTTGACTGGCCTGGAGCAATCTAGCTCCAAGAAACCCATTTTCACCCTGGGACAGCCTCTGCCATGGTTGTACCCCTATCTTGGACTCAGCCTCTGCTTCCCACATCATCCTGGGTCTTCAAAGCTGTATGCCATGCTAAGGATGAGAGGTGGAGGAGAAGAACAGGTCTACTTACTTATGCCAAGCTGCTTATGACTGGAAGAGAGCAACAAACGGGGCTGACAGTGACACTGGTAGAGCATCTTCATCTGAGAAAACATGTTCAGGTGCCAATACAGAATCATCTGCATCAGTATCTGTAACATCTCACACCATCTGTGCCACCCTAGTAAGTGACTCCTTGGCAGCAACCTTTCTCCTGGAGACCTGGTACGTCCAGCACTTCTGCCTACGTATAGATGTTCAATATGAGATTCTGCAGTGAAATACAGAATGAAGTACAACTCTCAGGCCTTGCTTTGGCTGAATCACATGTCTTTTTAATGTGGACAAAACCAGACAGAGGCATAATAATTCCACTGATCATAGGTAGCATTCCCCTAGAGAAAGGATTGATGCTTTTAAGGGATTTGGGGGGCAGAAGCCCCCAGGAGCACCAGAAGCCAAAGGAACGATGGAGGTACTGGAGATCATGCCTGTGGTACAGCTAGTACATCTAGAGCACAGGATAGTTTTAGATAACACAGAAAAACTTCTTGCACAGTTAATCCACTTTTTTTTTTTTTTCTCCTGAACAAATCTAGTACAGGTGCATAGATCAGACAGAAAAACTGTTTTATTTAGCTACGATTCTGAGTTGGTGCTGGGAGTCCTTTAGTATCTCATGACACCACAGCCTAAAGGTCTTTATTCACATCCTGATAGTGCAACTGGAACACTCTGAAACAGGACTGTTCAAGGAAGAGTAAGAATATTTAATTCTGATTTTATGTTGGCATGACTAAGCATGCTAATTCTTCTATTATAGGTTGTTAGTAATTCTTTTTTCTTCTTCTATATAAATTACTCATACCCTGCTGTGCAAAACAAGGTCGTTATAAATTATATCAGCATGGACAGTTACAATCCACTTATTAAGAATTAATTTATGTCATCCTACATAAACCTCAGTTTTCAATAGCAACTCGTTCTAGGTGGCAAAAATCAACACAATGTTTAAAACAAAGATGTTAAGATTATTAATTTTTATATTATTATATTTCCTGTAAATTTCCAGATAAATGTAATTAAATGTATGATTCCACAAGCACATGAAAGGAAGGAATGGTTTAAAAATTGCTTCATAAAGGAAGATTTAATTAGAATTACAAAGGACAATGAAAGCAATGAACTTTGTCAGTTAGAATATAGCTTTTTCATAAGTAGATCTTTGAAGAAGGTGCTCATTAGCATATTTCTATATTTTGCCCAGGAGCACTTCGGCCAGACTTATTCAAGTTTCATTAATATTTTAAAATTTGTGGCAAAAATGTAACTTTAATTATAGAGTTGGATTATTTGAAAATTAAAATACTGCCTTTAGCTGTACTAAAAGAGCACTCAGAAGAGACCTTGTGAGAATCTTATTTCTCCTTAAATCCCACAAGATGGAATCAATTTCTATTTTAATTAATAGCTTATTTGCCAGTCATTTACAATTCAGTGCGTAGCCTTGACTGTTAGCACCTCTAAATACTCATTCCTCACTCTGGGTAAGTTATTTTCCAGTATCAGGAAAAGGGCTGTGACGCAGTATCTTTTTTTGAGGCAATGATGGCTTTGGGAATTGATCCATGTGGCACATTTGGTTGTATCAAGGAGAGACGGATATGATCGTACAAGAGTAAGACCGTTGCAAGGATACCGTGATGCGGACGGGCTGCCACCCTCACCAGCAGCAGCAGCTTCCAGCTCTGCGCCTGCAGTGCAGGCGGTGCAGGAAGAACCCTTCTTCCCTCATTTCTTCTTTAAACTTAACTGTGTCAAATGTTGATTGAATGAGATCAGCCAAGCACCAAATTCTCCTCCCCTACTTCCTTCTGTCCCGGTCCCACACTCCCTCCCTTCCTCCGCACTTCTGCTGTCCTTCCACCAACAAGCAACCAGACCCCATACTCCCTCTCTCTCACAGCAAGACCCAGCCCTTTATTTTCTGCCTCTTCAACTTTGTAATTGCATGTACTTACCTGCCTCATATCGGGACCTCCGACTCCTGCTCAGGAGCAATCTCTTTACAATTCCCTAACTTCCTACCTCACCTCTCAGAATAACTGGGCACATATTTCTAAGTAGATACACCATTTATTTATCACCTTTTTGCTTGTGTAGCATGGGTTATGCATTAAAAAATCCTACATTTGGCAGCAGCATGGGCATGGGTATACAGGTGGCTGAAAAATATAAAAGGATGTTTATCAAAGAACTCCTTTTTCCTAGGAATCTCCCATTTCATCAGTCTTCCATACCCTGCTGTTCTGCATCCAGTAATCTCAACTCTCTCTTTGCTCTGACCCACAGTTAAAACAGAGTACTTCTGCCAAGGACTGGGGAACATGCTGCATCCGCAGCTGCTGCAGTGGATGGCAAACCCACACAGTTCCAGCTCCAGCTCCAGCTCCAGCTCCAGCTAAAGGAGGGTATGTGAGGATTTGAGTTGCTGCTTTGAAGGAATTGCACCTTTAAAGGAGTGCAGGTTATACACATCAAAATACTGACCTGTTCTCTGAATGCTTGTGTTATAAAACATAATTAATTGCTTACAGAATGTAGGGCCCCAGAAAAGGAAATTCAAGCAAGCCGTATAGTAAACGTTTTGCAAAGAAGCTTTCAGATTTGCAAAGTCTATTGGCGCTTTCTGAAACGGCGTCGCCAACGTCAGCCAGGTAGGTGCCATTGAAAACACCACCAGGGTAAATACTGAAAGGTCAGCTTCCCTTTTGTGCCAGTTGTGTGTGCCTGTTCTTCAGCCTTCTTGCTCTAAACAGACTGATATCTGTATGTGTGCAAATATTAAAACATACATTCTTACACTGGTGCCAGCGTCTGTTTTTCTTAAAGAAGCAATATTTATATATGCAAACAAGATAGTTACAGAGAGTATGGACTGCAATATTTTCACACCACAGTTTCTTCTTGCCTTGAAAAAAAGGGAAAAAGGGACAGGTCTTTCCTGATGTGGGAGAGCTTTGGGATCTTGGCATCTTTGCAGTAGTATGGTACCTGACCAATCTAAGGATAAACTTTGTGAGCCATACAGTCTTTTGTGACTGGTCCTCCTGAGGATGCTATAAAATTTAGTGCAGCCAAGTGGAAGCAACAAGTTTACTCGAAGTTTCCTTCCTTTGGAAAAGAAATTTGATGTGGCTTCATTTTAATTGGTTTGTACCATGCAAGAAATACACTGACTACAGAGGAGGTGCGAAATGTTCAAAATGCAGTAGAGCTGCTGGAATCACAGTCTGGATCTTGTGGGGGACAGGGAGTTAGAAGGCTTCAGGTTTTTTGGCACACACCAGAGGGTGCCAAGGAGTCTGTGGCTGGCACAGTATGATTGTTCAATTGAGACATATATCTGGTAGGGTCAGTGAGCTGGACACTTGGGCTACATGGGAAAGGTATCACTGTCTGCTTCCATTATCACTAATGAACTAGACCTGTAACTTCCCCACATGCGAGTGCATGGCTAGAAAGGGGAGATTTTGATTCCTTCATTTCCTCTGTGCAAAACATTGATTCAGTAATGAAGGAAAAAAGGACCTATCCCTCAAATATTGCTGATAGTCTGTATGTCCTTTGCAGTTAGCAAATCAAAATACTGCTGTGTTTGTGTTCTCTGCTATTGCTTGTCAGTGTTGTAATGGAATAGCACGTAATTTCTGGTCTCTGGTCTAGCATTAGGAAAGTAAAGTTTTAATATTTGAATATTTGGGGAATTGTAATACATTCTGTAATAGATCTAATAAGCGTTCAGCAGTTTTTTTTTAAAAAAAAACTCACCATAGCACTTTGAAAAATAGTAAAATGATAAAATACTGCCATTTATGTGCAAAGTTGTCAGGGTGCATAATAGGGAGGTTTTATTAAAAGGTGCTTGTGCCTGAGGTAAATACTTCTCAGAAAATTTTCAGAGGACGAAAGTTTTTTGGGAAGATTGTGAAACCTGATCCTTGCGGTTTTGGTGAAAACTTGTGGATGACATTTTTTATGTATTGTGGCATTTTTCTCCTAAATGTTTCATATCACACGAATTTACAACTGAATTACTATGTATGAATGATAGCATACCACATAGTCAAAATAATATTATCATAATAAAAAGCCACACAACATTAATGTGGTGACCCACCTGACACTGGGCAGATTTTAACTCTACGCACTTTCTCCACTCAGCCACGTTTCCCTTTCACAATCACTTTCTGACATCAGGACCACCCACTTACTGACATATGATAAGGTTTTGAAAAATGACCTGTCAGCAAGACTCACATCTATACTTAACTAATCATGATAAAAATAACTGAAATTTCTAAGGTTCCCAAAATATACATTAGAAAAAATGCTCTGAGGGAGCTATATAATGCATTATTTCCAGATGTATAATAAATTGCATGTTTCTTTAAAAAATGCTAAGAAAGCATTTTCTTCCAACTTTTAAGACAGTTTAAGAGACAAAGGAACATAAAAGAAACAGCGTTAAGTGCAGGAAAGATGGTTTGGCATTGGTACTGTCTATAGAGATTGCCATAAGGAAACTAAAGGTCAAAGTCCTTCTAATTTTAAAGCTTTTTTTATAAGAATCTTTAATTATAATGTATATATTTCCATGTGTAGAAGAGTGATTTAAAACATCCAAGTGAAAATATTTCTGTTATATTTCATAATTCCCATATCCAACTGCTTATTGAACTACCATACCTCGCCAGGCTGCTGCTCTCAGTAAAGTGTCTTCATCAGTTCTTAGAGGTATCTCCATGCCTGCTCCCAGCCTTCCCTTCCATGTGAGATGCAACTCCCAAATCTGTTTGGGAAGCCTTTATTCTTTCTTGGACTGCAGAAATTCTTCAAACCAGGCTGTGGACCGCTGTTGATTCAACGTTTCCCTAATCTCACGGTACATTTGGTAGCATAAGCCAAGGCAAGATGCACACGTCTCCTGTCTAAGCGGAAAGTATCCAGTTGTCCTGGGGAACCCTCAAGAAGGCCAGCTGGCAGTTCAGATCTCGTGAACAACCATCTATTCTTGATAGAGCCTAAAAAAATGCCTAACCAGGACTGATACATCTTGAAGCATTTCCAGAAGACTTGTATAAATAACTCATGAACAGTTACATACATCTACTGAATACAAGCAATCCACTAAGTTTAACTGGAAGGTATTGAAATTTGTTTGTGCAGTATTCAATACTATATCCTATACTTTGTGCACTTACAACCATCTTTTATCAAATTCAGGATTTTTCTCCAGTTAGCTATTTAAAAATATTTTCCACAATTTGCTCACCACAATATTGTTTCAACCATTTGTTGCCTGCCAGAATGCATTTTCTCAGTCTCTTTCATTTCATGGCTTTTTTTTCTTTTTGATCCTGAACCCTTCTTCCCTGCTGCCTCTCTTATGCTCACTGTCCTTTCCCTTTCCTTCTTGGAACAAGGCAGACATATGTTTCACTGTCTCTCTTCAACTCCTCACCAATTGTTTTCACTTTCCGGGCCTTTATTTTATCATCTTCTTTCCACTGTCTCTCCCTCCTACTCCACCAGCCTGACACGGTAGTTCAGGCTAATACCATTGCATTAGACTCAGGAAAACGTGTCCCCTCCAGCTGTAAATGCCAAATGTAGCAAAGGCAGAAGACAGCCATGTCATGTTACACAGATTGGATTTTTACTAAAAGTTTGATTGTTAAATGGCAAGTGCCTGTATTTTCTTTTTTTGATGTCTACTTTTATCTTTATCCTTCAAGATGCAATGCAGTACAATATCAATTAAATATCACTGCTACAAAACAGTTAATAAAACAGAAGTAGAAGCTGCATAGCATGTAGAAGGGTATGGAGAGACACAGGTAATACCGTGTCTCTCAAGTACAATCACTTTCTGATGTCATGCCAATTCTCTTTACATTCTTGATTGAGACCCATCTCTTCAGACTCTCACTTGGCTACAGAATATAATATGGATCCTGGCTTTGATGTTCTTGATTTTTATTTTTGGTTATTAGACATACTATGGAATATCAGTGAGTGAAGCAAGCACCATTTCAGATTTCTGTAAGGAACTGAAAAATGTAGTCTGCCTTGTTTTTTTCAGATGTTTTTTATTCATTCTCTGAAAGCATCTTCAGTGATCTTACACAGAGTAACAAACTGGTATGCTTGTTATAATATTTCTACTGCTTTGAGTTCCAGGTGTGCCCATTTAATTGTAACCATTTCAAAGATTTGTCTTTGAAGAAAATCCATAGATTTATTACTAAGCTCTGAACACAAGATGGATGGAAAAGAAATTCTTTGGTAAGCCTTTAAATCCACTAAATGAAGTGTTGATTTGGCACAGGTAAATTGATGAGCTGATGAGAAAAATCTGATTAAAACAACCCATAATTAATTAAATTACATTATTTGTAAGCCAAGATCTTCTAGTGAGGAAACTCTGATTTCGGTGCACCTCGCCTTTTTTCCCCATCAAAAGAACATCTGTAATATTTCATTAATGAGATAATCCTCCTTACTTAAAAGACTATCTTAGATCTACGCAGATATAGTTTCAGAGAGATACTTGCTTTTTGAGAATTAATTGTAGTTATCAGAAAACTATTAATAGAATCTGGATTTATAATTTGCCATTTTTTAAGCAATCTAACACAGAACTCTGATTTTGCATCATCATCTTCTTTTCATACCTACAAGAAGAATATTCTCCTCCAGGTCAGGGCTGTACTATAGTTGGTAATTCTTTGTAGTTTAAAATAAGAGAAACACTCTTGTCTCTGCTTGTCACTGTTCCTTCCTGGAGTGCTGAATAAGACACCTCATTTGCATTTATTAGTTAGTGCTACTTCTTTGCCTTTTTATTCTGCCTTTCTGTCTTCTTTTATATGACTTTTTAATTAAATCTTGTTCTGTCCTTTCATTACTTATTAATGTTTTCATTGGGGAGGCATGGTTTTCACTCTCCTCACAAAAGCAGAGTCAATTTATTTCAATAACCTCATTTAGACTTAGTTATCAGTAATAAAACAAATAATCCATCTGTTAACTATGCGAATTAAAATGACAATTTCAGAACACACATTCCTAACATAATGTCAAATGGTCACACCTGGAATGTGGCTTTTGCTTCATGAACAAATGGGCTGACTATTAATGTGCTAATATCTGATAGAGATTATTCACAACTTCTAAGTGGGAACACTTGAGATAGGTAGCTAAGTAAGGATGATCTCACTATTTCATCAGTTATGTCCATTATGAAGATGACTTTGAACATCAAAGTTAACCTCCTCATCTTAGCCAGCCCTCTAAAGAAGCCTACATTGACTATACAGGAGCTCAGACTCCTAGTTTAGGTGCCTGAAGGTAGGCAGTGCGAATAACCTCTTTTCTATGTCTCTGCAAATAGCCAGATCTCATTAAATGCAGTATTCACAAAGATGGTTTAACTGTAGCTCTTGTTTTAGCCACATTCCCATGGAGTAGTTTCCTGGTGATACCTCCAAACTTCTGCTACCTGCAAACCTCCATCCACGTTTCATCCTGACTGCTACATTTCTTGTAAATTTGCCTCCATCGAGTAATGGTTTAAAATGAACACCAGCATTTTTTGTACTTTGTCTCGGTTCCTCATCTTCTTTACATTGCCATTTCTAGCATTTTCGGTCCTACCATTATAATCAACAGTAGATTGCAACATCTACAATTTCCTTCAGAAAATATTTAATGAGTAAAATATGAAAGCATCTCATTCTGCCTACTTCCTTCGGTTTTTTGATAGCTTCCTGTATGCAGTGAGCAATTCAAGCAACATAATTTCTTCCAGTATTGACAAAGACTTAGCTTACTTCTAGTTCTTCATAACGCCATAATGCAGAAGAGTACAGGTGAGGGATTGCTACTTTTTTCTTGGCTTGAATCATATGGCCTAGATCAAGGTTATAGGAAATTTTAGCAGTCTGACATCTGTCACATAGCCACTGATAATATATGATTCCCATGGCTGCCAGGTTCGCCATGGCTGGCTGGCACATCAGTCTGAAAGGAAAGAGCACACACAAGATAATGTGCAAGTAAGAACCTCTTGTTTTCGGAGGGACTGCAACATAACCCTGAGGGGCTCTGTGTGGAAGGGGTGTACATGCTTTTGCCACCCAGAGACTGAAGTCAAGTACCACCAGCAGCTTCACAGCTGTAATCCAAACAAAAACAGTCTGTAGAGTGAAGTGTAAAAGTAGCTCACACCAGTAAAAAGTTGCTGAGTATTGTTGAGGTATGCAAGCAGATGGGTATACAAGAGGAAATTATTTGCAAAAAAAAAAGATTTCGGTGCTTGCATGAAGAGAAAGGTGAACTTTTTCAGAGAGGTTATTGGAGCTATGAACTGTCCTTATCCTTTCTGACTCAACGCTCTGTTTCAAGCTTCTCCTCTTCCATAGCTTACTGGCTCTCGACTAATTATAGGTTAATATGTTAAGAAGCAGTCACACAGAATTGCCTTCTGTATATTGGATTTTACATGCTAGCCTTTGGCTGCTGTCCCCACCACAACATCAGGCTGCTTTTATAAGTGGTAAAAAAGACACACTGGGCAGTGAAGACAAACAGTAATCACCACGGCAGCCACAGCCCTACAGTGGTGCAACCACAAAACTAGCATTCATAAAATAAGGAACTACAGACAAGAAGCTGCCTACGCTGAAAAAACAGACTCTTCAGATGCTAGAGGTGTTAAATACAAGCGTGAGCACATTTTCACCAGGATTCCACAGGAGGTAGCAGTGATATCTCAGTGGCTAAAATACTGTGGTGATATGACATTTTATGGCATATGGCATTATATGACACGCCTTTTAATTTATTGGCTTTAGCTCAAAAAATGATGTAGAAAACTGAATATTGAGAAGATGTGTTGCATTTAATTGCTATATCTGAGAAAAACAAAGTTTCCCAGAGAAGCAGCTGCACTTTACTTATTGATACAGTAGTGCTCTCACTTTCCCAGGGGCCCTGTGTATAAGACTGCACACACTGGGTCACGTATCAGTACAATCAGGTGGACACAGGGTCCCCCAAGTCCTTTGGCTTGTATAGTGTCACGCATGATGTAACATCACATCATCTCTCGTACCGAGGCGCTGGCTCTCAGGTGGGATTAGTGGTAGATGGCAGAGCCAGCCAGGCAGCCCCACTAGGATGTGGTACTGAGGAGCACGAGAGAGGAATTCGCGATTCCTTACTGACATGATACAGAATGTGATGTGGTACGGACATTGCAGAAGACAAGCATAAGAAAATCAGATAAGTGTTTCTCACACAGAAAATGTTGCAGTTGCTTAAGAGCCTTTCCTCAGCCTCTCCTTCTGTCTAATGCAGCATTTGTGGATTTCTTAGTTTTACTCAAAGGTTCATAATGTTTTCAAGTTTGTGTTAGTATGTGTTGGTACTGGTAGATAGTAGCAATTTGCATATGACTGGCCTTTTCTCACTTTTTTCTCCCTCGCACCTTGCAGTAGGTAACCGTACTCTGCATGAACGGACGTTGTTCAGTGTTGTTCATTATTTTGTCCATTAACACAGTGTGGTATGCTTTTTAAGAAGGTGATATAAGCCACATTTTTAAGCACAACCACTGATTTTCAACGTAAGTTTTTTCTCATGCCCAAAACTTGTCGTATAGTCATCATGAATACCAGTAAGCAAACAAGACATTTCTTACTAACTTCTTTCCCTTTCTAGTATATATATCCATGTAGAGAACTTCTGAGCAAGGGAAAAGAACAAAGAGCCTTTGACAAAGAGCCTACTAGCTTGGTAAAAGTTTTGATTCTTATTTCTGTTGTTCTGTTGTTTTAATTTGTGGTTATAAAAATTATGTCTTGCTAAGAACAATTTCCTATATTATTTTGGTGTTTTGGTTACTTAATCTGCTAATTTATGAGGCATTTAACTAGAATTTTAAGACCTGTTGTGAGGGTATAATGGGAATATGAAGTAAAAATACATATACAGCTATTACATTTGACTTGTTCATATCAGCATCTGTCATTGATAAAACACAAAATCTTTTGTGATTTTGCAAGGGGGAAATGCATTGCACTAAAATAATATTCCTATTTAATAATTTATTAATAAAACTGCAAGTACAAATACAAAATTACATCAGTTTTGAAAATACTTTCAACTTTCCTTTAGCAGAACTATCAAACAATAGATTTACTGGTATTCCTTAAACAATTTTCTTCATTTGCTGATGCAGCTAGGATTTTTTAAACTTAGTAAAAACTAATTACTTTTTAATATTTTCTTGCATTCATAAAGACAAATAAATCTCTCTGATTTTATATAGATTTTTTTCTCAACCTTTAAAGTGTCCACTCAGCCTGAATTTGTATATATATAGATAGTTTCTTTATAGTCAGAAGAGAATGGCAGACTCCACCCAGGAAAGGAAAATAAAAACAACAAACAACAAAAAACCAGACCTTTACAGCCAGCAGTTACAGTATCTGGGCAAATAGCCAGATATTTTACTAATTTCCAGAAAAAAAAAACAAGGGTCTGTAACATGCATTTAAAGTAACACAGATCTAGCACGAAGCCTTCATAGTTGTATACATCCCTTAATTGTATACCGGTCATCTACTAAGTGAATAGAGTTGTTTCCATTTCCTTTTTCCTTTGAGCTCTGATTGAGTCATCTGTCACATGGTGAACATGTGAAGCCTGCAAGCCTGAAAACAAATCTTCCACAGAGCCTTAGAAAATATACTATGTCTTTCGAGTCCAACCATCATTTCTACATGATCCTGGAATTTCTACTTGACTCAGCTTTTACTCAACATGCAGCAATTCAGGCTTTTCCTTTCTGCTTTTCATGATTTCTTAGGCCTTCAAAAAAGCACAAGCATACATTTTCACTTCTGCAAGTAAACTCAGTGATACCTGTGAGTACTCACCAGCTCTCTCATAATATTGTGACAAGTTAAAAAAACCAAAAACCAAACCAAATGGAGATATTTCTTAATGTAGGTCATATTTAAACTATGAAACTCATCATCATGGGGCAGTTTAGATGACAAGAGTTGTTATGGGCTCAAAAAGTGAGTTGACATTCACAGAGGGAAAAAATATCAAAAGATATCTCTCATGCCTGAGAAAGTCCATGAGCCACAGGTTGCCAAAAACTGGGAAATTGTATCTGGAAGTATATATGGTTGCCTTGCTCTCATGTTTCTCCTAACCCATGCTGGCTATTTAGAGAGATGCAGTAATGAACTAGATACACCTCTCTGTTCTTTATGTTCTGCATATTATGCAGTAAAGTTTAGATACCTAAAATGTAGGAGAAAAAATAGAGAAAATAATTGTATCATAAAAATATAATGTAATGCTAATTTCTGGAAAGCACTCCGGGAATCATACAACAAGGCAATGAGGCATACGGTACTCACTGTTTGAGATCGAAACTCACTCCCTGAAATGCTAAGCTAATCATGTAGATTATTTACTGTTGGCTCTTGATGGTGATTTGGCATTTGATCAGCGAGTAATTCACAGATCAGGAGGGCGGTTTGCTTCCTCATTAAATGGATAACAAACATTTTAAGCAGATGCTCAACATGAATACAAACCAATAATAATGCACTTCCACTGTGAACTTTTGAAATTTATGGATAATTTCACAGATACAGCTTAGCAGCCCAAATACTTATTGGCAATAGCTGGTTAGATAAAGTGAAATAGCCATTATATTTTTATGTTAAACGGTATACATATATCCCTTTCATTGTCGGGGTCCTCATTAGGCCCGTCCTGGAGTAGCCTCATAACGTGTAGCAAAAACCATAGGTATTAATTTAGCACCTGAATTATTCTCACTGTTTTCCCTGAGAAAAGATACTAGTTTTATAGACAATGTTTCCAACTTGTCTTTCACAGAGGACCATTTGGTATCTGAAAAAGTTCTTAAGGAAGTTGTGCCTGAATGGATACAGTTAATGTATCTCTTACAGCACCAGCATTTTAGGACTTGTCTTGCATTGGGAAAGATTGTCCCTGAGCTTTCGGAGTGACTCATGAGCTTGTAGCAGAGAATCCAAACTACATAATCTATGAACTCTTTTTTTTATTTTTTCTGTATTAAATCTCACAATTTCTCACATAATTAATATTTCTCTCCTATCTAATTGGACCCGATTAGAGAATTTCTAAAATTCAGTGAAGACTTTATTAAGCAAAAGTGGGAATGATGTAGATTATATAAGTTAATATGAGCACTGTTACAGAAACTAAGCTACATAGGTAACTTGGCAAATCAGTGATAGGTTAATCTCAGAATGGAAAATTCAGGGTCAGTAATAGTGGAAGGGACGATTTCAAGTAATCAGAGCTGCTGATGGCTTCTACACTGAGGAATCCCTAACTTCCTGCACTGGGAAAAACTATTCAATAACATGCTATTGCAAGCCACTGTGGGGATTTTTTAACTGTTTTTTTTTTTTCTAAAAAGTTTGGTATTTTCTCAATTCAAAGAAAAGATGTTGGAAGAAATAGACTATTGTTTGATCTGCTGTGACAATTCATATATTACTTGATTGGTGCTTTGTCATATGAAAAAAAGACTAATGTTTTGGATGCTGAAGGCTTAACAGTCGTGATTAACTAAAAGAGGGAACACATAGTGTTTGAAAAACATCATAAAATAAAGACAGGGAGAAAGCAAAGCATGCCTCATGTGGGATTATAATGACTAAGACCATCTGGGAAACAATAGTTGGCAAGGAAAATATTCAGGAAGTAAAGATAATGTTGCTTCCTTCTAGCACAGTCAAATCAATGCATAGGTAGTCTAGACCTAATACCTTGTCTGAGTCAGCCATTGAAAAGAAACATGGATGATGCCAGACTCTTAATCATTCTATTAAATTTAAAATGCTGATTTTAAAAAGTGTGGGAAGAGCATTAATGCAGAACTAGTGAAGTTTCAAAAAGGAAGAATTGATTTTTTTTTTTTAAATGAACCAAGATTGGCTGCAATTAAAAAATAGTGGGACATATATCAAGAAAAGTAAAGTTATTCAGCAACAGGAAACATCCATTGGGGAAAAGAAAAGAAGATATAATGGACAGGAATATCATTATTACACAGACACTGAGGAGACAATTTAAAGTGAAAAAAAAAGAATGGGAATGTTATAAAAGCAATAAGGAATGCAACTGAGAAAATTCAGAAACTATTCAAAATAATTTATAGGAATACAGCAGGAATAACAGATAGTTTTAGGGATAAGTACGTGATGTGACAAATACACAAGCCAGCAACGTGTCCTAGAGGCAAAGAATGGTAACAGTATCCTGGGCTGCATTAGGCAAAGTATTGCCAGCAGGTTGAGGGAGGTGATCCTTCCCCTCTACTCAGCACTGGTGAGGCCACATCTGGACTGCTGGGGTCCCCAGTACAAGAGAGACATGGACATATTGGAGAGAGTCCAGCAATGGGCCACTAAGATCGCTAAGGGACTGGAGCATCTCTCCTGTAAGGAAAGGCCGAGGGAGCTGGGACTGTTCAACCTGAAGAATAAAAGGCTCGGGGAGGATCTTGTTAATGTCTATAAATACCTGAAGGGATGATGCAAAGAGGACAGGGCCAGGCTCTTTTCAGTGGTGCCCAGTGACAGGACCAGGGGCAATGGGCACACACTGAAACACAGGATGTTCCCTCTGAACATCAGGAAACACTTTTTCACTGTGAGGGTGACTGAGCACTGGCACAGGTTGCCCAGAGAGGTTGTGGAGTCTCCATCCTTGGAGATATTCAAAAGCCACCTGGACATGGTCTTGGGCAACTGGTTCTAGGTGGCCCTGCTTGAGCAGGGGGGTTGGATCAGATGACCTCCAGACCAACCTCAGCCATTCTGTGATCCTGTGATTCTAAGTAAGGAAAGGTGTTGGAATGGTGAACAAACGGGAGGTATACATTGAAAGGAAATCTTGTCTACCTGAGCACTTGGAGAATGGGCCTTCTACTATCAACAATGGAACTATTGATAAAAAGATCTTTAAAAAGAGATAGGACACATTTGGAAGAAACTTCTGTAAATTCACACATAGGTTTAGTGCACAGCTGAAGGACAATCAGATGAATGGAGATATAGCAATAGAAAAAGAAGTACTGAAGAGTAAAATAAGAGACAGTATGATGAAAATGTGTCCTAATATTAATGACAACAAGAGCAATGCATTTACTGAGAGTATTGTATCTTACCTGGCTAGAAATAGATGAGGTCAGGGGAAAAAGCCACTGAAATATTTATATAACAATAAGCTTTAGCAATAAAATGAGTACTCTCAAAGTACTCACACAGCAGATGAAACTGGATACAATAGGAATAACAGAAATCTGTGTTGCACACTGCCTTAAATGCCTTACCCTGTGTAATGCAAAGGCCTTTCCATTTGCAGTTCAGTAGCCTGCTTTTCACTTGCAGCTCTGCAACATCACTCAAGTTGCCCTGGCCCTGTTTTCCAGAGCTTCTCTGGCAGTATTTTTCCCTTGCTCTTGTTCTCTATTTCCTGCAATTTTACACCTACAAATCCTAAAACTATTGTGAGGGCAGGGTCTCATAGGAAGTCACCCTGCAAATGCATTCAACATCCTTTATGCATCACCTTGACTCTCATGACTCTTGGGAAGGTCTGTCTAAACATAGCAGTCATGAATGCTGCCCATGATTCCTGTCAATGTGGGACTCTGCTGAACTGAGAAACGAAGGAAACTAGTGAGCACTAGAAGTCTTGTGTTTGCCTGTGTGAAAGCTGTCTGAAGCTTGTAGGTAAGCAAAAAATTGAAGAAGGGTATTGAAGCCTGAGAGGGGCATATTAGGATTAATCATACAGCAGAGAGGTCAGTAAAGAGAGTTCTGCCTAGAAAGTCAAGATATACCGAGATAAACTGAGGATTTTTGAAAGCTAAACTAAGCTCTATCTTTAAAGAAAAAGAAGTTAAAATGAATAACAGATTTGCCAGACATGTATCTGTGTGGGGAAAGAGGTCAAGGAATAAAGAATCACTATGCCATGCTGTGATGACTAGGTACAGTTTAAAGATAATCAAAATATAATCCCAGACCAGATTAATATTTTGCTTTCCTTCTCAGTAAGAGTAATTATACTGAACATAGGGCAAAGACAGGATGGTTAATGGGAAATGAGAGCACAGAAACAAATAGGACTTCAACCAAAATATAATCAAACTTCAGGACACCCTTGCTGTGTTACAGTGTGCTTTATGGGAAACAAGTGTTTGAGCTGGATAAGGAAGGGATTAGCACAAAAGTTGAATGACCTTGAGGACCGAAGTAATAGAAATGGGAAGGAATTCAAGAGTGCAAAGTAAAAGGTCATGCACTTAGGGACTAATAACAAGAATCTCTGACATAAACTTGGGAGCTCATCTGTCGAGAATGACAGAGGAAGAAAAGTTGTGTATGCTGGTCAGTCACAGGAAACCTGGATGATGTGATGTGTCTGTGAAACAGGCAAGGAAGGATGTATCCGCTGAGAGGGAATGAAATAATAGTGCCTTTATATGAATCATTGGTAGGTCTCCATGTATAACAGTAGCTGTCCATGTCCAGGGAAGAAGGATTCAGAATGGGACAGAGGCACAGAAAGTCTGCTAGGAAGATCACAAGAATAAAAACCTTTTATATAACAAGTGACAGCAACTGGATTTTTTTTAACAAATCAAAGGTTGAGATATTCTCTATAAAAATGTCTTGAGGGTGTTTTTTCATTCAACACCAGGAAGATAATACAGCTGTTTAAACTAAAGGACAGTGGTGAAACAAGACGAAGTCATAAATTAGCTATGACAGTATTGAGGCTGGAAATTAGAAGAAGGTTTTTAACCACAAACACAAGACTATCAAGTAGTATTTTAGTAAAAGATCTGGGGGTAAAGCTTAAATATTTTAAGTCAGAGTTTCAGCAATTTATAAAAGGAATTATATGACCTTGCATTATTCCATGTTTTTGTAGTATATCGGCCTGGAGGTCCCTTTCAGTCTTTTTTAGACAAGATCGACATTATCTAGTCAAAGGGCAAAACTATCACCGACCCTCATTGCCTTCTGTGAAAGCTACCAGCCAATCATGTCATCAGTGAAATTCATCAGAACAGATGATCTGTGTGTATACATATTCTGAAAATTCTGCTGATTAGTTATTTCTCGATCAACTGTTGTGTGGCTGAGGACAATAGCACTGATTTGAAGAGAAAGATTAATTATAGCAAGTGCCTCAAAGTACAGCTATGGACAATACCTGGACATCTTTCCTTCAAAGCAGTGAGCTTTTTCTCTCCTTTTAGACAAATGTGTTTGTGGAAGGTGTTGGACTAAGACCCATAGAGGAAGTGTATAAAGCACAGAAATAGTTCAATTAGCACGTGGTTGTGCAGATTTCCCAGGTGCTGTCATAGGGTTTTTTTAACCCAAAGTTGTAGTAAGGGATGACTTTATCTGTGTGTCTGTGTATCTATCAAAAGGATACTTTACTGTTCTGGTTGCCACATGCCCAAGGCTATGGTAAATGCTGAGTGGCATCCTAAAGAAATTGTTCTTCTTGACCATGGATAGATAATAATGGAGAGAGTATGGAGGACTTTGCACAATCACATGCACATACATGCATGTGCACAAACATTTCCATATACCCCAAACTGTCCACATAACACCAGTTTGAAAAGTTTGAGTATTTAAAACACATACTCAGTCCTTGGTCCCCAGGTAGCAATGTCATGTTCTGCCTGTGGGCCATTGTCATGTAACTCATAGGACCAAGAAGAAAACATGGGAAACATAGGAAAACACATGGACCCAATAAAAGTATGTTTACTTGTTTTCTTGTCTTAACAGACGACAGATCTTACCTATGTATACTTTTAATATATATACCAGCTGTACATTATTTCAAAGTCTTTGATGATTTTTATTTGCTTTTGCTTGTCATTTTGGCAAAATACAACACTCAGCCCATTTGCTTTGTAGATCTGATTCCTGTGGCAGTCTTTGTCCCAGCTGCCTGAATTGTGATGGGAAAAGATAGTAGCAGACTTTCACTCGGGTTGGGCTGACAAAAAGGCATCTTATCTACACAAGTGCAGTTACAACTTCATTTTAACCTGCCTTCTGATCCCATGTCTGAATGCTGTTGTGATTGGCTTGGTTATACAGGCTTTTACTTCAAATAGCAACACTCAAAGTGCTAGCTTGTCAAAGAATTTAGGCATTTTCCTAATTTTAGGAAGTTACTTCAGTGGGGCGTCTCTAGTCAGACATGTGTGTAAGTATCTGGCTGAATTACAGCCAAGGTGCTTGCGAGTGTAATTCTGGCCAGAGAAAGGCCTCTTTCCTATCTCTGCCTCAACCTGTCCTGCTGAGTTCAAAGAAAGATGACAGATTCCTTATCTTTTGTTAATTCCTTTGGGTCACCTTATTCCTCCAAGTCTGTGACAAGTTCTTTCTGATCTTTAAGGTAAGTAGTTGGCAAAGAGATACTTCCTGAAAATGTGTGCCTGGACCAGCCAGGAACATGCCCTTCTAAAATGATGTCTGATTTAATAAATAAATAATGTAATATATTTGTATATTCATAGAATCATAGAATATCTCGAGTTGGAAGGGACCCATTATGAAATATATCTTAATATATTTAAAATATAAATATATTATAAAATATTTCATA
The DNA here is from genome assembly GCF_964195595.1 of Calonectris borealis. Taxonomy (NCBI): domain Eukaryota; kingdom Metazoa; phylum Chordata; class Aves; order Procellariiformes; family Procellariidae; genus Calonectris; species Calonectris borealis. Next base: position 35,771,816 of record NC_134313.1, read on the forward strand.
TAAGTAAATAAATAACATAATATCATAAAATGATTGGGAACCTGGCAGCAAATCATGTGGAAGGGCTGCAGGTAGCAATCAGCTCTCCCAGGTCACACCTCCATGATTAGATTTTTAAGTTAAAAAATATGGACTGGTGCAGACAGTATTTCCTGGGGATAACAATCTTCTGAGAGAAGAGGGAGTAGGAAGCATACTTGTCAGCTCAAAGTGCACTGAAGGGGAGAAGGTTACTTATCCTTTTGTAGTGTCTTTTTCCAAATTTCAGTCACTGTCCTACAGGACGTATAACACATTTCCAAACTAATTCATTAACTGACACTATTGCTCTGTACCCCCCCCTCCCCCCGCCCTTTCTGGCTTAGCGTTCTTTGCCTTTTATTCACCCATCGTTATCTGGGTTGGTACTCCAATTTCTGGTTCCTAACTTTGCCTTCTCCATATTCTGGTGTTGCTGCATCTGGAAAAAGCACAGGGAGAGGTTGTGAAGGATGTGCACCCAGTGCTATATTTCTGCTTGGCAGAAGCTACAACTCCTGCTGAGCACTTAGCACAGTCTTGACCTTTCTGGCAAGGTGTAAATTAATTAACGTTGAGGTAGCAGCCTGAGATAAGAATGAGGGAGAATAAAATTATGGCTATCCTGATTCGGATCTTAAGATGTCTTTTTTTTTTCTTTTTTTTTCCATGGGGACAGCTTTTCAATGCAGCAAGATATCTGTTTTCAGTTCTGGTTAACAGTATCAATGCATCTGATATGTAAATGTTTCCAAATGCGAGGCTAATTCTGAACAGTGCTGAATTCCTTCAGCTCCCAGTGATTACAAGGGATAGTTCAACACCTCAGAGGTTTTATTTTATGAAAGTATCAGCTATCTCATCTGCACTGATTAAGATTAATTAAGATCTGCTGAGGATAAAATTCTGAACACTCTCACTTTTCAAAGTACTCCCTATGCTGAGTAATGACTGTTTTCCTGGGTAAACTTTGCCAAGACTGGAACCTTAGTAAAGCATTTAGGGCTTTAAAAGGCAGCATTTACTCATATGAATTATGCCATTTTACAGCAAAAGTTCCAGAGTGCTACTCACATGAGTAAGAATTGCAGTTCGTCCATCATTAGGAAAGCCATCAATAAATAAACGTTAAAATATAAATACATGGACATATTCTTAATACTGGAAAGCAGACTTTTTTAAAGTGTACTAATAATTTAGCCTGCCAATAAATGTTCTTAATGAAACCCTTCAGACTAGTGTTGAAATAATTTTGCGTGATACAAGTGGAAAAATTGTGCATATTAACCTGATGGGGGGGGTCACTCAAGGCAATGTGCTTGCATGTGCCTTTGAAAGACTTTTCATATAAAGAAGAAATATTCAATAACAGTGAAATACAAATATCGCTTACAACATCAAGAAAATCAAATAAGGCAAGACATTTAAAGGGTTTCAGATTATGTTTACATCATTATTTTTACACAATTTTTCTTTTGAGTAAAGAGTGCTGTTTGTTTAAGGAGAACACAGAGTCTGCATGACACAGTGAATAAATTTAAAATGCTTTTGTATTTAAAGCCCAGGTATACTGTGAAAAACATGCAAATGAAAAGTTAAATGTCCATTATTTTTCTCCTGCCCTTAAATTTTAAAATGGTGATGCCTTTATTCATATGAGAACAACTTTTCTACGCCACACAAGAGGTTTGTGCAAGAAGTACTTGCCCAAACAAGATGCCTTTTTGTTATGTTTAGTATAACCTCACAAGCCAGATTGTAGAACAGTTACAGAATTGTCGGCAGAGAGCCATGAAGGCTCTGCTCCCACTAATTTCAGCTTTCACTGCCAGGCTTCCCCGCCTTCAAGACTTCAGCTGCAGCAAACTTTTCTTCTTCAGGATGTAATTCAAGGTTAATTCACAAACTGTTTTCTTCATCTGCATAAATATTTCCCGCTGCTCTTCCTTCTGTGTCCCTGCTCTTAGACACAAAGGAAACTGTGATACATGCCAGATTTCTAAAAGAAAGAGTAGAAGTCCCGTTCCTTCCTCAGTTGTTTAAATAAGAAGGTTTTTGAAAGCAAGGCTGCCGAAACACTGCAAGTCCATAGGTAGATTGCTCCCTCTCCTGGCAAACCTGCATATTGCAGGACGATTTTTTAATCTACTAAAAAGGATGCATATTAATACATCTGGTTTACTATCGATTATTATTGATCACTTATTATAAAAAACATACAAATTATGAAATATTTCATAATAAGATCTGTTTTGTAGTACTACACTATACTGGCTACAATGAGGAAAAAAGCATCACTAAACACATATATTAAACAGATCTATTGATACTTCTCAGGGCCCAGCTCTAACTGAACCTACCATTTTTTGTGAAGAAGGTTGTGAAGCAGGTACACAAGAACTTTAACATACCTCTGCAGAAGAGAAAATAAGCAGCTTATCTGGGCTTTACATATACTGGAGCATCACTTTACCAGGACATCTATATCTGTGTGTGCCATTTTATAGTATCAACCTGAGGCTATATTTGGTTCTCAGAGTTTGCTATGTCCGGTTCCTAATCAAGTCTAAGGTTTCCCTTAGCCTTAGATATGACCCAAAATGAGTCAGAAGCCTGTATTTCTGCAGATCTCCCAGTCAATAATGCCTTGACACATCAATTGCAAAAAGGGCACAGACACTATTTTCAGTGTTGCTCGTGATCCAAGATTTTATTATGAAGCTCAAAATATGTGATTTTTTTTTCATGTAGCCACAATTCATGGAGCCAAGTGTCCATCAAGAAACTAAATCTTCATTTTGAGACATTTTAGAAGCTGCTGGAATAAAACATCAGAAATAAAAACCCCTGAAAGCTCAAAAGCTGGGAGGAAAAACCATCTATAGTCAATTTTTAAGTTAATACCATGTGTGACAGTTTGATTTGTGAGGGCTTTGGTTGTTCTCTAAAGCTTGGGACCAACATTATTACCTGAAATCTTTTACTGTTGATAGAGTGAGGTTAGCTATTTTTTGGCTAGTTGTGAAAATAATCCCAAAAATCTCAACCCAGCCAAAAATTATAAAATACCATGAGTCAGACTCATTAATTCATTTTGCTCATTTAGAACCATGTGGCCTAGAGATGCTCTTTTCTTTGTGGATAAAAAGCTGAGATCTTATAAATCACTAATTTCCAAGTTTCAGAACGTGAGTAAAAATAATAAATATTACAAGGGGGTCATTAAAACCACCTTTTAGTGTTTGCTGAACATATAGGGGATGTTAGTGCCACTCAAAGGTATAGCCACTAGCAAAGAAAGGAAAAGGAGGAGCTCACCTCCTCCTCCTTCAGACAGAGGATATCCTGGAAGGGAGCATTTGACAAGTCGGGCCTGGTGGGCCAGGTTGGAGCCATGAGCCCCATCCTTGTGAAAAGAGCTGAACAGCACTGGTGGGAAAAGGCAGAGGGAGACAGACACATGCCCAAAAACATATTCTACTGCCAGAACCTGATGGTGATAACTGGATGAGCACAATGCTGACCTCCAAGGTCAGGGGGAAATGTCTGCTAATGTTAATGGCACAAACGTCTTGTGTGAGAAGGGCATATTTAAGATACTTTTCTTAACAGGTGAATACATCCTGAGGAGACCATTTCTGTCTCTATTTCAAGTCTGGTAATCACAATTTCTGTGGAAGTTCAGTTCTCCTGGGTGTATAAGGATGGCTGACTTAGGTCTCCTCTGTTTGGTTAGACTCCTCTCCAAACCCCAGCACTTCGGCTCCTTTTCAAGAGCGGACAAGCAATATCCATAGTAATGTTATTAGTGTTGATTTCACGAAGGAACTTTGTGGTTTGTTAGAAAATATGGCAGTGTTTCTTCCAGTAATTGCATGACTCACTATCACCAAATTGGATGTTCCCGAAGAGAACTTCCATAGCTTAAGCAGCCTCTGATCAGTAGACATTTCCTTTGAATAATGGAATAATGGAAAAGATTTTCACAACTGGTAGTAATGCTGTGTAAAAATAGAAAGTCTCCTTTCTTGCAAAGCTTGGAAGTGAGGAGCAGTCTCTGTAAGTCTGGGACAGAGAGACATTAAGCCAGAAAAGCTGGTTCTGGCACATGGTCTCCAGCCTTTTTACACCCTCCAAATATGCAGTTAACGTCAATCTTTTCTGTTACAGAACTGAACACCCCCCTAGTACCATCAGATAGATTTAAAGAAGAGTAACTATGCAGAAGACAGAAACCAGGACAGGTAATTTAGAAAGCGTGAAACAGAACAACAAGATAAATGAAGCAACCAAAAATTCTCAGAAAGCTAATATCCATTGTGATTGTATCTTGGAAATTCATATTCAGATAAGAATTTGGATTTCACATCTATATGCAAACCTCAGGGCTTAGGAAAGATCTCACCTGAATAAGGCAGGAACCTGCTTCTAAAAGTATACAACTAAATCATATGAAGAAAATAAGTTATATAGTTGCCATTCAGAAGTCTGATAAATATATTGCTCCCAAGAAAATAAAGCACCTGAATGGTGCAGATTTCATTACACTTATGAGAGTTGGGAGAAAGTGAAGAATTTTTTTCCAAATGCTCTTAAACAAGTCATCCTTGATTACAGATCAGACACTTTGGCCAGTTTTGTTGTATGAGTTCAGAAAGTGATTGGAGTCAGGGATTCAAAGATAAGCAAAAACCTGTTGGAAGATACAAATTTGGCTTTGAGGAAGGATCTGTCAAGCTCTAGACAGAATTTCCATCAAGATGGAAAGAAAGCAAGAAGGAAAGAAAGCAGGAGGCAGTCACCAAACAGGCTAACAGGAAAGAAAACTGAAATGAAAAGGATACAGTAAAGAACTTAGAAAAGACTCGAGAGAGAAAGATACTGCAAAGCACAGATCTGCATGAGGTAACAGCACAAGGAAAATGCAAGGTCCAGCAGCTTACAAACACAGCAACATCTGAGAAGCACTTCTCAGAACATACAGTTTCTCAATTCCTTACTGAAAACTGCTATTTAGTTACCCATGATTTCTGTAAGTAAATAAAAGTTCCAATATTCAATAATTTTCTGTTGAAAAAGAAAAAAGGAAAGATAAGGAATTGCACACAGTTTTAAAAATCTGACAAGTAGAACCACTCTGCTATCAAGATCTAATGTATCTTTCATTGAAGGTCTCCTTCTTACAAAAACTAAATATCACAAGATGGAAGGGTCAAAATTAAACAGATTCTGATTGTGAGGAAAACTGCCTTTCTGTACTGCAACTACTACTTCCAGGGTATCATGGGGAAAGCTGGGATAGTTTTTTTGTTCCAAAAACAGTCAAGTGAGCAACGTTTCAGAGCTGGAACTTATGCCCAGACAGTAGTGGCACTTTTTGCCAAGAGCTAAGAGCACTCAAATCCCATGGGCTCCTGTGGAAACTCTGAAAAATTCAGCATCTTGCATCTCAAATCCCTTTCTGCTCTGCAGGGAAAAGCTTTGCTAAATGGAAATATTTCCATTTGATATATAATGTCTACAGAGTGCATGACAGTTAAGAACTTTTAAAACTAGATGAAATGTTAAAAACAAAAGTACTTCAGATAAACATGCTTTTTTTTGGGTACCTAAATCTATTTTCTGTGAGACAGTTGGGCCCAGATTTATTTTGGTTTTGTGGTTTTAAGGGTTTTTTCTTTCATTCTCAGGGGTCTTCTGAGTCAAAACCAAAACCAGATCTTTCTCTCTTTTATAATTAGATTTAAATATATTAAGCTGGGTATTTGTTTTGTGCAGGTTGTTTAAAATAATTAGCATCAACATGATCAGAGGTAGTCTTTGAAGTTCATACGACTTAAGATGAAGCGATGAAATTTCACACTGGTATTGGTACTACTGGTTCTCTAAGCAGACTGGCAATAGCTTAATACTGTTAAGACAATGTGCATTAGAAAGTAAGAGGATCAAGACACATTTAAATAAAAATTTAACACCTGGCAGACACAGTGAAATCTGTGCCACTAGTTTTTTGATGTACTAATACATTTAGGATGTCTTTCTTACAAGTTTTTAAAAAAGAAATTTGATGGTTTTTTTCTCTTTTCTCTTTCTTTCTTTTACTTTATTTATTTATTTATTTATTTTTCTTTTTTCCTTCTTTCTTTCTCCCTCCTTTTTTCTTTTTTCCTTTCTTTTTTCTTTCTTTTTTTCTTTCTTTTTTTTTTTTATTTTCTTGTCCTTTCTTTCTTTCTTTTTTCCTTTCTTTCTTTCTTTCTTTCTCTTTTCTCTTCTTTCTTCTTTTTTAATTGTTCTTTCTTCTTTCTTTCTTTCTTCCTCCTTCCTTCCTTCCTTTGTATTTCAGTGCCAGTTATCTTTAAGAAAGAATGCATTTAGAAGAAGGAACACAGAGATCAGACAGCAAACATAGCTTGCAAATGTCTTGAAATTTGCAGAGGATGTCAAATTCCTTGTCAAAGACATTCTAGTCTGTGAATAAAATTAGATGATGCCAGGTTTTTTAACAGGTATATTTAGAAGAAGACTTCTTAGAAGATAGGCTGACGCTGTTGATTTATTCTTCCTTCTTCGGTTTTCTTAAGTAAATAGCCCATCCATTACTGTTGGAAGAATAGCAGGAGTTCTTGCCCTCTCATTACCTGTGAAAAGAAATAGGCACAACTACAGAGGTATGGTCCTAATTTTCAAGTTTCTTAATGTTTCTTGGCATGGGCTCCGTGACCACAATTCCTGTTAGCTTTAGGTCTGGAATATCTTTGAAGTTGTTCAGAGGCACTAGAGCACATGACAGAGCACCATAGTTGCATCTTCACTGCTAATACCAGCAGCAGGATCCTTTTAAAATTCATAAAATGCAGTCAGCTTCTGTAAAGAAGGAACAGAAAAAGACGAGGACGTAAGAGGCTGTTTCCTATAAAAAGGGCATGACTCACTATCAGCAATTTTGGATGTCCCCTCCCAGTAGATCTCCAATTCTCCTTTGGCCTAGTTTAAACAGACTCCAATCAATAGGCACTTCCTTTGAATAATGGAAAAGATTGCTACAAATATTATCACAACTGTTAGTAATGCTGTGTAAAAATAGAGAGTTTCCTTTTTAAGGACCTGATTTGTTTTATGTGCACAGCCATTTAGCAAACCATTTCAACATCTGCATGAAATACAGTAGAAAACTTATCAGTTTTCTCAACTGTTCCTTTATAGCAGACCTGAACTATTCAGGAAAAGTAACTGAAATCAGTGAATGTCCAGCATGAAAAATAACTAAGTTATTTCCCCGCTTTATTTGTTTAATGAACAATTAGTTGCTGTCATGGATTACATAAACAGCAATTTGAGTTTTGTGTGGTTTATTTGTGTTCCTGTACCTTGCCGAATTTGCCACTCTTTCTTGATTTCTGAATTGTTGTTCAAAATTTTTCCTGATAGAGTCTCTAGTAGTTCCTGCTCTTTAGGTCTTAAATCACTTCTTTATTTCTGAGTATATATTGCATGTCACTGAAATCAGATCCTCAGCAGAGCACCTGCCTCCCACTACTATGAGTGAGCCAGATCTGTCCCATGCTGCTGTCAGTGATCCAGCTGTTGGTGTTAACCACTCTTGCTCCTAGTCCTCAGTACATAAGCACCATTCATCAAGATGAAGAAGTAGTCAGTGTATTAGGAAATCTTTATGGTCACTGTCCTAGTTCCACTCAGTGGTGTTTTTCCACAATCCTTTTCCTTTTTTTTTCCATAGCAAACTAGCTGTGCCATTCCTTCACATGCTTAAAACCAAACAACTCTCCTCCTCCTCGTCTAACATCCAAAACAGGTGTGGTCGGAATTCACTCTCAATCTTACACTTAAAGAAACTTCAATATTTTCTTCTCAATTAAATTTTGTTACATGGCCGTGTAAGATACCTGCAATCACTGAAAATAAACAGCAGCATTTACTCTAAATAATTCCTCATCCACAAATGAAAAGGCTCCAGTGTATTTCTTACATGGGAAAATTGAGGATATATGAAGGTCTGATATACACATTAAAAACTAGCTCAGGTTCAAAAATCTCACAGGGGCAGAGATTCTAGACCTTTGAAAAACAAGAAAAATACATTTTGAAAAGAACATTTTAGTCTCTGCTGGTATCTCTTCTTGCTTATTCTGTCCATGTAGTCTTCTCTAGGCGTGTGCTGTCATCAACAGGATCCTGGAGTAGATGTACATTATGTTCATTCTCATGCTATTTTTGTATGTCCTTCCCTTGAACAGATGATCATAAAATAACCAAGGCTGCCTAACTATTTGCTGTGTGGCCACCAGTATTTCACTGTTTATTTTATTGCACGACTTCATGGCACGAAATTTTTCTTTGCTTTGTTTCTGTCTTGGGTTATTAGAGTTATTGTGAAGGGAGAACTATTTTCAGCAAAATATGTAGCTATTTTGACAGCAGCAGTGTAGACATTGCTGCACAAATGATAAGGAAGTTGTCTGTCCTATAAAGAAAAATCTGATATCTTGAAAACTCAGTTTACCCTTTTAGGCTTAGACTAAAAAGTGTTTAGATTTCACTCCGATAAGCCACAGAAACTTCTATTTGTAAAGGGTAGGAAAGTTATGGGCCTGCAGCTTAATTATTTGCATGTTCCTTTTCATTTCACTGTTAATGAAGTTGTTCATTCTTCCCTGCTCCATTAAAGTAGATTACTGAAGTGTGAATGTAGCAGAATCCTGCAAAATTACAAAAGTCATAGAAAGGATAGATATGGACCAGCTGTTGACTCTCACTTCCAGTACAAGACCTGAGGAAAGGAAGAGCATCAAATGGAGCCAGGAGGAACCAAGACTGAAACAAGAAAAGAAATAGCAGCTTTCTGCCTCTTGATCACAGTTGGTAGTAGTTCTATAGCCCTCTCTATAGAAGTAATTCTGGATAGTAGAGGTTGGATGTAAGTAAGAGTAAAATGGACAAGGTAATGAAAAAAAAATCTTTAGAATGTTGCTAAAAAGACAGCAGTACTAAAAAATATCTGCTGAGGCTGAAAATAATTGGAAGATGACAGTTTTAGGAAGAACTATTATTTAGATTTATCCCGTTTTCATCCGTCTCTGGGCCTACATTTAGAGAAGGGACAGCAGGTTAGACAGACCTGTCACCTGCCATTCTTTTGTTGCCACCTAGTAGTTAAATGGGACAGAAGATACAAACCAACATAGATACAAAAGGTTCTCACACTGGAAAAACTGAAATATACTTCAACAGATTTTGGTACATCTATGAGTATGTTCAAGCATATATTTTATCAGGAGTATATATTAACTGATTTTGGTAATTCCATGGTCTACTCCTCCTAACAGCAATAATATAAATGATAAAATACTGAGTTCTGGAAAAGCACTGAATCACTTTTTCAGTAGATATCGTATACAAAAGAATCATAGAATCATAGAATAGTTTGGGTTGGAAGGGACATTTAAAGGTCATCTAATCCAACCCCCCTGCCATGGGCAGGGACATCCTCAACTACATCAGGTTGCTCAGAGCCCTGTCCAACCTGACCTTGAATGTTTCCAGGGATGGGGCATCTACCACCTCTCTGGGCAACCTGTGCCAGTGTTTCACCACCTTCATTGTAAAAAATGTCTTCCTTATATCTAGTCTAGATCTACCCTCTTTTAGTTTAAAACCATTTCCCCTTGTTCTAGTGCAACAGGCTCTGCTAAAAAGTTTGTCCCCGTCTTTCTTATAAGCCCCCTTTAAGTACTGATAGGCTGCAATAAGGTCTCTCCAGAGTCTTCTCTTCTCCAGGCTGAATAACCCCAACACTCTCAGCCTTTCCTCATAGGAGAGGCATTCCACCAACCTGATCATTTTGCGGCCCTCCTCTGGCCCCACTCCAACAGGTCCATGTCTTTCTTGTGCTGAGGGCTCCAGAGCTGGATGCAGTACTCCAGGTGGGGTCTCACCAGTGCAGAGTAGAGGGGCAGAATCACCTCCCTCGACCTGATGGCCATGCCTCTTTTGATGCAGCCCAGGATACAGTTGGCCTTCTGGGCTGCAAGTGCACATTGTCGGCTCACATCCAGGTAATGTTTACACTGAAAAGCAATAATTTTAAATCAAATGGCTCGCTTGTTAGTAACCCAAAGCATTCAGAGGTTCACCTGTGTTCATATAAGATCATAGCTGAGGTATTTGTCTGAACATATACAAATAATCTGAACCTTGTGCCTGTAAACCCATGCTGAAATTTTTGCAAGGACAGACATCTTGAACCTTACATTTTTTTTTATCAGGCTGAAAATAATGTGGCCACACTGTTTATGAAGTACTTTGACAATTTTGTATTTCTTAGCAAGTGAAGAGCCATATGACACATAAGCTTGTCACAATTATTTTTTTTTAATCTGAACAACAGCTTGATTTACATTTGTTTCAATTTCAGACTGCAACTCCACTTTTTATGTTAATTAGACTTGTTGAACCCTTCTTTGAATTTTCTGAGCTCTTTGGAGTGTCAAGATGTATACGGCTTGCTTTACACTGCTGACGTTCAGTCTTTTATAAACCGCTGACTTGCAGAAGTAGTTACCCAAGTAGTCCATCTATCTAGAGCTGTTTGTATGGAGAAATGTACGTTCAGTAACTTTACTGAGCTCTTACGTAGTTTTGTGACTTGTGTGCTTCAACTTCCTTGTTATCTATACCTGAGGTAGCTATTTAAAGCAAGATCAGGCCTGGTGACACAGCCTACCTCTGTTGTAGTGTAGATATAGAATCTATTTTTGTTTCCTTGAATCAGTTAAAAAGGAGCTAGGCATATCACAAAACCAACAGAATATACATACGTGTTAAGGTAGATATTACCTTTCTTCACAGAGGGGGTTTTATGCACATCAGTCCTCATTTCTTCATGTGGCCACTAGACTTTATTTCATAAGGGGCATATGCTACCAGCCTTATCTACTCCATAAATATACTCTTCATCATGATCTAGGATGTCCAGATGCAGTCCTAAATTTGGATGTAAAAGCTTTAATTCACTGTGTGAGGCTAACGAAGAAGAGGACTAAGCACACATGTCAGTCCTGTACTTTCCTTCTGAAAAGACAGAGTACAAAACATCATAAAACTCCTCTGAGCCATGGACTCAATCCAGCAGAAATTTTGCAGGAAGCAAAAGGAAGCTTACCTTTGAGAGAACTGCGCTGGTCATGTTCCAGTCTCCAGCACATGTAAATAGACATAACCTCACTGTCAGGAGAACCCAGGCAAAAAGACTGTAATATTTAATCCTTTTGAATAAGCTATTTAATGAGGGCCAAAGTATAGTAAAAACAATTAGAGGCTGTTTACTCCTTGGCTAGTGAAATCTTTGGATATGTGACATGCTGTGATGGGAGAGGAGGAAGCGGCCATCTCTACCATCAATGACTGCTATCTTCTGTTCTGGATATAAAGAATAATTTTTTAAAATTTCTTTTCCAAATCTGAACATTGTCTGAGCAAAAGGTTTTTAAAAGTTTTCTTTGGATATTTTGAAAATGCATGATCCAAAAGAAACAGTTGTTTTGAAATTATGTTCTCTGTTCAACAACATAGATGCATCTATGAATATGCTACTTCTTTGTATTTCTGCTGGGAGTGAATCTGTTAGCTCCAGATTGACGTGTGGGGGTGAGGTGTAGGGTTCCCACAAATACACTGTGAGAAAGCAGTCTTTTACTTCTTTTGCATGAAACACAGCCTGAATGTATGAGTTTATTATTCAGTGCATGGGACTCAATACCTCTTATTTCTGTCTAGGCTTTAAGAGCTTCTAGTTCGGTCACTATGAGTGCTCTATCCCAGTAAAGGACTGTTGCATTTTTTTCTGCAAGTACCATGCTCACTGTATAATCCAGCTTAGTAGATCTAAGGGCAGTGAGGTGTTCTCCATCTCTTAACAGAGAGCGAGCTGTCCCAAAGCCCCTCCTCGCAGTTACACCGTGGGGATTTACCCATGGTTCAAGGTGAGCGCTGGCTGGGCGGCTGATACCAGTGAAACCCTGAGTACCAGTGCAGGAGCCAATAACTAATGAGAAAGGGGTCTGCCTCTTCTACGCCAGCTGTATTTCAGTGCTACTGTAGAGCTGATTGTAAAGATGGTTTCTTGACCTCCCATTTCTATGCCTTTCTGCAGGGCTCTGTCCCAGTCATTCTGATACTCTCATTGCACTGACTTCTTGCTGCCGTGTCAAGAACACAGTAAACCTTTGGACTGCCAAATGAATGTTGTGGGCAGACTTGGAAACTAAGGGATAATTTCATGCCCTATATGTACACGGCATTTTCCACTCTTATGAGGCTGGTTTCTGGTTTACTAGTCTGTAGCGAGGAAAGAGAACTGCATGAGAAATTCCCACAGTGTGAAGTTCTTTTCTCCTTCAAAAAGGAACAAACCTAGAAATATTGCAATGATCCATCATACAAAATATAAAAAATAAATTATAAAGGGAGATCAAAATGTCTTATTTCAATAAAAAATTCAAACATCTCATATAAGGCTACTTTTAACTTATAGGATGTTTTGAAAAGAAAACAGAAATTTCTGAATGGATAGCAATATCAACTTTTCAATATTAGAAGACATCCTCTTAGGTTTTTCTTCCCCCAGATGAAAAACCAGTCACTTTGACCACTTCTATTAAATATTTAATTGTGATTAGTTTTCATTTTCCAATTGAAAAATGTTGCCCTGAGGAATGTACAACTAGTTTTTCTAAATGGCAAATGAAGAAAACACGTTTCTTGTGTCTGGAAGAGAATGATGTACCTGTTGAACACCCTTATTCTCAGAGTTGCCTCAAAATCCAGGAAACTGTGCAGCAAGAGGCAGACTAATGGCTATCCCAGTAACTATTCTCCAGTAATTTATCCATAGCATGAGCTACACAAAGATTAATCCTGCTTTGAGTGCAGAAAATATTGGATAAAACTGATAATCATTTCTCAGTATTTCATTATTCTCTATACTACAATAGTTCTCTCTAAGTAGACAAGTTTCTTATATATACAAATATAATGGAGAGAAAGTTATGCAGGATACATTGGAAGCATTTTTTTTTTAGGAAACAGAGTAAATTTAATTTATTTTCTATGCCAGCCTGTTCTGGATTACAATTCCTAATCCAGTTTCTAATACAATAGGATTAACACTATTGTCTTCTATTTTACTGTCTGATTTTACAGTATTGTCTGTGTGTCGCTGAATCAAACCTCGGTAACCTGAAGTGTCTTTTATGTACTGTGTATTAATTTCTGTTTATCTTTTTGACAGCCATACTTATGTAAATACAACTTGTCATCCAGTCCTACTCAGCTCTACTTCTTATTCCTTTATAAGTCCAAAAATGAATACAATTTTTTGAAACTTTGAAAAATTTGAAAAATTACTTAAATTCTTAGGTCAGGAAAATATTGAAAATACACATTTAAAATTTGTGGCTCCTCTTGTCTTTTGGTTTGCTTCCAAAAACAGGAGAAAGAACCTCACAATTTTCTTCCTTGCCCTGTGAAGTATTTGGGTGGCTCAGTGACTCCATTTAATTCTTCAGATGAGTTCACTAAAAATAATGTTCAAAAATCTTCCAGATAATTTTCCCTTAGAATATGTGTAAAGGCATCTTTAGGACAAGTACGATAATCCTCTAAGCTTAAAAAAAAAAAAAAAAAACAGAAAATCTCTCAGTAATTGACTCTACCCTTTTCTACTCTGAATTATCTTCTGCAATTGGGCCACTAAATTAACATGGAAGAGCCATAACCTGAAGCCCAGAGTAGAGCTCTCCCAGCAAATGTGGGAACATGGAATACGATGTTCCTCTTTCCAGAAATGTTTCTATTTGTCTTGTTTCACCACATCATTTCTCTGTCCTCTACTGATGCCAACTGAAGCCTTAAAAAGCAGTCTTAATTATTGTTTAACTGCAAAGCAATATGGTAACAGAAACATTTTAAGATTGCTTGTAATGTTTTAGCATTTGGGGGGGTATTTTTCTGTAGTATTTACAGCTCCTTCATTGGTCAGGAAATGAATTTTATAGCAGATGATACCCTCTTTAATGAATGCATCAGAGTAATGGTTACACACAGATTGTTATGATGTACTAGGGATAAACTTAAGCTCTGTTGCTGAGCTTTTCTGTCAGGACTAAAGCAAGTTTCTTTACAGCTTTAGGCACAGTACTCAAAATATAGGCAGAGTCAGTGTGAACCCCACAAAACGTTACCAGATTAAACATTTGAAACTGAGATCAAAATGCAGCAGAATTGAAGGGAAAGAAAATATGTGTATTTCCGTACGTTACATCTCCCACCCACATCTAGTAGTTTAGTGACAACTCAAGTCTAGGGAAAGCTGGAGTTGGAGCAAATGCTAAAATAAAACGTAACTCTCTGCTGAGCAAAATTTAGGAGGCACTGAGTTTCCATTAGTTTGAGAGTCATGACTTCAACTAACAGATGTCAGTATTGTTCCCAACTGATATTTACTGGTGAAGAATATCTAATTCTAGTTTGCCTAGATAAGAAGAGATACATTTAGGTAGAATACTCACAAAATTGGAGTTGCAAGATAGAATAAAAGAGAAGTTCTGAAAAGGAACTTAGGAATTTCATATGGTTATCTTGAGGGAAGGATGACCATGACTTCTGCAACATTCAAGGATCCCTAACCTAACTGAGGAGCAAGTCTAAATACGCCTATAAATATTTTCATAATTCTATACTTCAGAAGGAAAACAGAGATGAGGTGAACTGTGTCTGCCCTGAAGGAAGCCTATGAAAAACAGGAAGTTTGGGTTTGTTTTTTTAAAAACTTTTCTTTTCTTATATGCAATGCAATAAAAACAAACAAACATATAAACATATAAATAAACCCCACTGCTACTATTGGGTTTTCTTTCTTTGATCTCTTAGTAAGTGAGAAAACCCTGTGTTGTCTGTCTTTACAAGAAGAGATACTATCCAAGGATGCCCCACTTTCCCATTCCTCTGCAGCTCCATGTGCTCCCCTGACCTGTTTTCTTGACTTACTAACATACCAGTTTCAGGTGTAAGGTTTTCAATTGCATTTCCTACAAGATAATCACAGTTTTGGGGGTTTTTTTCCCCGTTTTGTGGAGAGTTAATCTTCTTTCATGGATTAAGTTAGTACAGAAACACTGATTTGAAGTTGCTTTGCCCATTTCTTTAATTAGCTTTTACTCTTTAAATTATAAAAACATTCAATACACTTTATGCCCAATAGATGGCAGTGAAACACTGAAAATCCACCAACTTTGTTTATATTTTTATTTTTAAATGTCTTTTGCTGTGAAAATAACCAGCTACTGCCCAATGCTCCTCCTTAACAGCAGGCAAATTTTCATTTTTATTCTGAGCTGCTGTTTCATAAGAATCTGACATTTTCACATGCATCATAATCTAGTCTTTGCTCTCTGATATTTTTGGGTGGCTGTTTTCTCTGCTTCTGTTCCCCCTTTCTTAACTCTTGTCATTCAAAAAAGTCTGTGCCTCTTTTTTGATTAGATGTCAATCACTGTTTACAAGGTGATCAGAAATTGCTTTCAGTGCTTATCTCTTCATCAAAGTAGCATAATCTCTTCAGTGTCTTCAGGATGGTGACCGACTGGCCTGCTGAGTATATGCAGATCTTTCTGTGTTTGCTCTTCTGAGAAATATAGAAACTTGTACTGCATTACTTGAAGTTTTTGTATCAACTAAAAAGCGTAGGTTTTGCAGCAATCAAGGGAAGGAGTTTAGAGGAGGAAGGTTGTCTTCCACTGCATGTAATATTCCAAGTTTCGTTTGATAGCAGTAGGAGTTTTCAGAAAATCTTAGAGCAAATATTTTGCATGTTGTTGACTGATTGTCCCCAAGGACCTTGTTGTTGCTTTTTCACCATGAGGCTTCATGCTAAAACTGGTAATTTATTTGCACTTCAGAAAAATGGGAGCTACAAAACCTGGTGATGTCCTATTTTTATGATCTAGCAAGATCTTCAAAGAAAAGTACCATCAGAGCAATATTTGCTATTTGAGAACTACCTGAAAAAGCAGAAGGTGTGAAATAATTCCAAAAGGATGCACATGATATCTGATAGCCAGAAAAATTACACACCCGCTTTATAAACGTACTTATGATTTGTGCTGCACAACACAAATCTTTTCCTGCCCTGTGGAACATATGCATCTTTAATAAAGAATTTGTATTTATAATTCCATTTACTAGGAGAGTTGCTTTATGGTTGCTTGCAGGAGTATGCAACTTTTTCTCTAAAGATTTGAGGTTTTGTCTTCACTTTCTTCAGATGGTTGGCTAGCTTTATAAAAATGGTATTCACACACAGGAGAGCCCTTGACAAGAAGACCAGTATGACAGAGGAGGAGAAGCAAAGAGAAGACAGTCTGAAAAACTAAGTAGGGAACGTTCCCAAGTAATGTTTTTACCTGTCACATGCTGAAATTCTCTGCAAGAGAAGATTTCTACTTACTGTTTTGATTGGTTTACCTCGGCTGTTTCCATAAGGACTAAATTTAACATCTGTCTTGTGATATGGATTACTTAAAGGGCGAACTGTAGGCAAAGGTGCTGAGGATTTGCCACTGGTGGTACATTCCACTGCTGCCTTTCTAGCAGCAAAAGCCCAAAATATAGGCCTGCCGTTTTGTGGTCCCTGCAGTGCAGCAGCTATTCCACCCAGTCCCTAAAGACAGTAGTTTGCAATAGAGATTCAGCTTTTTTGCTTTGGTAGTAAAAAAATTAATAGAATTGACCATGATTTTTTTTGAACATCAGTTACCATGCAGTAATTTTTTCCTAACTTCAATATTCATATCTTTTTGGCCCACACCTCCTTCCTGTAACAACATTATAATAGCTCAGTGGTTTGGATGGAGATGATACATCTTTGAATATCATGTCAAAGATCAGCATAAATAGTTCAAAGAACTGTTTTGGCATTGGATCCAAATTCACTTGAAAAAATCTAAGCTTGTATTTATACAATAAACTGTGCTAAACAATCTAATTATGGTTCATCATGTCAACTTGAATAAACTTGAAAGGTTTCACAATCTTTAATGCCATTGTAAAAATGTACCAAAAGTGAAAAACTGAATACTGTGTATTTTCTATTGAACCACAAAAGAAGTCTAAGTCCAGATAATACTAAGGGTCTCATTTAAAAACCACAAACTCCTGAGAATTTAGAGTTAAGGCTAAAAATACAGTCTTAACTTATTTTGTTGCATTTAGGTATTGAAGAGGTAGAACTGCAATACCTACATAGAACGGGGTTAGTTAAGGATCCTAAACAGCGTTTGAAAATATCCACAGACACAGCATTATATGTCGCCAGTCCCATTTATGGATACTGCTATATTAATGACACAATATTTGTTTTAGAGGCCACCAAATATCTTTGCCAGATTAAACATTTGTAATCTGGATCCAACTTTAATATACTCTTTCAAATGGGAAAGCCACAAACAGCTATAGGCAACATCAACACAGTCTCCCTCAATCTGTTAATTTGTCAGAATTACAGACAAGGTAGAGCCAATAATAATAAGCACCTTCCATGAGGACATTAATCAGAAAGTTAAAATAATGAGACTTCTTGCTATGAACAAATCTGAGTTTAGTGTGCTGCAAGAAAATCCTACGCTATTTCAACAAAAGACTAGCAGTAAACTGAGATCAGTCCAGTGAAATGAGAGCAGAGTCTAAACTTCCTTCCCTCTTTTTATCCAAAGATGTCCATGATCCATAACTTTTGAATACACCTGACCAATCTCTCTTTTTATCATTCAGTCCTTGCTTATCATTTTAGGCATGTCTACACAGTGGATCTGTTCACTTAAATATAGAATATGACTCTCTTAGAAATGTCCACTTCACTTCTTTAGGTGGAACTAAGGGGATTATATTGTCTTTTCTCTATAGCCGCTGGATTTGCCTTTGCAGTTCCATGGGATTTTGATGCCACAGCAATAAGGCAAATGGAGAAGGAAGAGGAGCAGCAATATGAAATACAACATTAATCTGAAGCAACTTCACCGATGGAGACGTTCTTCTGGACACGGACTGCTAGCAGTGACTAGTGAACTAGATTAGTGACACAAATATGGGACAACCAGCCATGATACTGATCTCCATGGTAACATAGCTCATTTTCTGTGAAACTCTTCCTTATTCCCTTCTCTCCATTTCCTTCTACTCTCACAGAAGGATTCTTCTGCAAAGGCAAAATATTTTCCCTGAAAAATAGCCTTTGTAACAAAAGGTTAATAGTTGCAAGGTTGTGATCCATTCTGAGGTTGCAAAATGGATATGCATTTGGGCTTTATGCATGTGATGGCTTAAGTGGCTATGTGGCAATATAATAATTCTACATGTGTCTTAGCAGACTGTACTTTACAGGTGACTGCATCACCTGATGTAAATATTCAAGAGCGACAGGAAGGACTCTTTTAGAACAGGCAATGAGCAAACTAGCAGCAGCTATTATGTTGCTGTTTCCCACAAAAATTTGCACTGAAATAGCATAGGAATAAAAGAGAAACTCAACCTGTATGGATTATTTTGCTTGCAGTCAGCTTACCAATATACTATAGCTGAAAACTGAGCCAGTACACATTTTTTATTGTTATTGTCTTTTCTGTTTTTCACTACATTACCTCACAATGCAGTTATTGTTATTTTTAGGCAGATACATATTGGCACTTAGGGACATGGTTTAGTGGTGGACTTGGTAGTGTTAGGTTAACAGGTGGATTCAATGTTCTTAAGGGTCTTCTCCAATCCAAATGATTCTATGATTCTATGATCTTCATAATCCTATCAGTCAGAGATGGCTAGAGAGAATAAAGGGGTAGGAGGATGTAAGAGTACCATGGAAGAAGTGTTAATTCTGCCTTATTTAGCCCATATCGAGAAATCTGTGAAAACTCTTGCGTTTCTGTAATGGCACACAAAATACCTGCAAACATAGTGAAGAATTTTCAGGTTTGTTTGAGAAAAAACCTCCTGATGGCCACAGCGATAGTTTGCCTGTCTCCATGATTAAGCAAAGCAATGTCTATATCTGCAAAGTCACTGAGTTTGGGGCTGCTCTGATTAAATGCTTTGTGGTTGGGGCCCATGTCTTACAGGAAGTGCTCCTCAGGGGTTGGGAGGAGGGGACTTATTATGTTAAGCTAAGGGCACCCCGTATTGCGTGGGGGTTTTTTATCAGATTTGACAGTCATGAAATTTTTTCATTATTCAATGGTAGAGCAAACTTGCAGTCCACTTCTTTATCATTCGGACAGCATAAGATCCATAAATGGCCCCTTTTTTGCCTCACTCTGTCATATCTGTATAAAGATGCCTGCGTCCTGTCAGTTTTCCAGACGGTACTGAACATGCTCCAACACTGAATATACTCCAACCAGGGCAATTGAGTCCAGCAACTCGGAGCTGGCATACCCAGATGCAGGGACACTCTGTGAGTGATGTTATAATTATCTGCCTCCATTTTTAGACTCAGTAGCTTCCTGAGCTGCTCCGGGCTGCATGATGAAGGGGAGCATCTGGAAGAGTTCAGGATAGGCAGGTGCCTGAACAATACCAATTAAAACACTAAGCAATGGGGGATAACTGTTAAAAGCATTCAGAAGTAAGAGTGGATTTAGACAGAACCAGAGCCTTCTAATACTGAAGAGGGATTTATTTCCTTCTGAGACTTGCCAGGGAATTGTGTACATTGGGTTGGGTAGGAAACGATCAGCACAGTGGGCAGCAGCGAAATGACTGGGCTAATAACCTGTGTTCAAATACAAAAAGATGCAAATCCTAACAAGGCTCTTTTCAGCATGGGACTCAGTGCTGCTAAACTGATGGCTCCTGCCTGAAATTCCAGGTTGTAAACAGAAGAGCTACAAACACAACTTCCTAACACAACTTCTTAACCTTAAAATGAATAAATTTACTGCAAAATGGAGTTTCTTCTATTCCAGACAAGGTTAGAGGCCTTATCTATTTGCTCTGTTTATTAGAAAGCAGTTAAGTTTGAAAAAAACTTAGGTGTGGAAGTAAGCCACTTAATAGTGAACTAATTAAAATTGTTCAGATTTGGCTTTTCGGAGTTGAGATATGTTTTTACAGTGTATAATAGTCTGCAAGCACACAGTCCAAAATATGTTGCCACTAAAGTACCTGGGTTTTTTGGTTGGTTGCTTGGTTGCTTGGTTTTTTTACTGTGGTTACTTTATAAGTAGATCCATACCATGTACAAAATATGCCCCTTGAAAGATAATAGCTGGAGGGAGTGGCTTTGATTTATAAAATTAGTTTTGAGTGCTGTTATTGATTTCTCTTTCAGAAAATATGTTTAAAGGATAGCACTCTTGAGAAACCTGATAGATCGGGAAATAAATCAACTAGTTTATAACTTTGCATCACATTTTTTCTACTTTTTGAGGAGCTCAGATAAGCAAAAGATTAGCAAAATCAAACTCTGATTAAGTGCTTTGAGCTCCAACACATGTATTTGCATCCAGTGGTTTAAATTGCATATTAAAAAGTGATCTGTATTTTTAGAAGCACCTATATGGAAAAAAAAAAAAAAAAAGTTGTCCAACTATTCTGTCTTATTTCCTCATCCATGAAAGAAGCTGGTTAGTGTACTCGCATATGCCCGGTCATTTTAATCAACATTTGTACATGTATAGCCAGCAGTTACAGAAAGTTGCAGGACATCCAGAGACTCATAAGAAAGGCTCTGCCTCTTCTTGTAAAGAAGAAACTGACTCCAACAAACAAATATTTACTCAGATCTGTGAGTCACAGATGCCGTAACTTCAGGTTACAGCTTCGTCTTCAAGCCTGCAAAGCACATCCAGTTCAAATTTACCAACTACAGCAGTCTGCTGCGTGTGCTTTTTTGCTGTACTCCAAAAGTAGAAGCTCTATGACTTGATTCTATGTCTCTTTTAGGTAGAGATATAGGAATCAGTTATGTAGAGAATTTGATGATATAAGTTTAAGAATGTAGTTAACTTTTCTAATATTTAGTATGAGGAAAAAAGAGCAGGATTTGGCCTGTTCGTTATTTTTGTGCCTGATCTGAATTTGACATATTCATGTACTCAGGGACTGATCCAACACCTACTGAAGTTAGTGGAAGCATTGTGTTCTTTTTCCATAACAGATGCTCTCAAATTACTTTATTTGTGATGCATTAATAAAAAATACTTTCTATTCTCTTCATCAACAAACTTGAGAAAATTACTGTATGTAGAAACAAAATTCTTAAAACACGTCAAAAAGGTAAAATTCATTAAAAGTGTCTTTTCCAAACCAATTAGCATGCACAATCTTCAAAAGATTAGTAGTCTAAAATATTCAGATGGTTCAGAAGACACGACTGTGTTCACAGGGTATAATTTTTGGTGATGTGGTATGAGAGTTGCTGTCTACAGGGTGTAATGATCTGTGACCACAGACAAACTGACCCCAGGATCATCAGCCAACCACAAACACAGCACTGGGATTTAAATGTGGCTTCCAAAACCACAAACCTCCGCCCACTGAGCTAAAACAGCAACTCTACTAGATCAGCTAATAGAGAGGGCTGATGAACAAACACATAAGAAGGTGCATCATGTTTTCATTGCAGGACACGTGTACTTCAGTGATCACATCATTAGCAGGTACCAGAAGGTTAAGCAAAATAAAAGCTTCTCACAGACAGACAGAGGTCGTACAGAGGGAGATCTATATTTGACAGCTGCCTTGGGACATGGTTGGTCCCTTTTTAAATAGATGAGCATTCTCCCTGGCTAGTGCCCCCTTTGGAGCCTCTTCTCAGCCCTGCCTAATTCATAATGATTCAGTGTTTTCTGTCTTCATAACTAGAGGTGGAGTGCTGTGATACAGCCAAATAAACAGGAAAGTAATGGACGTACTGGAGAAAATTAAAAGGTTCAAAAGGCAAAACAGCAAAGTTGCTAAACCCATGACTCTTATCTGAGGGGAAAAAAAAAAGAACAAAACCTAAAGAGGGAGAAAGGGTATAATTTTCATAAACCAAGAGATGTCATTCAGCATTATCAGCTCCAACAATGTATTCCTTCCTTGCCAGGTTTCCATAAGAGCATATTAAAACTGGAGAAAACAAAATGCTTCATCTGGCTAGCCTTCATCAGGAGCCTTTGTCACACTTCTCAATTCACTTGTGCAGCTATTATAATAAACTTACCCAGAGACAATATTTACAAAACTTCAACATCAAGGTTAAAAATGAAGTGAGGAGAAAGGTGAAAAACTTTGAAAGCCTGAAAGACTCACAACAGCTAAACAGAGTTTTGCAAACTGGCCTTCAAGTACTTAAATGCTCCATCTGATGAAACCCATTTAGGGTTTAGGATTCTCTCTTCTATAATTCCTTGTATTTACAGACCACATATTTTTTTAAAAAGCAGATGATGCCATCATATTGCAGAAATGTGACTAGCTGGAAATAACTGGGTTAAAAAAACACTAGAAATAAAAAACCATCAAAAAATGTACTCGCATTCTCCCTGGATGTTTACATTAAAATCTCTAATCCCAAAGGATTTGAAATGAGTGTGTTCATCTTGTTCAATTAGCTCTGTGCTGTAAGAGAGGTCTGTGTTCCTCAGAGACATTTTTCAGAAAGCTTTCAAGTAATTTCAGTGAAAACCTTATAAAATTAACAAGTAAAAGCCAGATCTTCAATGTGTGTAAAATATCAGAACTCTATTGATCCTGCCATTCTGGATCAGGAGGAAATAGGGTTAGCTCAGGTGGAACTACTAGGAAAAAAGATAAAAACAGTTCTAATGTTTGTTTTCTCCTCCCGTGCCAGTCTTTTGACTGCCTGTTAAATTGTTATCTGACCATTAGACATTCAATGGCTACTTAAGAATCTAAATTCCAGAAAAACTTTGTTTCAAATCAACACTGGCAGTCACAAACCTATATTTCCATTACTAATGTTGCTATGGTACCAAAACCTTTTTACTAGGTATGTACATATCTGCCTATAATCTGACAGCAGTAAACTGCAGAGTTCCTTTCTCATAGCTCAACTCCTTCAGGGCTCATAAAATGTGCATTCCTCCACTTCTCTCAAAATACAGTTTGATTTGGTAGATGATCGTGCTTATCAACACCTCCCCACATCCCCCCTTCCCACACATTCCCAAGCTAGCTGAAAGAGTAATTCCTGTTTTACTCGATAGGCCAGTCATTAAAGCTGTGGGTGCTTTTAACATTTTTGATCCCTCCTTCACCAGAAGTTTCATCCCACTCCCAGAAGACAACATAAACTGCCAGGCTGTGGTGTATTCCAGGATGGTCTCTGTGTCACTTTCTCTTGTAGTTCACGTCAAATATTTAATTTTATGTTGAAGGAGAAAAGGCCTGAAAAATTGAGAAAGATTGTCCAATGAGTCTCCCTGGAAAGGGCGGACTGGGACCCTTTACTTACTCAAATAAATTATTTCTGTAAAGTGGAGCAGCTTCACCAAGGCTATGGTAGAGCCTTGCACTAAGTCATTGCGTTACCGCAGCATCCTAGGGCTGCGGTTTTAAGCTTCCTTCAGGCAAGGAAAGGGACTAGACTTTGAAGCCAGTCGTCATACACAAAACAAGGACACTGAGAAGTGACATAGATACCTATACTAAAACCATATCCTGATCTGGTGTTTTAGAAAGGACTGATCTGTTCGTATTATCCACTCGGATTGAATATCAACCAGAAAAGTCTTGAGAGTTTATAATTATGCCTCCAGTTTATATTTAGCAGTCAAGTTATTTATTCCAGTAATAATAATTTTTTCTCTGGCTTATGTAGTTAAAAAAGGCTATTTTTGCTGATTTGTACCTTTATAAAAATAGTCAATATATTCGTTTATTTTGGATTTTGTTTTTGAACACAAGTCTCTAAATCATTGACTGAAAAATATGTACTAATATTTTGTATACATAGGGTAATATACTTAATGTAGTAATACTGTAATAAAATAGTCCCCCAAAACACTGGACACAGGAGGAAAGGTAGAATTATTTTATGAAGAAACCTAAGTTTTCCTAGTGAAATAGTTTGGGTCATACTTTGCTTCTGGGTTAGCAGAGGAAATAACAACAAAAACATTCCTTTGGAAGTTTTGAATGATACCTGAGAAGTTGCAGGAATTTGCTATCATCAAACACATTCAGTATCTTCTGGAAGAAATTAGTATAATAAATCTGACACCAAAAGTGTTTGTCACTCAGTAGTGGTCACTGTCTATTCCCAAGAGGCAATTAATTGTACTAAATTCTGCTTTTCTACCTGTTAAGTCATAAAAACGTGATTATACAGCTCTTCACTAATGCCTCTGTAATGAGATGCAGTTAGCTCAGCGCCGTGGGAGGTTTGATTCCACTGACGGTTTCCTGTCCCTACATGAAGGATAGAGTTTTTTCAGTTCGTGGAGGGTTTTTTTTCCCTTTAATGAACAGTGTGTTTATAATGTCCTTCTGCCAGCTCCAGGGAATGTAACAGCTACAGATTAATGGCACAATCTCAAACAGAGGTGCTGGAGTCTTATTAAAAGAGGCTGTCTTCTATTCAGCACTACAAATGGAGTCGCACGGTGGAACTGCTGGGCCTTTTCCATCTCTTGACTGCCTGGAGTTCCCTCCAGTCTTGTGGCGAGAGGACAAGGCAATTGCCAAGGAGCTAATGATCTTGGAGACAAGGGGAGGGGCCAGCAAAAAAAAAAAAGGGAAATGTTCAATTAACACCTATTTAGCTTTTATAATAATGCTCAAACATAATTACACTGTCTGGTATTAGAGGTATATGTCTCATTAACAGCACTATATATATTTATGTATGTTTTGGCAAGGGATACTGAATCGCATAATAATGACAACCTTGCTGTTGTTAACTTCACCCTACATTCTTGTGATTGCACTTCATTCCAATATTTTCATACTTTTTTCCCTACAAATAACTCTGTTGGAAGTACAAGATTGTTTTGAAAGCAACTGTTATTTTCCTTTGAAAATAAACATCTCTTTGCATTTCTCACTAGGGGACTTGCTTTGAGTTTATTCATGGTTTTCAAACTATTCCTTCAGAGTGCTTCAGGTCCAAGCTTTCCCTGTGCCTGCAGCTGATCCACAAAAAAATGGAGCCCTTTAAGAGCTACACCAAAACCATGGAGCTTCAGACTCCTACTGTAACCACTATGGTACAGCACATTTTCCCTATAAATCCAGATGTGCTCAGATGCAGTCACCTCTTGTGAGCAGATGCTGAAGTGTCTCTATGATGCTTTTACTGAGATTTCCTACTTCTGTCTCTTGTGAAAGGCTTAATCAATCCACTCACCTAATGAGCAACTAACTATTAGAGTAAACCTCCAGGATAAGGTTTAGCACAAAGCACTGATGTCACAGATGATAGAAATATCCTTGTTTTCATTTTGTCCCAAAGGTCCCTTAAATAAAGTGTCAGCCGGAATGTGATAGGTAAGTGTTTCATTTACTCTTTCTAAAGGGAATTTGCACCCTGAGTAAGCACTTCTGTTCCTGAATGTTCTAGGATGGCCCTCTTCCCTCTTACGTCAGCATTTCCCAATGGATACTTTGGACAGTTTCTCACCCAGTACTGCCTGTTTCGTACTCCCCATGCTCTTCCTCAACTGACTGAAACTAAGGCCATAAATTCCTCTAGGCAGGAAGTTAAAAATGCTGCAGTGCCCATCCTCAATATAGCTAAGCCCTTTTGCTCAGCTCTTTTATTGGGTCCTCAGCAAGTGGGAGCACAGTGTCCACAGTCCAATGACCTGAAGTATTCCGGCAGCAAATCCTAAGTTATGTGAGAAGAGAGGAGAGAAACAACCAGAAAGTCCCTTCCCATGCTGGTACATGGGTAGGTCTAGTAGTAGGCAGCAGCAACCATTACACCCCATTACACTCCTCATACTTACTCACTGCTGACCTCAATTTGCTTCCATGCTGCAGGAGGGAGTTGGAGCCAAGGTCCTGCTCCTTCAAGAAGGCCACACTGTCCTCTTTGAGAAGACCACAGTTTTGTGTCTTCCATAGCACGTGGCCCTTGGCAGGTGATAGCCAACATGCCAACTGGCAGTGTTACAACTGTAGGGTACACAAGGGAAGCGACAGTTCTCACGTGCTAACAAGTTGCGGCGGTTCTCTCTTCTGCAGGGTAGACATGGGTCAGTTGACCAGCACAGATAAAATTATACTGTCTACAGTATGTCACAGATTTTGATAAGCTAACAGTTGTTCTTGTTGCCTTTCATCCTAGTAAAAATAGTGCTATAGAAATAGAAACTGAAAAAAGTCCACTTTTTAATAAAATTCCCTTCAAGGATCTTGAAAAAGGCAATTTACATTAAAAGAAATTCAGTGTTATGCTATACGTAAAGATTACAAAATGTGATTTTTAGACTATTTTGAGGACACTTCTATGCTAATAGAGATTAAACTGAAATGAAAATCTGATGTTTTACAACTTCCAGTGGAATGAAAACTTTTTTAAAAGAAAAGATATTTTTAAAAAAGTAATTATCTTTGAATCAGTCAAAATACTTTGTTCTGATTTTGACTTCATACATTATGACAATATATTTATTTTACAAAATAATACCATAAGGAAAACCTTATGTTGAAATTCCCAGAATGTCTTTATTTTCCAAAAGGAAGAAAAAATTACACTAAGATGCTTTTTTCAAGAGTATCAAACTTATGGATGAAAATTTTGCAAAACTCTATACTTTATGAAACCTATTATGCTCACTGCATCTGTCAGAAGGATCACCTGGGTTTTCAGAGACGGCCATCAAACAAATTGTTGCTGTCTGCGTTGGCAGGGAAGCTCAAGCTGGACTGCTAAAGCTACTTTACTCTTCTGCCATATTAACACAGATTTTGGGTTTATTTTGTGAAGAATGATATTCTACTTACAGAATAAGTATTAGGTTTTGTACAGTCTGCTCTTTTATAGGATTTTGTAATATCTGATTATAAGATATGTTAATAAATAATGACAGGAAACGTAAATTGGTGAAATTTGAAGATTGCACAACTAGAATAACATAATTGGAAGAAACTCAATCATTAACACTCCAGGAGTAGCGTAAAGTAAGACACATTGCATAATCTCAACACTTTGTACTGTTAATCCAACACAAATATCGCACAATTAAGCAGCAGTAAAAAACATATAACATATATCTTGGCTCATACAGCTTCTGAAAAGATGATTCTTGAATTGTCTGACTTGATGTGATGACAGCTGTAGTACTGTATCCCATGGATTTACACATAGTTGTCTAGAACACTTTGTTTTAAGGAAAAAGAGTGGGTGGTGAAATTACCTTTGTTTAGTCACGTTGATTTTCACATGATCTTCAAGATACTCACACTTCATTATGTAGATCGAGAACAAGGAGGCTCATTATGTGGTGAAACCTTAGTTTAGGCACTCTGGGATTTTTTCTTCACGTTTCCAACTCATATGAATGTGATATGCTCTCTCCATTAAAGGTGCAGCATTAAAGCTCCCACAGATGGACTCATGTTAGTAAAAGAGCATGAGACCACAGCCAGAACACACAAAATCAGCTTGAATAACTTTTCAAATTTAAGCCATTTAATAACTAGCTCTTTTGTTTAAAGGCAGCGTATGTATAAAAAAATAAGGTATTATCATGAGCCACACAGACTTTAATGACACTTGTTTCAAACATGTCCGTATCCCCTTATCCAACATTATGTCTCTCTTTCTCATCCCTATAGTTCCCCAAAATATTTGAATCTGGTTTTTTTATTAACTGACTGTATTCAGATTACAGTGGTCTACAGGGACTAACTTTCCCCTTTCTAAATATAACTCCTTCTGTCTATACAAAATGCATCATATCCCTTTCCCTTTTCTGTACATGAATGCAGACAGTGGAGGGAAGGTTGTACGTTGCAGACCATGCCTGGATGTCACTATAATCTTGATGACAAAGCTGTCAGCTTCTTCCCTCTGCTTAAAACAAAGCACAGGAACACCATACGGTGAAACTGGAGGATTATGACTCTTCCTCCTTCCCTGAAAATCTTCCTTGGTAGGCTAAACATCTGAAAGTTCAAGTTTGACCCATATTTTGTTTTCCAAAATCAGGACTGATTGATTGAATTAGTGCTTGAGAGAGTGAATGAATCAAATCTTCAGTAAAACTCCATTAGCAGCAAATTGCTAGAATTTATATACAATGTTGAATACAATCTGGAACTTGTTCCTATTTGTTATTCTCCGTTTCTGAAGATTGGGCAATAGGAGTTTCTTGGTCCCACCAAGGCCAGTGACAAAGCACACTCCACTACTGATAAACAGGTGAGGAATATAAAATGTTACAAGATAATGATGAGGAGAAGTATTGGGATGAGCAAGATAGCCCAAACTAGAAAAAAATAGTGGGTTTCGTTATTTTAAGATACTTAATTTTTCAATAATGAGTAAGGGATGAGAGGCATTCTCCATGCCTGCAAGTGGGGCAGGACAGAATCAATCAGGACCAGTGGCAGGATACATGTGTACTTGAGGTAATGTTCTAGCTATGGCAATGAATGGCAACTGCTTCCTGTAGAAGGAAAAATGGGTATGAGGCTTGACCAAGATGCTGAATATCCTTAGCCACCAGAAGTAGGTGCTGGCTCTGAATTCTGCGGGAGAACAGCAAGAAGATTAGTAAGCAGAAAGGCAGACAAATATCTAGATCCTTTAGTTTTCATCCCCTACAGGTGTGGAAACCGGGGGCCTCTGTGCTGAAAAGGATGGAGTAAAGCTCAGTAGTATAAAACTGGTGTATGGTGAAAACCTGAAATGAGAATGCTAAAATTCTCCTACATTCCTTTTAACAGGAGCTGGTTTAGGGGAAAGAACCAAGCCAACTGCCCAGGAAAGAGGTGAGATGTCTTAAAGATGAAATTATGCATCAATGCAAGTTGCCCAACATGCATATTGGAGGAAGGAGGAGCCACGCCTTACCCTTTGCCCCTCTGGGGGACACATTTCAGTCTAACGTTGGCTTCATTTTTACCCTCAGTTTTTTGCTTTACTTGCTCACAGTCAGAAGAGCTATCATACAGTAGAACTTAGAACTGGAAAAGACCCATGAGATCATTAAACTCTCTCCCAGCCAAGCAGGACCAGTCTTAACAATATATCACTTTTTTCTTTTGTTCAGTACTGTCTTGTGCTTCATGTGACTGACTTATCTTGTACCTTCCCTGCATTTGGAAAAAGTGGTGTGTATTGGAACTACTCTGCTGCAGTTTTCTTCTGTAAATTTTGGCTTCTAAGACGATTTTCTTTTTAAAAAGGGATAAAATAAATCTTCTGTCCCTGACTGGCTATTAGAGGGCTGAATATTTTTCAAAACGAAAAGTTGAAATAACAGTCCTAATGATAGAGTGATACAGAATGTGGGAGAAAGTTTATTTTGGTATGTAAAAGTGGGCCATCGAATTACAAGTTACAGGGATTAAAAATGATTTTACCAAAAATGGTTTATCTTTGCCAGCAGATAATCTAAGCTAGAGGTTTCTTTTAACTGTCACTTCAGTGAAATCTAATGGGCATGTTTCTATCATCTTTATGTTTATTCTACCTCCTACCTTTTATGCAATTCCTCTTTCTCTCACTTTCTCTGATTTTTGCCTTCTCTTGGCTTCCAGGCTATAAGTCTGCTTCATTCTCATCCTGCTTTGTTGATCAAATCCTGCAGTTGTATCCTTTCTTCTTACTCCTCCTTATTCTTACTGATTCATTTTTTTATGCAAAATCTATCAGCAAGTTTACCTATGTGCAAACAGTTCCCAAACTGTATTTTTTATTTCTTCCTCACGTTCTAATCCCTATATCCAGTCAGATTTATATTTTTTCCTTTGTCTTTAAAATCACCTTCTGGTTCAGGGAGCGAGTGAGAGAAATCACAGAAAAAAATCAGTAGGATCTTACTTTCTCCTTTTTAGAATATATAGAGTCTAGGTGCACAGTTCAGATGTATGCAAAGCTTAAACTTCTGAAATATAAGGGAAAGCTACTTGCTGAAGGAAGTGATAGGTGGGTTTTTTTAAACATATCTGAGCCTGCACATGTGGAGTCTCATAACTGATTCAAAAAATAAGAGCAACAAGATTCCTTCTAATAACTGAACTAGTTTCTCTTCTCAAAAAACATACATCTCAAAAGACATTTCTATCTTGCTGAAGGAGCAGGAAACTATTCAGGAAAAAAAGGGATCTGAAGGTTATTTGGTATAGATTTGTCTATTTAATTTTCAGCGGACCATGTCAAGAATGAGACTGGCCAGATGCTAGGATCTGTAATCTCTTTCCTCTTTATCTACGTAAGTTATTTATCCAGCTGTATTTAAGCAAGTTTTTTCTGATGCTTTCTTTATGAACGTGCATCTTTGCTAAGTATTTCAGCTGTTAATATTGCCATTATGTCGTTGACTGTACTCACAGTCAGCTTACCTCCTAGTTCAAAGTGAAATGACTGCTACAGACCTGATTTTAAAGTGGAACAAATTTACCATCCCATGGCTATGTCTAGAAGGAACAGAGAAAGCACTTAGTTTGGATCCCATGACTTCTAGCACATCTCTGCCTCCCACAGTTCAGTCAGAGAGCAATTGTTTCTTTCTTCATTACCCCCTTAATAAAACTGTTTAGACTCTCTGATTTTTTGTACAATATAGTTTTAAAAAACTTTGATTCCACCTAGTGATTAATTTTGGTGGCTGGCAGTTGATTTTGTTGTTGGAGTCAAACTGGCAAATTTTTCATCATCTTCTTTACAATATCAGGAAAAGCCAGACTGGTGGAGGACTTAGACCTGAATGCTGGTCATTTCTGTAGGAACATTTTAGGTCACTCCAAGTGGCAGCTTGGACAGAAAAATAAAAGCTCCAAGTACCGGGAGCAAAGGAATACTGGGATCTTGCTAGTGGACCTTAAACCTAAAGAAGCACAAGATCTGAGGTGTTGCCTTGTGAGGTCCCTATTCCACTACCTTTTCTACAGAAGAGGAGAGGAGCAGAGTCAGGGTGTTAAAGACTGCGGAAAAGCTACTCTGTGATTATGCAGTAGAAGCACTTTAGTCTTGCTCTGGACCTCCTCAGATATCACAAGTGTTTTGTTAATGAAGTTGTGGCCTTCTCCATCCGTGTTCCTCCTTTTGATCAGCTCTCACAGACCCTAGCCATGGTGGTGTGGCATGACAGGAAAGGGAGAAACCTGCAGTGCTGCTCCCACGACACACACAGCTGGGCAGAGCTGAACCAGCTTCCGCTGGAGTCACTGGCAGACTTTTCTGTCTGGGCTAATGCCAGATCAGATCAATGGAGTTGTGCCTAATTGAAAGTCTTTTAATTTAAGGGACGGGATAGAACAAGAAAGAACACTTCTTGTTATTAAAACATCTGCACGAATAGGAGAAAGCTTAGCTGGTGTTATATAAATCAAGTGGCAAATAATAAGAATTAGCATTTTAGCTGCAGGAAAACTAAAATCATCCTGTTGCAATAGTTGCTTTAACACCACCACTAATAGCCCTTGCACTTACATTTTCTGATGGCAGGTTCTTTTCGCTCTAAACTCTCTTCATGGACCTGCAGCTTTCATAAATAGGTGCCAAGAGTAGCTGTGGAACAAGCGTCAGTGCTTTCATTGCACAGTTTATGGGTAGGTAGAGACAGACAGAACCATTTTCTTTGGTTTTATCAGACCATGCTTTCATTTGGCATCATTTACAGAAATGGTTCTCAAAGTGTATCTTGCAGAGCACTCACTGGTGGTCCATGAAGAATTAGCTCATCACATAGTGCATATTTCACTGCCTTTCTCCTCTTCTCTAAAAAGACAGCTAAAACTGCATTCAGTGCTTTCCCAGCACTCCTTCTCAAGGCAAGCAAATGCTCTACTACTTGCAGGAATGTTATAGGTTTGTGAACACATATTGGTTAAAAAAAGTCTATCAGTCCTTCCACTGGCATCTCCTGAAAGCTAACAGCTGGCCCTCCTTAACTATCTGGCAAGCACCTTGTGCACAGCAATAAGAAATTATAATACTTGTATTCTTTTTTTAAAACATGACAAGGAGGCAATACAAAAACAAATCACAGTAATGCATGATTATTCCAGCCTTGGTTTGTGCACAGTCAGCATGCTGAGATATTCCAAGCCAAGAGGATTTTTTCCTTGCTTTTAAAGAAAGATTTATTCATAAGGGTGAAGAGGGCAAATTCCCAACATTTCAGCCCTCAGCTGGCTTTTGTCAAGGGTTTCTAATACACACACATGGTGAGGCTTGGCTAAGGCACAGGGGAAAAAAGTTATGAAGTAAATTCTATGGATTGATATATACTCTTTGTAGTAATGTTAAGATTTGCCAAACTTCTCATGGATGAGGAATGTGAAAGCTTAGGAATATATGCAGATCTGCATATACTTTTACACGCACAGATAAATAGCACAGTCTTTGTTTTGCCACCATGCCTTTACCATTGTATTATCTTACTTTGCCATTAATTCCACTAAATACAATCTGTAACCCTTTCAACTACACAGCTGGAATAAAAGTAACAAAATCTGGCCTTCAGTGACCCTAGCACTAGAGAGCTCACTTCCCTCCCACCCCCACCTTATGTGTAGGGTAAGACCCGTGCTGATCTGATGAGGCATCCCTTCATTTTAAATTTACAAAACACCCAGGCGGGCATACTCATTATAATGTTTAACAAGCATTTGGGTTTATTTCTACTTCCTTTTATGAATTTTTCTCTATGAATGAATAAGGTGAACACACACTTCAGAGCTAGCTTCTACCTAGCTCTTTTGGGGGCTCGCCTCCTCTCAGGTGAGACACATACTGTTCCATAGCAGGAGGTGGGTTCTAGTCTGTGTTCCTGGGAATGTTGCAATTTACATTCTATGTTTAAAAATAAATGCATAATGTTATACATTTTGCATGCCAAAATCACTGTCTACAGCAGCCACAGTCCTGAGAGCAGGGGCTGGGATTTGTAACTCTTCTAGTTAGGTGTCCAAACCACTACTTTCGTTTTCCCATGGGCCTCTTGCATGACTCTTGCATACTTGGCTGTGCAGCAGTGGCTTCTTATTGCTTGCCTACCTGCCTTTTAACAAAGCTCTTCTGCACGTGTAAACTGTTTTTTTGGGGAGTCTACTGAAAGTGCGAGAGAGGGTTGAATCCCTTCAGGATGAGGAAGAAACTAACTCTAAGGCTCCTGCTTCACGTATGGGTTATCTAACAAATAGACAGTATGGAAAAAATAGATAGGCATAAACATTTATGGAAGCTGCACTTGCTGCCACCATTTTAGCCTCTTTTCTTCTTCCCGGCCAGCAGAAGGAGCAAACTCCATGCTCTGTAGCTCTTCTGAGCCTCTGTTTCTTCCTGGGAAGAAGGCTCCAGCCCATCATGCTTGGGATGTCGAAAATCAGTTTTGCTTTCACCATTGGAAATAGGTGAACAGACTCTGCTTCTACACTAGCATATGCATACATCGTTGGTAGGAAGAAAGGATGATTTATCACTTTCTTGGATTTAGGAACTTATGTTCTGTCTAAGTAGTTCCTTAAATAAACAAGTGACTTTTGGGGATCTTGACTTTTTCACCCAGGTGCTCTAACATACGGTGCATGGACTATGATTTTAACACCTCTCACTCTTTGTGAGGAGGAATAAGATTTTCATTAATTTAATGGTGAGCAATTTTGAAAATACATATCATATAAATAACATTTTGAACTACCATTTAAAACTAATTTAATTCATATTGTTTTGAAAACACATAATTTATACGACAATGAATAGTAAAACGTGTTGCGGTTTTAAGACCCAGTATTTTCTGATTGGTGAAGACTCCAAAAGACTGTTTTAACATTGACAAGGATACCGTTGACAAGGATATACCATAACACTAGTTGAAGTGGAAAAAAATATTTTAAAAGTGATAAAAGTTAAAATGTGCTTGGAGAAAATATGTTGAACAAATAAAATATGATTGTAGGAATTAGAGTAGAAACTCATTTCTGATACCACCAGTCAGGAGCAAAAGGTTTTCAGTACACAAACAGCATTGTTCATCTTTAGAAAATAAGGGCCCTTAATGCAATTAATTTTTTACCCAAATCAGATATTTTACTTATTTTGTCCTTTTCAGTTTAAAGACTTTTGTTGGCTCTGTATCTTTGGTAATTGCAGCTGTCAGAAATAAAAGTCTTTACATTTAAAGTGAGCTCCACATTATGATGTCTTCATTGCACAAAAACTTGAATAAACAGCATGTGCTAAAGTAGAAATTTCTAAAGACTCAAGGTTAAAATTATATTTTCCATTTGCTTGGTTTCATTCAGCTGGCATTTTGCTCCTTTTGATGTATTTTCTCCTTTTCGTAACCCCTCTCTCTCTGTTACATGCTTACACACTTTTTGGAGAAGTGGATAGAGCTTGCAGGTATCTTTAAAGTTCCTTCTCTCTTTAGCTGAGGTAAAGTGATACTATTTTAAAAGGTCTGGAAGAGCAGAAGTCCTCAGCTTAGTGGAGGAGAAATTCCAGCTCCAATGGAATGAACAAAACTTTCATTGACTTCAAAGGGTTGCTGTTTGACTCCATAGCTATATTTCTGTATAGAAGTACATGCACCTAAATGTTACCTATTTAGGAGGAGAGTTTCCCAGAAAGTACCATTACATGGGGCTTTGTGATGCTGTTATTAGCACCCACAGACCCTAAGATACCAACTCAGGAAAAGAAAAAGAAAAAAAAATAAGAAAAAGTGATCTCTTGCAAGCAGCAGGGGCAAAGTTATCAAATATGAAGATGATCCAATGACATCAACATCCGCAGCGCATGAGTGACAGGCTGTAAACATGACACAAAAGAGAGATGATGCTGAGGGCAACTAGGTAACCTCATTGGCAGAGAGGGGAATTATCTGCATCAAAAGCTGTGTTGACCACCATAAACGTCTGGGAAACACCTGAAGAAAAGAGTGGCATAAAGGAAAAAGGAAATTAAAATACCTTATATAGAGGAATAAAATCTAAAAAGAGCCAGCAAAGGTGAAAATCTATATATATAGCAAAGATTGCAGACTGTAGTTAAAACATTTTTTTGACACGGAAAGATAATAAATGGATACAAATAAAAGGAAAGATAGTCAAAAAAGTTAGCTTCGATTTTTCCTGAAACATTCCTCACAACTTTGTCAGAGAAGCGACGGGTAGTAGAAAAGAAGTGGATACAATCCAGGTTGAGCTTATTCCCACAAAAGAGTAGATGAATTACATGCCTGGATAAATAAATAATGGAAATTATAAAAACTTTAATAGAACCTGGATAAAGAGCACCTATTTTTTTATTAAAAGCATGTCACTTCATTGGTCTTATGAAGAAAGTTCATGCTTTGGAAAGAAGTGAAGCAAAACAGGTGAGGAATTTGACACTTTTCAAGGAGCGGAGGATCTTCCACTGCTGTGCATCATCCAACCAGGCTGTGCCACAATCTGGGTACCCATGACAACTGCCTTCACCATAAACTGATTTTCCGAGGGTGCTAGATAGGGTCCCAGCAATGAATCAGATAGCTCTTGAGTTGCGATACGGTTTGAAAGGTATTACGTTCAGACCTTTTGCTGGAACTTGGTCATGCAGCCATCAAGGCTACTTTGGTGTGAAGATTTCATGATATGGCTGTGGAAGGAAGTGAAACACACTCTGGAGATGTAAACATCGCAACATCATCATGAGGTCCAGCTGCAGGACCCATGTGGCCTTGTTCAGCAAGGAAATAAAAGTATTCTGGGACTGCCAAAGACATCTTCTGTTTTTGAGCCACTCTTGGAGCATCCCTTGCCCCCAGCTCACTGAGCTATACTGTTCCCAGGCATTACATTCTGGTATACAGCTCCAAGTGACTACAGTGGGGTTACAAGAATGGATAAAATAGATACACTCACTAAAAAACAGCATGCTTATTTTTGCTTATGGACATACCCAAAATAATCAAACAGATATGTCAAAGAGGAACATTTTCCACTACCTGCGAGGGGAAAAATCCTTCAGAAGATGGCTAATGCCAAATATTTTTCCGTGTCTGATATATCAGCCAGTCTCTGGCATTGCCCATAGGAAAAAAGACCACATGTCTGTGCACATTCAACACACCCATAGAGAGACACTGTTTTTTTGCAACTGCCATCTCAGTTATGTTTGGCACATATGTTTTTCTCTGGGAAATAGAAAATGGTAGTGGTATACAGCATACTAAACAGAAATTACACTTTCTACTGGGGACGAGTGAAGAAAAGGATGACTAGAATGCAGCTATGGGAAGAGCTGGAGATTTTGAGAAAAGCTAAAAAAGTAAAAACACCAATTCTGTCTAATGAAAATAGCAAACGTGGGGAGAAGTTTATATGGCAGGATCTGCAGGTAGATCACAGTAAGTATGAAGAATGTATCAACACATCTGATCCAGCAAACAAGGAGGAGATACAAAGACTCTTTGAAGAATAATGCAGAAAAAATGGTGCCAAAATTAAATCCAACTTAAGGCAGCAAGCCAAGGGGCCTACAGTGCCTAAATGGACATAGGGATATTAAAAGTTTGGAGAAGACAAAATGGTACTTAAATAATGCAAATACACTTCACCTCCTACATGGATATTAGTACATCCCTCTCTGTGCTCTGTTCTATATTCTAGTACAACAGCATGGTCAAGTGTAGACTTATCTGCCACAGATGTTAATAGAAGTGAATTACAATACATTCAGTTACAGAGGAGACTTTGGATGTGATCTGGGTGGAAAAATCTTCCATCATAATGCAAGGTCCTTGTTGGTTGAAACTGCCGTCGCCTCACTGTTGCCAATGTCTACGAAAGACTGCAAAACAGCACTCGAAGGCTGTAGCTGCAGATGTATGAACCGCGAATTGAGCAAGATCTCAGAGAGTTTTGGGTTTACAGACATACTTTCAAACTTTTTTGACAAAAAATGCAGTGGAGCAAGTCAAGTGCTAAATTTCACAGACAAAATCAAATAAACCTCTCTTGC
This sequence comes from Calonectris borealis, assembly GCF_964195595.1. NCBI lineage: Eukaryota > Metazoa > Chordata > Aves > Procellariiformes > Procellariidae > Calonectris > Calonectris borealis. The sequence continues at coordinate 35,809,032 of NC_134313.1, forward strand.
CTCAGATGAAAAGGGGATTCAAAACAATAGAGCTAGAGCTCAGGGTGAAATCCCACAGAAAGTAAAAAAAGCTATAAGTACTGCCAAGTTGAGAAAATATATTCTCAATCTCTATTATCTATTAAGGAGAAATCTTTATGTTTTTTTCCATTATATATTTTCATGATGTTGTTGTAAAGGCCTCTCATATGTGTAAGGAATGCAACAACTACAATTGTCCCCCAGTCAAACATAAGGGACTATGTTAAAGACACAGGAAAAATTTGCCTGGTTGATGGCGTAATTTTCAGGTTATTGTGTTACTAACATGAAAGAAAACAAACAGAAAAAAAAAAGAAAAAAAAAGATCAAAGAATATCAAATTAATGTCTTTGATGTCAAAGTCACCGGGGACTTGCAGAATTAGAGGCTAAGAGAAATCCAAAACTTGGTATAACTGGGCTCTCAGGCACTGTGTGATTTCATGAGAAGGAACCTGTTTGCCTCTCTCCTAGGTTGTAAATGGCTGGGATGCCATATTGACTACCCATGGATATATGGGATTATCACCCTGTAGACATATACCCTGTCGGCATGGTAGACATTTTCTCAAAAAAATAAAGGAAACTGAATTTCCTACTTTACATGAGAGGTTCTCAGACTGACAATAACCACTGTGCAATAACATAAAGGCACTCCAAACCATGGTACTTCCCTCAGTAAGTTTGCAGACGACACCAAGCTGGGCGGGAGTGTTGATCTGCTGGAGGGTAGGAAGGCTCTGCAGAGGGACCTGGACAGGCTGGATCGATGGGCCGAGGCCAACTGTATGAGGTTCAACAAGGCCAAGTGTCGGGTCCTGCACTTCAGCCACAACAACCCCAGGCAACGCTACAGGCTTGGGGAAGAGTGGCTGGAAAGCTGCCCAGAGGAAAAAGGACCTGGGGGTGCTGATTGACAGCCGGCTGAACATGAGCCGGCAGTGTGCCCAGGTGGCCAAGAAGGCCAAGAGCATCCTGGCCTGTATCAGAAAGAGTGTGGCCAGCAGGAGTAGGGAGGTGATTGTGCCCCTGTATTTGGCACTGGTGAGGCCGCACCTCGAATCCTGTGTTCAGTTTTGGGCCCCTCACTACAAGAAAGACATTGAGGTGTTGGAGCGTGTCCAGAGAGGGGCAACGAAGCTGGTGAAGGGCCTGGAGCACAAGTCTCATGAGGAGCAGCTGAGGGTATTGGGACTGTTTAGCCTGGAGAAGAGGAGGCTGAGGGGAGACCTCATCATGCTCTACAACTACCTGGAAGGAGGTTGTAGTGAGGTGGGTGTTGGTCTCTTCTCCCAAGTAACTAGCAATAGGACGAGAGGAAATGGCCTCAAGTTGCTCCAAGGGAGGTTTAGATTGGACATTAGGAAAAATTTCTTTACTGAAAGAGTGGTGAGGCCTTGGAACAGGCTGCCGAGGGAAGTGGTTGAGTCCCCATCCCTGGAAGTATTTAAAAGACGTGTAGATGAGGCTCTTAGGGACATGGTTTAGTGGGCATGGTGGTATTGAGTCGATGATCTTAGAGGTCTTTTCCAACCTTAATGATTCTATGATTCTATGATTCTATAACATGTGGACTTGCTGCCTCCTGACAACCGTTCCTCCTATTGAAGTTTAGAGCATCTCATGCTATGTCTGAACTGTGGACTCTGTGACTGATTTCAAGTTCTCACACTTGAGAACAGACACCCCACCTACATCCACTCTCCATATCGGGGTGAGAGTGACATACACATAAGCTCCTCCATGTCCTGGTTTCTGTAGGTGAAAAATCAAGGTGTGAAGGTGTCCTGGTTTCGGCTGGGATGGAGTTGATTTTCTTCCTATTAACTGCTATAGTGCTGTGTTTTGGATGTAGTTTGACAGTAACGTTAATAACACACTGATGTTTTAGTTGTTGCTAAGTAATGTTTATGCTAGTCAAGGACTCTTCATTTTCCTGTGCCCTGCCAGGTGCGCAGCGGGCTGGGAGGGAGCGTGGTCGGGACGGCTGGCCCAGCTGGCCAATGGGCTATTCCATACCATATGACATCATGCTCAGCATATAAGGCTGGGTGAAGAAGAAGGAGGGGGGACATTCAGAGTGATGGCGTTTGTCTTCCCAAGTAACCATTACACGTGATGGAGCCCTGCTTTCCTGGCGATGGCTGAACACCTGCCTGCCGATGGGAAGTAGTGAATGAATTCCTTGTTTTGCTTTGCTTGCATGCACGGCTTTTGCTTTACCTATTAAACTGTCTTTATCTCAACCCACGAGTTCTCTCACTTTTACCCTTCTGATTCTCTCCCCCATCCCACCCGGGGGGAGTGAGTGAGCGGCTGCGTGGTGCTCAGTGGCCGGCTGGGGTTAAACCACGACAGAAGGCCTGATGGAAACCATGATTAGAAAACTAGGAGACTGAGATAGAGCATCAGTGGGAATCTTCCGTGGTCAGTTCTGTTTCAGTCTCAGGTCCAGATAAAAGGGCAACAGAGAGAAAATGAAAAAGAATATAGTGGATTGATGTGCCTTAGCATTGTCTTTCCAAAAACTGCAAACCAATTCATAGGTCAAGAGAAAGATGAGAGAGAAGCAAGATAGGAAGAGAGAAAAAGAAACCAAATCAAGTCCATCCAGAAGTAAAGAAATCAGGCAAAACCACTGTTCTTTTTGTTGTAGTCCAAATAGTACTATGCTCAGATCAGGGAGAGACGAACAACACTGCTGGATATTGTTGGTCAGCTACTGACATTTGACATAATCTTGTAACAATTGCCCAGAGAGTGCCAACAGCTTGGGCTGTATTTATTCATAATTACACATAATATTAATCCCAAATTTCAGTGAACTTCTACATCACAAACAGGTGTGATGAAAAGCGTACAATGTCATTAAACAAAAAAGAGCATACTAGGGAAAATGCATTGTGGCATTCTGAAAGAATCTGCTCTTCCTTCTATTCTTTCCCATTTTCTGTGAGATTGTATCATCTCAGCTGAATCTCTAAATTAACGATATATAAAATAACTTTGTGTCATGCTGAATTAGAAGAAAAGTGGGTTTTGTTGTGTCCAGCTTGTGAAGGATGAACCAAAAAGAACCAAGGATTTTCACAACGTTTGAATAGCTTTTGTGATGCCAATTCTTAATATTTTAAAATTCCTTCTCTTCTTCCTTCTGTTCTCCCTTGTCCTCATGATATAGCTTCCTTTTTTCTTTTAAATATATATATTTCTGGCTTTTTGTTTTCAAACGTAGTTTTTACAGCTTTGGTACCACCTTGGGAGGAAGAAGAATTACTGAGGTTTTGAAGAATTACTCTTTTTCTGACTGCAGCATTGCTCCTTCCATGGAAGAGAACTTGGCCAAATTGACAACGATACCTCTCTGACTTTCTGTGGAGATCTCCTTTGGTCACAGTTCAAATTTTTCTTCTTGGCCAGAGACACGTAAAAGAACATCCCCTGACCACTAATTCTGATGAAGAGTTCAGGCTCTCAATACCAAAAGATAGGCTCCTATTCATATAAATGGACACATAAAGACAGATTTTAGGTACATAATGGAGCTCAGGTGTAAAACATACGCACTTATATAAATATATTCAAACTGAATTTAAATTCAGCTTAGATATCCTTTACTATCTCCCTGAAAACTTGTCTTCTTCAGGGAACAAATCAAGAAAAGAAACAACAAAAGATGCCTCCAAAGAACATCAAGCATAAATACTGATAATTTTACTTATTTATTTAAATGTATAGATGTTACAAAATAGATCAAAATGATGTACATTTCTTTATAGTTTCATAGCATTAGAAGTTGAAACAGGGATACAAATTTATATCTCAGGTATAACATGTATATAGCATCATATGACAATATGAAAGAAATGTTATATTGATAAGTTCACTGCAAGACGTGTTACACAACAAGCTTTCTTCTCTGAAAAACCAGATACAACCCCACCCACACAATTAACAAAAAAATCTAAACAAGGAATGATGACAATATATAATGAGAGGGGGGAAAGGACATTTCACTGTATAAACACTGAACATTTTTTTGGCTTGGGTTCAGATAGAAAGCGTAGAATTGTCATCATTTTCCAATCCTCAACATCTTCAATCTTCTGAAAAAACTTTCCTTATCACATATGGAAAAAAGCAACTGTAGATAGCTTGCTTCTTAAATGAACCCTGCCTTTAAGCACCGTTTCAATTATGTAAGAGCACCCTACATGAAACAAAGATGTTTAGCTCCTCAGAGCTATTAGATTCCAAAATTACCATTCACTCTTAAAGAACAAGTTTATTACCTTAAATATTGTATCTAAGATACTTCCTGACTTACATCATGATGTATTGAAGCTGTAGCGTGTTTGCAGCACGATGAACAGCCCAGTGATTTGAATAACGATTGCTGTTGTGAGCTAAACATATAACCTGAGGATATTCCCTCTCTTCTCCTGCTGGCCAGAAAAACCCCAATCGTAATTTATAAGGATTGTCAGTAAAAGGGATTTTTAAAGAATTTACAACCTGACTGCCAAATGATAAGGTGCCAAAAGCTGGAGGAATCATAAAATCTTTTTCCACTCTGAATTTTGTTTTTTGGCAGAAGACAAGGAGATAATACTGAATTGCAACCCTTTCAGTCTGGTTTTCTCACACTTCACACTCAGGGGAGCTCAGCAGAGTGGGGGTAACCATCAAAAGTTTATGTCTGTTCCATTAACTTATGTGAATTTTAAAATGCGTTGCCTTGTAATATACGCAAAAGCTGCTTCTCTAACAGAAAATAACCCTGAGGAAACTTGGTAAATGAAGGTTAAGCAGCAAGAAAGTCTTGAAATTATCATTAGTAATGATTTTTTTTTTCTTTTCTTGAATTAACCATTTGGGCTGTTGCTTATCTGTTGAATTAACCAGATAGATTTTTACTATCTTTTTTCTTGATTTTCAATTTATTTTCTGTTGAAAGAAAGCAGTTTGAGAAGGCTGTGGTTATTTCAGGTTACTATTCACAGAAATTTAATGTTCTCCTTATGAATCCAAATGGGAAGGTTTGTGCACTTTGAGACCATCAGACCAATTATGATCTGACAACTGGAGCATAAAAATTTTCTATTTTGCACAGTTTTAAAAAGCACCATAAAAAATGCTGTGTGCTTGAATTCTATAAGATCATTTCATTCTAGATAAGGAAAGCAACAGTTTTGTCTTGAAAACTTAGCAATAATGGGCAAATTTCAACTGCAATTTGGGGCTTTAAAACTCTTATTTTATTAGGGATAGTTAGAATTTAGTATCGGAGTAATGAGGCTCCCCACCCCCTGCTTTTTAATAACTGTATCTGATTTAACGCCTCTAAAAATTCTTCTGGCATCTGAATAGCTCTGTTTTACCTCATACTCATAAAACTTTGTATGATAGGTAACTGACAGCCAATACAATTGTGATGGAGTTCTGTACTTACAAATCACATAAAACTAAGAAATGGTGGAGTTATGCAATGGACTTCATTTCTCAAAGAAAACGGTCAAAGTCATGCATCTTTAAAATCAAGGCCAAAAATTTTAAAGGAAACAAACTAAATTTGCATGTGCTTTTTTTAAAAAAATCCTAAAACCTTTCCGATTCCTATGAAATCAAACCAATATATTGGAATTCTCAACCACAAGAGGGCATCCATGCTTGCAACCTGATCCTTGAAGATCATATATAAACAGATATATCTATCTACCTATCTATTATCTATCTATAGACATAGATATGGATATAGATACAGATATATTTCTTTCTGATAGGTCCCAGCTGTGGTATAAGAATACATTTGCTCTGGGAGGTTTCCTCTTTCAGAGTCCCACGGTATTTCCCACTGTTGGTACGGGATAGCACATGAAGTCTTAATTTTGCTGTCCGTAAAGTTCTCGTGGAATCCAACTCTCTCACTCCTGCAAAAGTTATGTTAAATCTCTCATGGTTTTCACTGAAGCCTGATCCAACTCATCTCGAATTCAGAGGGGAACAAACTGATCTCAGAGAAGAGGAACACACAGCTTCCCAAGCATAAGTGTGCAAGGTCAAGTCTAGATTTTCTGAAGTCATTTATTACCCCAGAGAGAGGATTTGGGATCACTAAAACCTGCTCAGCATCAATCTGAAGTCATGACTGTCAGAGGTCTTACTCTCCCCATAATTTCTTCCACAGGCACATCACTGTTGTGATGAGGGGAGGGTTCTGTTTGTTTTGGTTTTGAGCAGGAATACATTTTCCTCTCTGAAGCACATAAAACTCTCATTAGAGCCTGAAACAACCATAAAAAGGAACTTTGAAAGCAAATCTGGCCTACTGGTAGTAAATTATATGCTTAGCTGAAAAAGATCTCACAAACACTGGAGTGATATGGTAATATTGGAAGTAAACCTCATCTTCCACAGAAATAATGTATAACTTCAGCACCAGAACATATAGGTTAGCACCAAAAGGTATCAATTGCTACTCATCATCTTAGATGTTTAAATGAGGAAAAAAATCACAAGCAGATATTATAAACAGCTCCACGCAGTTATTAATATCAATTACTTCATTTTTACTCTCACGCCTCTCACAGTATTTTGACCAAAAATATTTTTAGCCTTATTTTAGTGTGTGTATACTTTCATAATTTTATATTTAGAACAGAACAAAAGTCTGAGCTAATTTCTCTGTCTTTAAAGGCACACCACTCTGCTCAGAAGGAATTAGTACAAATCTTCAAGGCTAGCAGAACAGCAGCTGGGGGTAGTTTGCCTCAGCATAACCTTGAACTCATCAATTTTCGTCAGCATGTATCAGAGCAGATACACTGCCAAAGACATCTGAAGTCTTCCACACATTTCAGTACTTTTGTTCTAGCAGCACTTGATGTCAGGTAATCAATCAGGCAGCACTGACACTGGCAATGAAAGTAGAGCTTTACTGGCATTGTCATTACCCAACCCAAGAGAAAAAAGATGATAGAAATTGGGGCGATTCAAATAGGTAATCCAGAAAGGCCTTCAGTAAACTATTCGCTAAATTAAGTGGAAGGGTAAATTTTGTGTGGTAACCAAATATCTGATGAGCTGTAATCCTCTCTGTTCAATGAAAAATATTCAGCTAATGCTTGGGTGCTTGTGGCTGGTTTTATCAGGAGCTGCTCATATGAAATAGCTTATACCCAGATCATTTTTTGCTGCTGTCAACTACAGTGTGATTACAATAGTTAATCCCTAGCACCATTATGGGATGTTGTGAAAAAACCTGCATACCTCTTTGTTAAAAGCAAAGTTTTCTATATCCACAGAAAACAAAATATTCCACAAAATCAAGGTATTTGTAGCAACTTAAAAAGTAACAGATACGATAACATATATACCCGTTATAATAATTTCAGCTGAATTACAGAATTATAAATTAATTTACAATGTCTAGTCCTGTTTGGAAAGTGTACCATACAACATACAAGTTGCAAGTTCCAAAGTGCATAGTCATTTATTGTTAGACCTACTGTTGTAGGCTCCATGTCTTAACCTGAACTTTTGCTTCCTATCTTGTATTCAAAAAAAAACACTACTGAAAATGGCTAAATGCACTATTTTGACTGTGCTCTCTCTACCTCTAGAGAAGATTTCTTATGCAGAACAAAAATGTATTTTTCGCATGCATCTTTGTCAAAAACTGGGCTAGTGACCCACCTAGTAGTTTTATCTCACTGAATTCTTTCAATGTGTACATAGATGATGCAAAAAGGTTGTGTTTCACTCCCAAAACAGGACTGGATTTTACTTAGCCAAAGTGTTTGAGCATTGTCCAAGTCCAAGCCCCTTTGAAACCAAAAGGAAAATCATTTATATTGTAACTGTTAGAAGTTAGTAGAATATTACAAGTGTTGTGCTTTTAAAACATGGACACATCTAAGACAATATACTTGTCTAGCTATTGTCCTGTCAGATACAGAAGTGTCACTAACCAGAAGTGTCTGAAGAGCCACAGATCAGTTGCTGACGTTCTCTGAGGGATCAGATTATGGATAGATGGAGAGGGGCTGTTACGTTTCGTATGCTGTAGAGCCCATTCCCCACCCCACAGCTATCTTGCTGGAGAAGAAGAATAACTAACATGAAGAATTCAAACTCTGATCCTTCTTTTTATATCACCAATGTGATACTCCATATTCTGGTGACAGACTGTCTCAAACACCCTCGAAAGGACTGAATTAGTGACTTAAAGACACATACATGTGTAGCACCAGTGAAATTATCCTCTGTTGTTCTGCTTGCTCTGCTCAATATTGCTTTTCAAAGTTCATAAATTTCAGAGGTCTAAATGTAGCAGTGCAAGCAGACTAAACACATATATTTAAAGTGGAGTACATTCTGCCCTGTAATATAAAGCCAAAAGTTGAGGCTATTTCAGTGACATAGTAGATGTGGCAGACATTCGATTTCCTCCTTTTTATAATCTGTTTTTCAAGGAAACTAGTTGTATAATATTCTAGCTTAAAGTGTAGGTCCTCTTTATAAATGTTCTAGTAAGCACCCATAAGGCGTTCAGTTTTTGGCAGGAAAGGTATGAACAAACAGATTTGGCTTTTATTAATTCATACAGATATTTTCAGGAAATAGTGCAATATATTTTAAAGGACACTGCCAATTGCTTTAGAAATTTGAAATTTTTGTCACGAATTTGTATGAAGTTTTAAAGTCGCCTCATGTCTTTTATTTGGAAAAACTCTTATCTACTTTTACGTCTGATCCCTCCTTGAAAGTTTCACCTGGCTGAGTTTCAGTCAGGCGGACAGCGCATATACTGGCAAACTTATAGTGTAAAAGACAGTATGGATATCATGTATTGATATATGTTGCTTTGTAGCAATGTATTTCTTCGCCTTCCTGTACAAGAATAAATATACTGCTGCAAAGCACCATTATACCATTATGACTGTGTTCAGAAACACAGGAAGGTAGAGTTAGGCTGTGTTATTATACCAGTATATTTAAAGTGATGTAGCTTTCTATCTAGTTAAGACTTTAGGCATGTGAGATAACAGCCACTGCATCTTGGCCAATGTGGTTCCTCATTCTCTGTAACTTTCCTGTTTGCACACAGGCATCGTTGATGATAGCAGCAGCCGTGTGCTGAGCTCTTGGAACGCCATAAACGAATTGATGTTGTGCATGAGGTAGGTAATATCCTGCAGTTTCTCTTGCACATATGTCTTCCTCTGCTCAGAGTCCCATTGACATTGCAGGTGTAAATGGGAGGAACCATTAGGAGCATGAGGACAATTTGTTGCTTTGCACGTCACACTCCGTTTTTAAAGCACAGTATTAAACAATCACCCTTCTCTTTCTGGAGCCATTATTTCTAAAAGGAAGTCGTATTCTATTTTTTTTTAATGTGCTTTTAATAGAACCTAATCTTCAGGAAGCTACACTTGCTAAGGTGAAAATTAGTTTGCTCTCCTTTAACAAAATGTTAATCTAAAAGGGTTAATGTGAGTCTTAAATCCCAAAGTGTTAAAACCAAATTATACTATACTTTGAAAGCTAATTATACAAAAGCATACAAAAAGAAAACATCAGAGTATTATTACAATATCTCTCTATATATAATATGTGCAAAATTCAATATACAAGCTTCTTGTTACTCATCCATGTTTTTTTTTAAAATAATGTAAACCTTAACTTATTTAAACCAGTATAAGTAGTTTGATGTTACTCCTGGGAAACAAAGATTGTCGGTACAAGAACCTCCATAGCTTGGAGGACAAGCCGAACATGGGACTCCTACTTTATATGGTGCTTCTCCAATCCAATTCCCCCTGAAAATAGAAAAGGAAAAGAAATAATTAGTAATTTCAGAGAGGAAGAAAAAAAAATTAATTAACCATACTTGTTTTGAGTGATTAAAGTTAATGTCTTCAGTGATACCCTATAAGTGCCCTGCTACTGAAAACATACATTAATATATTTTTGTGGGTTACTGACAAACATTGATCTACCAATTCCCAAAGACCAGCAGGAGAATGACCATGTCACCCTAGGCCAGTGGTCCATTCCATATCCTTTAGTTTCTGTGGTGAAGTCCCAGTCGTCTTGCTTTTGCTACAGCCAAGTGATTTTTAAATCTCCGAGCCTGGGACAGAGAATTTTTTACCAGAATTTTATTTATGAGAAATTAGCAACATAAGCATTGGTGCAAGGTTTTCCCTGAGCACTCTGGGCGAAATCTTCTTCTTAGGTTGCACTACCCTAGGTCCACATTGTGAAGCTCTGAGGCTGAATTTGTGGTTAGAGAAAAGGGAAGATGAAAACTGTTCACACCAGTAATGTATTAAAAAGAACAGTATTTGGGCATTTGTGGGGGTCTCATAGGTGTTAATGGGAGGAGGAGGAGGGCTCTCATCTGGTGAATAGAGCTGTGTAATAGAGCCTGGGGGCAAAGGGGTGCAAGTCTGGAGAGTGATCATGTGAAAAGAGGTAACTCCAAAAGATCTAGGAACATCTGAAACACACATCCAGACTTTTAGGTGCTTATATAAACCCCAGGCTTTTAGAGGTTCATGTAACACTCGTGATGTAGGCAGAAAGTAAGTTAAAATTAGATTTTTATTTAAATGTTATGTCTCACTGAGCAGAGAACTTTCTTCTAGTTTGCATGTGACGTGGTATAGCAGTGAGTAATGCAATTATTTATGAAACATTTTCTCATCCCCCACCTCCCAGCCAATAACATTGGATCAAAAGCCCTGGTCTGGGTTGTGCCTTGGAAGAAAGTAGGAATCTCTCAAATAATTTGCTCATTCCTACTTCTCTTCCAAATGGGTACAGCAGACTGAGTGCTCAGGAAATATATTTAGTTTGATAACAGATATGGAAATCCAGAAAGAGTTTGCTGAAAGCTGATTTCTTCTGCTTCATTTTCTATGCAATGCACAGCTGATTTGTGTGAGTCCTTAACTTTTTTTTTCCCCTGACTTCAGATGCATAGATATTTTTCAACATTACAGCACAGCATCAGTGAAAATTCTTGGAGATCCAAATCCTAAATCTTTGCCAAATTCCAATCTTAATAACTCAAGTTGGGGCTGTAATATTCACCCCGTTCTTCTTCAAAGGAGTTTCTGATGTGCTGGTTACTCAGAAGGACACAGCCTTTATTGATTGGCAAAGAGATTTCTGCATGTGTGCCCAAGAACTCTAAGCCCAATGTCCTTAACTCAACTTAATTAATTCTTAGGAATATAAACTTAAGCCAGGCAAGACCACTCAATATCCTTTTTGTGACTGCAAGAAGTAGATGTGAAAATCCTGATTCCACTACCTATGAATCAAAGGTCTACTCAAAATCTCATTCAGAGAAACAGCTTGTAACTCCAAGCTTTGGTTTGCTGTTTGAGAAACAGTGGGATTTTTAGACTGAGAAAATATAAAATGTCATTAATTCATCAACGATGCATCAGTTTTCAATAATGCCTAATGTATAAAACCATTCTTTTCCTACATATGAACATGAGAGATGTATTCTAGGAAGTCTGTAATTTTTAATATTTTTTTCAAATTAAGATATATAAAAAGTAATATTTGGGTTTCTCTTACAAATTTTAATTTCACCTTGTCCATGTCGTGGAGCTAAAGGTCAGATACAATTTTTGCTTCCTGATTTTTGCTCCCTCACGTTCATTTCTTATCACCCTTTTCTAGTAGATATTAAAGACAAAAGGACAGAGAAATCTCCTTGATTTCCAAAGATGGTTTTTTCCAAGTCAGTTTTCTTACTAAGTCCTATCTTTTTTTAAGTTGCAAAATCTTTAAAAATTCTTTTACTCATGCAACAACTATAATAATGACATATTCTTGCATATTCTTTACCACAAATGGACCTGTGCCACTGAGTGTTTATGGAAAACATGCTCAATTAATTATACTTAGATTCCTATACAAAACTATGGCTTTGCCTAATGTTATACAGTCGGAGAAACCAGCCATTTACACTGTCCATGCTGCTTTTGAAGCTCTGGTCCAAACCAGACCTCAAATCGAAGCTCTCCCAGAGCCACACTTTATTGATTCATTCTGCACGCAGATGTAAACTTGGGATGATGTCTAGGAAACGCTGGGAGAAAATTCATTTCTTCATTTCAACGTAACACAGATCTCTGCACAGCTACCTGATATAGGGCCACCTATGGGTGTCTATGACCTATACTTTGAAGGACCCTAATACGGAAGGCAAGATGAGATTTGCAGACACTAAGCTTAGGTAGATGGACTTTGTAGGAAACCTATGCTATGGATGCACTTATGCAGCATGGTCATAAGCAAAGGTATCATCTTGTGGGCAACAACATGTGTTCACAGTAAATCAAGGGCCTGATCTATAGTGGGACTGCTTACCTGAGGAAGTCTAGCTCACCATGAGTATATACAACAGACTGAAGAAATAAAGAATTGAAAGTAAAGTGGAGTCAGCACAAAGGAGGAAGACAAAAAGAATTATGATAATAATAACAACAACAACAGAAAACAAGTTTTTGGTTTTGTTCCATACACATCATGTTATTTCCTTTTGCTCCTTCTATACCAAAGTCATGCATTTTCTGTATGTTCAGATGTAAAGTTAGAGTGAAGGAGCAGCCCGCAAAAACAGCACAATTAGAGGTCAAGCTGCAGAAAAAGGAATAAGCAGTCCTATGAGAGGACCAAAACATGCATGAAGTATAAAAATAAACAATATTAAAAGAAAGCAACTCACTTGGGGGCATAGTTGCATACCAAGTAAACAGCTCGTCGCCAAACAGATCCCCAGACGTTCATATTGTGGCATGTGTGGATTGCGCAGCCTATACGATTGGAAGTGGCCCAAACCATCTGAATAAATATTTATTATTGGTGAAGTCCAAATTGAAAAGAAATATATATATACACATTTATTTGAGAGAGAGCTATAAATACATCACAGAAAAGTCCAGCTTTGGACGGCAGATTTTGAATAGAAGAATTTATAATTAATTTATATGTAATTTATATAACCTGTGTGTAATGGGTGCACATGGGTCCATAACATCGCATGGGGCACCTGGGGTTGCAATCCTGAGGATAAGGGAAAGCATAGTCCTTCACCTCATCGTACCATGGTTTTACCAGCTGGAGAATAGATCGATACCTGGGTTTGTTTAAAAGACAGAAAGAAAAACATGTCATTTTAGATGTAGGTATTTTGGAACTTTCTGCTTCTCATCCCTCTGATGCAAGCCACCTAAATACACATTTCTCCACGCATCACTAGGGGCACAGTATTAAGCAATAATACTCTTAAGCCCAATGAACATAGATGGATATCGATTATTGCTAGAATACTGGATGTTACTTAGTTTAAGCTCTGGATCTCAAAGGCTGTTCGAAGGCTGACAAAATAACTGTTTTGTAGGGTATATCTGCCTACCTTCCAGTTCTTACAGACAGGTTCTGACCCAAGAATCTCAGTAAGTAGGAAGGTCCATGGTCCCAAATGCATGTAGCAGCCCAAGCCTCTGCAGATTTGGCAAGAGTTTCATCCCAAACCTGACAAAATAAAATATCCTTAGCAGTAGAACAGAAAAAACAAATAGTGATCACAGTGCAAGAACACAAGAAGCAAGTATCTTAAGTCATATACTATCATAACACATCAGATCTGTAACCTAGGCAGAGAGCTGAGGGGCAGCATGTACAGGATCTAGCAGGATTTGCCCTAACACTGGACAGAATTCCCGCCCACCTCATCAGAGGAAGCCAAGTATTCAGATCTCTCCCTTTTTTTCTGGAAAAGCCCTTCCCTGAACAGGCATTCTCCTACCATTTTCACTTCTGTGTTGATGAGATCCATGTGCGGAGAGGAGTGAAACGTTGGATGGGACTCAGATGGAAGTTAAAATGAAGTAGAGGCATACAGGGAAGAATAATTCAGCACAGGTATTACATACGCCACAAAACCCCAACACATTTGAAATAGGATCTCAGGAGTATCTATAGCCAGAGAGAGTGAGAGAGTGTGTGCGGCAGCTTTTCATATTTGAGGCCACAAGGTCAAGAAAAGGGATTCCACAAAGGCAAAGACTATGGATAGTTGCCAGGTGTAGTATGAGTTTCATCATTTTATTCTGCATGGGAGCTGACATTGCTCCCTGCCTGGAATAAAAAGATAACAGGTCTGTAAGAAGAGATAATCTGAATTCTTAAGTTCTCCTCTAATGGTACGAACATGACAAGTGAACTTAAACACTGTCTCCTTGATATGTTTTTCTTGCTCACTTACATGCTTGATTTGTAACTCCACTGTTTTCTCCACAGCAAATAGGCTTGCCTCAGCAATAACGGAGATACCAGCAATAGAACCTACCGCACCACTGGAGCTCCAGATAAAGAGTATCTCACTGTTATATTACAAGTACACACAAATCCTAGTATATCTTAGAGTTTGAGTCATATCCAAGTAGGCTCTAGATCCTGGAATTAGATGTGCGTTTTGAATACCTCGAGTGGAGTGTTTTGGTGCAGAACAGCTTTAGTGAATTGCAGGTCGAAAAGCAGAAACAGAATGTGGTAAAATTGCCTACCCAGCCCACCGCAGCTTTTTAAACACAAACCCAAACACATAAATCTTGAATGGCTACAAAATAAAAGAGTATGCTCTCTAAGGTATGAAATAAGAGGCAAAGTCAGAAATAAACTTATCCAAGGATAAGTTTAGAAATATTTTCTGTTCTATGAGCTAATAATGATTTCTAACACTGAATTCATAGTTTTAATTTCGCAAACCTGCAGAGTGAAAAGACTGACCACAGATCATGGACTAGGACAGTAATTCATGCCCTGACTCTGTCTGGTAGTTTGTGAAATTTCTCTAAGTGAAAAGGACAAAATTTAGTAAATTGTATGAAATTGCTATATCACTGAACCAAGCTTTTGCTAATATGGAGTGGGTGAGGTACCTCCTAGATTAAAGCTGCAGAAGTGCAACAGAGATCCCTTAAGGCAAATGATCTTCCATTCAAGTGGAACCACCTTAGGGAAAGTAAGATGGATGGTGCGTAAAGCAGAGCAGATTTACTTTACACCTGTTCGTAAAAGGTCCCAGAACAAAGTCAAAGCGAATTGCCAGTAAAAGGACAAAACAGAGGAGTGTTCGGAAGAAGCATGCTAAGAAGGAATGGTCTTCAAGCCAGGGAATACTTTGACTTCAGCTCTGAAAAACGAAGGGGGTTTCTCAGAAGAGTTAGAGATAAGTCTATAACCTGGGAAGAGAAGGCTAAGCTGGAGCACTAGGGCGCAGGAGAGGGGACCTGGGGCTGCTTCGGCACCATCCAAAACCCAGGAAGTGCTCCAGGGCCCACGAGGAAGAAAACTGTGTACAGACATTTGTTCTGCTTTGTATCTCTGACGTTAAGTCAATTAGCAGCATGTGGCCAGCGTACAAATAACCCTTTAAAATCTCTGTGGTACATCAGCGGTCCCAAAAAGAGGGCTTAAAGAGGGGGCAACAGTAGGTACAAGCATAAAAGTGTGCCTGGGAAGCGTGCCTGAGAGGCCGGGGTCACAGTCGGCGTTTGGAGCCTGCCCGGGCCCAGGGGAACAGAGGAGCACATGGATCCAGCGCGCGGGTCCAAACACAGCTGCCTGGTGTGCATCCATACGGGGCAGCTCCGCCAGGACTGTGACACCCCATAAACACCCTCCTTTGCTGGGATTAATCACGCTTCTGGCACGAGCGCTCCCTGCCAGGACGCTGAACATGAGGTTTGCGTGCTTGCTCCCAAGTGACCTGGCTGCAGTCCCACAATAATCTAAATGTGTACTGTATTTGCACAAATAGCGCCGAGCTCCTGATTTCCACCCAGCATATTTTTGCGTACTAAATTGCCTCGCAAAATAGTATGTTAGGTGTTTGAAAGAAATGTGAAGACTGTATTAGGTTTCCACTATTAATGCCCTGTCTAAACTAGGCATGGCCTCCGCCTTAGACAGTGAGAGCATTGCCAGTCCACCTTCATTTCTCCTCAGCTTCATTTTCTGGTTCTCAGGAATCATCTGCAGCATTAGATTGGTAAAGTTTCAGGGGGTTGTTTCAAACTCAGTTAAAAAGTTGTGGGTTTGGCAGGTAAGCATTACTGTGATATATAGTGTGCTCTGCTTTCCATTATCTATTCACTCTTGACCACTCTCTGGACATATGAAATTTTTGGCCAACATAAAAAAAGAGAGAGAAAGAGAAAGAAAATAACCACTGAATAAGAAATAAGGGGGAGGTGAGCATATGCAGCATCTTTTAATCTCCTCCATTCCTTCATTAGCAGGCTGGTGAAAAGCCTGTACAGAGTCCGCTCCTGCTATGTAAATCATTTGTATTTCATGGGACAAGATGAAGTGCTTCATCTTCCTTATTTTATTTTGTTTTCCTAGAAGAAAAGGTGGTCTCAGTCCCTCTAGGATTAGCTCTAGATCATCTCCACGAGAAAAGGCAAATAATTAATATAGCCTGAAGCAGAGAAATTATTATCTCATAATGACCTAAAATCTTCTAAACTGTAAGAGACTGTACCGTTAGTTCATCCCTTTCAAAAGAAATCTGATCCTGAGTCCACATTTGTATTAATTTGTATCTCAGTTCAGTCCCCTGTTTTGGGCATGTAAGAGAACAGGGCGACCCGCCTAGGTGAGTAGGTGACCCGCCTAGTGGATGAGGGAAAGGCTGTGGATGTGGTCTACCTGGACTTCAGTAAAGCCTTTGACACTGTCTCCCACAGCGTTCTCCTAGAGAAGCTGGCAGCTCACGGCCTAGACAGGTACACTCTTCGCTGGGTAAAAAACTGGCTGGACGGCCGAGCCCAGAGAGTTGTGGTGAACGGAGTTAAATCCAGTTGGCGGCCGGTCACGAGCGGTGTTCCCCAGGGCTCAGTTTTGGGGCTGGTCCTGTTCAATATCTTTATCAATGATCTGGATGAGGGGATTGAGTGCTCCCTCAGTAAGTTTGCAGACGACACCAAGTTGGGCGGGAGTGTTGATCTGCTCGAGGGTAGGAAGGCTCTGCAGAGGGACCTGGACAGGCTGGATCGATGGGCCGAGGCCAACTGTGTGAGGTTCAACAAGGCCAAGTGCCAGGTCCTGCACTTGGGCCACAACAACCCCAGGCAACGCTACAGGCTTGGGGAAGAGTGGCTGGAAAGCTGCCTGCTAGAAAAGGACCTGGCGGTTCTGATTGACAGCCGGCTGAACATGAGGCAGCAGTGTGCCCAGGTGGCCAAGAAGGCCAACGGCATCCTGGCCTGTATTAGGAATAGTGTGGCCAGCAGGAGCAGGGAGGTGATCGTGCCCCTGTATTTGGCACTGGTGAGGCCGCACCTCGAATCCTGTGTTCAGTTTTGGGCCCCTCACTACAAGAAGGACATGGAGGTGCTGGAGCGTGTCCAGAGGAGGCCAACGAAGCTGGTGAAGGGCCTGGAGCACAAGTCTTATGAGGAGCGGCTGAGGGAACTGGGGTTGTTTAGCCTGGAGAAGAGGAGGCTGAGGGGAGACCTCATCGTGCTCTACAACTACCTGGAAGGAGGTTGTAGTGAGGTGGGTGTTGGTCTCTTCTCCCAAGTAACTAGCGATAGGACGAGAGGAAATGGCCTCAAGTTGCTCCAAGGAAGGTTTAGATTGAACATTAGGAGAAATTTCTTTACTGAAAGAGTGGTCAGGCCTTGGAACAGGCTGCCCAGGGAAGTGGTTGAGTCCCCATCCCTGGAAGTATTTAAAAGACGTGTAGATGAGGCCCTTAGGGACATGGTGTAGTGGGCATGGTGTGTTGGGTTGGCGGTTGGACATGATGATCTCAGAGGTCTTTTCCAACCTGTATGATTCTATGATTCTATGATTTAGATTTTTGAACCCATGAGGCTTCATTGCTGTACATAGATAAATAGCATATAAAGAAATAGAAAAATATCCTAAAAAGAGAAACTGAAGTAACTTGAAAGCCAGAGGGACAGTTTCTGTATGAGGATAAATTAAAAAGCTCAAGGCAATTAGCAAAGAGTTTAAACAAACAATGTAATAAACAAAACAACAAACTCTGAAATGATGTCTAATCCACTGTTTCTATTAAATGTTAGAGAAAGCTGCCTGACATGAACACAAAATTACAAAAGGGAAAAAGGAGAAGGATCTGCATACTCAGTGGGTCAAGATCTGAGGAGGTGACTCATCCTCAAATGCTAATCATGCAAACTCCCAGTGCCAAACTATGCTCATTCTCCCCCTGGGGATAGCAAATCTTCATTTGCTAGGTCGTTAGTAGTTGGGGAAGCAGTCACCTTCTTTCCATCCAGTTTAAAGATCCCCCCCCAAACTCTCTGGATTTGGTCCAGCATGGAAACCCTCCCCACTCCTTAACTGAGCTGCGATAGAGTTAAAGCATCTCACCACACTTCCACTGGCAACTTGAAGTGAACATCCTTTGGCCAATTTATTTTTCTTTCCTCAGCCAAAGATTATTTTCCTAGAAAGCTGTCTGACTGTGCTCTCTGCACTGCTCCCTGCAAAACTACACTTCAAAACAACACTTCACTTGAAAATTGTCAAGCGGACTGAATACAGGGAACAGGCCAGTGCTTCTACATGAGGAGTTTCAACACCAGAGACCACTTCATGAGGCTTTATGAGGCAGCTCTGGGGTGTGCTCTGCAGTCACACAGCACATGCTGGTTGAAAGTTAGGACTAAAATCTTAGCATTGAAAAAGTCAGCAGGAATTTTGCCAGCGAGGCCAGAATTTCACCCAAGATGGTTTTTTTTTGTTTGTTTCAGTCTGTAAACAAATAGTAAAATAAATTCTTTTATTCCCATAATGTATAATAAGCAATGGAGGGTAAAACAAAATCTCTTTAATGTTGAATGAAATTTCTTGAAGTCCAAAAAGCGAGCTTCCTTCCCCAACGGAAGCCTTTTAATGTTGTGGGTCACAGTTCCCTCGTACCCTCCCTTTCTATAGCTGTTTCTATAGCTGTCTCTCAGTTGTTCTTAGAGAATTGATATGTAGAAGAGGTGGAGTTGCCCTTTTGTTCTTTGTTGGAACAGCTTTGTTGGAACAGAAGGTCCTGGTCACAACTATCCTCTTAGGTATTAAAATGATGGTAAAGCTGAATAAACATTACGATGAAGAAAAAGAAGAGAAGCAACTACAATATTACAAAGATCTGTCCACAACATTTGTTGAAAAATATCAATGGCTGTTCCCTTCCTACATTGATAGCTATGCTTTAATTTGCGGAATGGTGTACGTAACCATTTTTAACTATAATTTGAACTTAGAAACACCATTCTACCCATTCTCATTACAGTCAAAATTGTACTCCTAATAACAATCTTTAAATGGAGTAGCTTTCTCTTGACACCTTGCTCGACATACGTCTTAGGGGGCAAACTCTGTTGCAGGAGGTAAAGCTGAAAGCAACAAGGTTCTTCAGACAGCAACCTCACTACTTTATCTGTAAGTAGAAAACATTGAACAAGTTTACCAAAACAAATTAAATGCAGTGCTCTTAGGCCGAATCACTTGTTCTTACTGCAAACTTTCTAAAGGACTGCTGTATTAATGCAAACATACTGCTACTCTGGATACATTTACCCTATGGTAATTTTACTTGAAAAGTAAAAACTTTCATATTCCTAGTTGCACTACTGCAACACCTATTAGCACAGCCTGAACATGCAAACTTTGCTGAGAACATCTGTGAATGATGGATATATGAAGTCATGGTTAACTTGACTAAATCTGACTAAAACAGAGCAGGGATTCAAAGCAGTATTCTCAGGGTCTGGAGCCCATCATTGGTGCTAATGAAACATCAGGCCTCAAGATTTTGATGGTATCAAGGAAGCATGTCATTTAGGATCTGTACGTTTATTAAAGCAGGGGACATATATTCACTATAGGCCTCCAGTATGACTAGGTGAAACAGTTAGTGTCAGACCCTCCTTAAGGACCTTCTATGGAGCGCCTCTCAGTTTTGCTACACAACAGGTTGGAGTCCTTCTAGTCTGGCTTCATAATATTTGTATTGTGTAATTACATAAAGGGTTAGGAAACTAAATCTTTTTCTTGTCTAAGGTCTGATTCAGGACCTCTGGATATCAGTGAAGCTCATGACATGACTCTGTTTTTTCCTTAAATTAATCTGTCTCAGTAAGATGGTCCAAACACAGGCACCACAATGTTTCTGCCTGGAATCAGTATTAAAACACTGGGTTTCAAGCTGACTTTTGAGATGTCCGTTTGCAGTCCACAGGGCTCTAGGAAGCAGTCCGTGTCTCTCAGAGCTCAGCTTCGCCATCCAAAGGATGCCAACACCTGGAGAAAATGCTACGTCAAGTCATTTTCTGAGATTTTTCCATAGCTGGAAGAGCTAGAAACATAATACATAATATAAGTGCATTTAATGAATATTAATTTCATAATTTGCTGAAATAGGAGGAAAAGTCAATCATAGAAGTGGCCATGTATGTCTATTTACTTTCTTGATCACATGCCTTAAGGTTTCTCATTGCTTTAGAGAGAACTTTTTTGGCATTTAGCAAAAAGAGAGGAGAGAGAAGGTTTCCTTACTCTGTCAAGGCTTTCTCATAATTTGAGTGATGCAAATGAGTTCTGGGATGTTATAGATCATCCAAAGTATCACTAGCTA